>NC_065585.1:61188750-62396666 GCF_024542745.1 Macaca thibetana thibetana
TTTTAAGAATTATTCAGGTTGCCTGCTGTACAGTTTGGTAAGGCCTGGGGACATATGGAGTTAACCATACTCCTAACTATGCTGGAAGGAGCCAGTCTTTATCTGCATCTAGTATATAATTAAAATAGCTTACCAAGTTTTACACAAAAAATAAAAATTGCTAAGAGTTACCATTGTAACATGTAATTGAGACTGTTCGAAACAAATTTGCATGCAATGTGTGTAAAAGAGTGGAATGTGGTTTCTGTGGTGGAATATAAGAAGGCATGGGATTGTAAATTTCTGCCTAAGTTTAGAGGTGTTAGGATTGTTGTTCTACATTAAATGAGATAGAGCTATAAGTTTGAACAAGTTGTGGAAGTTTTGCACTAAATAATCTTTTAAAATAAATTCTGTGTGTGAACATATTGACTAAATTCAAAAGGGTATTACTTGGTTTTTATGTAAATTGAACATTGAAATAAAAGCACAAAGACGCTAATCTACTCTTTAACACAAATTTGGAAAAGGTTTATGAGACTCTCTTCTTGTGGTCAAACTGATCAAGATTGGATGGATTTGTCTGTAAGTTTTCATTAAACAATTGGGTTGACTTTAATAGTAGATTAATGCAAAGGTGAAATTTGTCTTTTTCTCACAAACAAGATTTTAATGTAATATTAAAGGAGAATGAAAGGTGTTTGTCTGTTTTTGTGAACAAAGTACTGAAAAAAAGGAATGACAAGAGACAGAGTGTTTGAAAAGCTAAGTCTTCTCTCTTAATGTATAAAGATTTTTGCCTTTTTAAAGCAAAAATTTTGGAGTAATTGTTTTGGCTAAATAAATGACTTATGGAAACCTGGAATTCTATTTCATAATAGCAAGTGTTTTAAGCTTTTAACATATTTGATAGCCTTCCCAAAATTAAATTTCAGCTTCAAAAATTGTATTTTCCACCACTTCACTTTAGGACAATACAGAGGGCCTTTAGAGCATCCAAAGGAGAACTAAATAGGTTTAATTTATAGGTTTAGTTACATAGAATTGTTGAAATAGGGTGATATTTCATCTTCTTCAGTTTATATTTTAGTAAATAATGTTAATACTTGTTCCACAATTTACAGGATGTCTGAAATTCAAGTGTCTGAGTATGTGTTACCAATTATAATTAAGATTATTGCATTGGGTTATTGTAAACCACAGAATTGACCAATTTTTTTTTTTTTTTTTTTTTGTCAATCATGCTTTTGACTGTTACTACCCTAGGACATTTTGACATTTACTGACAATTGTCTTATATTGATCCCCTTCAAAAGATGAATTATAATCCTTGAGTGCAGGTTTCTGGTAACTTTGGAGATAGTGAACAGGAGTCGACTGGGTGGACTGAACTAATGGAAGACTGAAGTAATATTTATATACTTTTTTTATTTTTTGCTTGGAACATTGCTGATTCTATTTTTTTTTCTTTCTTTCTTTTTGATTTTCAGAGTCAGAGAAAACTTTCTTTTGAGCTGTTTTCAGATTGTGGGGGTGAATTAACCAGTGACCTCTGACTGTGGCTCAGAAGAAAAAAATAAGTGATGGGCCATAAAACTCCAAATGGTTATGAAAATGGAGCCTTGGACAATGGCTCCCTTTTACTGGTGACCCACAGGTAAGCTTCTGAGAAAGATCTGACAGTTGTTTCCCCTGAAACATTGCTCCCTGCCAGCATGAAACAGTTACAAGTGGTCATCGTCCCTCATTTACACGCAGGTAGATGTACCTCTTCAGAGGGGGATTGATGGCAGCAGTGGCCCACTTGGAGGGGCCACAGCCAAGACACTGGCTGCAGTGGGGCAGTCATGGCTGGGCTGCATGCTCCACAGAGCTGGCAGGAGCTGGAAATAGGCAGGAGTCCTGCCCTTCTAAGCACAGCTGCAGCTTGGGGTGCTGCAGCTGTGGACTTGAGCATCTCTGTACTCTTGGGGGCCTGAGATGGCCCCCCTTTTGTCCCCACAGGCTTGGAGGTATCTGCTCCCACTGCATGACCTCTCCCTACTCTCAGTGCCCACTCTAATTTTAGCTGAGGTTGAGGCTGAGCCTGGGTGTTGTGGCAGCTTGGCCAGGTGTGCACTGGTATGAGGCAGTGATGAAATGCCAGTACTCTGCTGCCTCAACCTCCTCTGGAATTTCAGCAAAAACCATAATGAGAGGGAGGCTGAGGGGGCTGCTGAAGGCAGCTTTGCACTGGCCTGCAGGCGCCCCTTGGCATGGAAGGCGTGGGCACAATGACTGGTGGCAAGAGGCAGACAGGCTCCTAGGTGGAAGGAGGCAGGTCCCCCGTAAAGCCCCCATCTTCAAGCTGGGGAGGGCCTTCAGCCTTGGGGCCTGGGTGCTGGTCTTGCGACTAAGAGTGGGAACATGAGGTGCTTTTTCAGGGCCCACCCATGGCTACCTATGGACGAATCAATGCACACTTCCTCCCCTCTGTGGCCTTTAAAAACCCTGCCCTCAGCCAGACTCAAAGATACGATGACCTGCCAACTGTGGAGAGGAGCTGCCCAGTTTAGGGTCTCCTCTCTGGTGAGAGTTGAACACCTAATGGGATGACCAGCTGCAGAGATGAGTTACCCACCCATGTCTCTTCTCTGCTGAGAGCTGAGAAGACAATGGACAACCTGCCTGTGGAGAGGAGCTACCACTCCAGGGCCTCTCCTCTCTGCTGAGCTGAACACTCATTGGGACACCTTGGCTGCGGAGAGGAGCTACCCACTGTAGGTCACCTCTGACTTATTCTATCACTCAGTAAAGCATCTCTTCACCTTGCTCACCCTCCACTTGTCCCATGCCTCATTCTTCCTGGGCATGGGACAAGAAGTAAGGACCCACTGAATAGCGGGGCTGAAAGAGCCATAACACAAACAGGGCTGAAACATGCCCCTTGATATCAATGTTGTGAGTGACAAGATGGAGAGAAGAGCTGCAGCCCTTTGGGAAGCCTAGAACTAGGAGTTCCCTCAGCCAGGGCTGTGACACCCTCTTTTGGGGCTCTGCCATTCCTGGCATCTCCAAACTTCTGGGTGCCACTGCATTCCCTGGTGCCAGTCATGGAAGCTACTTGCAGTAAAGCTGGTTCAGCTGCAGCCACACAGGGAGCCAGTACCTGTACCAGCACCTGGAGCTGCCAACCCCACTGCAACTGGCATGCCTGGCTCTGTACAGTGGCCAAACCCCATGCTCACTCACAGATTTCTTGCCACTCCACACTTGGCTTGCCTTTGGCAGGCATGGAATCCCGGCCAGTAGCACAAGTCAAGCACAACCTGCCAGGCTGAGTGGCTGGGATGAGTCCAATGGAGCTGAGCAAAACTAAGGCAAAGGCACCACTATCCACAGAGGTTTCTGACTGGTGAAGTGACACCCCGAGGATCCTGTAACACTTGGGCAATCTACCCACATTTTGGGCAATAGCTCATCTGTAGTTCTCTTGTTGCAGATGATACTCTGTCTACTCATTGTTACAGATTCTTATTCATTCTCTGTGAATCTAATGATCCACTTTGACGTTCTAGGTAGCCTTCTTAGAAAGAAACAAAATGAACTCCTGACAATTTTCCATCACATGTAACTCAAATGTGTTTTACAGGAAAAACTGGCTGGCTAATTCCTACACCAAAAAACGAACACAAAACATATTGTATCATTCAGTGCAAAAACCATGAAAACTTCAAGGTTATATTGAACATAGAATACAATGTAGCTGGATGCCTAGGGAAACCTTGCTATTAGTGTGCTGAAAATTACACTAGTTATCTATTGCTGTATAACAAATCATCTAAAATATCAGTGGCTTAAAATAATCAATACTCTTTCTATGTAACTGAAACCTTGTATACTTTGATTAATGTTTCATCTTCCCCCAACCAGAGTAGATTTTGAATGTTTTCATCACACAAAAAAGTGATAAATATGCGAGGTGATAAATTTGTTAGTTAATGTGATTTAATCATTCTACATTGTAAAAATATATCAGACCATCACATTGCATCCTATAAAGATATACAGTTAGTATCTGTCGATTAAAAATAAATTTTAAAAAATCTGTTATCTCATAGCCTCTGTGGATAGGGCATTCAGCAGCAGTTTAGTTGCATGATTCTGTCTTGGAGTATCTCATGATATATGGTTAAGATGCAACCAGTATCACAATCATCTGAAGGCTTTGCTTTGTCTGGAGCATCTGCTTCCAAGATGACTCACTTGTGCAATACTAGTTATATCCACTTATGTATCTCATGACATGCTCTTGTCTTCACCCAGAGAGAGTAAGTAAAGGCAGAAAGATGGAACACAGACGCTTTCTATGACCTAGCATCAAAAATCACACTTCATTTTTTCTATATCTTACATTTGACAGATGTTAGTCCCATTCAGTGAGAGAGGAACTCTAATGAGTGTGAATACCAGGAGGCAGAAATCTTTTGGGAGCTCTTGGAGGCTAGTTATCACCACAAAATGCAGTTGAAACTATATTATTCCATTGGAAAAAAATAATGCATTTTAACTTGAATTTCACTACTGAAACTTTCTGATAATTTTCCTCTTAACCAACCATGAATGCAAACCTCCAATAAATAAATAAATAAATAAATAAATAAATAAATAAATAAAATAATAAATAAATTTAAAGTGAGCAAAAACCATATAAATCTATTTTCACTCCTCCATTTCTGGTAAGTATGCACACATAAAATGGAATACACTCAGGTATCAGTAAAAATATTGGTATGTTACTAAACAATGTTGAAATTCAGAACAGCAAGATTAAGTTAGAAGTCAAATATTCAGAATTAACTTTTTATATCTAAAAGTTCAAAATGAAATTGAAAATGCAATGTGAAATTTGAAATAGTCAATATTCTCACAGTGACCCTCTCAAATCTACCACTGTGTCTCCAAGAGGGACGTGAGAGCAGTGGGTTCTAAAAGGCAACCTTTCAAATTGTGTGAAGGATACCAGACAAATGAAAACAAATATGAAGACTTTTGCCTGACTCTCACCTCTCCTGTCTGTTTTATCCTTTCTGGGCACTTGATTTCCTGGGAATACTATGTTACTCAGTGGTCATATGATGATGTTCTCACTACGGAATGTGAGTATGGGTATATGTGCAACTCCCACCTTATTTTCTTTAAAGTAAGCAAGTGAAAACCAAATAAACTAAAAGCCCTTTACTCTCGACATATTGTTTTCTTTTTTTTTTTTTTAACTTTTATTTTTAAGTTCAGGGTACATGTGCAGGATGTGCAGGTTTGTTACATAGGTAAACATGTGTCACGGGGGGTTGTGGCACAGATTCTTTTATCATCCAGGTATTAAGCCTAGTATCCATTAGTCATTTTTCCTGATCCTCTCCCTTCTCCTACCCTCCACCCTCTGGTAAGCCTCAGTGTGCACTGTTCCCCTCTATGCGTGCATGTGTTCTCATCACTTAGCTCCCACTTATAACTAAGTACATGTGGTATTTGGTTTTCTGTTCTTGTGTTAGTTTGCTAAGGATAATGGCCTCCAGCTTCATCCATGTGCCTGCGAAGGGCATTATCTCATTCCTTTTTATGGCTGTATAGTGTTCCATAGTGTATATGTATCACATTTTCTTTATCCGGTCTATCATTGATGGACATTTATGTTGATTCTATGTCTTTGATATTAATGAATAGTGCTGCAATGAACATACATGTAAATGTATCTTTATAATCGACTGATTTATATTCCTTTGGGTAGATTTCTAGTAACAGGATTTCTGGGTTGAATGTTATTTTTGTCTTTAGGTTTTTGAGGAACTGCCAGGCTGTCTTCCACAATGGTTGAACTAATTTACACTCCCAACAACAGTGCAAAAGCATTTTTTTCTCCACAACCTCTTCAGCATGTATTATTTTTTGACTTTTAACAATAATTATTCTGTTTGGTGTGAGATGGTATCTTATTGTGGGTTTGATTTGCATTTCTCTAATGACAGTGGTATTGAGCTTTTTTCATATGATCGTTGACCACATGTATGTCTTCTTTTGAGAAGTATCTGTTTATGTCCTTTGCCCATTTTTAAATGGGGCTGTTTGTTGTTTTCTTGTAAATTTGTTCAAGTTCCCTGTAGATGCTGGATATAAGACCTTTGTCGGATGCATAGATTGCAAAAATTTTCTCCCATTCTGCAGGTTGTCTGGTACTCTGTTGATAGTTTCTTTTGCTGTGCAAAAGCTCTTAAGTTTATATTAGATCCCATTTATCAATTTTTACTTTTGTTTCAATTGCTTTTGGCATCTTTGTCATGAAGTCTCTGCCTGTGCCTATGTCCTGAATGGTATTGCCTGGGTTTTTTTCTAGGGTTTTTATGGTTTTATGTTTTACATTGAAGTCTTTAATCCATATGCTACCATATTCTAAATATACTCCTTTTTGTTGTTGTTTCTGCTGGTTGGAGACAATGATGACTGGAGAGAACTTGCAAGTTGTGGCTGGTAGATGATAGAGCTGCCTGGTTGGTGAGGATTCCTAAAATGAATCCTGGGGTGCGTTATGCCCACCTACAAGTGTCTATTAAATGAGTGAGAAATAAATTCCTCTTCTGCTTGAACCAATTCATTGTTGGGTATTTTTGCTATAAGCCTCAAGATGAACAAAAAGTAATTTAGAAATAGGAATGAAAATGTAGTAAAAGACCACATGTGACTGATTGAAAAGAGTAAGTGTGGGGAGGTAATAGAGTAGAGTTCCCACAGACCTCAAACCTACTGAATACTCCCACAGATCTTCCTTAATGTCCCTCAAAATGCGAATCTTAAATAATTTTGTTCCCAAATTTACTTAAAGACCGCCATTCACCAACATCCTGAATTACTTATCTCATTCTGACCCTTCTTTACTTAGAAAATTTCAGTGCACCCTCTGGACTATATAAAAAAAATCAGATATAAGCCAGAGGTAAAGCAAGCAAACAAACAAACAAAAAACCTAACAGCTTCAGCTTTGTTAATTTATCAATACTCTGTCTGAAAAATACATAACTAAATGTCTTCAAGGGTTGAGATATTGTCACTATAGGATGCACCACTGAGATGATCATATACTGTATTATTTGCACTGTTATACTGTATCCTTAGCCCCCAGATCACTTAAGTTTGTGGCATCTTCTACGCCTTGTGCAGTCTGCTGCCAAGCTACAAGATGGGTCCTGAACTACCTCGTGATTCTGGCTTTGCTCATGGTACACTCTCCTTCACTTCATATTCTCAGAAAAAAAGCACAGACAAAACGTTATCTACTTCAAGTGAACTTTCCCAGAAAATCCTTGATGAAAATAACTTCTCTTTCTAATGAATCTTTTGGATACTTTATTTCTCCTTACAAGTGCCTATTAATCATATATCAGTTAATGATTAACCTAGCTTACCTCATTTACTACACAATAAGGTCACAAGGAACTCGCTATTCATTATTGTACTCCCTCAAGGCATAGTACAACATGCAATCAATGTATTACCAAATTAATTAAGTAATTTTATTAATGAGGAATTAATTTTAAATGTTTCTGTTGATCTGAGGTAATATAAGAGTGTATCAATCAAATATATTACTTGCAAGAAACAGAAATCTATTGTGGCTGATTAATTACAAATAATTAGTTACATAGTATTATGTGATTGAGAAATTGCTGAGAACCTAGAGAATCCCTTTCATACAACTAGGGCAGATCAAAGAAAAACAAAAGAGCACTCTGTTTAGGATTCCTATGTAATATACATATTCTACCACTGAAAAGGACCAGGCCCGTGGTTTGTTCTAGCAAGACAATGATACTTTTGGGAAATTCAGCTGATTGCAGCTGCCACTCCAACTGGGATGAACCTTTATGGCACTAATTATTTTTGTCACTATCTTTCAATTCAATATCTGGGGTGGAGGGTATCTGCTTAGTATACCTGTTCACACCCTAGCTTCAAGGGAAGCTCGGTAAGCCAGTACCTAGAATTTTCATCTTCTGAGTAAGATGTAGGATCCACTTTGCTCTAAATCTCACAGAAACTCAAATGCAGAGCAACAAGAAAGACTGAAAAATGTGTATTACTTAGACAATCACTTGTTGACATTGTTTTTGGGAGGATTAAAGGAGTTAACATAAGAGACATAAGAGAGTTTTTAGCAAGCATTAAAAGTTATACAAGTTTTATTATTATTATCACAATAGAATTTCCATTAGTTCAGTAGACATTTATTGAATGCCTACCATATATTGAAATATCTGTGCTTGGTCAGAGCTGAGGCATACATGCAAAGGTATGAAATCAGTCACCAATGCTACCTGTCATGTCTAAATTTCTTTTTGTAGGTTCTCCTTTTTACCCTGGCAGAAAGAAAAACATTAGTGTACTTGTCAGGGTTCTTCAGATAGAGATAGAACTAATGAAGTAAATATATATCTATATACATGAGAGTTCACTAAGTATTAACTTACACTATCACAAGGTCCCACAATAGGCTGTCTGCAGGCTGAAGAACAAGGAGAGCCAGTCTGAGTTCCAAACCTGGAGAACTTGGAGTCCGATGTTTGAGAGGAAGAAGCATCCAGCTGGGGAGAATGATGTAGGCTGGGAGGCTAGGACAGACTCTTTTTTCAAAATTTGCTGCCTGCTTATATTCTAGCCATGCTCATTGTGCTCACCCAGACTAAGGGTGAGTCTGCCTTGAAAGATGCAGGTGCTGCTCTCACAAATCTATTTTGCAAGGCATTGGTCAAGGGTATGTCTTCTGGATGCTCCCAAATGAGTAGGTCTAAAGTGACTAATCCACTCCACCATCCTAATCTCCCTAACCCTTTGGATCCCTTCCTTTACATTAAATCAGCAGAAATCAGGCATTTCCAGCTCACTCAGTGGGCCAACTTTTAATCTATATGTCAGATAACCAAGCAAATAAGCTATTAGAGACTTTTAACTCCCTGAGCTGCAACATTAAATGCAGAGTCCCTACTTAGTGGCCCAAATCGATAAATTCAGCATTCCTTCACCCATTTTCTCATGCCATTAACATTTATTCCCATGCCTGAATACCTGGCAGAACTGTGCATGCACCTTTCATTGCAGGTCAACCACCAACATGATAAGAGCTTGTGTCTGTGTTTCCACAATTTCAACTCTTTCTCTACAGAAGATAAGACTCTGACCCAGGGCAATCTTAGGAGATTTGAGGCTCAGTATCTGCTTCTGAAGCCAGGAGTTAGAAACAGGGAGTTCATTGTATTATTTCATCATTTCGCCCACTGAACCTAGGAGTAACCAACCAGCTTTGTTGAGTTCCTCGGATCTCCACATATGGATAAAGGTATTATATATAGAGTCATGAAACTCCTTGCCTCTCTTGAGCATTGAATCAGGAGTGTCAAATGCATTTATTTTGTATAACTCTCTAAACAGTTAATGCCAAGGACTCTCAGTGTTCTCCATACTATTAGAGGTAGAGTCCTTAGCATTTTGGGGTCTAATCATATTAAGCAGCCAACTCCAGAAACATCAAAACCAATGAAAGAACTCCATTCTGAATATTCTGTTCCTCAAGAACCACTCTGGTACCAAGATCTGTGTTAATCAGGTTTCCCTAGTGGAACAGAACTAATGGAAAATATATATGTTATAATACATATATAATATATAATATAAATACATAATATATATTCGATATTCTAATTCAAATATTTTAATGGTATATATAATATATTGTATATATACACATACATATATAAAATATATGTTGTCAGGTTACTGCAAGGAACAAGAGAGTGAGTACCTTGCTATTACAAACATTACAGTCTATACGGGAGAGACTGACACCATAAATTGTCTACACGAATTAAATTGAGTATTTTTTGTCTATTCAGCTCCTTCTCCACATAGCTAAAGAAAAACAAACAAGCATGATGACTGGTATACTTTAAATTCATTGATGTTGACCTCAGTTAGGCTCTCAATAATGTCCATCCTACTGTATTTCTTTTATATTTTCATTCTTCACAGTGTGAGAGGCCTGTGCCATGCCCTTTCACTCCTGAAATCCCCTGTACCTCCCCTACTTCTCATTCTCAGGTGTTGTTTCTAGCTACTATTTCTCTGAGAAAAGGCATTCAGAAAAACAATTTCTACATACAATCCACCGTACTTACCATGTCCACATACAATCAAGGAACTGTGCTCATTTCTTGCTTTTGTTTTGGTCCCTTTGTGAGAACTATCCCTTCTCTCCTCTAAAGCCAAATAAGTCATTTGTGTACTAGATTTGACTGCTCTTATAGCCTCAAGAACATTACTGCCTGGTTGTTTCCTCTCTTTCTTAGAATGACTATCCCCTCATCACCTGGATCTTTTTCATTAGCAAACAAACAAGTTGTAATATCATTCATGTTAACAAAACAACAACAATCTAGTTTTGCCATATCTCCTGCTCCAGTTAGCCCAGCCTCCACCATTTCTCTGGGTTTTTTTTTTTTTATTTTTTTGTTTCGTTTTGTTTTGTTTTGTTTTTTTACATGAAAAATTCTCTATAATTTGTTTTATTTTTGTTTTCTTCAACTGATCTCCTCCCTTATTCCCTTGAGTACAGTGTAGTCAGGCTTTGGTCTCCAACATTCCACTGATACAGTTCAACAATGACCTCTGTATGATTAATGCAGTGGGCAATTCTCTATGGTTAAATTATTAAATTCATAATTTGCATTTGACAAAGTTAATAATTCCCTTATTTCATAAAAAAATATATTTTTCTCCATTTGAATTCTGGGAAATTCATCGCTCTTTATCCTCTTACAACTTAATAGTATCTCCCAATTTTTTTTTTAGTTTCTCCTTATTTCCCAATTTCTAAAGTTTGGAATGCCCACTGTCTAAGGCCCTCACCAGAATTTCCATTTGATCTGCTAATAGAATTCTAACGAGAGATTATAAACATTATTTGACTGTTTGACTGAATCTTGAACTTATCAGCAGTCTTTACTAAATTGAGATTTCACATATTTCTTAGAATACAATAGAAGAAAGAACTCAATGACTTACAGAGATAGGACAATTAGAGTAGATTTATCATTCGTGAAATGTTGACATGTCACTACCGTGTCACACAGTAAGTCCTAGAAAGCAATTCCTAGATCATGGCATTGACAATACATGAGAGGGGGTAACACCAACCTCAGCAATGAAAACTCATTACTGTGACTGTTTCCTTCAGCCTGTGGTCTGAAGTGCTGTTCCTAAATGTGATTCCTGTTTACAGAAGGGAGGATGGACTCCCAGGGTAGCATGCTGAAGTGTAGTAGGTATCATCTAAAGTTCCAGTGGGCATGGTTATTATAATAAGGAATGGGCCTAGACAGGTAGCCACAAAATTTGAACCATGACCATCTGTGATAGAAATTAATGAGTATAGGTTCTTTAATGACTTGGGAAACCCAATAGGGTCCTACTTATTTGCACAACCATGACCACAGCAACACAAATCCTCTTTGACTGGGGTTAATCTACCCAGCTTTACCTGGGTATACAGCCACTGATCTGGCAACTATTATTTTTCTACTCCTTAATGAAGGAATGCTGGCAGCAGTTGTGTGTATTTATTTTCTAACTGACAGCAATATACCTTACAATATTGGCTGGGGCTAATATCAGCCTCTAGATTCATAATAATTTTGTTCATAGAAACTTTTATCACTTTAAGTGCCAAGAGGATGTCTCAATAGGTTCCTGTATTGATTATTCAGGATGATATGTCTAGGTTGGTAGGAAGTCACAGATATTTTAGATTCCTTGGTAAGTTACTTTGGTGTCTGAGAGAGGGAGATAAACTAAATGAAAATTCAGGTTCCTGACATATAAATTACTTTCTGAATGTTTCTTCAAAGTAAAAGATGTATTCTACATCTCATATCTTCTTTAAGCATGAAACAAGCAAAATATGATTATCTTTTAGTTTTGGAGTTAACATATACCAACTCTCTTTGTTCCATTTCCTATGTGAACTCTAGCTTAGAAACTGTAATAATTTCAAGCTGATTAAGACTGAAGTACAAGCATAAAAGGGAATTCATCTTGAGGATCTAATGTTATAACAGTGTGTGTAAAAATTATTAAATACACATTCTGAGGCAAGCTTAGATAGATTAATTACAGAAGAAGAACTAGGATTTTATTGTTGCTATTGTTTTGTTGTTGTTGATGATGTTTTACCAAAGCCAAATCTTGTTGAGCAAATAAGTATCTTCCTTTTTAGAGGTAATTTCTGGTTTCTTTCTGTGTTTCTGTAGAAACAATCTGAGCCTAGTCACCCTATGATCCAAGGTTTCCCAATCCACCAAATCATGAAATCAAGTATATTAGCACTTCATCTCCACATGAATTTATGTCTTAGGACTGTTACTGGAAACCTCCTGAGGTCTTAAATGCTGATATGTCAACTTCACTGCCTTCCCTCAAATTATTCATATTTTGGTTTCATGGAAAACCTTTTATGACCTGATGTATAAGTGAAACTTGTTGACTGAGGACTCTAAGTGATTTATTAGCTGTAACAGGAGGGTAAATACTGTAGCTCTGCAAAGACACAGAGTGTTCCCTTAACTATAATGGAGAAAACAAATCTTTCCGGTGTGGAAAACATCTAATAGCAGGTCAAATTTCATTGAATGGAAAAATGGATGTTCTAAGGTAAAGATATACACAGATTCTGCCCAGAGGCTAAAGATTTTGACATATTATCAGGGATTTGGGGCTGGGGTGGGAAAGCTTAGAGGATGAATAATGAGAAGATTTGATCAAAATGTACATGAATGAACTCAAAATGGGCATAGAATGTCACTATGTTTTTTATTTTTATCTTTAATTTTTATAGGTACTTTGTAAGTATATATATTTATGAGGTACATGAGACATTTTGATACAGGCATACAATGTGTAATAATCACATCAGAGCAAATGGAGTATCCATCACCTAAAGCATCTACCATTTCTTTGTATTAGAAACTTTGCAAATATACTCTTTTAGTTATTTTAAAATGTGCAATAAATTATTGTTGATCGTCACCTTGTTGTGCTATCAAATACTAGATTTTACTCATTTTATCTAACTATATCCCTAATCCATAACTATTCCTATTTCTTCCCCTCTCCTCGACCAGCCCTTCCTTCCTCTGGTAACCATCATTCTACTCTCTATCTCCATGAGTTCAATTGTTTTAATTTCTTGCTTCTACAAATGAGTGAGAACATGTGAAGTTTGTCTTTCTGTGTCTGGCTCATTTCACTTCACATAATATCTTTCAGTTCTACCTATTCTGAACAAAAGTATCTTTGCAAAGAAGACATTCAAAGTCAGGTAGACAAGGTGACGTGTTCTGTGGCAGCCAACAAAAAACTTGCTTTAAAAATTATGTGGTTATAATAGAAGGAACACGGGTTACCTAATACAGACTGCCACTCATCAATGTAACCTGGTTATTGCCACTACTGGCTGCCCATGTGCAGTATATTTTCTGGAAAAAAAATATGCTTTCTAAATATATATATATTTTAGAAAATTTAGACTAGGAAATTTTTTCTATGTTACAGGAATAGCTGACTTTATACTTTAATTAGAAATTTCTAGAAACCATCAGTAAGATTTTGACTAAGAAGAGAAAAGAATGACAGTCAGCAATAGTTAACAATGTGATATTGTACACTTTAAAATATGTTAAGGGCCTGGTATGGTGGCTCACACCTGTAATTCTAGCACTTTGACCGGCTGAGGCAGGCGGATCACCTAAGGTCAGCAGCTCGAGACTAGCCTGGCCAACATGGTGAAACCCCTTCTCTAGTCTCTACTAAAAAATACAAAAATTAGCCAGGCATGGTGGCTCCTGCATGTAATCCCAGCTACTTGGGAGGCTGAGGCAGGAGAATCACTTGAACCCAGGAGGCGGAGGTTGCACTGAGCTGAGATTATGCCACTGTACTCCAGCCTTGGTGACAGAGCAAGATTCCATTGGAAAAAAAAAAAAAAAAAAAAGGTTAAGAAGCTAGAGCTCATGTTAAATGCTTTTACCACAAACTCAACCAATCACACACACACACACACACACACACACACACACACACAGAGGAAATTGTTACTGTGTTGGCATCCTGGGTATATGCATGTGAATAAACTCATCAAAATGTATATATTAGACATATTCAATGTTTTGTTATAATAATTATACCTCAATGAAGCTTGAAAATAATTAAAATAATTAATAAATATCAAATCATCTTTTTTGAGGGAGGTTGAGTGTGATTAAATTTTCATTTGTTTGAGGAATAGTAGGAGTGTGTTAGGCGAGATCAGCTTGTTATAGCTATTGTGTGGACATTAATTTTATGTTTTTAACAGTGGTAAACAGTTTTTATTCAGGTAATGAAACATGGAAAAACTTATTTGTGATCATTGTAGTAATTTGGGAGTATAAGTTTTACAAATAGTTACTTGATATATAAAAAAGTAAATTACTATGCATATAGAATTTGTGTAGGTGACCATTCCACACAAAGGAATTCTGATAGCAGTGTCAATGCAGTATTCATCCTTGCAGATTAGAGGCTCCTCACACACTTCATGGCAACATGGTGACACAGTGAAAGCAAATGTGCAATGAACATCTACTTGGCACATGAGTACAATGGACAAATATTGGCAAACACACACTTGCTAACAGCAGTATTGAAAATTTTACTGCTACCAGCTTGGAATGGCAGCTCACATCTATAATCCCATTACTTTGGGAGGCTGAAGTGGGAGGATTGCCTGAAGCCAGGAGTTTGAGATCAACCTGAGCACCACAGTGAGATCTTATATCTACAAAAAATTTTAAAAAACCACTTGTGTGGACACTTAAATAAGAATATACAAGGTTTCTGAATACTCAAAAGACCCAAACATACTTACTCAAATTTACTACTTATGCCAATGATATTCTGGAATTTTTTTTTTTTTTTTTTTTTTTTTTTTTTTTTTTTTTTTTTTTTTGGCCAGTCTCTAGAAATTTGGCAACTAAAATTGAAGACTTGCTGTCATGGTTAATACTGAGTGTCAACTTGCTTGGATTGAAGGATGCAAAGTATTGATCCTGGATGTGCCTGTGAGGGTGTTGCCAAAGGAGAGTAACATTTGAGTCAGTGGGCTGGGGAAGGCAGGCTCACCCCTAATCTGGGTGGGCACCATCTAATCAGCTGCCAGTGGATATAAAGCAGGCCAAACAAACAAACAAACCAACAAAACAAAACATGAAATGGCTAGACTGGCTTAGCCTGCAAGCCTACATCTTTTTCCTGTGCTGGATGCTTCCTGACCTACAACATCAGACTTGAATTTGTTCAGTTTTGGGCCTCGGACGGGCTCTGCTTGCTTTTCAGCTGGCACAGGGCCTATTGTGGGACCCTGTGATCATGTGGGTTAATACTTAATAAACTCATATATGTGTGTGTGTGTGTGTGTGTGTATATCTCCTGTTAGTTCTGTCCCTCTAGGGAACCCTGACTAATACGATTGTATATTATTTAATTTTCATGAGATAGATTACTCTATAGTAAACTTGCAGGTGGAAGAACTAATGTGAGGAGTTAGCAGTACATGGAGTCACTGACCCTCCTTTCAAACATTGTGCCAGAGACCTTAGCACTGGCAGTGAGGTTTTACTACATTTTTTCTGTAATGCATAGTGTAGTACACTCTTTGCAGTGTCACCCAGACACCCATTTAAGGCTTCCAGGCGTTGAGAGTGCTGTCAGCAGACATCTCTACAGCCAGCCATCTCCAGGGATTGCCCTCTCTCTGCTTAAGACAGCCACTTTTCCAAGGTCATGGCCTTTTTCAAGAATAACATACATATAATGACTGATCAATGTAGGGTTGTAAAGTGTCATCTTAGTTGCTCCAATGCCAGGAAAGTGTGAATAGCCTTCTCAGCTTCAGAGTTTATTGTCGCATATAGATTTTTCAAAGATGTGCAAGGTATCTTATTGTAACGACAACACTATTGGCTCCACAGACAAGCTATTTAAATCGTTTCTGGGCAAATCACCAGCTAGAAGTCATCAATGAGAGTTCTTGTTAGTAACGTTTTGTTCTAGAGTTGTAAATTATAAAGAGAACTACTTTTCAATATAGATTTTTAGTTTAGGTCTGTTGTCCATGTTTGTTTTCTAGTTGTATAAGTTGGTAATAGAACGTGAACAAAAAAGGACATTTAAAATAGAAATAAATGTTTATATCCAACAATATCTGACTTTTAAAATCTACGTATCTTACTACTGTAATTTTTAATTTAATTTTTCTTAATCTATTGCATTTTAATCTTTTGCAGGTCACTCTTCTAGAAGCTGATTCATGGATTCAAAGTGCAAAAGTCATTGGTTAGCAGGACAAACATGCAACTAATGAACATGGTAGACTTTGTGCCTCATAGATAGTTGGATACAGGCTCTAACATTTGAAGTGGTCTTTCAGATGCAGCTCTTAATCAAAGCATCTTAATGTATTCCGTTCGATGAAAAGATGTGTCACAACTAAAGGTATAAAACATCAAATATTTTACTGATTTTCATTTTCATTTAATTTGTCAGATATCACAAATATCTGATGAGGTAAGGATCAGCATTTGTGTAAAGATGGTGAAGAAACATTGTTGATAATACATTGTGAGTGGTGAATTAAGCACAAATTCAGTATATGAAAGACAAACATTTAGAAGTTATGTGTAAACAATACTTAGCTTTTAAAGAAAAGGACATCAGTTTTTTAAACATATTATTTCCTTAGTATTCCACAAGTCATTTGAATTTTGAACACTATAGTTTTTTTCCCAACGTCTCAGATTTTTTTCCTTAAAGTCACATTTTAATTGATAAACAGATTTATCTGCTAAATAATATATGTTCTCTTTTCCATTGACAAATCTGGAGGCTGGTAGCTCTTCTTGTTGTAAATTGCCTGGTTATGTTAATCATACGAAGTGAATCAATAAAATACAGATTCAAGAAATGATGAGGAAAATATTTGAACTATAATAAAATTTCTCATTTTTATTTTCACATTGCAGAGTAAATCCTAAAATATTTTCTAAGAGTTCATTGGTACTTACTGTTGTAGAGATATTTCCTATCTAGATATTTCTTTAATAACAGTTGAAGAGTAAAAGAATTATGGTCTTGGAAGCTAACTAAGTTATAAATATAAGTCATAGATAATGTATAGTTCTATTAAAAATCTCTTCCTGTTAAGTGAAGTTATCAAATCGTGCATGTGTTACTGCAAAAGTCAAAACTTTTTAAGCTAAAATTATTAAATTCTTCAAAGCAGATTTGAATTTAGACTGCTTACTTATTGGTCTGAAATTTTTGTGTCTCTAGAAGTAAAAAAACCAATTGAATAATTTTCCTGTCTTTTCTATTGTGTCATATAAAGACAGAGATATCTGCTAAAAATTGTGCGTAATTTCTGCTTTGTTGTTTGTTTATATTTTACTGTTAGTGTCACCTCAGCTGTTTGGATATATATATATAATTTTTATAATTTTTATTTGACTTCATTCTTTGATATAAAGCCTTCTTTTAGGTTATCTGATTGTAACCAAATAGAACTATATGAAATTTATCAGGTAAGATATCTAACTGAAGTGTGACATTTTATATTGCAAAAACTGTTATCTGATTTCTACCAACTTACCACATTTCTCAGTAATGTGAACACTGACACTATTACATAAGGCTTAAATCTCTTCATGTAGGCATCATTCCCATGTGCAAATTGGAATAAACAATGTTCCAATTTGCACATGGCAAAAATGCTCCAAAACTACCAAGGAGCTTTGAATGTAATTCTGTATTTTGAATATCAATATTTTCCATGTAGAAAAAAAAGACATAATAAAAACTTTTCAGAAATGTTTATAACTTATACCATATTCACTTGGACTATTCATATACTGTACTTAGTGCTTTCTGCCTATTACTTTTTAATAAAAGTGAATACTCAGATCTAGTTTTTTGTTTTCTTTTAAACTTGATTAAAGTCATATTTGTTACTTCTTATGAGAGTCATTGCAATCCAAAATGCCAAATGAGTAATTTTCAGGGCTTTATTATTCATGACCAAAATAAGAGAAATATTTCTAACAGAACAAAGTACACAAACAATTGTAAAACTATTTGTGGA
Source organism: Macaca thibetana thibetana (assembly GCF_024542745.1). Lineage (NCBI taxonomy): Eukaryota > Metazoa > Chordata > Mammalia > Primates > Cercopithecidae > Macaca > Macaca thibetana. The sequence continues at coordinate 61,206,983 of NC_065585.1, forward strand.
TTACTGTAACTCAGTAAACAAAATTCTTGAGAACATATAAATGCTTGTTAGCCTACTGTTAGCTGCCTTTCAATTTGCTTTCTTATCACTCCTGTTATCCTGTAGGAAAGTTGTGGATAGATATTTGATCTCATTTTTTCATAATCATTTGCAGTCAGATACATTTTACCAACCAATAATCTCCAATTAGACACTATCATTGTCATAGATTACACAGGAAGAGTCCGCTTAAAAAAATAGTAGATGGTAATGACATTTTGATGAGAGTTTTAGGTGAGCATCTTGAGGTTTTTATTTCTTCCAACTATTTAGAGAATTGGATGACTAAAAGTGAAAAAGGATAGAACATCTTGGAGCAGGTCTAGGTATATTCCTTCACTCTATGTCTGTATTGCCCTGCATCTTTCTAAAAATACAAACCTGCTTCTTTGATGTAAGAGAAAATTGCATCACTAAAAAAAATCTTAAAAGATGTTGTGGTCCACATTATGACAATTTGATTTCATTTTTCTAGCTTAGAAAATAAGTAAACTCATGAGTTTGTACTTTTCTTAGCAATTGCTTAAAGAATTGCATTTCTATAAAATGAAAACTGATTAATACTAAAGGCATACCCCTAAAAACTAATACAAACTTTCAAAAATGTATTTTTATTTTGACATATAACATAGATTCATCAGATGCACAAATGCATAATTTAATGAGTCACTATTATAACCACTTCCCACATCAAGACATAGAATATTGCCAGCATTCCTAACCTATTAAAAAACTTTTGCAATCACCAACTTCTCTTTCCTTTCTACAATCTAGAACTTTTTTTCTAATCACTTCCTTACTCTCCCTTTATCCACTTATTATATTTAATAACACCATGGTATATTTCTGCCATCAGCCAAGTAGAATCATACATTATATGTTCTCTTTCTGACTTCTGTTCAATATTATGTGTGTGGGATTAATTCATTTTATTGCATAAGTTGTATTTTATGCATTTTAAAATACAGCACAATTTACCTATTCATTCTACTGTTCATGGCATGTGTTATTCAGAGGATATGTGACACTTGCTAAATTGAAGATACCATAATTGAAGATAATGGTGAATCATTCCCTAAAGTGGTTGTTTCAGTTCACACTTTCACCAGAAATAAATGAGAGTTCTCTAGCTCCACATCTTCATCAACACTTGATGTTATCTGTCCTTTAATTTTTAAGCTATTTTCTTGTTGGTGGAGGCATATAATTGTAGGCTTAATTAGAATTTTCTTATTATTTTCTAATGAAGTTAAACAAATTTTTAAAAATTTCAACTTTTATCTTTGATTGAAGAGATACATGTGCAAGATTTTTACATGAAGTTTAACAATATTTTATATTTTTACTTTCTATCAGTATATTCCTTTTGTGAATTATTCTGAGGTTTCATGCCCATTTTAATATTAGAAAACCAGTTTTTGTAACTTTTAATCTGTAGGAGTTCTAATATATTCTGGACAGAAAAAAAAATTATTCATTCAAAATGTTGCAAACATATTTTCCAACTCCACAATTTGCATTTATTAGTGCCATTTGAAGAAGTATCTTATACTTATCAAATTTTATCTGTATTTTTGTTACTTCAAGAGTCTCTTGATATTCTAGAATATGTATGTATCATTATGGGTTTTTTGCTTGTTTGCTGAAAGTTAGGGTGACCATATACCTTGGTTTTTCCAGAGACAGTCTTAATTTACAACAAGTTTCCTGGTATAATTATAAATATTATGCACTTTATATTCTAAAATTTATAAATTTCAGTGGAGGTTAGTCAAGATGACTGTATCTTTACTCTGGTTATGTTTAGCTGCATGGGTGCAGTAACAAATTGGAGAGGGATATAGACATACCCAGGCTTGTGATTTTTCCAACGAAGTACAAGTAAGTAAAAGAAGGATAAAGGAGCTGAGGGCAAAGGCCAAGGAATGATTATGAGGCTAAAACATTGGAATTAAGCTAGGTAACATAGAATGAAAGTGGCAATAAGAGAAGAAAATTGGTAAAATTAGTCATATGAGATAGTTCAAGTTATTAATGATTACATGATTCATGTGATGGCTCTAAGAGTCACAGAATGAAATATAATGGGGTTCAAGATTATTTAAGGAGAAGAATTTAAGTTGCTTTATGTTTCTTCTAGTGTATTCAAAGCATCCTCCTTGCTACTTTCTCTTTGTGTCCCATATTTCTGGTACCCTCAGAATATATATAGGTGGGCTACTGGCTAGTGACATAGCTTTCACTATTTCTGGTGAGCAGACATTTTTAGCCCTATGACAGAAATTGTTTCTATTGCCCTTGCTATAGAATTTTCTGTACCTGTGAAATTTTCCTCCTGGGAAAGTTTTCTCTCACATTCCCTTTTAGCTTCAGCCAAGCAGTCACCCTGTGCAAAGCTGCTGTGATGCATCCAAAGGTTGGACCCTGAGTTGTCTGGTAAGCATTGATCTCTTTTCCATTTTCTTTTAATTTTAAGTTCCAGGGTAGAAGTGCAGGATGTGCAGGTTTGTTACATAGGTAAATGTGTACCATGGTGGTTTGCTGCACCTATTAACCCATCAGCTAGATATGAAGCCCAGCATGCATTAGCTATTTTTCCTGATGCTCTCCCTTTTGCAACCCCACCTCCCAACAGGCTCCAGTGTGTGTTGTTCCCCTCCCTGTGTCCATGTGTTCTCATTGTTCAGCTTGCACTTATAAGTGAGAACATGCAGGATTTGGTTTTCTGTTCCTGCATTAATTTGCTGAGGATAATGGCTTCCATCTTCAACCATGTCCCTGGAAAGGACATGCTCTTATTCCTTTTTATGGTTGCATAGTATTCCATGGTTTATATGTACCACATTTTCTTTATCCAGTCTATCATTGATGGGCATTTGGATTGATTTCATGTCTTTGCTATTATAAATAGTGCTTCACCGAATGTATACCTACATGTGTCTTCATAATAGCATGATTTATATTCCTTTGGGTTTATATTCAGTAATGGAATTGCTGGGTTAAACGACATTTCTTGTTCTAGATCTTTAAGGAATTGCCACATTGTCTTCCATAATGGTTGAGCTAATTTACATTCCCCCCAACAGTGTAAAAACATTCCTATTTCTCTGCAACCTCACTAGCATTTGTTGTTTCTTGACTTTTTAATAATCACCATTTTGACTGGCATGAGATGGTATCTCACTGTGATATTGATTTGCATTACTCTAATGATCAGTGATGTTGAGCTTTTTTTCACATGTTTGTTAGCCACATGAATGTCTTCTTTTGAGAAGTGTATGCTCGTGTCCTTTGCCTTCTTTTTAATGGGTATTTTTTCATGTAAATGTGTTTAATACATTCTAGATATTAGACCTTTGTCAAATAGAAAGATTGCAAAAATTTTCTCCCAATCTGTAGGTTGCCTACAGTTTTCTCTGATGATAGTTTCTTTTGCTGTGCAGAAGCTCTCTAGTTTGATTGGATCCCATTTGTTAATTTTTGCTTTTGTTGCAATTGCTTTTGGCGATTTCTTCAAGAAATCTTTTCCAATGCCTATGTCCTGCATGGTATTGCCTAGATTGTCTTCTCGGGTTTTTATAGTTTGGGGTTTTACGTTTAAGTCTTTAATCCATCTTGAGTTAGTTTTTGTATAATGTTTAAGAAAGGGGTCCAATTTCAGTTTTCTGCATATGGCTAGCCAGTTCTCCCAGCACCATTTATTTAATAGGGAATCCTTTCCCCATTGCTTGTTTTTGGCAGATTTGTCAAAGGTCATATGATTGTAGATATGCGGTCTCATTTCTGAGTTCTCTATTCTGTTCCATTGGTTTATGTGTCTGTTTTTGTACCAGCACCATGTCGTGTTGGTTATTTTAGCATTGTAGCATAGTTTGAAGCTCGATAGTGTGATGCCTCCGGCTTTGTTCTTTTTGCTTAGGATTGTCTTGAGAGCTACAAACCACTACTCAAGGAAATCAGAGAGGACACAAACAAATGGAAAAATATTCCATGCTTATGGACAGGAAGAATCAATATTGTGAAAATAGCCATAGTGCCCAAAGTAATTTATAGATTAAATGCACTTCTCATTAAACTATCATTAACATTGCTGACAGAATTAGAAGAAACTATTTTAAAATTCATATGGAACCAAAAAAGCGCTCCTATAGCCTGATTTCCTTTTCAGTGTGCTCCACTAAGCCTTCAGCCCCAGGGTACTATATGAATCCTTTTCTGCTCAACTGAGCAGTGCCTCTGGTATTTTATTTACCTGTGCTATTCTAAAGGTCATTTCAGGAGGGCTTGCTGCATTTCTAAGAATTAACAAAATTCCTAAATTAATCCTCCTTTTTTCTCTACAGCGGTTACTACTATTTGCTGCATTTAAGTGCCTTCTTAACCTTTTCTTTGTCTTCTGGACCAGATAATAGTTTTTTCTCATAGATTCATCTACTTTTTGTCTGAAAGTCTTTCACAGTTTGAGATACAACCTTAGGAAATTCTGAGTCTCTCAAAAACGTCCATGGTTCAATCAAACAATGTCTACTTTCTTTTATTCAATTGGATAGTCTTACCAAGGAGATAACTCCCGTCTAACCCAGACTTGGACATAATCTACCATTGTCTTGCCTCGCTTCCATTTAGTACATCTTATCTTGGTGTGTGTTTCTTTTTTTTTTTTTTTTTTTTTTTTTTTTTTTTTGAGACAGAGTCTAGCTCTGTCGCCCAGGCTGGAGTGCAGTGGCGCAATCTCGGCTCACTGCAAGCTCCGCCTCCCGGGTTCACGCCATTCTCCGGCCTCAGCCTCCTGAGTAGCTGGGACTACAGGCGCCCGCCACTGCGCCCGGCTAATTTTTTTCTATTTTTAGTAGAGACGGGGTTTCACCATGGTCTCGATCTGCTGACCTTGTGATCCGCCCGCCTCGGCCTTCCAAAGTGCTGGGATTACAGGCGTGAGCCACCGCGCCCGGCCGGTGTGTGTTTCTTTAGAAGGTTAGTTCCATACATTTCTTAGGCCTTCATTTCAGGACATAGAAAACACACTTGTCTCTGTGTCTCTAACTATGAGACGGCCTGCACCTGCTCTAGGCCCTGAATGTTACTTAGGACCGCATATTTACTTAAGGCACAAGCTTTATACACCAGCTCTCTAAAAATAGATGTGTAATAACAGCAACTCGATTTAGCTCTGTACAAAAGTGAGTATCACTGCAAATTAGTTGGTACCTGAAATTTTATTTTTTCCTTATTTCTGAAATTTTTTCCTAAGTGAAGATGATATTTATAATTTTATGGAATCATGGGAAAATAGAACTACTTTTTCCAATTCAGAAATAAAATAACTTTGAAATATAATAAATGTGTAAATATATGGATAAACTATTAACTTTATTATTATTATTTGGCATTATTTGCTTATTTTCTATACACTTTTAGAAATAAAGCCTTGATAAATTCAATTCTGAATACATTATAGGTTACATTGTGTAGTTTATCATTTTTCATTTCAGGAAACACGTAACGCCTAATAGCTGTACCAGTACTGGTGCTAAGATTGATTATAGATTATGGTGCTGTCAGCCAGTCCCCTCTGTATTTTTTCTTAAACTAATTTTTGAAAGATAGTTTTCATTTGGTGTAGAATTTTCATTAGACAGCTATTTTTCTCCTCTTTTAAAGATATTATTTAACTGTTCTGCTGTTTGTTGTTGCTGTCAGTTTGATGTTCCTAGTCTGTGAGCAATTTGTCTCTCTTTTCTGCATGCCTTAAAGATCGTCTCTATTTCTGGTGTTCTGCAATTTGATTTTGATGTCTGCAGATAAGGATTTCTTTTTATTTATCATGCTTGAGATTTGTTGTGCTGTCCGAATCTGAGCATTGTATTTTCACCCATTTTGGAAAACTCTCAGCTATTATTTCTTGGAATATTTTCCTCTTCCAATCTCTGTTTTCTCACTCTATAATCCATAAAGATAAGCAGATTTCCTCTTTTTACAGTTATGTCTTTTACCAAACTGGTTTTTTTGCATCTGTTTGACTGACTGTACTACATATCTTCTTATCTGTTCTCTGGTTCTAAGATTCTCTCTTTAAGTGGGATTAGTCAACTGTTTAAATTTTCAGAGTTTCCAATCTCAGGAATCACATTTTTCTATCTAGTTTGTATTTTTTTCAAGTGCCTTTGACATGTTTTAAAATAGACACTTTTATAGAAGTAGAATATGCATAAAGAAGCACATACCTACACGTACAGTCAACAAATTCTATACAATGAACATACCATGTGACAATGGCCAAACAATAGAACATTATTCAGCACCCTAGCAGCCTCCTTCATGGCTTCTCCTAATAGCTACCTCTTCCTTGTCCCCAAAGGTAAACCCTCTCTTAATTTCTTTTTTTTCTTTTTCTTTTTTTCTTTTTTTTGAGACGGAGTCTTGCTCTGTCGCCCAGGCTGGAGTGCAGTGGCCAGATCTCAGCTCACTGCAAGCCCCACCTCCCGGGTTCACGCCATTCTCCTGCCTCAGCCTCCCGAGTAGCTGGGACTACAGGTGCCCGCCACCTCGCCCGGCTAGTTTTTTGTATTTTTTAGTAGAGACGGGGTTTCACGGTGTTAGCCAGGATGGTCTCGATCTTCTGACCTCGTGATCCACCCGTCTCGGCCTCCCGAAGTGCTGGGATTACAGGCTTGAGCCACCGCGCCCGGCCAACCCTCTCTTAATTTCTAATACTATATATTAATTTTTCAAGTTTTTAGTTTTCATATAAATGGAATCATAAACTATATTTTCATTTGTGTCTGAATTATGTCACACAGAATTACATATGTGAGCTTGATCAGTGTTATTTATTGTATCTGGTAATAGCTTGAATATATTCAGTTATATGGTATTCCATCTTATGCACATCACATCCATTATTTACCTATTTTACTATAAATGAACAATTGGCTTCTTTATAGTTTTAGACTATTAAAAACAATGCTGCTATAAATATTCTTGTGTATGCCTTTTGTCCATACATGCACTCAGTTCAGTTGGGTATATACTTGAAAGAGAAATTACTTGGCCATTAAATATTCAATCTGTTGCATAATAACAAATAGTTTTCTAGAATGGCTGTCTGTGATGCATCATTTTACATTCCCATTATCAGTGTATGATGTTTTCAATTGCTTCACATTCTCACCATGCTTGGTATTGTCAGCTTTTTAAATTTCAGCTATTTTGGTGGATAGTTATTGCTATAACATTGCAGTTTTAATGTCTTTGATAACTATTGATGTTGTCTATATTTCTTGTTTGATGTTTTGAATATCTTTTTTTGTAAAGTACTCATTGAAAATATTAACCATTTAGGTAATACTGCTCAAGGCAATTTACAAATTCAATGTTATTCCTATTAAACTATGACATTCTCCACAGAATTAGAATAAAAAATGATTGTAAAATTCATATGGAACCAAAACAGAGCCCAAATAACCAAGGAATCCTAAGCAAGAGAACGAAGCTGGAGGTATCACATTATCCAACTTCAAACTATACCAGAAAGCTACTGTAACTAAAACAACATAATACTGGCACAAAAAAAAAGACATAATGACAAATGAAAGAAAATAAATAGCCCAGAAATAATGTTGCACTCTTACAACCATCTGATCTTTGACAGAGTCAACAATAACAAGCAATGGAAAAAGGAATGTCTATTCAATAAATGATGCTGGGATAACTGGTGAGCCATATGCAGAAGATTGAAACTGGACCCCTTCCTTTCTCCATATTCAAAAGCCAACTCAAGAAGCATTAAAGTGCAAAACCTAAAACTATAAAAACTCTGAAAGATAACCTAGGAAATACCATTCTGGATATAGGATCTGGCAAAAAAATTTCATAATGAAGATGATGAAAGCAATCGCCAACAAAAACAAAAATAGACAAGTGGGACCTAATTAAACTAAAGAGTTTTCTATAGAACAAAAGAAACACTCAACAGTGTAAATAAACAGCCCACAGATTGGGAGAAAATATTTGTAAACTATGCATCTGACAAAGGTCTAATACCCAGCATCTATAAAGAATTAAGGAGGAAAAACAACCCATTAACAAGTGAGCAAATAACACGAACAAACACTTTTCAAAAGAAGACATACATGTGGCCAAAAAGCATATGAAAACAAGCTCAGTGTCACTGATCACTAGAGAAATGAAAATCAAACCCACAATGAGATACCATCTCACACCAGTCGGAATGGCTATAATTAAAAAGTCAAAAAATAACCAATGTTGGTGAGGTTGCAGAGAAGAAAGAACGCTTATACTCTGCTGGTGGAAATGCCAATGAGTTCAGTCATTGTAGAAAGCAGTGTGGTGATTCCTCCAAGAACTTGAGACAAAATTACCATTGGACAAGCAATCTAATTATGGAGTATCTAATCAAAGGAATATAAACCATCTTACCATAAGAAAACATGCATGTGTTTGTTTATCTTAGCACTATTCACAATAGCAAGTGCCCATCAATGGTATACTGTATAAAGAAAATGTGGTACATATACACCACGGAACACTAAACAGCATTAAAAAAGAATAAGATCATGTTCTCTGTAGTAACATGAATGTAGCTGGATGCCATTATCCTAAGCAACTAACTTAGCAACTAAGCAAACTAACACAGGTAAAGCAAACTAACACAGGTAAAGAAAAGCAAATACTGCACATCATAACTTACAACACAAGAAGCATTAAAGTGCAAAACCTAAAACTATAAAAACCCTGAAAGATAACTTACAAGTGGGAGATAAATGATGAGAACACATGGACACAAAGAGAGAAACAACAGACACCAGGGTCTACTTGAGATTGGAGGGTAGCAAGCGGGAGCGGATTGAAAAACTACCTCTTGCGTATTATGCTTGTTACCTGCATGATGAAAGAATCTGTGTACCAACCTCTGTAACAAACAGTTTACCTATATAACAAAACTGCACATGTACTCCTGAACCTAATATAAGCTAAAAAAAAAAAAAATTGTTAACTACTTAAAAACATCAGGTGGGCCAGGCATGGTTGCTTATGCCTGTAATCCCAGCACTTTGGTAGGCTGAGGCAGGAGGAACATTTGATGCCAAGAGTTGGAGACCAGCATGTGCAGCATAGTGAGACTCCATTAAAAAAAAAAAAAAAAAAAAAAAAAAAAAAAAAAAAAACAGCCAGGCATGGTGGCTCACACCTGTTATCCCAGCTACTAGGAAAGCTGAGGTGAGAGGATTGCTTGAGACTGGGAGGTTGAGGCTGCAGTGAGCCACTGCACTCCAGCCTGGGTGATACAGCAAGACCCTGACTAAAAAAAAAAAAAAAAAAAAAAAAAAAAAAAAAAATCAGGTTGTTTGCATTATTTATTAACTTCTTGTCTTGGTCAGGAATTTTTCTCTATATATTATTATATAGTTCACAGAACTCATATATTTTATTACAACACTCATGCATTTTCTTATTTTCATTCACTCAAAAGCCAGCACTTGATCTCTTTCCCAAGTTCCAGATTTATATATCTAATGTCTGTTGACAGGTCTTCTTGGATCTTCATCTAATTGGCATCTTGAACTTAAAGCACCTTGGAGAGGATGTGGAGAAATAGGAACACTTTTACACTGTTGGTGGGACTGTAAACTAGTTCAACCATTGTGGAAAACAGTGTGGTGAGTCCTCAAGGATCTAGAACTAGAAATATCATTTGACACAGCCATGCCATTACTGGGTAAATACCCAAAGGATTATAAATCATGCTACTACAAAGACACATGCACACATATGTTTATTGCGGCACTATTCACAATAGAAAAGACTTGGAACCAATCCAAATGTCCATCAATGACAGACTGGATTAAGAAAATGTGGCACATATACACCATGGAATACTATGCAGCCATAAAAAGGATGAGTTCATGTCCTTTGTAGGGACATGAATGCAGCTGGAAACCATCATTCTCCACAAACTATCACAAGAACAGAAAACCAAACACCACATGTTCTCACTCATAGGTGGGAACTGAACAATGAGAACACTTGGACACAGGAAGGGCAACATCACACACTAGGGCCTGTTGTAGGGTGGGGCGGGAGGGGGCAGGGATAGCATTAGGAGATATACCTAATGTAAATGACGAGTTAATGGGTGCAGCACACCAATATGGCACATGTATACACATGTAACAAACCTGCACATTGTGCACATGTACCCTAGAACGTAAAGTATAATAAAAAAATAAAAAAAATCAGTAAAGCAAAAATAAAATAAAAGAGAGATTTGTGGCAGAAAAAAAAAAAAAAGAAATTAAATCACCTAAATCTTATGTACTGATACTGATATTCCTGTAAACCAGCTCCTGCCAAAATCCTTTTCTAGTCAGTAAATGGCAGTTCCAGTCTTCTGATTGCCCAGGCCACATTCTCTGATTTTCTTTTTTTTTTTTTTTTTTTTTTTTTTTTTTTTTTTTTTTTTTTTTTTTTTTTTTAGTTTATCCATTACCTCATATTCATTCCATCAACAATTTTATTTTTGGCTCAGTCTTCAAAATATATCCAGACATTTCACCACTCCACCACCAGGACTTTGACCCAGAGTTCTTTCATCTGGAACATGTCACAACAGTATCAAAATTTGCTTCCTTGTTACTTACTTTGCCTCAGTAAAGTCTAGTCTCAATACAGATCATAGACTAATCCCATTAAAATAGAAATCTAGGTAAGTCCCACTAAAGCTTATTATCTTATGGAAAAATAAAGACCAAGTATTTACCCAGCCACCTCTATGATTCCCCCTCATCTGCTGCCCTCTCCCTCTGCACCTGCCCCATCACCCTGGTCTCTTTGCTGTGCCTGGAACAGGCCAGGCACCACTTCCTTCCTTAAGACCTTTGCACTTACTATTTTCTCTACCTGGAAAGTTTCACTCTTAGACATCTACCAGAGTGGCATTTACCTAAAAGTCACCAGCTCAGTGGAGTCTTTCCTTGTAAACTGACCTAAAATCCCCAAACTGCCAAGGTATGGCATTTCATGTTTTTCTATTCTGTTTCTATAATCTCTTTAGCATTTATCACTGCTTAAGGTACTACACACTTTGCTTATATATCTTGATTATTGTCCATCTAAAACATGTGAAAGCATGCTCCATGAAAGCGTGGATATTTTTGTCTATTTTCATCACTACTATAGTTTCCTCTCTGGGAATCATGCCAAAAACACCATACATACTCCAAAGATTTGTTGTATGAATGAATGACAACATAAATAGATCCACTGTAAAGTTCTACCATAGTGTATCTTTCTTTGCTGAAATTCATTCTCTATGTATCTTAGGAGTAATCATTCTCATACACTTTGAAATCTTTTCATATGTACAAGCTTCTGTATGTTTGTCATTGTTTGTTGCTTGTTTCTGTCAGTATTCTTATCTAAAATGAATAGAGTCTAGCAGAGTCCGAATTTGTGCCTTTCCTATTATTTTTATTCATCTCCTCCTTTGCATACCCCCTCCAACAACTCATGCTTTACCTACAGCTGTTTTCAGCATATGCTTTCAGATATTAAGATGAAGTACAAGAATATATACACACATGTTAGTCAAAAGTCTAAGTGATAATCTTCTATGGCTCTGATAAACTGAAATAGAGAATCCACTATTAATTTTCTGTCTATGAAAGGTAAACTTCTAAGTACTTTGGGAATATTCAGAGCTTTCCTTTTGCCCTGAATCATTTATTTAAAAACTTAATCCCCAATAATCCTTGTAGTGTATGTACCCTTTCAGGATTTCTTTTGATCTCTACTGCCCTTGACATTCCATATACAATCCAGTACATAATACTGGATATTTATCTGGTGTGCTGATAAGTGTAAGGAAAAGCATGGCTCACACACAGAGACACTGACTCTAACATTGGGGTTATTTTTGAACAACTTAAGTGATTTTCTTTCCCTCAATGTTTCTATGGTCTATGTGTGTGTGTACCATTAGAGATATTTAAATTTGGCTCCTCTCATGTGTAAGTTATACATTTCAAATATTAATAAATTATGGACCCTTGATTTCCAAGGCTTTTGTCAGTGCATTGCTGATTTTTCTCTGATTTTATTTGTATTTTAGTAGGAAGGAAGAGGAGAGCAAATATGATATTTCTGTGAGCTGCTATTGTAGGCTGTTTTGGTTAACTTAAATTGAAAAGATTATTTTAAAAATAATTGGTCAGAATTGTGCTGTTATTAACTTAAAATATTATTTTACCTATCTACTATACATACATAGTATGAAAAAATGGTGTTAAAAGCTTATAAAAATATAAACCTGTCACTTGAAGAAAATGACAAGACAAATCTCAATCATTTTTGGATATTTATTTGCCAAAGTTAAGGATGTGCCCGGGAGGCAGGTCTATACCTTTCTCAGAAGATGATTTTAAGATCTCCAAATTTAAAGGGGAAAGGGCAGGATATTGAGAAGCATACCATTTTTACTTAAATAAAAGGAGCAAATGAAAAATGTGGGGAATCTGCATTTTTTTTTTTTTTTTTTTTTTTTTTTTTTTTTTTTTTTTGGAGATTGAATCTCCCTCTGTCACTAGGCTGGAGTGCAGTGGCGCGATCTTGGCTCACTGCAACCTCCGCTTCCCGGGTTGGGTTCAAGCAATTCTCCTCTCTCAGCCTCCCGAGTAGCTGGGATTACAGGCACGTGCCACCATGCCCAGCTAATTTTTGTATTTTTAGTAGAGACGGGGTTTCACCATATTGGTCTCCCAATATGGGAGACCGCCTCGGCCTCCCAAAGTGCTGGGATTACAGGCATGAGCCACCGCGCCCGGCAGGAATCTGCATTTTACATAAGATAATAAATACAGAATGGGGTAGGAGAACAATCTGATATGCATTTGTGTCTGGCAGGCGGGGGTAACTGCACCTGTAAAGGTAAGTTATCAATTAGCGTTGTCATGGTGAAGTTTTAATAGCTCACCAGGAATTTCCTTTCACAAAGCCAACAATTCCTGGTCAGCAATATACCGCATAGATTTACCAATTTTTCTGTTCAGAACAGACTACTTGAATGTCTTCTAAAGATATCCAGTGTATTTTCTTTCATATTTCTAATATTAGCATTTTGCTATGTCTTGTCTCAGCATTTTAGATATCATCAGAGAACTATCTGACCACCACTACACTCCCAGTCCATAGTCCCCAAATTGCTATACTACAAATTTGAATAAATAACACTGTGTTTTTTGTTTTCTTTCCAACCTTTATTTCAAGATTTGTAGGGTACATGGGCAGATTTGTTTTATGAGTAAATTGCATGTTGCAGGAGTTTAGTAAACAAATACTTTTTTCACCCAGGTAGTGAGCATAGGACCTGATAGGTAACTTTTCGACCCTCACCTTCCTCTCACCCTTCACCCTAAAGTAGACCCCAGTATCTATGATTTTGCTCCTTGTGTCCATGTGCCCTCCAGGTTTAGCTCCCGCTTATAAGTAAGAACATGTAGTAGTTGGTTTTCTGTTCTTGTATTAGTTTGCTTAGGATGATAGCCTCCAGCTACATCTATGTTGCTGCAAAGGACATGATGTGATTCTGTTTTATGACTCTGTAGTATTTCATGGTGTACATGCACTACATCTTCTTTATGTAGTCCACTGTTGACGATCATCTAGGTTGATTCCATGTCTTTTCCACTGTGAACAGTGCTGCAATGAACACAGGAGTGCATGTGTCTTTTTTGTAAAATGATTTATTTTCCTTTGGGTATATAACCAGTAGTGAGATTGCTGGGTCAAATGGTTTTTCTATTTTAAGATCTTTGAGAAATCTCTGAACTGCTTTTCACAGTGGCTGAACTGATTCACATTCCTATTAACAGAGTATAAGTGCCCCCTTTTCTCTGCAGCCTCACCAACATATATATATATATATATACATATATATATATATATATATATGTTGCTTTTTAATAACAGCCATTCTGACTAGTGTGAGATGGTATCCCATTGTGATTTTGATTTGCATCTCTCTAATGATTAGTGATATTGAACATCATTTCATATGTTTGTTGGCTGCCTGTATATCTTCTAAAAAGTGTTCATGTCTTTTGCCTATTTTTAATTTTTTTTTAATTGTTGAATTGTTTAAGTTCCTAATAGATTTTAGATATTTAACCATTTTGGATGCATAGGTTGCTAAACATTTTGGATGCATAGTTTGTTCTCTTCTATTTTTGGTAAAGTCAGTGTTTTGACTTTTTTGGCTGGGTTTTATTGTAAGATATTACCAAATGATGTTCTAGATTGCATACCATTGGCCCATTCTATTTTTGGTATATATTTTGTTTTTCCCTGGGGCAATAATTGACCCATTTTTTAAAAACTTGCTTTTTTGCAATCTTTGACATAGTCATCTCACAATTTATACATGATGTAAAATGCTTGGGTAATACAGTTCTTCATAAGACTATATTGATCAAATAACCTATTTGTTGCATTTCTTTTTTCCCCAGGCTTTCCTGGAATCCTGGAGCCCTCTCAGATTGCTCTGTAGATTTGTTATCTAGTTGTCATCCTTGGAATTACCTTCACCTCTTTCAGATGTTGGGTATCATCTTTTTCCAATATCTGATTAAATTTTTCTTCATTTATTTATTTGTTTTGTTGAAATACATACCCAGAAACTTTCTGAGAAATGAGTAATGAGAGCTACATTTATTTTTTTATCTTTTCATGTCTAAAATATATCTCTTCTACCCTTATACTTGAATGCCAGTTGCCTGGATTAGAAGTCTAGTTCAGGAGCTATTTTACCTTACAAGGCATTTTTTTTTCCTATTTCTTGTCTTCCAGTGTTGTTACTGTGATCTCAGATATTCTTTTAATTCTCAAATTTCAGCAAATTTTTTCTGCTTTAGAAAATTTTTAAATAATATTTCATCTTCCGTGTTCTAAAATTTAACAAAATGAAAATTGTTTGCTTCTCCTTTACTGTCTCTCCTCAAAACTTATAACCTTATAACCTTTTACTTTAGGAAAAAGAAGTTAATAAGGTAATATCCTTCCTATCAAAATGTTTTGTTTGCTCTTTTTGAAACCTCTGTTAGTGAAATAATGCATGTCTATCTCTATCCTTTAACATTCCTTTTGTAAAAATGTTTGTTTGGGTTTCTACACCTTGTGTTGCAAACTTCCCTATGAATATGGAAATCTTTCTTCACTCATATTCACAAGTGAGGCAGTGGAAAGCAATGTGTGCATGGATGGAGCTTGTCCCTGGTAAGCTTGTATAGGATGAACATGTAGCTTTAAGATTTTTCACTAGAGAACCTCCCATATCAGAATGTTTAGGCTGTAATTCTGGGATCCTCACTTACTTCATGGTAGATCATCCTGTCTGTTGCCTGTAGATTAGCAGACCAGATGTTTATATTCTGGAGCTCAGCAGAGAGTACCTGCAGTTTCACAGTTGAGAAAAGAGCCTTTTACTTACCTTTCAGTTTTCCTGTCTTAGGACTCGCTTCTTTTCATCCCCACATCACACACCTACCACCTTTGAGCCAGAGATTTCCCCTAGAAGATGAAGAAGAGATAACCTTAGAAAACATATGAATCGAAGATCAAAAGTGCTCCTTATATAGACATTTTTACAATATGCTTGTTTACTGGCCTCTTGATCCTCAGACTCTGATAGCATTTGGGACCCTCACTCAATTTCCCTAATATCAATACCCTCATCTGTAGGCAGAGAAATATTCTTCCAGGAGCTTGCCAATTTATGGTTGAGACAGAGCAAAGCATTTTTTTTTAAAAATGTAGACTGCCATAAAATCAGGCACTTTTGAATAGATAATAAACGTATCAATATATTCAGCCAAAAGGAAATTAAAATAAGAGAATTTTGGGGTCAGAATTGGAATACCAGAAGTCAGGAAGAATTATCACAGAAAGGGCTCCTAAACAAATTCTGAAGGTGGAGTGTGCCTTGTTTTGGAAGAAGTAAACTTGGCCCTCTGGCAAACAATGATTTTGTATTATCTACTAACAGCATCTCATTTTAGTGAATGTGAATTGTATCCACCAAACCAAACATGTAAACTTAGCAACATCTCATTTATTTCTGAGGTTAACATGCCAATTTTGGTGATGTAAGTCATATGAACAAAACTTCAGTTAGTTTTCAGTACTAAACAAAGGATATTTCAATAAGGCATCACTTTTATCTAAACCTATGTGAAATAAGACCACTAAAATCTTGAGTACTTTTAGGTATATGATTTCTTATTTATAAATATTAGTTAAAATTTAAATGATATTCATGGATCTGACTGTTCTCAGCTT
Source organism: Macaca thibetana thibetana (assembly GCF_024542745.1). Lineage (NCBI taxonomy): Eukaryota > Metazoa > Chordata > Mammalia > Primates > Cercopithecidae > Macaca > Macaca thibetana. Next base: position 61,223,372 of record NC_065585.1, read on the forward strand.
CTGGTTATCCTAATTGATAGACGGTAGCCATATTTTCAAGACATCAAATATATACTTATTTCCATTCATTTAACATTTAGTAAAAATGTTAGGCTTAAGAAAGTTTATAAAAATCTGACCAAACTATCTTTATGTAGAATAGCATAGCAAATAAAACAGGAACAGCAACCTGGAAGAAGTAATAGAAACCTTATTTGACAGATTCCTGTGGCTAACTTGAATTTTTCTGGAAACTGCCACTATAACGGTAGATTTGTCAATGTCATTATCTCATAACGCCACTGAGAAATGTTTACAAGCATCTAACATTATGAGTTTTAGGCTCACTTCTTTGAATTATGTGCACATGATGCATTCCTCGTGTAAAAATAAAAGTACAAAATATGATGTAAGAAAAGATTATCAGATGTTGAGACAAAGTGAACCAAATCTCCTCTCATATGGTATTGAACTCCAGGGCTAGGCAGTAAACATATTATTTAAAGTATTTAACGTTTGTCACTCCAGATCCAGAACACCCTAGTTAGGAAACAGACAGGTCTCTATGAAATGTAAAATATGTATTTGAGACAAAAAGAGGTAGCATAAACTTCTTCAGCTGGCATAGAAAGGTTAAGGAAAGGAAATTTAATATGGAGGTTTCAATATTTGTTAGATTTTTACTAGCTACTTAAAATGTACCATGTAATTTTGTATTCTGGAAAGCTGCATAAGGTAGATACTGACATTCGTATTTTAACTCTGTTTCATGGTGGGCAGGTCTATGCAAGCCTACCCTAAAGTCCAAAGAAGCTGAGAAAGAGGCCAAAGAAAAAGGCTGACAAATCCAGTCTCTTAGAAAAAAAACATCTAATAGGGACTTAAGAACAGAAGACCTAGCTGTGTCTTGGGTGGTGGCAAGACAAGATGGTGGATCCCTGTGCCATTATGCCCTGGCCCTGGGCTTATGTAGCATAAGGAAGGGGTGGCTCAGAAGGGATGTGTAGGACAATTGAAGTATGATAACACCAAGGTTATTTGACCTAAGTGCAGGATTAATTGAACCTAAGTGCACTAAGTACCTGCTCTTACACAAGGAACAATAGACAAATGGGAAATCTTAGAGGCTTTCCTGGAACTAGAGTTAATCAGAAGCTAACATGGCAGATTAACATTCAAGATGGAGTTTCTTTGGCGTCCACAACTCAAACAAGCCAAACTGCAAAGAGGTAACAAGAAGTTCCAAAGGCAAACATCTCAGACATTAGTAGTTAATAGTTGGTTGGATGATTAAAATAATTCATAGACTTTTCTACTAACAACATCAAAACAGAGTACCAAGACAATGAAATCTGACATTTGTCAGCTATTTGTGATGTACTTTCCTTCCAGCTTCAATGTTTTTATTGCAGTTTTTTTTAAAATTATTTTTTTTATGTGTTGATTGTACCCTGAGTACAGAATTGGTGTACAAATATCATGGTGAGTGAGAAAAATAATGAATGCTGCCTGCTTTAGTCACAAGGTGAGTACTGGTATTGCTACATCACTTTTGTGTGTGCTACACAGAGTACCATGTGTAAAGAGGCACTGAATGCATGCATTTGAAAACTATCAGTAACTTTCAAACTTACATAGGATGTAAATGTAATAGAAAACGTAACTTTGACTTAACAGTGATCAGATTTCATTGTTAAACATATATTTTCAGAAGTCGGGATGAGTTACTATTAATTAGATTTTTGAAAGAAAGTTGACCAGTTTGAGATAGCTATGCTTAAGTTTCTAGATTTTATTATTGTTCTCATTCATTCTGATGAATAATTAATTTTATTCTATAAGGATAATATAATTTTTTTATAATTGAATAAGTATTCTAAACATGTGTTTGTTAGTTTTCTCACTGTATCCTACCATTATTTTCAGTTTAAATTAGCCAAGAAGAAACGTAGTAGATTCTCTTTCAAGATTTTCCTACACCTATTCATCCTCAAAAAAAATAATAATAATAATAATTAGTAGTCCCAAATCTGAATTGAAAATTAACCACATCAAAGCAATTTATTAGTTGTTTTGTTCTCTGTAGTGTTATTCTTTATTTCCTTTCATCTTATTATTCTCCCCACCTTCACTTTGTATTTTCTGCCTTTTTATACTCCAATATAATTTCTTGTTTGTTGTCTATTTTACTACTACACATTAAAATAATAATTTCCTTCAGTCCATCAAAATTCTCAGAACTAAAGGAGGAATTATGTACCCAGCACAAAGAAACTAAAAATCTTGAAAAAAGAATGGGAGAATGGATAACTAGAATAATCAATGCAGTGAAGGCCATAAATGAACTGACAGAGATAAAAACCATGACACGAGAAATACATGACAAATGCACAAGCTTCAGTAACTGATTCGATCAACTGGAAAAGAGTATCAGTGATTGAGGATCAAATGAATGAAATGAAGCGAGAAGGGAAATCTAAAGAAAAAAGAAGAAAAAGAAATGAACAAAGCCTGCAAGAAGTGTGGGATTATGTAAAAAAACCAAATCTACGTCTGATTGGGGTGCCTGAAGGTGAAGGGGAAAATGGAACCAAGTTGGAAAACACTCTTCAGGATATCATCCAGGAGAACTTCCCCAACCTATTAGGGCAGGCTAACATTCAAATTCAGGAAATACAGAGAATGCCACAAAGATATTCCTTGAGAAGAACAACTCCAAGACACATAATCGCCAGATTCACCAAAGTTGAAATGAAGGAAAAAATCTTAAGGGCAGCCAGAGAGAAAGGTCGGGTTACCCACAAAGGGAAGGCCATCAGACTAACAGCAGATCTCTCAGCAGAAACTCTACAAGCCAGAAGAGAGTGGGGGCCAATATTCAACATTCTTAAAGAAAAGAATTTTCAACCCATAATTTCATATCCTGCCAAACTAAGTTTCATAAGTGAAGGAGATATAAAATCCTTTACAGACAAGCAAATGCTTAGAGATTTTGTCACCACCAGGCCTGCCTTACAAGAGACCCTGAAGGAAGCACTAAACATGGAAAGGAACAACCGGTACCAGCCATTGCAAAAACATGCCAAAATGTAAAGACCATCGGGGCTAGGAAGAAACTGCATCAACTAATGAGCAAAATAACCAGCTAATATCATAAAGGCAGGATCAAGTTCACACCTAACAATATTAACCTTAAATGTAAATGGACTAAATGCTCCAATTAAAAGACACAGACTGGCAAACTGGATAAAGAGTCAAGACCCATCAGTTTGCTGTATTCAGGAGACCCATCTCACATACAGAGACATACATAGGCTCAAAATAAAGGGATGGAGGAAGATCTACCAGGCAAATGGAGAACAAAAAAAAGCAGGAGTTGCAATACTAGTCTCTGATAAAACAGACTTTAAACCATGAAAGGTCAAAAGAGACAAAGAAGACCATTACATAATGATAAAGGGATCAATTCAACAGGAAGAGCTAACTATCCTAAATATATATGCACCCAATACAGGAGCACCCAGATTCATAAAGCAAGTCCTTAGAGACTTACAAAGAGACTTAGAATCCCACACAATAATAAAGGAAGACTTTAACACCCCACTGTCAATATTAGGCAGATCAATGAGATAGAAAGTTAACAAGGATATCCAGGAATTGAACTCATCTCTGCAGCAAGCAGACCTAATAGACATCCACAGAACTCTCCACCCCAAATCAACAGAATATACATTCTTCTCAGCACCACATCGTACTTACTCCAAAATCGACCACATAATTGGAAGTAAAGCACTCCTCAGCAAATGTACAAGATCAGAAATTATAACAAATTGTCTCTCAGACCACAGTGCAATCCAACTATAACTCAGGACTAAGAAACTCAATCAAAACTGCTCAACTACATGGAAACTGAACAACCTGCTCCTGAATGACTACTGGGTACATAACGAAATGAAGGCAGAAATAAAGATGTTCTTTGAAACCAATGAGAACAAAGATACAACATACCAGAATCTCTGGGACACATTTAAAGCAGTGTGTAGAGGGAAATTTATAGCACTAAATGCCCACAAGGGAAAGCTGGAAAGATCTAAAATTGACACCCTAACATCACAATTAAAAGAACTAGAGAAGCAAGAGCAAACACATTCAAAAGCTAGCAGAAGGCAAGAAATAACTAAGATTAGAGCAGAACTGAAGGAGATAGAGACTCCAAAAAATCAATGAATCCAGGAGTTGGTTTTCTGAAAAGATCAACAAAATTGACAGACCGCTAGCAAGACTAATAAAGAAGAAAAGAGAGAAGAGTCAAATAGACGCAATAAAAAATGATAAAGTGGATATCACCACTGACCACACAGAAATACAAACTACCATCAGAGAATACTATAAACACCTCTACGCAAATAAACTAGAAAACCTAGAAGAAATGGATAATTTCCTGGACACTTACACTCTCCCAGTACTAAATCAGGAAGAAGTTGAATCCCTGAATAGACCAATAGCAGGCTCTGAAATTGAGGCAATAATTAATAGCCTACCAACCAAAAAAGTCCAGGGCCAGACAGATTCACAGCTGAATTCTACTAGAAGTACAAGGAGGATCTGGTACCATTCTTTCTGAAACTAATCCAATCAATAGAAAAAGAGGGAATCCTCCCTAGCTCATTTTATGAGGCCAATATCATCCTGATACCAAAGCCTGGCAGAGACACACACACAAAAAGCGAATTTTAGACCAATATCCCTGATGAACATTGATGCAAAAATCCTCAATAAAATGCGGGCAAACCAAATCCAGCAGCACATCAAAAAGCTTATCCACCATGATCAAGTGGGCTTCATCACTGGGATGCAAGGCTGGTTCAACATACACAAATCAGTACATGTAATCCAGCATATAAACAGAACCAAAGACAAAAATCACATGATTATCTCAATAGATGCAGAAAAGGCTTTTGACACAATTCAACAGCCCTTCATGCTAAAAACTCTCAATAAATTCGGTATTGATGGAACATATCTCAAAATAATAAGTTATTTATGACAAACCCACAGCCAATATCATACTGAATAGGCAAAAACTGGAAGCATTCCATTTGCAAACTGGCACAAGACAGGGATGCCCTCTCTCACCACTCCTATTCAACATAGTGTTGCAAGTTCTGGCTAGGGAAATCAGGCAAGAGAAAGAAATCGAGGGTATTCAGTTAGGAAAGTAAGTCAAATTGTCCCTGTTTGCAGATGACATGATTGTATATTTAGAAAACCCCATTGTCTCAGCCCAAAATCTCCTTAAGCTGATAAGCAACTTCAGCAAAGTCTCAGGATACAAAATCAATGTGCAAAAATCACAAGCATTATTATACACCAGTAACAGACAAACAGAGAGCCAAATCATGAATGAACTCCCATTCACAATTGCTTCAAAGAGAATAAAATACCTCGGAATCCAACTTACAAGGGATGTAAAGGATCTCTTCAAGGAGAACTACAAACCACTGCTCAGTGAAATTAAAAAGGACACAAACAAATGGAATAACATACCATGCTCATGGATAGGAAGAATCAATATTGTGAAAATGACCATACTACCCAAGGTAATTTATAGATTCAATGCCATCTCCATCAAGCTACCAATGAGTTTCTTCATAGAATTGGGAAAAGCTGCTTTAAAGTTCATATGGAACCAAAAAAGAGCCCTCATTGCCAAGACAATCCTAAGTCAAAAGAACAAAGCTGGAGGGATCATGCTACCTGACTTCAAACTATACTACAAGGCTACAGTAACCAAAACAGCATGGTACTGGTACCAAAACAGTGATATAGACCAATGGAACACAACAGAGTCCTCAGAAATAATGCCATACATTTATAGCCATCTGATCTTTGACAAACCTGAGAAAAACAAGAAATGGGGGAAGGATTCCCTATTTAATAAATGGTGCTGGGAACATTGGCTAGCCATAAGAAGAAAGCTGAAACTGGATCCTTTCCTTACTCCTTATATGAAAATTAATTCAAGATGGATTAGAGACTTAAATATTAGACCTAATACCATAAAAACCCTGGAAGAAAACCTAGGTAATGCCATTCAGGACATAAGCATGGGCAAGGGCTTCATGTCTAAAACACTAAAAGCAATGGCAACAAAAGCCAAAATTGACAAATGGGATCTAATTAAACTAAAGCGCTTCTGCACAGCAAAAGAAACTACCATCAGAGTGAACAGGCAACCTACAGAATGGGAGAAAATTTTTGCAATCCACTCATCTGACAAAGGGCTTATATCCAGAACCTACAAAGAGCTCAAACAAATTTACAGGAAAAAACAAACAACCCCATCAAAAAGTGGGCAAAGGATATGAACAGACACTTCTCAAAAGAAGACATTCATACAGCCAACAGACACATGAAAAAATGCTCATCATCACTGGCCATCAGAGAAATGCAAATGAAAACCACAATGAGATACCATCTCACACCAGTTGGAATGACAATCATTAAAAAGTCAGGAAACAACAGGTGCTGGAGAGGATGTGGAGAAATAGGAACACTTTTACACTATTGGTGGGATTGTAAACTAGTTCAACCATTGTGAAAACAGTATGGTGATTACTCAAGGATCTAGAACTAGAAATACCATATGACCCAGCCATCCCTTTACTGGGGATATGCCCAAAGGATTATAAATCATGCCACTATAAAGACACATGCACACATGTGTTTATTGTGGCACTATTCACAATAGCAAAGACTTGGAATCAACCCAAATGTCCATCAGTGACAGACTAGATTAAGAAAATGTGGCACATATACACCATGGAATACTATGCAACCATAAGAAAGGATGAGTTCGTGTCGTTTGTAGGGACATGGATGCAGCTGGAAACCATCATTCTCAGCAAACTATCACAATTACAGAAAACCAAACACCACATATTCTCACTCATAGGTGGGAATTGAACAATGAGACTTGGGAAGGGAACATCACACACTGGGGCCTATTATGGGGAGGGGGCAGGGGGGAGGGATGGCATTGGGAGTTATACCTGGTGTAAATGACGAGTTCATGGGTGCTGACGAGTTGATGGGTGCAGCACACCAACATGGCACAAGTATGCATATGTAACAAACCTGCACGTTGTGTACATGTACCCTAGAACTTAAAGTATAATAATAATTAAAAAAAACACTAAAAAAAGTAGTAATTTTCAAGCTTAGAAATATACATTTATGAAATGTTACATTAGAGTGCTTTTGGATGTTATGAATTTATATTTTACATTTGTAAATTACTTTTTATAATATATTAATATTTAAGATGATATATTCTTACATATAAAAGGCCCATTACCTCTAAGTTTATCATAAATTTAATAGTGCACTATCATGCTGTGCTTTGATATTACTTCTTGATGTTGTTAACATGGCTTTCAACAGTGTATAATTTCTCAATATTAATTTCCACATTGAAAACATGTTTTAATATTTTCTTTGTATCACTGGGAACTCTCAGGTAAAAATAATTCTATGATTATTTTAGGGTGATAACAGCAAATCAGTCTAAAATTTAACAAGACAACAAACCAAGCTTTCATAATTTTCACCATGAAATTAATGTCGCTGGAACTAGATATTTTACTGACATATTTAATTTTAAAACTATTTCAAGTAAAGCTTTTAAAGAAGTCTTAAGCTTTTCTTTAAATATATTATACACACACACACACACACACACACACCTATATGATATTTTGGATAATAAATATGTAGGAAAATTCTTGATATGAAGTTCTTGCTAGAAACCCTTGTTTCTATTATCAATTCATACACACACACACACACACACACACACACACATAGACATACACAAATTTGTCGACTAGGCAATAACATTTACTTAGAGAATTTGTGTGTACAGAAATTTTCCAGAAAATCCATTTGTTTAAAATTAAGCTTCATTAGTTCAAATAAATAATATTTTTAAAATATTTATCTTGCTTTTTATCATTTTAATAAGTATTTTTAAATTATATGTAAAATTTTAACTATAGCAAATATATCTTAGTGTTAAATAAGGCTATGCACACAAGTAGTATACTTACATTATTTTAAAGTTGATATTTCTATTTTTTCTTTGCAATCTCCTTTCTTCTTTAATTGGCACTCAAAATGTGTTTGTTATTGAATGAATTATTGAAGGAAAGCATTTATGTCATACTGTAGATGAACAGCTAACTTTCAACTAAATATTGAAAAACAAAATACCCTTAAAGTACAGGCGAATTCTTTTTTTTTTTTTTTTTTTTTTTTTTTTTTTTTTGACGTGGAGTCTTGCTCTGTGGCCCAGGCTGGAGTGCAGTGGCGCGATCTCGGCTCACTGCAAGCTCCGCTCCCCCGGGTTCACGCCATTCTCCTGCCTCAGCCTCCTGAGTAGCTGGGACTACAGGCGCCCGCCACCTCGCCCGGCTAATTTTCTTGTATTTTTAGTAGAGACGGGGTTTCACCGTGTTAGCCAGGATGGTCTCGATCTCCTGACCTCATGATCCGCCCGTCTCGGCCTCCCAAAGTGCTGGGATTACAGGCTTGAGCCCCCGCGCCCGGCCAGTACAGGCGAATTCTATACAACCCATCCTCATAGTAATCAAAAAATGGCTAAGAATTACTCATCTTTTGATTGCACTGGTTAATTTATCCTGGTTAACTGTAGAGATCAAATCAAGGAAGGAAATGAACACTGGGTCACCAAAAAATTAAAAATTAGTAACTTCTACATTTCTAAAGATTCCTTGAAATCATAATTTCTCTTCATTCTTATCAGTCTTCAATAAAGTAAGATTTTTTCAATATTACCTAAAGATTCTTGGTGCCATAATATTAAGATTCATCACACATTTCTGCAATAAATGCTTCCAACTTCTTATGTCTGAAAGGAGAGAAGAGACTTTGTCCTGTGTAATTGCAAGGACAATCCTCTACTATGATTTCCTGTTTGAGAAGAGTGAGATAACTACGCTAACTTACCTCTTCTTTTTATTTTAATGAATATTTCTCATAAAGACATTTTTTAAAAAGGTTTTTCTATTATGAAAATCAGTTATTTAAACTTTTGATAAAAGAAAGGAATGGTTTCATAACATAGCAAAGTTACAGATGCTGTACTTTGCTCTCTATATAGAAAGACAACAAAACCTAGTGTAGTCTTCAAATAACTCATATCCCAGTACTGTAATAGAGCAATTGACATGTGAGAATTTCAAGGGGTATAAAAGCTGCTGAAATTCAGGGAATTATTTCATGTCATTCAAAAACATTGAAGCAATTACCTTTGTTTGATTTAAATAGAAGTAAGCAACTTTACCTACAACTGTTTTTCTTAAAATTTTAATAAACCTAGCTACCGGAAACTTTTTTCTTAGATCTTGAATGCCTAAGAAATCTTCAGTTTTGTCTATGTACCTCTTGTACTGTTAGCTCATGCCTCCCCTTGTATGGTAATTTATTGTATAGATCCTGTCTTCCCAATAAATTATTACTTTTAAATAATGGATATATTTGTCTTATGCATCTTAGCATCTAATTTCTCTAGAAAAAAATGTTATATGCAAAAGTAGTTTTCATTAAATTATTTGTCTCTGTCATTTACTTACAGGATGGTGGAAGCCTGGTAGAAAGGGACAAGGGAGGACCACAGGGAGCTGGCTGGCAAAAACAGCGAGGGATTATATGAAACTACAGTGTGAGGTACTTAATGTCACTTGTTCTCAGCTGGTCAGTATAGTCACTATCTAGCAAAATTGTAAAATATCTCACTGGGAATCCCATTCTATCTACACAAAATAGAGGCAGCATACGTAAAAACCTTATATCACCCCTTGCTGCATAGACAAAAGCAGATCATATTTCTTTCCAAGCACAACTAGAACATGCTATAACTCTGTAAGGAAGACTCTGCCCTCCTCGTATCAAGAGTGATGGTCACAAACATAATCCCTCTGTTTTGTTTTTGTTTTTCTTTTGTTTTTGTTTTGAGACGGAATCTCGCTTTGTTGCCCAGGCTGGAGTGCAGCGGCGTGATCTTGGCTCACTGCAAGCTCCACCTCCCGGGTTCATGCCATTCTCCTGCTTCAGCCTCCGGAGTAGCTGGGACTACAGGTGCGCATCACCATGCCTGGCTAATTTTTTTTTGTATTTTTAGTAGAGACGGGATTTCACCATGTTAGCCAGGATGGTCTCAATCTCCTGACCTCGTGATCCGCTCACCTCGGGCTCCCAAAGTGCTGGCATTGCAGGCGTGAGCCACTGCGCCCGGCCCATAATCCCTCTTCTTATTGATGTTATATACATGTTTTTGATCTCACAATTATAATAATAGAAAGGAGTGGAAGATTTGTTTTATTCTGTAAACATTTTTGATAAGCCACTATGCTATTAGTAAGCGAATGCAACACTAATTTCTAGACAATTTCTATAAATTACATGAATTTTCAAAAATTTTAATTGGAGTAGGAGAGGATAAGTAGAAGGACATTATCCATTTTCATCAATTTCTTTTCTTTCTGCTTTTATGAATATGTAGTGTATTAGAGTTCTTCAAAGGAACAGAACCAACGTAATAGGATGTGGATATGTGTTTGTAAAAGATTATCTATCTATCTATCTATCTATCTATCTATCTATCTATTTATCTATCTATCATCTATCTATCCATCCATCTTTCCATCTGTCTATTGTCTTCTGTCAACTATCTATCTATGTGTAAAGTGGTAGATTTGCTTTAAGGAATTGGCTTATACAGTTGTAGAGCCTGGCTGGTGTTGTAGCTGAAGTTCAAGGGTAATTTAAAACAGAATTGTCTCTTCCACAGGGGCGTGTCAGTATTTGTTCTATTAAGACCTTTGACTGATTTGAGAGGGACTATCCACATTATGGAGGGTAATCTGCTTTACTCAAAGTGTACTGACCTAAATGTTAATCTCATCTAAAAGTACCTTTGCAGTAACATCTAGACTCGTGTTTGGGCAAATATTTGAATATAACTGTCTAGCCTGGTTGACACATAAAACTTACCATTACAATTGATATTGTGTTACCTTCTGTAGGATTATCTTACTTTTCTCCAAGTTGAATTGTTCAGTCATATTACTCTTTCTGCAGACCCTTTTACCAAGGGAAGCAGATGTTGATAGTGTGCACTGTGTTCTTGGCTATGTTATTGCTGCTGATCAGTTCATGTCCATTTATACATGCTACACATTATGCAATAGATGATTGACCACAATTCCTCCTTGATTCATAAGGTGTTCAATAAAAATTAGGAAAATGAAAAATCAGAAGATTAATGAAGGTTAAGAATTGAAGCTAACCAATCGGATCAAGAGAAACATAATTAGATTTCATGTAGAGGGTGAAGATGGCTACCTTCAATTTGACTAGTAGGAAGATGGTGTTGAGAATCTTTGGCATCAGGTGAGTTGGAGAGTGTAAAACTTTTAACAACAGGAAGGGGAATATTTCTCATTCACAGTTAGCTTGAAAACATAAGACTTCTGAACATATGGTCAATCATGTTCTATATTGCAGTCAGTTTCTTTTTTAAATTTACATTTTTTTCTTTGTGCCTACTAACCACGCATTGATTCAGAATATGGTGATTTTACCCATTACAGTCACATTGAAAGGTAATCTATTGCTACCAAATACTATGCCCTTTTATCAGAGTTCTAATTAGTGATTATTTATGTATATACACCCATCTTTTCCTTCTACTTCCACACCGATTAAAATAATCCTTTGTTGTTTTGAATATTATGTCTAACAACAGATATTTTGTGTCCTGACTTACCATTCATAAATAGCTAAATTATCTGATTCTGCCTTTTCACATTAAATCAATTAATATAAAGGTAAGATATTTTAAGTTCAAGAGTTTGAATTAAATGTCTTTAATTTTGATGACAAAGTTACTTAGAAGGAGCTTTATAATATATTCTTCTGAAGAAACTAATGTAGACAACCTGTGAACTCTAGTAAAATGGAATACAGAATCCATTAACTGTACATAGTAAGATGAAGGAAGTGCTATCATCCATATGCCTTGCCTGAGTCTGTAAGGCACGTCATTCAGATTACTGAAGCATATGGTTAGGTCATTACTTTCTGTCCAAAAGTCTGCACAAAACCATTATCTTGTATTACATTTAAATTGGTTAAACACATTTCTCAAAGTGAAGCAAATTCAGAAAACATTTTGAGATACTTAAATACAACTCCATCAGTGAAATTGTATAGTGGATATACATCTGAGCTCTACTTTTAAACCTATATCAATAAATTATTCTTATTAGAATTCCTTTTAAAGTAATGATTTTGCCTGCCATATTTAGCAAAAATTATATGTCCTTTGCCCACTTTTTAAAAGAAGAAATATATGCAGCCAACAATCACATGAAAAAAGAAGCTCAATGTCACTAATTATTAGAGAAATGCAAATCAAAACCACAATGAGATACAATCTCACACCAGTCAGAAATGGCTATTACTAAAAAGTTAAAAAATAACAGATTCCAGCAAGGTTGCAGAGAAAATACCATGCTTATTTATGCTGTTGGTGGGGGTGTAAATTATTTCAATCATTGTGGAAAGCAGTGTGGTGATTCCTCAAAGAGCTAAAGACAACTGCCAATCCCATTGCTGGGTATAAATGCAAAGGAATATAAATCATTCTATCAGAAAGATGTATGCATGTGTATGTTCATCTCAGCCCTACTCACAATAGCAAAGACATGGAATCAACCTAAATGCTCATCAGTGGCAGACATGAATAAAGAAAATGTGGTACATATACACCATGGAATGCTATGCAGACATAAAAAGGAACGAGATCATGTTCTTTGCAGCAATATGGATGGGACTGGAGGCCATTATCCTTAGCAAACTAACACAGCATGAGAAAGCCAGATACCACGTGTTTTCTTATAAGTGGGAGCTAAATGATGAGAACGCATGGACATAAAGAGGGGGCCAGCTGACACTGGGGCCTGCCTGAGCATGGAGGGTGAAAGGAGGGAGAAAAGCAGAAAAAAATAACTATTAGTTACTAGGCTTAGTACCTGGGTGATGAAATAATCTGTAAATCTAACCCCTGTGAGATGGGTTTACCTACATAACAAACATGCACATGTGCCCCGATCCTAAAATAAAAGTTTAAAAAATTACTAAGGATATATTCTATTCTATTCATAATCTACTTTAAAACTTTCAGTTGGCCATCAAAGGCTTAAACTCCATTTATTTTAAAAAAGAAATTTTGAGAACCTATACCACACAATTTATATGTGCTAGGCATAGAGAGAAATATGAGGAAGTGTACAATGACTTACATTTCAGGTTATGACTGAATAGCTGATACATTAGTATCTTATTGCTGTTGTAACAAATTACTGCAAACTTGATGTCTTAAAACAGCATAAATGTATTACCTAATAGTCAAATGTCTAAAATAGGTCTTCAGCTTTGTTTCTTCTGGAGGATCAAGGGGAAGAAGTTGTTGTCTTGATTTTATTGGCTTCTCAAGCTGCCTACACTTCTTGGCTCATGGCTCTCTCTACCCTGACCTTTACCTCTGTTGTTAGCTCTCCTTCTCTGATCTTGGGCATTGAATATTCCAAAACCTCTCACAAACTATATGTTACCTATATTTATATTTTTCTCAAGTATCCTCTAGTAGCCAACAGAGTTACTATTTACTCACTTGACTTATTATCAGTGTCATAAAGAGTAATGATATTGTTGTCTTGAGTTCCTTCTACATAAGATTAGAAATGTAATATTTTATATTTCAGATCAGCAGCAATTTTATTTTTTATAAAACAGTACTTATAGAAAGATTATTTGCAAAATGTTTTCTCTGAATTTATTTTTTATCACATTCTTTTTCTTTCTGTTCATAAAGAATATAGAAAATAGGAGAATACATTAATGTAAATTACTCTTTAAGAGAACTGGGAAATATTAAAAATATTCTATAAAGTTAAATTATTAGTAATATGTTTCTGTAGTGGTGTCTAGAAATGGGAAGACTTGTAAACATTTAAAACACATCAAAGAAATTTAGTGCACTGCTTTCAGATAATCATAGTTATCTGAATAGTTTCAGATAATCAAATTTAGTGCACTGCTTTCAGATAATCATAGGACTTTTATGAAACAATTTCAGTTTCAAATAAAATGTTCTATGAAATATTTAAAATGTTTACGGTGATTCTAAAATTTGCAAACTCCTGAAATAAAATCTATTTTCTGAACACAGTATAACTCTTGGAAATTTCTGTCAATGCACTAATGTAATTAATGTAATTAGGTATTGACTCATTTTAATACTAATTAAGTTATGGAACACAATTGTATCTAACTCATTTTGGCTTTATCTTGAGTTTTATTTCGTTTTATGCAGAGTACTGTTTTAGTAGAATCTGTGGAAACTTTAGAGCTCTATTTACCTATGACATTTTCCAAATTAAACTATGACAGAGTTAACCAGTATACACTGTAATATAATCTTTTTTGTCTTTTAACATCTTACATTTTACTGTTGACTGCATTTTCATGTAACTTCAGCAACAAAAACAAAATAATTCTTAATGCTTTTTATCCTCCCCTTCTCTCTGTGGAGATGCAATGAATTTGTAACATGCTGTGCAGTGTGAATTGTGCCTCTGAGCCCTGCTTGAATGAGGTCCTCCCGAGTAAACTCTATCAAGCTCGACTTTCCTATCTTGTACATTAACTCAGTAAGAGGCTACCTGGGATCATATTCTGTATTAAGTACTTTTAATTTGTTAAGACACTGAATCATGAAAACAAATTTATTTTACAGTTAATGTGAAGAAAGAAAATGCAATCACCCACAACTTATACTAATTAAATCATGGGTAAAGATATTTTGGTGGGAGCAGAAAAGAGTGGATAAATACCATAAATCTTGTATAGACGAAAGAGCAATTTTAGGAAGATATAAGAATAAGAACATATTGGCCAGGCGCAGTGGCTCACGCCTGTAATCCCAGCACTTTGGAAGGCCGAGATGGGAAGATCACGAGATCAGGAGATCGAGATCATCCTGGCTAACACGGTGAAACTCCGTCTCTACTAACGATACAAAAAATTAGCCAGGCGTGGTGGTGGGCGCCTGTAGTTCCAGCTACTCTGGAGACTGAGGCAGGAGAATGGCGTGAACTCGGGAGGTGGAGCTTGCAGTGAGCGGAGATGGCGCCACTGCACCTCCAGCCTGGGCGACAGAGACTCCGTCTCAAAAACAAAAAACAAAACAAAACAAAAAAGAATAAGAACATATTTACTGTTAAAAACAGTAATTTAAACATGCGGAATTGAACTCAGAAGTAATGATGAAATTGTTTTTGGATAATTATCTCAATTCTCTCACCCTCGGTTTCCTCATCCATTAATGTTGAACTTATTTTCTTTTTTAAATCAAGTTAAAATGAATTGCAATAATAGCATTTTGAAAGCTGAAGAGCACCATGAAAAACATTGTTAATGAAATTCTGATCATTAATTTAGCTGATTATTAACTGGTATGTCATATGTATCAGAAATCAAATCTAAATCTCCTAATAAATGCTATCTATTCCCAACCAAAAGATAATGCTATTTTTAGTAACTATAGTGTATTGATAATCTAGCGGTCTTGTTGGCATGTTGTTTTGTCATAAGTCTCTGACTCTCTGTTTCTCTGCCTTTGCTAGCTCAGGCTCTTTATTCTGATATCCATTCCAAATCCCAAGGTCCTGAGGAACTGTCATTGATCGACTCACGGATAAGCTATCCAACTTTGATCTAATTAAGGATGGTGAGAGTCTATTTCATGTTTTGCATGATGATTACCAGGGTCACCAGTGCTGATAAGGGGGAATGCAAGTAGACATTGAGATGGGCTTAACGTAGTTTTTCAGATTTGAGCCTTCTAAAAAGTTAGATTATCTGGGTTAGAATCTGGACTCTGCTTCGAAGCTGTAGGAATTTGGACCATTTAACTTCGTTTCCTAATTTATGAATAATAATAATAATAGCCCAAACTTAATATTGAGGAAAATTAAGTTAATCACGGAGGAAATTTGTAAAACATTGGCATGCAGTGGCTGATATATCATTATCATTATAGACCAGGACAAGTTATTTAAATATTAACTTCTGTTTTTGTTTTGTTTTGTTTTGTTTTACTGTCTATATTTTTTATTCCAAATTACTTCCATAAACCAAGCATCTGTATTCCTTTTGTGTAACAGGCATACATGCAGAAATTATTTTCATACAACTTGCATTGTTGGCTTGGGCTTGAAGGGACTAGTAGACGTGAAGAGACAAGTATTTTCAAAGACAGGATGGAGACAAAGACTCCCTAAGGTGGGGAAACATTAAAGAAAGGGAAGATTCTATTTCTGCTGCATACATGAATGCATTTCTCTTGGATATATTCCGAAGAATGGGGCTGTGGGATGTAGTGGAAATATTCAACTTGAAAAGAAAATCTCAAATTGTTTTCCAAACGTCTATGGATCAAAACACACACATAAGCTGCTTATAAAAGATCCATTGACTTGAATTCTCTTCAGCACTTAGTATTGTCAAAGCTCATATTTTCCAATCCATTGGTTGTGAACAACCTCATTATAAGACCATGATTTGTGTTTCCCCCATTGCTTGTTTTGTCATATGTTTATTGGCCATGTGTATTTCCTATTCTGTGGAATGCCTGTTTATAGAGTGATATTCTAAACATTTAGCAACTGGTACAGGAAAGGAAACAACCGTTGTAAGTAGATATTAGCCCAATCAGAAAATAAGCTGGATGTGCAGGACATTAAACCTGCACTGTTCCGTGTGGGCTGAACATTAGCACAAGCTTTTCACATCTGTTGTCTATTTTCTACAGGGTTGTATGCTTTTTCATTATGGGTGTATAGTTAATATGCTTTATATACCAATCCTTTATTACACATGCATATGACAAGTATTTTCTTCCAGGACTAGCTTGTTATCTTTTCATAAAATCCTAATTTTAGTGTAATTAAATTTAATAATCCTTTATTAAAACTGATGGTTTATTGTTGCTGCTGTTGTTTTTATATCTCATTTAAGAAATCATATACCAAAGCCTTTATTTTCTTATAAATATTTAAAATATTTCCATTAGATAATTAAATATTCTGGTTTTGAATTCTACATATAATGTGAGGCCGAGATCTATTTTCATTTTTTTTACAGATAATGAGTTTTCCTATTTAATTAGTACCTCCTTTCTTTATAAGTATCCCATACCAGTGTTTTAATAAGTTAAATTTTCACATATTCAAAATCTTTTTTTACATCTTTCTTTGTTTTATTAGTCTCTATGTTTATTCCTGTGCCAATATCATTGTCGTAAATACTTTAGTTTTACATTAAGTGTCAAAGCCCCCTTCAAAAGGGTTATACATAATCGAACCTTTACTTTTTATTCTTTTTGATTATTTTACTTTATTTTTTAACTCTTATTTTAAGTTCAGGGTTACAAGTTCAGGTTGATTACATAGGTAAACTTATGTCATGAGGGTTTGTTGTACAGATTATTTCCTCATTCAGGTATTAAGCCTAGTACCCATTAGTTACTTTTCCTGATCCTCTCCCCCTCCATTCTCTGGAAGGCCCCAGTGTGTGTTGTTCCCCTCTGTGCCTATGTGATGATATCATTTAGCTCCCACTTATAAGTGAGAACACAAGTATTTGTTTTTCTCTTCCTGTGTTAGTTTGTTAAGGATATTGGCCTCCAGCTTCATCCATGTCCCTGCAAAGGACATGATCTTGGTCTTTACGACTGCATAATATTCTATGGCTTATAGGTACCACATTTTCTTAGAGCTTCTGCACAGGAAAAGACCTATCAACAGACTAAGAAGACAATCTAGAGAATGGGGGAAAAATTTTGCAAACTATGCATTTGACAAAGGTCTAATATCAAGTATCTATAAGGAACTTACACAAATTAACAGGAAAAAAACAATCCCATAAAATAGTGGGCAAAGGATGTAAATGGATACTTTTCAAAAGAAGACATACATGTGGCCAACTATCAGATGAAAAAAAAAAGGCCAACATCACTAATCATTAGAGAAATGCAAATAAAAACCACAGTGAGATACCATCCCACACCAGTCAGAATGGCTAATAGTAAATGTCAAAAAATAACAGATGCTAGCGAGGTTATGGAGAAAAAAGAATGCATATCCACTACTTTTTATTCTTAGTTTTAGAAAGAAACCTCTTCCAATTCTATGTAAAATTCTGTTAGAGTTGTGTGTGGAGTTACCTTGTATCTATATATTATTGAAGAGATAATTGACATTTTTATCCAACCAAGTCTTTCTATACACAGTGTGTGTATCTTTATTTGCTCACATCTTCATTAATATATTTCAGTAGAATTTTATCATTTTGCACATAAGGGTATTACAAATCTCTATTAGAATATAAAAAAGAGTTAAAGATCTCAGATATGCTAACCTAAGTTTGTAGGATAATATTTAATAAGTATACTACAATGAGAAACTGAAATAACTTCATTAGTCCCTCTCTATATTTCTTCATATATTATCTCTCTGAGGAGTGTTCATGATTTTCCAGTTTGAAATCTCCAATCTACATTAACTATATCTCCTTCCAAATTTCTGTCTCATTTGTATAATTTTTATGTGAGAATTACATTTCCTTCTGTTTCTTTTGTATTTCAGATACTGTTTTCTCATCCAAGGGGATACAAAAAGTAATACTTGTTTAATGAGTCCTGCCATTGCAAAGACTTTCGTCATATGATCTTTTAATCCTTTATAATTAGTATCTGCCTAGTAAAGCTTTTAAAACACTCCTTAAATGATTTTAAAATAATTATTCTTTACCTGAGATGCACTTGTAGGTTTGTTTTGTTAAATAGTATGAATAAAGCTAATCTTATAATCTCAGCATTTAGAGATTAGCCATCATAATTTAAAATATCCTTTCAGTCACTCTTCTATTAATATGTACTATTTAATCTTACAATTGAAATCATACATACTTTTTTGATATAAAATACACATTAGGGAAGTTATTGTTTTATAGCATGATTTTTAATGACTGAATAGCAAACCATTATATAAGTGTGTCATAATTTATGTAACATCTATTGTTGCTAGTTAAGTGATTCTAATATTCATCATTAGTTTGTTGTGCTGTTTTAATGTTGATGAGCATTAACCTTTTTCAATATTTGTCTTTCTTTTTAGTTTAAAATCTTAGTAGTGGGTTTGCTGAATCAAAGGATATTTTAAAATTTATTCCTAAACTCATTTCATTATATTTTTGGCTCTGCTAATTTCATCTGTAATTGTAACCATTTGTCATTTTCATTCAGTTTTAATAACAGTTAAAAAGTGAATTCTTATATTTAGTTTTTTAAAATTTATACATTAATTTATTTTTCATTTCCTTATTAATTAGATCTTTTACTTTTTTAACTATCTTTTGAAGTATAATATTAAGTTCTCAAATTTCTTATGTAATTTTTTATTATATCTGAAATTTGGGTTCTTAAAGAGAACATTGTAATATGTATACTGGTAAGTTTTCTATTCAGGAATGTGCTATTTTTTGTAAGACTTTTAAAATATCAATAATAGTTTTTTTTCTTGCATATATATCGTGGATGTTTCTGGATAATTTAGTTTTTAGATTATTTTCATTTTTATTCTATTGCTCAAATGCTTATTATGCTGAGAAACAATTGGTTTTGCATTTTTTACATATAAATATAGTATTTACATATGTAGTAAATTATCTTCTTAGAGATATTTTGTTCAGTTGATCATTTTCAGTTTCCAAAGTATCCTAACGTTCCATAAAACATGACAAGTTTGTTTTTGCCTCTTTCTTATTTATCTTTGTGTTTTTTGTTTGTTTGTTTGAGACGGATCTCTCTTTGTTGCCCAGGCTGGAATGCACTGGCGCTATCTTGGCTCACTGCAAGCTCCGCCTCCTGAGTTCAAGCCATCCTGCCTCAGCCTGCCACCATGCTCGGCTAATTTTTTGTATTTTTAGTAGAGACGGGGTTTCACCGTGTTAGCCAGGGTGGTCTCGATCTGACCTCATGATCTCCTCACGATCTCCTGGCCTCATGATCTCCTCACGATCTCCTGGCCTCACTCTGTCAGGAAGGCTAGAGTGCAGTGGTGCGGTCGCTCTGCTCACTTTAACCTCCACCACCTGGATTCAAGCAATTCTCCTGCTTCAACCTTCCAAGTAGTTGGGATTGCAATATGTTATGAAATACAAAAGGAGTAAAAAAAAAAAAAAGAAGATGAAAGGATAATAACAGCGATCACCGTTGAATCTAGGGATTGTGTGCATAATATAGTTCATTTTAAAATTTATTCTACTTTATAAACATTTACATATATTTATATGTATATATAAATTTATAAAATGTTGTTTTATTACTAAAAGGAAAAATTAATGGGAAATTAAGAATCAAATGGAATATTTGAGACTTGAAGACTACTAATAAATGAGAGAACACGAGTCCGATTCCAGCTTCCTAGCTTAACCAGGCATTCTTCCAAGAGACATCAATAAAGCATAATTAGTGACTTTAAAAAAATCATTTGAGTCATATTTTCTTAAGTTATTTTATATAGTAGTTGTATCCGCAGTAATTTGTACAGTAAACTAGTCCAAAACTTAATGGCATAGAAGAAAAAGCTTGTATTTCTCATGTATAAGTCTGAGGGTAGGCTTTCACTCTGTTAGGTTTATCTGAAACCAGCCTGGCTTTGCTCTAGACTGTGGGTTAGATTCTTCTCCACATGTCCCCGTGTTTTCCTTCAACCGGTGACTACCTGGTACCTATTCTTTTTATAGTAAAAAGTAGTGGTTAAAGACCCAGCCAAGTCATGCAAACACATTTAAGCCTCTGTTCATAATGCTTCAACTATCATGTCTTTGACCAAAGCAAGTAACAAACTCTGCATAATTGAGTCAGAGTAATATACTGACACTTCTGTACAAGTAAGTACTACTAAACAATATGGCAAAAGCAAAACTTATGTTATGCAGGCAACGAAGAGTGGTCAACAATAACTCAAGCTGCCACCTTTTTTTCAGACTTGCACATTTTCTCTTATTTAAATAACCTTTATTTCGCTGATTTGTTGTGATCTTGGTTCTCATCTCATATACCACTTATTTTCATTTTATCTCATTTTCTTACTTAGCTTTGTAGGAATTGAATTGATACTTGTTTAAAATTATTACATATTATATTATTCATAATAATATATTTTTCCTGTCAGCTAAATACATTTTGAAATTCAATTTTATTAACTTACTATATATTTTAAAATTATTCTCATTTTAGAATGTTGTCAGTTTTTATTATTAATAGTAAAAACACTGAAATTTTATTATTTATTATTTATCTTTAAATGTATCTTCTAAAAACTACATCCCATATTAGTAACTACACCCATTAGTAACTTCTACTGGGTGATTTTCTACTGTCTATAATTTCAGTATAGATTTGTTTCTTTGGGGAAAGATTTATTCCTTACTTTCATATATAATTGAATTTGATCCCCTTCTGAGGCTTTCTTTTGATACACTCTGGTAACAAATGTGGCTGAAATGTAATTAAGCCAATTAGGCAAATCTTTTCCAGTTTAGTATCTCTCTTATCCCCCTTTCCTTGGCTTGCTTGTTATTAGTGCAAGCTTGCATTATAACAAACCATTGCTGGTAGTTTGATGATATATCTGAACTGAATCATCACCATTTATTCCCATTGGACTAATAAGTATTCATATTCCTGTCTAGCCCAGAGATTTTCTATTCAACTGTTTACAAACCCTTGTGAACACAGGGAAATTGTACAATATACTAAGTCCCTTAAATAGATATGCCACACAACTATTTCTCATCTATTCTGGAAAGGCTATATTTCTGTTTTGAAATGAAAGCATATTTATTTCCATTTTGAGGGATGTGTCTTTGATTATTTGTTTAGTTAGAAATATACTGTAAATTATTCCACTTTGGTGAAATATCATGACATAGACCATGTTGCCACTAAAAAATGAAAAAATGGGCTTCATATGACAATTATGTATGAATCATTCAATAATATACATTTATAATTAAGAATAGTTAGACTGAACTATGTCTAATAATAATAATAATAATATTGATATTTTAACATTGTCTTTTCTATCAAGGACTTAGATATATCTCAATATCCTCTTTTACGTTTTTGTTATATTTACATTTCCTTAGAATTTTGTTTTTCCTTTATATATTTAGATGCATGTTATTCAGTGTTCAAAGTAATTTTTTTTCTTCATTGCATATTTTCAAATGTTCTCTCTTCCTTAGAATGAGGCCAGTGTAAGGTTTAATTAGTCTAGCTTCATATACATATATACTAGAATTAAATGAAGAGCTTTGTACCAGTACTTATTTTAGTTTTCTATTAGCCTTAGCTATTGGCTATGATGTAGTTTTTTTTTTTCATATCTGTATCGTTACATGGAGATGAGTGAAATATCAGTAGATGATGCAAAAAGGTGCTAATATACCATTTTAAACCTCAAACACCAATATTTGAAAATACTCCCTCAATGTCTTTTTATTTTTACAATAGTTTTTTGTGTGTGTATCTGTGTGTGTGTGTGTGTGTGTGTAGTGATCTAATAAATTGTAGCTTTTATTCTGTAGCCTTAATAACTTTTACTTGTCCACATCCAGACTTAATAATTATGCTATTTTACGAAATAAACTAAATGTTCCATTTTTCTTATCTTGATCCTTGTGTTTAAACCTTATTTCTATTCACGAAAAAGTAGTACTCTACAGTTTCATTTTTTTTTACAGTCTTTGGTGTTGGATATGGCAATATTTGCTTTTAATTATAAGTATATGTTGATCTAAAATAATCAAGAGGGTCAGAATCTACTTAAAGAGAGTTTATTCAAGTGCCAAGTGTGAGAGGCTAAACCACCCAGAAACACTAACTCCAAAGAAGTGGAATTAGCGTCCAGAAGTAGAGAAATTATGGTTTCATTTATATCAGCAGAGAAGAGGAGATTTTAAGAGGATTGCAACATTTTCCATACAAGGTTGGTGCATCGTAATTTGATAGATTATAGGCAGTCTTTCCTCTTGGGGCGGGTACGTTTAACATTTTTTTTACAGAGGCTGTAATAGTCATCGGTTATCTTTCATCTGGTCTAAGCAAAGTAGGACAGCAAAGGTGAAGTTAATCTATAACAAGCATCATTATTTAAGAAGCCAGGAAGGTTTTGTCCATGATGTTGTCATTTAATTATCTCTAATAATTGTATAGAATGAGAAAAATAAGGAATTTTTAATCCATAATCTGAGAAACAGAAGTTGTAACTATGTGTGACTCAGATCACAGTCACATCTCTCTCAAAACTTAAAATTTTGTTGGTGTTTCAAGAGCTTTTAAATTATATTTATTTTCACATACATTTAGGTCTAATTTTATGTCCCACATATTTCCCTTCATTGTCTCTAATACCATTTCTTTTCTTTTCTTCTTCTTTTTTTTTTTGCTTTAAGTTCTAGGGTACATGTGCACAACTTGCAGGTTTGTTACATACGTATACATGTGCCATGTTGTTGTGCTGCACCCATTAACTCGTCATTTACATTAGGTATATCTCCTAATGCTATCCCACCCCTCTCCCCCTCCCCACAATAGGCCCCATGGTGTGATGTTCCCCTTCCTGTGTCCAAGTCCATAGGTGGGAATAGTTTTCAATTCCCACCTATGAGTGAGAACATGTGGTGTTTGGTTTTCTGTTATTGCAATAGTTTGCTGAGAATGATGGTTTCCAGCTGCATCCATGTCCCTACAAAAGACATGAACTCATCCTTTTTCATGGCTGCATAATATTCCATGGTGTGTATGTGCCACATTTTCTTAATCCAGTCTGTCACTGATGGATATTTGGGTTGATTCTAAGTCTTTGCTATTGTGAATAGTGCCACAATAAACATATGTGTGCATGTGTCTTTACAGCAACATGATTTATAATCCTTTGGGTATATACCCAGTAATGGGATGGCTGGGTCATATGGTATTTCTAGTTCTAGATCCTTGAGGAATTGCCACACTGTTTTCCACAATGGTTGAACTAGTTTACAGTCCCACCAACAGTGCAAAAGTGTTCCTATTTCTCCACATCCTCTCCAGCACCTGTCATTCCCTGATTTTAAATTATTGCCATTCTAACTGGTGTCAGATGGTATCTCATTGTGGTTTTGATTTGCATTTCTCTGATGGCAAGTGATGAGCATTTTTTCATGTGTCTGTTGGCTGTATGAATGTCTTATTTTGAGAAATGTCTGTTCATATCCTTTGCCCACTTTTTGATGGGGTTGTTTGTTTTTTTTCTTGTAAATTAGATTGAGTTCTTTATAGGTTCTGGATATTAGCCCTTTGTCAGATGAGTAGATTGAAAAAATTTTCTCCCATTCTCTAGGTTGCCTGTTCACTCTTATGATAGTTTCTTTTGCTGTGCAGAAGCTCTTTAGTTTAATTAGATCCCATTTGTCAAATTTGGCTTTTGTTGCTGTTGCTTTTGGTGTTTTAGACATGAAGTCATTGTCAATGCCTATGTCCTGAATGGTACTACCTAGGTTTTCTTCTAGGGTTTTTTATGGTTTTAGGTCTAACATTTAAGTCTCTAATCCATCGTGAGTAAATTTTTTGTATAAGGAATAAGGAAAGGATCCAGTTTCAGCTTTCTACTTATGGCTAGCCGATTTTCCCTGCACCATTTATTAAATAGGGAATCCTTTCCCCATTTCTTGTTTCTCTCAGGTTTGTCAAAGATCAGATGGCTGTAGATGTGTGGTATTATTTCTGAGGACTCTGTTGTGTTGCATTGGTCTATATCTCTGTTTTGGTACCAGTACCATGCTGTTTTGGTTACTGTAGCCTTGTAGTACAGTTTGAAGTCAGGTAGCATGATGCCTCCAGCTTTGTTCTTTTGGCTTAGGATTGTCTTGGCAATGTGGGGTCTTTTTTGGTTCCATATGTACTTTAAAGCAGTTTTTCCCAATTCTTTGAAGAAAGTCATTGGTAGCTTGATGGGGATAGCATTGAATCTATAAATTACCTTGGGCAGTATGGCCATTTTCACAATATTGATTCTTGCTATTCATGAGCATGGTATGTTATTCCATTTGTTTGTGTCCTCTCTAATTTCACTGAGCAGTGGTTGGTAGTTCTCCTTGAAAAGGTCCTTTACATCCCTTGTAAATTGGATTCCTAGGTATTTTATTCTCTTTGAAGCTATTGTGAATGGCAGTTCATTCATGATTTGGCTCTCTGTCTGTTACTGGTGTATAAGAATGCTTGTGATTTTTGCACATTGATTTTGTATCCTGAGATTTTGCTGAAGTTGCTTATCAGATTAAGGAAATTTTGGGCTGAGACAATGGGGTTTTCTAAATATACAATCATGTCATCTGCAAACAGGGACAGTTTGACTTCTTCTTTTCCTAACTGAATACCCTTGATTTCTTTCTCATGCCTGATTGCCCTAGCCAGAACTTCCAACACTATGTTGAATAGGAGTGGTGAGAGAAGGCATCCCTGTCTTGTGCCAGTTTTCAAAGGGAAGGCTTCCAGTTTTTGCCCATTCAGTATGATATTGGCTGTGGGTTTGTCATAAATTGCTCTTATTATTTTGAGATATGTTCCATTGATACCAAATTTATTGAGAGTTTTTAGCATGAAGGGATGTTGAATTGTGTCAAAGGCCTTTTCTGCATCTATTGAGATAATCCTGTGGTTTTTGTCTTTGGTTCTGTTTATATGCTGGATCACGTTTATTGATTTGCATATGTTGAACCAGCCTTACATCCCAGGGATGAAACTCATTTGATCATGGTGGATAAGCTTTTTGATGTGCTGCTGGATTCGGTTTGCCAGTATTTTATTGAGGATATTTGCATCAATGTTCATTAGGGATATTGCTCAAAAATTCTCTTTTTTTGTTGTGTCTCTGCCAGGCTGTAGTATCAGGATTATGTTGGCCTCATAAAATGAGTTAGAGAGGAATCCCTCTTTCTCTATTGACTGGAATAGTTTCAGAAGGAATGGTTCCAGCTCTTCCTTGTACCTCTGGTTCAATTCGGCTGTGAATCCATCTAGTCCTGGACTTGTTTTGGTTGGTAGGCTATTAATTATTGTCTCAATTTCAGAGCCTTCTATTGGTCTATTCAGGGATTCAACTTCTTCCTGGTTTAGCCTTGGGAGAGTGTAAGTGTCCAGGAAATCATCCATTTATTCTAGGTTTTCTAGTTTATTTGTGCGGATTTGTTTATAGTATTCTCTGTTGGTGCTTTGTATTTCTGTGTGGTAGGTGGTGATATCCTCTTTATCATTTTTTATTGCATCTATTTGATTCTTCTCTCTATTCTTCTTTATTAGTGTTGCTAGCGGTTTATCCATTTTGTTGATCTCTTCAAAAAACCAGCTCCTGGATTCATTGATTTTTTTTTTTTTTTTTTTTTTTGGAGGGTTTTATGTGTCTCTATCTCCTTCACTTCTGCTCTGATCTTAGTTATTTCTTGCTTTCTTCTAGCTTTTGAATGTGCGTGCTCTTGCTTCTCTAGTTCTTTTAATTGTGATGTTAGAGTGTCAATTTTAGATCTTTCCAGCTTTCCCTTGTGGGCATTTAGTGCTATAAATTTCCCTCTACACACTGCTTTAAATGTGTCCCAGAGATTCTGGTATGTTGTATCTTTGTCCTCATTGGTTTCAAAGAACATCTTTATTTCTGCCTTCATTTCGTTATGTACCCAGTAGTCATTCAGGAGCACTGAGTTCTAGTTTTATTGCACTGTCGTCTGAGAGACAATTTGTTGTAATTTCTGCTTTTTTACATTTGCTGAGAAATGCTTTACTTCCAACTATGTAGTCTATTTTGGAATAAGTGTGATGTGGTGCTGAGAAGAATATATATTCTGTTGATTTGGGGTGGAGAGTTCTGTGAATGTCTATTAGGTCTGCTTGGTGCAGAGTGGAGTTCAATTCCTGGATATGCTTGTTAACTTTGTGTCTCATTGATCTGTCTAATTTGACAGTGGGGTGTTACAGTCTCCCATTATTATTGTATGGGAGTCTAAGTCTCTTTGTAAGTCTCTAAGGACTTGCTTTATGAATCTGGGTGCTCTTGTATTGGGTGCATATATATTTAGGATAGTTAGCTCTTCCTGTTGAATTGATGCCTTTACCATTATGTAATGGCCTTCTTTGTCTCTTTTGATCTTTGATGGTTTAAAGTCTGTTTTATCAGAGACTAGGATTGCAACTCCTGCTTTTTTTTGTTTTCCATTTTCTTGGTAGATCTTCCTCCATCCCTGTATTTTGAGCCAATGTGTGTCTCTGCATGTGAGATGGGTCTCCTGAATACAGCAAACTGAGGAGTCTTGACTCTTTCTCCAATTTGCCAGTCTGTGTCTTTTAATTGGATCATTTAGTCCATTTACATTTAAGGTTAATATTGTTATGTATGAACTTGATGCTGTCATTGTATTATTAGCTGGTTATTTTGCTCTTTAGTTGATGCAGTTTCTTCCTAGCATCGATAGTCTTTACATTTTGGCATATTTTTGCCATGGCTGGTACCAGTTGTTCCTTTCTATGTTTAGTGCTTCCTTCAGGGTCTCTTGTAAGGCAGGCCTGGTGGTGACAAAATCTCTAAGCATGTGTTTGTCTGTTAAGGATTTTATTTCTTCTTCACTTATGAAACTTAGTTCGGCTGGATATGAAATTCTGGGTTGAAAATTCTTTTCTTAAGAATGTTGAATATTGGCCCCCACTCTCTTCTGGCTTGTAGAGTTTCTGCCGAGAGATGTGCTGTTAGTCTGATGGGCTTCGCTTTGTGGGTAACCCGACCTTTCTCCCTGGCTGTCTTTAACATTATTTCCTTCATTTCAACTTTGGTGAATCTGACAATTATGTGTCTTGGAGTTGCTCTTCTCAAGGAGTATCTTTGTGGCGTTCTCTGTATTTCCTGAATTTGAATGTTGGCCTGCCTTACTAGGTTGGGGAAGTTCTCCTGGATGATATCCTGAAGAGTGTTTTCCAACTTGGTTCCATTTTCCCCCTCACTTTCAGGCACCCCTATCAGACGTAGATTTGGTCTTTTCACATAATCCCATACTTCTTGAAGGCTTTGTTCATTTCTTTTTCCTCTTTTTTCTTTAGACTTCTCTTCTCGCTTCATTTTGTTCATTTGATCCTGAATCGCTGATACTCTTTCTTCCAGGTGATCGAGTTGGTTAGTGAAGCTTGTCATGTATTTGTCATGTCATGGTTTTTATCTCTGTCAGTTTGTTTATGGCCTTCTCTGCATTGATTATTCTAGTTATTCATTCTTCCATTCTTTTTCAAGATTTTTAGTTTCTTTGCGCTGGATACGTAATTCCTCCTTTAGCTCTGAGAAGTTTGATGGACTGAAGCCTTCTTCTCACAATTCGTCAAAGTCATTCTCTGTCCAGCTTTGATCCCTTGCTGGTGATCAGCTGCATTCCTTTGGAGGGGGAGATGCACTCTTATTTTTTGAATTTCCAGCTTTTCTGCCCTGCTTTTTCCCCATCTTTGTGGTTTTATCTACCTTTGGTTTGATGATGGTGACGTACTGATGGGGTTTTGGTGTGGGTGTCCTTTCTGTTTGTTAATTTTCCTTCTAACAGTCAGGACCCTCAGCTGAAGGTCTGTTGGCGTTTGCTTGAGGTTCGCTCCAGACCCTGTTTGCCTGGGTATCTGCAGCGGAGGCTGCAGAAGATAGAATATTGCTGAACAGTGAATGTTGCTGTCTGATTCTTGCTCTGGAAGCTCCGTGTCAGGGGTGTACCCAGCCGTGTGATGTGTGAGGTGTCGGTCTGCACCTAGTGGGGGATGTCTCCCATTTAGGCTACTCAGGGGTCATGGACCCACTTGAGCAGGCAGTCTGTCCATTCTCAGATCTCAACCTCTATGCTGGGAGAACCACTGCTCTCTTCAATGCTGTCAGACAGGGACATTTACATCTGCAGAGGTTTCTGTTGCTTTTTGTTTAGCTATGCCCTGTCCCCAGAGGTGGAGTCTACAGAGGCAGGCGGGCCTCCTTGAGCTTCAGTGGGCTCCACCCAATTTGAGCTTCCCAATGGCTTTGTTTACCTACTTAAGCCTCAACAATTGTGGGTGCCCCTCCCCCAGCCTCACTGTTGCCTTGCAGTTAGATCTCAGACTGCTGTGCTAGCACTGAGGGAGGCTCCGTGGGTGTGGGACCCTCTGGGCCAAGTGTGGGATATAATCTCCTGGTGTGCCATTTGCTAAGACCCTTGGTAAAGCGCAGTATTAGGGTGGGAGTTACCGGATTTTCCAGGTATTGTGTGTCTCAATTTCCTTTTGCTACGAAAAGTATTTCCCTTCCCCTTTGCACTTCCCAGGTGAGGCGATGCCTCGCCCTGCTTCAGCTCTTGCTGGTCAGGCTGCACCCGCGGACCAGCACCGACTGTCTGACACACCCCAGTGAGATGAACCCGGTACCTCAGTTGAAAATGCAGAAATCACCCATCTTCTGTTTTGCTCATGCTGGGAGCTGAAGGCTGGAGCTGTTCCTATTTGGCCATCTTGGGCGCACCCCCTCTTTTCTTCTCAAACAACTTTAATGGCTTAATAGTTTAATAGATCTGGTTTGTTTTAGAGAAATCATCTTGTCTTTTCTTCAATGCAATATGTTTATTAAAGTTTATCTGAATAGACTTCTTTTAGAGGATCATGACAGCTCATCTACTTCATTTAGTATAGTTAAAATAAATGTTGTTCTGAAATTAGATCTATGGAACCTATTTCTCCACTTATTTTATCTAGTCCATTTTAAGACTTTAAGAATTCCATTTTAAGACTTTAAGAATCCTTTTATAATATTAAGACTGTTATAATATTAAGACTTTCACTAAGGCTGTTATAATTATTAACTACTGTCAAAAATAAAACAGATCAAATTTTAAAATGTTAAAGCACTACATGGTGAATGATCGTTAATAACAATATATTACATTCTTGAAAATATGCTGACAAGATTTTAAGTGTTATCACTAAAAGGACAACTATGTGCAGTAATACTTATCTTAATTAGCTTGATTTTTCCATTTAGCAATGTACATATATTTCAAAACTTTATGTTAGCCACGCCCAGTGGCACTCACCTATAATTCCAGCTACTAAAAAGACTGAGGTGGGAGGATACTTTGACTCCAGAAGTTGGAGGCTGCAGTGAGTTATGATCACACCACTGCCCTCCAGTCTGGGCATCAGAGTGACAGTCCATGAAAGAAAAAAAAAAAGTTACTTTATATTCAATAAATGTGAAGAATTTTATCTGCTTTTTTTTTTTTTTTTCTTTTTTAATAGAAAGTTTATCTTGCACAGGAAAGAAAGAACAGTTTGTGTACCTAGAGGTCTCAAACCAAAAGTGGTTAAGAGGCATGGCTTTACAAACTACTTATAAAGTAAAAATGCAGAAGTTTTTTTAACCTCTATGATGATTGTTATTACAATAGGGTTTTCAGGGGGCAAAGGATTGGTTAAAAGTGATCATCTTATACCACTTTTAGAAGGCAAGTTAAGTTTTGTTTATGATCATCTGAGGCATTTACAAGAAATAACCTGTTTCCTTTACATAACCTAAGTGGTTTCATCTGCTCTAGGGATTCTCAGGCCTGGTCTTCATTTTATTTTATATTAACACTACAAATAAACAGTAAAATTAAAATCTTTAATATGACTTTCCTAATTTTCAATATGGCATTTAATGAACTCAGAAAATAATGAGAATCAGTTTTGACCTCCACACTTTTTCTCAGTGGGGTACCTCCTTTTGTCAGTTGTTAACAGAGCTTTTGGTATTCAAAGTAAGGCTGCCTCATAACTGCTTGTGGATAATTAAAACACACACACACACACACACACACAAATAAAAAGCAAAGTCAACATTAGGTTAGTGGCCTAGTCTATGTTTGACTGAAAGCAAAATCACTATATAAACTGCTTAAAGTCATCAGAATCTAGATGCTTTTTTGATATGCTAAACATGAATGTTAACCTACAGGGAGAAAAGTTACTGAAGGGCAAGAAACCATTTTATTGCATTAAATGGCACTTGTGTGATCTAAAATTGTCAAAGCAGGTTCCAGGGTCCTTAATGGAAAGGACGTATGTCATATTTTATCCTTGGATTAGTGAATATAATGTATAGGGTAGTATGAGGGAAATAAATGACTTAATTATGCTGGAGTGATGGCACTAATTATAAGACATTTAATTAAAGTGTGGTAATAGGCCAATGATTAACCTTAAAATTTGTGCTGAGTTTGAGGCTATGTTACTTAGTATAAATAGATATGATTTTCACTGAATGTTTGAAGGTTTATCAGCAAGTTGGATCACTAATGACTCTGTGTACTTATTGCGGTCAGTGGAGTCTCTGATCATTCATTGTTTGGCAACTAATATTCGTGATTGTTAAAATAATGACAGCACCTGGCTTTGCCATTTAAGGGCATGTATTAGTCCATTATTACACTGCTATAAAGGCATACCTGAGACTGGGTAATTTATAAAGAAAATAGTTTTAATTTGTGCATGGTTATGTGGGCTGTACAGGCTTCTGGTGCTGGTAGGCTACAGGAAACTTACAACCATGGCAGAAGGCGAAGGGGAAGCAAGCACATCTTCATGTGGAGGGAGCAGAAGGAAGAGAGAGCGAAGGTTTGCGGTGCCACACACTTTCCAACAACCAGATCTCATGAGAACTCTATCACAAGACAGCACTAGGAGGATGGTGCTAAGTCATTAGAAACTGCCTCCATGATCCAATCACCTCCCACCAGGCCCCACCACCAAGACTCAGGATTACAATTCAATATGAGATTTGGGCGGGGACACAGAACCAAACTATATCAGGGCACAACAGTGAAAAAGGAGATTTATCTCCCCAAATGTAAATCAGATAAATGACTGTGGTCTCAGATTTCTGAGTGCTGACTGACAGTGCCCTGGGAGTGACTGGGAAAAGTAGACCTTAGAGGGTTTGAGTGAATTGTAGCATGAGGCAGTCTAGACTTCAAGCATCAGAGTTCCATTCTTGGCAATAGTTTATGCTCTTCACTGGTGATGTGAGAAGCCTACAGTAGTCGTAGAACCAGAGACCGGGAGTCTTAGACAAGAAGACTCCCAGTGACTATGCTGGATCAAACATTAAAGACCCTTCCTCCATTTTCCAAGTAGACACGTAAGCTAGATCTCTGCAATTCCCTACAGTTCACACAGGCTCTAATAATGCCTGAGTTTGATTTGGCTGTCTTTGCAGCATAATGAGTTCTCTCAGTTGGACATGAGTTACTTAAACACAATTAAGAAATACAATACTTATTGCACATCTAAATCTGTGAGACGAGTAATGCTTCCTATATTTATTTGTAATTTACTGGATTTTCATCTTTTAAAATATGATTTAGGAAAAAAACAAGAACAATTTTGATTCAAAAATTCAGGAGAAGAAAGTGAGGAAAGAATTATTAGGCAAAGAACAAGACACAGGAGACAGTCCATACAAAATTTGCATTGACAGAACCAAGTCACCTAAGTTGTATTTTTGGACAGTTTGCTCGGTCTTCTTATCTCTTTCCAGGTCCACCACCTGCCATGCTTCCTGTCAGGCTCAGGGTCTGTTTAGACATTTCCTCTTCACCATTCCCTCTTCCATTTTTTCTCACCCAGGATAGATAGAGGATTGACACAGTCATTAAATTCTGTTTATAACACCTACTAATCTGAGAGATCAACATACATGACAATACAGGGACACATCCCATTACTAAAAATCATTACACTAATTCAGCCTTCTTCCTACCAAAACTAGTAGACTTGGGTTTTTTAAAGTCACCTTCAACTGAAGTTAGATTAAAATAGTGTAAAAAAAGAAAAAATAAAATAAGAAAGAAAAAAACAAAAACAAAAACAAAGAGAGAAAGAAAACAGACACAAACATGCCAGGCTTTCATATGTCCAGTTAGGTTTCTTGTGCAAATGTAATGTTAGTAAGGATATTCTATTTAGATAAGCCTTGAGGTAGGTGTTTTTCTCTATCTTTCAGATTTAGGGAATTAGAATACTATTACAGCAGGCTCAGAAATACCTATAAATCACAATTGCACATTTCAAGGTTACAGAATTTATAATAGATAGTGTTATTTCTCCAAAGAACTCAGTATTTTATACAAGTCATCAGTTCAACTGATTTATTATTCAGTGTGATTTAAAATTAGATGGAAAAAGAAGCAGAGCAACAGTGCTTGCCTGTCCATGATTATATCACATTTTGTGCATAAATCTACACATGTTTGTAATGTACAATACTTATTTAGGTAAAATAATTTATCTAAGGAGTTTTATTGAAAGAGGTTCTATTTATTTAAATAGGTTGATTTTGAGCTTACAGAATATAATGTTCTTTAGACTAATATTAACAAAAAATTCTGGTATTTTAAAAATGTACCTCATGATCTATAGGGTGGCTTTGTCTCTTTTTGAGAACAAGATCTCTAAAATCAGACTTCTCTGATTAATTTTTACATGTTATGAATTATTCATCATTTATTCATTACAAACCAAATAGGCTTATATTACAGAACTCATAAAATAGGTAGTAATATAACACTAAATCAAAGCCAGCCAGTTTAAAAGCAGAGCTATCTTGTTTTCATGTGTTTCTTATTCCAGAGATGTTGTCTAATGCTACTACAACATTTGTGTCAAATCAAAAATTTACTGTACCATTTTTCAAGTTTCTCATATACTCCAAATGTCATGCGTTAAAGCTTGAAAATCCACTGAAAACAGCTGAATAGAAGTAGTGAAATGGTTCTCTAGGCTTGAAATACGTTTTAAATACTTTCATCAGTTTATTACTAGTTTAATTTCTTGTTCTTTTTGCTTCTAATGGTTATTTACTATTTTTGTTAAGCAGTAGTTATTTTAATGAATTATGAAAGTGTTTGGCAGTAGTAGAATAGAAAAAGTGGTATTGACTAAGCTATTGGTAGTGTGAACTTCAACTGGCAGAGACTGAAGTTTGGGAAAGAGTGACCTACACCGTGTGTGTTAGACTTGGGGAGACTCAGTCGTAGATGGATACACTTAGTCTAATGAATTCTAGGCAATAAGGACTTGGGGAGGAGTGAGGACCCTGAGGAGGCTCAGACATGGTGCAAATTTTCAAAGGAAATATTTAATCTACCTGGGTATGTATATAGGTATGGATATTGATATGCATTTGTTCTCTATTCCAACTCAAAGTTATTTGAGTTAGCTTTATAAAATCTGTAATATATGAGCCATCTCAAAATTAATACTAAAAAATGAGCATCTGAGTTTTGTATATGAATTAATCCAGTGAATTAATGTAAAATGCTGTGAATGTTTATGGTGATTCTTTACAGATCAAGAAACTGAGCCCTAGAAAATGTATGCATGTGCCTATTTTCACCAAGATAATACTTTGTTAGATGGAATATCTTATCAGGCATCCATCTCCAAAGATTGCTAAATAGGCCATAATTATAAACAAATTATTTTTTCTTACAACCAGAATTTTGGAACTAGTGAAGACAAAAAAACCATTAATAACCATTATCTTAAAATCTGAATTTGGATCGGTTGTTTAATATTTCATCAGCTCCTCAATAGTTTTAGTTTGGTGAAGATTAAAATAGTTTTGTCTAAATTTATGAATTATTTTCAACCTGAGTGATGGTCTCAGAAAGACTAATTAACATTATTAGGAAGTGGAGTACTTTCCGTTCATTCCACTAAAGAGATACGTTCCTTGACATCATTTTAAAAAATGATTTTTTCTTCCTTTTGTTAAAAACACACACACACACGTACAAACCTGATTCCAGAATAGATGACATTGCATCTCTGCACAGAAATAGGCAGAAGTATCTGCTGGATTCCAATATTTACTTTAAACAGGAGTTCTGAATCTTTTAAAATGTATGCCAATAGATCACTGTTTTTAAAACAATATTCCCTATATAGGTAGGGTTGAAGACAGTAGTAACTGACCATAGTGGAATCAAGGGGTGGGTACAAAGGGCACAGTCGTGGCTTGTGTTTCAGGTCTTGCTCCTTTAGTTAAGAAATTTGACTTCAATATAAACTTCCATTTAAGGTATTGAAGAAAGGAACCAGTAATTAAAAATATTAAATAGCTTGAAATTATATTTGAAAATCTTGAAAGGTGGCTGTTAGAATGTCTCCTGATTTGACTCTACTCCCAACTTCAATTATATTCTTTTCCTAAGGAAAGCAGCTGCTAGTTCTCTCAGGTAATCTAGTCTTGCAGTGTAAAAATGTAGTCATTGGCTTACAGAAGTTCTGATCATAAGAATTTCTGTGGGTTCTTCTCATCCCGACTATGTGACAACCTGTGAATTAGGAAAAAAAAAAAATTTATGATGAGTATCTGAATGCAGGACATCTGGAATGAGCTTGGCTTAGCAACCCCTGGTCTTCACTGGAGAAGAGAGATATTCTCCCTCCTAGGTAAATTTAGTCTTTTTTGTTCACAAGGAGCTGAGAAGCAAAACAGATGCCCTGCCATTGAGGAATGGGGCCTGAAGAAAAAGAAGTTTCCTACTGATATCTAAAGGCTTAAGTGAAGATTAACTATTCATTTAAGAATTAAACCATTGTTGGAAAGATCACTGTAGTTCAAATTATTTGCAAGACTTTTGCACCTTTAGGTACCAGAGCAACTAACTGCACAAACCACAAAGAAAAATAACATATGTAAGTGGTCAGGAGAAAATAGGTAAAGTACTTAGAAAATGTTGCTAAAGACTAGAGGAGACAATAGTTAAGGGGAAAAAAATATAATTAGACATCTACAAAGGTCCAAGAGCAGCACAAGAAGATTAGAAGATTGTCTTCCAATGAAATGTAAACTCACTTAAAAAAAAACAGTATTAATTGAAGGAGATGATTACATTCAATGCGTGATTTTTAAGCACTTAGAACATCAAATGTAACTCATATTTCAAGCAATTAAAGAGAAATAAATACAATAATAGAGTTTGGCACAAGGTGCTGGTTGCTATTTACTCTCCAATATTATCTTTCAACTCAGTAATAGAAACCTCCTTTTATTTAGAGTTATCAAATATTCAGTTTAAAGACTTTATCCCAGTCTTTTTGCCATTAGGTGTGGCCACGCAACTCAAACTTGGCCAACAAAATGTAAGAAGAATGGTTGTGAAGAATAATTTCTGAAAGTGAGATGTGATGACCAGAGCCTCAGAAGACACCCTGACCAATGAGGATGGAAGTTAGTATAGTTAGTGTTAGCATGGTAGAAAATAACCTAAGTCCCCGAAAACCTCAGAACCACCATATCTAAACAGACCTATCTTACCTTTGGTCTTCTATTATGGGACAGAGCAATGCATTTCCATTTTATTCAAGCGACTTTCATACAGCAGAGACCAATCTGAACTTACATTAATGACAACCATAAGATAATTGTAAGAGAGTTGAAATAGAATTTCAAGAGGGCTAGGGTGAAAAATAAGTCTTATAGATTAAAAAATGGTGGAAAACAACAATGTGAAAGAATTAACTAAAAACACAGTTAAGGAACATTTTCCTAAACTAAAGAAAGAATTAAAATTGTAATGTTTCCTAAAGGAATGAGCTACAGAGAAGGTTGCTGGAAAAACAAAGAACACAAACAAGCTTAATGTCAGCCAATAGATGACAAAGCAAAAACTGTTGAACCACTTGATTAAGAAATAATTCAATAATTGTTTATATGTATTTTAACTATACAACAAAAAATATGAGAGGATAATAAAACTTTTAGTCATTT
The DNA here is from genome assembly GCF_024542745.1 of Macaca thibetana thibetana. Classification (NCBI taxonomy): domain Eukaryota; kingdom Metazoa; phylum Chordata; class Mammalia; order Primates; family Cercopithecidae; genus Macaca; species Macaca thibetana. Next base: position 61,260,394 of record NC_065585.1, read on the forward strand.
AGAAATTAAGAATATAATCTTTGATAACATTTTATCATACAAAAATTTATGAATTATAATATAAAATAAATAGAAAAAGAAAAAATTATGTTAAAACATAATAGTTTATATTATTTTAATATTAAAATTTATAATAAAAAATCTTAAAAAGCTGCAGTTTTAAATGCCTTTATTTTTAAGGAAGAGAGATACATTTTTAACATATTGGATGAAAGGCTATTCATGAAAATAAGTTTAGGGAGAAAAATCACAGACTAAAACAAGAAATGTAAACATAAAAATAAATAAAAATAAATTAATAAAATCGAATGAATAATAATAGAACATATACAAACAGTAGAATAAACATATCTAAGATCTGATTCTTTGACCCATAGTGTACACTTTCCTTAGAGTACCTATCCAGAATCAAGGAATAAAGTAACAGATATAGGATTAAGATTATGAAAGGAAACAAAGGAACAGATATGAAAATACTGAAAGATTATAAACAGATTATTATATTAAGTGGAAATTAATTTGCAAACCTGAATAACATGGATAATTTTCAGCAAAATATAGAATATCCAAATTGACACAGAATGAATTTTAGAAACTTGAAAAAGATCAATAGTATTTCCTTCCCTTCACCACCCTTTCTTCTCCTCGTTCCTCATGCCCCATCTCTGTCTATCTCCCCTCCTGTCTCATTCTCTTTTTCTACTAATACAGGGGTAGCCAGCTGCTGTGTTTGAAGTGATCCAATAAAGAAAGCCATGTGGTAAGGAACTAACTGAAGCTTCCTGTAAACAGCCTTGTGAATAAGCTTGTAAGTGGATCCTTCATCCAAAATCTAGCTTTCAGATGATTCTGCAGTCCTGGCTGACATCTTGACTACAACCTCATGAGAAATCCTAAGCCAGCTTTTCATGAGACTGCTTGCACTCGTCACCAATCCAAAGCTTAATAATTGTAGTGGTATTTTATGGTCTTAGGATATGAAACACGGAAATATGCCATTTGATGAAATTCAGAAGACAGTGGGGTAAAAGAACTCAAATAACGGAAATGTTTCAGAAAGAAGAGTAGAGGTGTGTAGAAGAACTTTTTGCAGCCCAACTTTCTTTTTGATCTCATTCTTATGCCACTTTCCTGAAATTGTATTCTTCCTAAATTATCTTTCATATGTGAAATTGTCTTTTCCTTCTTCAAACTGATTTAATAATTTCCTTATTTTTTATTTTATATAATAATTTATCAATATTTTACCATAGATAACATTATTTGACATTCTATCTTTCAACTATATTGCAGCTGATTATTAGGGCAATGCCATTTCTATCACCTAACATAGGACCTGGCACACAGATCTATAGCATATATTCCTTGCTATATATAAGCAGATCCTTAGCATATATTTCTTAGCATATAGGATCTGGCACACAAATCCTAGCATAGGGTCTGGTACACAGATCCTTAGCATGTATTTCTTTAATTTAATAAACAGTGGCATCAAGGGGGCTTTTAACAAAGTATAGTGATGCATTACTGGAACTCCAGCTTAGAAACACAATATCAGGCTTTGAAGGGAATAGCCCAGATATGGTAGGTTCTCCTCAGAGAAAGGATACAAATATAAGTCACGGAACACAATGTAGGAGGTGTGTAGGGAAAGAATGTGGAAACCGTAGGTCTGAGAAGTAAGTTTGATTAGCTGTTGAGCCATGTGAATGCAGAACTAGAGTTCTTCAGAATCTTTTTACAAAATGGCAGTACAGATTTCAAAAATTTCTGTTGGTCTGAGTCAGCCGAAAAAAAAGGAAATAGCTTGAGCTAAATGAGATTGCTAAGAAAGGAATCAGACAGTATAGCCAATTCTGAGTGAAATAGAGATACAAATAAAATACTTATACGGGGAGAGATACAGATTCCTTCCTGTTAAGCATAAGCCCCTCTTTCTCTATGTTATATTAAGGGCTTTTTATAAGAGAAACACAATTTAACCCTTAGTTTATACACTATGATTTTGAGTAACAGATTTAGGCTAGCCCTGAGGCATAGTTAAATGAATTCATGCATTAGACTAATTATTTATCATTGCCAATATTCTGGACTAAATCATTTTTCACTCAAGTCAGTTATCTATTCATATCCGTCGCTGAAATTTGTATTGATGTCCTTTTCTATGGTTCTTTTTATGGGTCAAATATAGAGTATGTACATATTAGCAGAAGAAGCAATTGCTGATATTTTCCTAGTGGTCATATTTCAAATCTTCACTAACTGAATGCAATAAAGGCATGGGCAACATCACATGAATATCTGCTGAGGGTGGCAAGTCAGGCCCTGGTCCTACTCTCCCTCACACTTCCATTCAGGGCAAAAGGAAATTCAATAAATAGATAGCTGACACTGGACGTGAATCTCAAGATCTTGAAAGAGGCTATTTTCTATGTAGTTGAATCTAAAATGTATGAAAGATGTAGCTGACTTTTCCCCATCACTCTTCCTCCCACTCATTAAAAAGGCAGCACTAAGGCATGTTCTCATGTTTATTATTCCTAATATTAACAAAACCATTTTATTGCCTCACATATATGCTTGTACAGATTTAAACTATCTGCTCTTGATTAACGAACTGCACTAATAATTTGGATAGCAGAAAGAGTACAATTGTGATACATGTATCTATGAGATCTCTGTGAATAGATTCTGTTTTCTCAATCTTTGAATCAAGTGACAATCATTTGCTACAAGGGACAGTTGATGCTTCACATCTCTGCTCAGATTGTAAATCAATAGGTAAGTTACCTTTGTCAGTGATGTATAATGGTACCAATGACAATTTGAAAATTTTATATTCAGTCTCTAAAAGCTACGGAGTAAACACTAACTTGCTGAAACAGCACTTACAATTTAAAGGATGACTTTCAGTGAAACCACAGAGTGCAATAAGAGCATTTTATTCACTGAACATAACACTCCTAAAATATGGTGAAATCCATCTTAAAAATTGAGGCATAAATAACTAATTGGATCAATGAGCAACATTTTGAGAGTTTTGATAAACCAAAGTAAATCTTTCTCTCTCTGAAGGAATCGTTTAACAGATTGATGGAGTTTATATCAAAATAATTATGGGAAGTGCTTAATTTTATCTAATAAATTCTGAGGGAAATTAGAATTGATTAGAAGGTAAACAACACATTATAGATACACTTTGTCTTCTTATTAAGTTTCAAACTTAAATTTTCTTTATTAGTCTATTGGAACTTAATTTCTATACACTAATTGCTTTGAAGGAATGGGTGTGCAGAAGTAAACTATAAAGTCCAGATTAATCTATGTATATTTTCTTTTTTTGTTGAAGTTTGGGAATACATATGTCATATTATGTTGCTGAAATATTTCAAACCCAAGAGAGTTTAATATTACATCACGGAAGTTAAAAACAAAATAAATATTATTGAAATGGACCTTTTTTCTGTTGGTAAGTGTTAAGAAATAACTGACAAACTGGATGCTAAATTCTTAAGAGAAATTTATTATTATGGTAGTAAATGGTATTACTATTGTTTCATTTTTCAAGTTCATTCTTCAGGCAATTTTCATGTCCTCCAATAATAAGCACAAGAGCCATCTCTACTGTTTTATGTACATGACCAATGTATCCTACAATATAAAACATTATTTGTCAATTATGTAATTGGAAGAGGGATCAATTTTGTAGTAAATCTGAGAATGCTGCTTTCAAGCCTTATAGAAGTTTGCAGAATATTTAGTATATGCTTATTTACATTGTAAATCCCCCAAAATTGAAAAGGTATTTAATGTATTCCAAAATTTACTTGACAAAAGGCATTTTACTGAATACTGTTGTGTGATTGGACTTTAAATAAAAATTAGAATTTTGAGTGCAGTGTAATTAATATGAGGCCACTAATTCTAATTTTAAACACTCCCTAGTGCTTTTTTATGTTTATGCATCAAGTTCATATATTATTACAAAAATATAGAAAAGTGTTATATGAAAAAAATACCAATTCACATCACTTAGGAATAAAACAGTTAACTTTGGATTGATTATTGTCATTATATGTACCTAAACTGACACCCCCAGACGCATTTTAATATTTCAGTATTTATAACTAAAAATTTTTATACATATATAAATATTCAGAAGTTTTCTAACTTACGTTCTCAACTTAATAAATTTTTGTAAGAATTTATCCAGTGATTAATTACTCAAGGAGATATTTATCGTTTAACTTATAGATAGTGCAAGAAGAAATAAATGATGAACAGCTTTATTGATAATAGCCTCAAATTAGGAATAACCCAAATGTCCATCAGCCTTTGAAAGGATAAACTTATCTAACATAGGAATGTCCTATATATCTATAGGACAAAAGGAACTAAATTAAATATATGTTGTAACAACACAGATACATTTCAAAAGCGTTATACTAAGTAAAAGAAGCCAATCCCAAAATATAGCATGCTATATACTTCCATTTATATGAGATTCTAGAAAGGGCAAAATTGTTGTGATAAGCAGATCAGTGTTGTCCAGGACTGACGGGAAGGGACTGACTGCAAAGAGTCATGAGGAAGTTTTTGGGGTAATATAAATAATCTGTATCATGATTTTGGTACTGCTTACATGACTTTATGTATTTGCCCAACATCACAAACTTGTCTGGTTAGAACTGATGAATTTAACTGTGTGGAATTTACTTCAATAAGGATGATTTTATTTTAAAAAATCTCCTTCATATAATCTTCTTTAGAAACCTATCCCCCATTTCCTGCATTCCTGTCGTGCCATGCACATGGCTCTATTATTGTATTTATCTTCTGTTCTAGTGGTTTCTTAAAAAAGTTTATTGACCACTACTAGGTTGTCATTTTAGACAAAGAAAATTATTTTAGCTACTTTTCTAGGTCAGTTCCTGGTGATAAATAGTCACATAAGATTTCAGAGAATGAAGAATTCACAGAAGAAAATACCTAATGACATACAATATTCTACCTATGGAAATGTCTACTTGAAATTTCAGAAAAGTATTAGAGAAAACATAAAACAGACATTATAGAATGCATCATAGTAGTTAGGTATGTCGTCAAGTACCGATAGTAAAGAATTGTGAAAACCCATTTCAAAATATTAATGAATTCATTAATACAATTTTAAAAATCTTCTTAAGGGTGAGATTAAATTTTCCCTCAATCATTCTGATATATATTATAATTATATTATATTTAATTATAATATATGGCATATTATATTATATATGATATGTATTATATATTTATAATAATCATATATTATAATTATATCACATATTATATATTATATGATACACATTATACACATTATATTATCTATGAATTATATATACATTGTATTATATATACATTGTATTATATATGCCATATATTATATATAGTACTTTATATATAATATATGCCATACCATATATTATATATAATACCTTATATATAATATATGACATGGCATATATTATATATAATACCCTATATATAATATATGCTATGACATATATTATATAATACCTTATATATAATATATGCTATAATATATTATATATCATATATGCTATATTTTATATATCATATATCATATTTTATCTTATGTATTATATAATATGTTATAATATATACTATAATATATTATGATATATTATACATAATCATATCTAAACTAAGTCATCTCACATATACATGAAAGATTGAGGGAAAAATATACAAAACTGGTTTAGCCCCTTTTGAAATATCCTAGCACCTCTGAAACAATAAGACATGGTAGTTTGTTAAATTGCTTCTAAAATGATCTTAAAAATAAAGGTAACTGTTTATGCACAAAATCAGTTGCTTGATATATCTAAATTTTTCTGTCCTTAGGCCCAGAATGAACCCTTATTAAGTCCAAGGGTCAGCATGTGCTCCTATGTTATTCCCACTGCAGAATGAAGGTAATTATTTTTCTACTGCCTAATACATATGAATGTTAATCCAACATGGATTATATGTCCACAGTTCTGATCAAAGGAAACCTTAAAAATTAACTCGGTTTTATCAGAGGAATAACATCTATACTCTTAACAAATATGGCAATGACAATTTTTGTGAGCACAATATAAACTATTATATCTAAACTAAGTCATCTCATAATTATAGCTAATAATAATTTTAATTTAAACTTATTAAGCATCTATAATATGCCAGATGCTGTGTGTTTTGAAGGTAGAGTAGGAGAGGATTTTTAAATAGCATCTAAATTATTTTCCATTTAGGATATTTGTTTTCATCCATTTTAGTACCACTTACTGTTGAGATAAGCCTATTAGACTGAGGCTTCTTCCCACTGGGAAATAAAAGAAGAAATATTTAGAAAAAATGATTTTCTTCAGTTTTGATTCTCATATATGATTTTTTACCTTAGTAAAATAATAGTCTTGAAATTTCAAAAATATAATTTTCTTGGAATTCCTCAAATTTCGATTTTAAACATCAAGAACTAGAACAGGAAGAAAAGAACAATGTTTATACCATAAAATAAGAGAGCTACAAAATATGATGTAAAGGATGTTTCTGCCTCACAGTACCTCTGGGAAAAAGACCTAAGGGATCAAGAAATAGAGTGACAAAACTCATGGGACTTGCCACTCCTCAGGTCAAAAGTTAAGAGTAGATGGTAGAAATATACAGACAGATTTGTGGGGTTAGGTAGTGAATTGAACACTTTCAAGGTTTCCAGAAAAGACTCACAGTCAACTTTGCCTTAAAATCTCACATGGCACGTTTCTGAGAGTAGGGAGGGCTATGGAAGGCACTGACTGGGTAGATGTCCTGAATAAAGCCTTATTACTTCACATAATCTCAGTGTAGAGATTGAAGTAGAGTATTGTTCTAGTGATCTCAAGAGAGAGTGAGTGAGTGTATCAGAAGAGCCTTATCAGGAGAGTTGTTGGCCTGGCGCGGTGACTCACGACTGTAATCCCAGCACTTTGGGAGGCCGAGGAGGGCGAATCACGAGATGAGGAGATGGAGATCATCCTGGCCAACATAGTGAAATCCCGTCTCTAATAAAATACAAAAAATTAGCCGGGCATGGTGGTGGGCGCCTGTAGTCCCAGCTACTCGGGAGGCTGAGGCAGGAGAATCGCTTGAACCCAGGAGGCAGAGGTTGCAGTGAGCCGAGATCGCTCCACTGTACTCCAGTCTGGTGACAGAGCGAGATTCCCTCTGAAAGTTGAGAGAGAGAAGTGGTTAAAGAATATAGGACTATCCCAGCTGAAGTCATTGGTAGGTCCATAATAATTACAACAGTGTCTGATCCAGCATGAAAACGACCTGGAAGGGCCTGGTCCAAAAGAGCATAAAAAGTGCAGAAGCCGAGTGACCCGGTGAGCTAAGCTCTACCAGAATGCGGACAGAAAAAAAAAAAAAAAAAGCAAAATTGTAGGCCAGGTAGAACTAAACAACTTAACCAGAGTTCAAGGAGGACCAATACCCACTACCGCTCTGCCAATAGATGTGGAAATGAAAGCTTCTCATCTGCACTCCAGGTGAAGAAAGAGCAGGAGATTAGGCCTCTTGAAAAGAGAAAATCCCCAAAGAAGACTGTTCTGAAAAACATATATAAGAAACAAACAAACAAACCAAAAAACAAGCACTTACCAATTAGTGAAAATGGAAGTTTGAAATCAAGGTAATACATGTTTGACTCACATTTGATTTTTGAATGCAGGTCTTTAAATAGAATTCTTACAATAATCGTGCATTGTGAATGCCATCGTCTTCTTGTTTTTAACAAAAACCAAAAATAGGCTCAGATAGATTGACTAACTTTCCCAGGATATCAATGCACAGCGAGAGGTGAGGACAACATTTGGAGTCAGCTCTGTTGGGCTCTGAATTTTGCATGATTTAACAGCACCTCAATGTCTTTCTCTCCACTTTCTCTCAGCATAGTAGCTATAATTAATGGCTATGCTAATATTCTGCAGTTTTTCTACTCTGTGGCGATACCTGACAGCATCTTTGCAGCAAAATTACTGTAAAAAGATTATTTCTGCCGTATTCCATTAAGCCCTAGGGTATGTGGCTTGGGATTCAAAAGATCACGCAAGCACATGAAAGCCTCGGATAGCTGGGAATTACATTTTGCTCCAAGAATTAGTGTCTGAAAATTTCAGTTTAATTATCAAGTCTTTGACTTCCTAGGAGTATGAACTTTACATAACTTCTCTGAGGCATAGTTTTTTTAATCTCTTAGAAGAAGATGCCCTTTCTGCCTCAAAGACTCGTTATGAACATCACTTGGAAAAATGTGTGTAAAAGTGTTTTGTTGAGTGCGAAAAGTCTCAATATATAAAATATTTTAAATATTTTTAAAATCATCTAAATTGACTTTGTGGGATTTATCAAGCTAAAGAAGACTAAGCACATATGCTAGAATGTATTGAAAAGGTAAATATATTATTAAAATTATTTCAATATACATTTTACTTAGAGAAATCAGCATGTTTATGAACATAATGAAAATAACTACAAACAATTGTGTTCCATACTGTTAAAGATAAATTACACTAAATAGCCCTATTATATTTTGTTTCAGGAACACTAACATTTATATTATTCTATAGTTAAAATCAGTACCATCAATCCTACACATATGGAATTTAACAGAAATTATTTTAAAGGATAGACTTCAGGTTTTACTGGTGAGTGGGGAAGTGCTTGTAAAATATAACCTAAATATATATTTTCCAGACATACATGCATAACTTCCTTTAAGGTCTTATTGAAAGTCAGCTTCCAATAACACCTGTAGATCTATAGAACAATTTAAATGTTAGCTCCATGAATTACATTTTGACTAGTGCAAAGAACATTGTAAAAGCCTATAACAGAATAGACAGAATAGATAGGTCCTACCTGAAGCTAAATTAGGTTACTTGTGTTTCTTGTGTTTCTTGTAAGTTTTCTAATTATACTGTTTTTGTGCTTTGCTTTCTACTTTTCTTTATGTAAAGGAAAGGATAAAGTCATATGTAAAGGTTGAAAAACATATAGGCAATGAATTTTTAGTTAGTGAAATTATTTTCTAAAGAAGTGTAGTAAAACTCTAATAATTTTTTTATCAAATCATGAATTCAGAGTATGCCTAAAAATATAACTCAAGAGAATAGTTTTGCTTTGTTTCCTATAACTCCAAAGTCAACCCCAGTTCTGGCCATGCTCAATTACATTTTTTTTTAATGAGTGAATGACCAGTGAATCAATCCATCATTAGTGGATTCTCATTTCAAAATAGTTTCCTATAAAATTGTTTTTCTTTAAAATTATCTCTCTTGTTGCTGTTGTTACAAGTAATTCAATAAATCATTAAGGATAAAAAATATATACAGAGAGAAACGTATATGGCCTTGAAAAAGTACTAGACACATTAGTTACTTAGTTTATTTGTGGTGGTCATTTCACAAATGAGTGTATGTATCAAAACATTGTATGTTTATCATATATGCAATTTTTATTTGAAAAGTATACCTTAATAAACTGAAAAAATGCATGCTCCTTAATTTCCAAATAGTTCATAATTTTCTGATTGTTTATTTATGTTTTTATTTTTTGAGACAGGGTCTCACTGTGTCATCCAGGCTGGAGTGCAGTGGTGCAATCTCAGCTTACTGCAACTTCTGGCCCCCAACACCAGGCTCAAGCCATCCTCCCATCTCAGCTTGTTGAGTAGCTGGGACCACAGGTGCCATCACCATGCCCAGTTAATGTTTTTTCTATTTTTAGTAGAGACATGGTTTTGTCATGTTGCCCAGGTTGCCCTGGCACTCCTGGGGTCAAACAGTTCTCCTGTCTTGGACTCCCAAAGTATTGAGATTACAGGCATGAGTCACTGTGCCTGGTCTCATTATTTATTTTTATTGATATTTAAATTATTCCCACTGTGGTCAGACCTATACTTCGAATTATTTGAATTGATCCATAGATCAGCTTATGATTACTTTTGGAACGGTTTCCTGTGTAATTGAAAACAACATAATTTTTTGTTTGTTTGGATAATTGTGAGGTGCATATTTCTTGATATATCAGATAGATGAGCTTTGTTAATTGGGTTTCTGCGTCCTGTTATACACATTGATCTTTGTTTATTGTATTAACTTTTGACACATATGCATTTTATAGGTAGATAGATAGAATCTTAGCTAAATGTGAAGAAGAAACAGACCTGTAAAAACTTGTTTATGCTCAGCTTTTTTTTTTTTTTAAGCTATGGGTTTGGATGAGGTTACATAGAGACTGAATATAGAGAAAGAAAGTAAAGTTCTAATACTGAGACACAATTTCAAGTTGGAAACATGAGAAGGAAATAGTAAAGGAGACCAAGAAAATGTAGTTGAATTAAGCAGAAGAATAATCAAGAATGAATTGTGTCCTGGAAGCCAAGTGAAAAAAGTTTCAAAAAAAGAGGAAGCAACTATCAATGCTGCTGATTGGCCACGTAAGCTAAGAATCTAGAATTTGATTTGACAATGTGTAAGTCATGAGTTACATTGAAAAAGGAGACTTCTGTGGAATGTTGAGAAGGAAGTGTGATTTGAATGAATTAAGGGAGAATTGGAGGGGAAGAAACAGAGACAGAGAGGGTAGACAACTCCTTTAATGAGAACGACGATACAACGCACCAGAATCTCTTTGACACATTTAAAGCAGTGTGTAGAGGGAAATTTATAGCACTAAATGCCCACAAGAGAAAGCAGGAAAGGTCTAAAATCAACACCCTAACATCACAATGAAAAGAACTAAAGAAGCAAGAGCAAACAAATTCAAAAGCTAGCAGGAGACAAGAAATAACTAAGATCACAGCAGTGGTGAAAAAAAGTGAGGTCTATTCTCTTAGCATATTTTAAGCATGCAATGTATTATTGTATTATTGTACTATTATTAACTACAGCCATGATGCTATATATTAGATGTCCAGAACTTATTCATCTTGCTTAACTGAAACTTTTACCCTTTGACCAACCAACATCTTCCATTTTCCCCTTCCCCCAGCCTGTGGCAACCAACATTTTACTCTGCTTCATGAGTTGGAGTATTTGGATAACTTACATAAGTTAGATCATGCAGTATTTTGTGTTTTGTGTCTGGCTTATTTCACTCTGCTTAATGTCCTCCAGTCTCAGTTATCACAAATGGTAGGCTTTCCTTCTGTTCAAATACTGAATAGTATTAGTTATAAATATTATTACATATTTAATATATACAAATTAGTATATATAAATATATATTATATATAACCTTTTCTTTATTCATATCTTGGCAGATATGTAGTTGTTTCCATATCTTGGCTGTTGTAAACAATAGTGCAATGGGCATGGGAGGGCAGATATATTTTCAACACACTAATTTTATTTCCTCTGGACATATGCCTTGAAGTGAGATACTTGGATTATATGGTGGTTTTAGTTTTAATTTTTAAGAACATTTCATACTGTTTTCCTCCATTTACATTCCCCCCCCGACAGTGAACAAAAGTTAGTTTTATTCTACATCCTCACTTCCCTTTTATAGAATCCCAGAAAAGCAGGCAATAGGACGAAATAATACTAGGGTGCTAGGTTCCCTATATTGTCACTGGGGACATCTGATCTATCTGGTTGGGTGGGGAATTTTATCAGACATGTCAAGTTTGAAAGAGACGTTACCTCCCTTCCTGCACTGGATGACTGAGGCTGAAAGATCTTGGTTAAGCAACAAGGGCAAAGGGCATCCACAGAGTTAGTAGCCTCAGCATTGGGACAGGCAGAGTGGGTCACTATACCAACAGAATCCAATCCCTACCTAAATAATAGGGAACAACAGAGACCCTGGCAGGAATGAGGGGTGGAACACGAACTTGTTTTTCTGCTTTTCCTAAAAGGATGCAGCAGCAGAGGCCTGGATGCATAATTGCTTTGTTAGGCTCTCCCAACCTGTGGCTACCAGGGGGTAATCTGCCATGCCAGACCATGTCTTGTCACAGACCATAGGGACCCTCTTTTCCCATCAGTGGTAAACTAAACCGGTATTGCTAATGCCACGGTGTACACTGGCAGAACTTGAACCCTGGCTTGCCGAGTGAGCATCTGGCACCTGCCACATGGGAGAGAGCCAGAGGCACTTTTTGATAACTTAACCAACGGTGACAAAATGTCAGAGTCATAACTAAAACAACAGTGGTGGGTTGGTGCTTTAATGCATCAAGTTTCTTTGATTGCATGAAAGGGAAGTGCCCCAGCAGAGAGGAAAAAACAAGGGCCAGACTGTGGCCAGCCCTGTGTGTAAGGGCTTCGTGAACAATATTGTATGGGGAAACTGACTTCATGTAACTCATTCAAAACTTGCCTGGTAAATGCCGATGTCTCATCTCCATTCCGTGAACAATTGCTCATCGAACAATAAAACAGAAGAAGGGGTGCTGTGTACACCCTGGGAATGAGATGCCTCGTCAAACCTGCAGCCTAAATCTGGTCTCTTACTAGAGACCTGCCAGGAAGTGTGACCGCCTCTGGATTTATGTCTTTCATGAGATCATTGGTACCATACACGGGAGTCAGAGCTCAGGAACAAATGATAATAAATCTGTCCCTGACCATGGCAGACATTGCCTCCTGTACACCCACTGCTTCAGCAGCCCAGTAGACATCTCTCAACCCTCTCAGGAGGGTTGTTTTAAGCAACCGAATTCCTTTAGACTTTCTTTCAACCCAACTTTGAGAAGTGTGTAGGATTTCCAGTGCCTCCTGCTCTGCCCAGATAAACACCTCAGGTACTGTGGAAACACAAATACAGAGATCCAGAAGCAGGTTCACTGGCCACAGAGTGAAGCCACCTGAAGGACTCTCCTTTGAACTCTTTAGCAGCTTCTCCCATGAATTCTGGGCTAGGGTGCTGCTCCGGGCAGGCCTGATCATCCTGCATAAAGTAGTGGTCCTCCTGGGCCTGATGAAATGAATTCTGGCTATGTCTCAACAACGTTGCGCTAAGATTGTATCAGTCAAGGTTTTATATCGATCTAAGAACACAAGCCTCTACTTCCAGATTCAGGAAGATGAATGGGCATAGGAAACAGACTAACTTTGCTAAGAGGGAAAACTGAGTCGGGAGAATGAAGTGCAGGATAATTCTCCAGGTGATATTGAACCAATGCAGTCCTCCCTGCTTTCTCATTTGTAATTCTCAAGAATAATTGTAGACAGAATGTGCTGGGAATGCAGCGTCCTGAGATGAGTGGGAACTGGCCAGAACAGCTCGGGATCTACTCCTGTCCCTCCTAGAAACCGGATAGTCTTCAATAATCCAGCCCAGTATGTTATGCGGTCCCAAGGGTATAAAACAGAGGGGGCTGCTTGCTGGAGTCCCTCAGCTGTGGTGTAAGTGGGTCACACAGAGAAAATACTCCCTCCTCCCTAGGAAGTTTTTCTGAGCCTTGAAGACTCATTTACCCTGAATCTTAGGCTTCTACTGTCCTTGGTGGCCTATGTGCAAGGGGTGAAGTTGCTTCACTTAACTTGTGTGCGTATTCTGTCTCGCTGGACTCATGCAAGTAGTAGAAATCGAAGCCCAAGATGCTGTGGACTGTGGCAGTAACCCGTGTGCAGTTAGCCTGCTTCACTCCAGGATTCACCAAAACAATTTTGAATGAAAGAAAGAAGGAGGGCTTATACATGTATCACTATTGTGAATCTACAGTAAGTAGGACAGAGTTGTGTAAGTGCAAAGCTATGTAAGTGCACAAATGAAACAAAATGGAGAGCTTAAAAACAGAGCAATTCGGCCAGGTGTGGTGGCTCACACCTGTAATCCCAGCACTTTGGGAGGCCGAGGAGGGTAGATCACCTGAGGTTAGGAGTTCAAGATCAGCCTGATCAATATGGTGAAACCCTGTCTCTACTAAAAATACAAAGAAAAGTAACTGAGCATGGTGGCGGGTGCCTGTAGTCTCAGCTACTCAGGAGGCTGAGACAGGAGAATTGCTTGAACTCGGGAGGCGGAGGTTGCAGTGAGCCAAGATAGTGCCACTGCACTCCAGCCTGGGCAACATCATGAGACTCCGGAAAACAACAACAACAACAACAACAACAAAAACCAGAGCAATATAAATATGTCACTTAATTTGTGAGAAATGAAAACTTACATGCAGTGAGGATGAGCTAAAAACGTCAATAAATGATGCTGGGTCAACTGAATAGGTATGGGGACCAAAAAGTACATTTTGACCTCTCCTAACAACAGATACAAATATTAATTCTGAAACACAAAGGAATCTACAAAATTTTCCTTGAATAAATATCTGAATTTTAAAACGTCAAGAGATGCAAAGTCACTATTCAAAAAATGATTATATCTCTAAACAACTGGACAGATTAAGCTAAAATCTACATTATTTAAAATAAACATTAAACAAAAATGGTTATAAATAAATCTAGAATAAGATAGAAAAAACCTCTAAAATGATAACATATTGCTATTATAAATTAAAGAATAAATTAATAAATACATTAGGGTTCTCAGTTTGGAGGAATCAATATTATAAGAATGTCAATCATTTCAAATCGATTCATGTGTTCAATGCATCCTAATCAATATTGCAATGAATATTTCACAGAAATTAATAAGCATTTAAAATTTTATGTGGGTATTTAGAATAGCCAAAAATATTTAATGACAAAAAAATGGGGGGTCTAAGCTACTTAATTTTGTCGTTTACAAAAAAGCTACATTAAGAAAGACAATGATGGCCAGGTGTGGTGGCTCACGCCTATAAGCCCAGCACTTTGGGAGGCTGAGGTGGGCGGATCACCTGAGGTCAGGAGTTCGAGACCAGCCTGGCCAACATGGTGAAACCCCATCTCTACTAAAAATACAAAAAATTAGCTGGGCATTGTGGCAGGCACCTGTAATCCCAGCTACTTGGGAGGCTGAGGCAGGAGAATCGCTTGAACCCGGGAGGCGGAGGTTTCAGTGAGCTGAGATAGCACCACTGCACTCCAGCCTAGGTGACTGAGTGAGACTCCGTCTAAAAAAAAAAAAAAAAAAAAAAAAAAAAAAAAAGACAATGTTGTAGTGTTCAAAAGATAGACTTATAGAATATTTGAACAGAAATGAGTCAAGAAATATACTATGTTTACATGGTAATGTATTTAAATGTTGTAACATAATACAAAATTAGGAAATAAACATTTCATCAAATAATGCTGAAGTAATTGATAATCCATATAGAATATAATGAACCTTTATCTCTATATCACACCAGACACAAAATTAACCCGATTTAGATCAACCCAAACTTTATATCGTGGACAAAAATTAATTGGAATAGGATCATTAGCCTGAAAGTAAACAATAAACCTTAAAATTTCCATCAAAAAAGTAGAATAATATCTTTATAGCCTTGTGTAAGCAAAGTTCCTTAGAAATGACACAAAGAGTCCTAACTATATAAAAGAAAAAAATGAAAATGAGATTTTATCAGAACCAAAACTTTCTGCTCATGAAAATACACTATCAAATCAAATTAAAAGTTCAGCCACGCACTGAGAAAAATTAATTGAAATACATATGTAAGATACATGACATACTGACAGTGAAAGAACTCGAATAAAACATGAAACACAAAATAGCACAATTAGAAATGCATAGAAGAATTGAAGACAGTTTCAAAAAGGCGGTGTATATGTTACCAAAAAGCACCTAGAAGAGCCTAAAAATGCTCATTCATCAGGAAAGTGTATCTCACAATGAAAAACACTTCACGCCTACTATAATAGCTTAAATAAATTATAACACCAAATCTGGGTAACTGGAATTCTTATATATTGCTGATGAGAGAGTACAATTGTACAACCACTTTGGAAACTGAAAATTTCTGCTAAAGTGATCATACACTTATTCTATGATCTATGAATTCTGAAACTAGATATTGATTTAAGTGAAATGGAAACATATTTCCATAAAAAAATCTTGAATATGGATTCTATGATAGGTTTTTCTATAACAGTTGAAAACTAAAAACAAAACAATTGTCTATGAACAGGAGAATGAAAAAAAAAAAACAAGTTTTGTTATATCCATATCCTAAAATACTTAGCAGTAAAAAGAACGAACTGCTAAAACACGTAACGTGTAGATTTTAAAAACCTAAGTTGAGTGAGAAAATCAGATACCAAAGAGTGCATATTCTAGAATACATGTATATGAAGTTTAAGAAGAAAAACTATCAATTCATGCTGCTGTAAATGAGAACAGTATTTATCTCTGGAAAGCAGGGACTGGAGGGAGGAATCTGAAATATCTATAGTGATGGAAATGTTCCATAGTTAATAAAGTACTTGTTATACAATATTTTCAAAAAAAATGGACTATACAGTTATCTAAGAATTTCACTGTATTTAAATTTTATCT
Organism: Macaca thibetana thibetana; assembly: GCF_024542745.1. Classification (NCBI taxonomy): domain Eukaryota; kingdom Metazoa; phylum Chordata; class Mammalia; order Primates; family Cercopithecidae; genus Macaca; species Macaca thibetana. Next base: position 61,276,861 of record NC_065585.1, read on the forward strand.
AAATTTTAAAAATTCATCAAAAATTAGTTAATTCCAGATGTATCATAGATTGAAAAGTGAAAGGTGAAACAATAAGTTATCTTTAAAAAGTAGATCACAACACTTGAAGTAACAAAGGTGTCTTAATAAGAATGCAAAAAGTACAAAGCTTAAAGGGAAAAAATATGAAAGACTAGACAACATTAGGTTTAAGAATTTCAGTCCATCAAGAATACTATCAATGGTGTGGGTGCTGTCCCCCTCCCTGTCTCCATGCGTTCTCATTGTTCAGCTCCCACTTATAAGTGAGAACATGAAGCGTTTGGTTTTCTGTTCCTGTGTTAGTTTGCTGAGAATAATGGCTTTCAGCTCCATCCATATTCTTGAAAAGGACATGATCTTCTTCTTTTATATGGCTGCATAGTATCCCGTGGTGTATATGTACCACATTTTCTTTATCCAGTCTATCACTGATGGGCATTTGGATTGATTTCATTCCTTTGCTATTGTGCATAGTGCTGCAGTGAACATACATGTGCATATATCTTTATAATATAATGATTTATATTCCTTTGGGTATATATCCAGTAATGGGATTGCTGAGTCGAATGATATTTCTGGTTCTAGATCTTTGAGGAATCACCACACGGTTTTGCACAATAGTCGAATTAATTTACATTCCCACCAGCAGTGTAAAAGTGTTTCTATTTCTCCAAAACCTTGTCAGCATCTGTTGTTTCTTGACCTTTCAGTAATTGCCATTCTGACTGGCATGAGATAGTATCTCATTGTGGTTTTGATTTGCCTTTTTCTAACGATCAGTGATATTTGTTGGCCACATGAATTTCTTCTTTTAGGAAGTGTCCATTCATGTCCTTTGCCCACTTCTTTAATGGGTTTTTGTTGTTGTTGTTGTTGTTGTTATTTTCTCGTAACTTTGCTCAAGTTCTTTGTAGATTCTGAACATTAGACCTTTGTCACACAAATAGGTTGCAAAAATGTTCTCCCACTCTGTAGACTGTCTGTTCACTCTGATGATAGTTTATTTTGCTATGCAAAAGTTCAATAGTTTAATTAGATCCATTTTTAAATTACTGGTTTTTTTGCAATTGCTTTGGGTCTGTTGTGGGGTGGGCTGGGAGGAGGGAGAGCATTAGGAAAAATAACTAGTGCATGCTGGGCTTAATACCTAGGTGATGGGTTGATAGGTGCAGTAAACCACCATGGCACATATTTACCTATGTAACAAACCTGTACATCCTGCACATGTACCCAGGAACTTAAAATTAAAATAAAATTTTTTAAAAACATTACTATCAACAGATGAAAAATCAACTCATATAATGGAAAAATTAAAGCAAATGTCTGAGGAATGAGTCACATTCTGACTATATAAAGATGTGCTAACTCAATTTTTAAAAAGAGTAAGCAATTAGGGGAAAAATCCTTGAACTTAACAAGAATAGGTTATCTGGATTCCCAATAAGCTATGAAAATTTTATCAACACTATTAATCATCCAGGGCAATACATGCTACACCCACATTGAAATGCCAGCACACATCCACAAAAATGACTAAAATTGAAAAGGAGAGACAATTGATAAGGACATGAAGTGATTACAACTACTGTTTGAAGTTTAAATTGGCAGTACCAAGTGATATCCTTATATTCTATAGTAGAGCAATTGGAATCTGTGGTATATAAACAGAAAAGTTCATATCAATAGATAGACAGACAGACAGATGAGGGAAGCGGGGGATGGAGATCTTGGTATTTACATCTTGGTGCTATCAATTATTTGTTTTATTTACCTTTCTATATAATCTGATTCTGCGTCAACAAGTATCATAAACTTTTCTGATGCAAAAGAGGAAACTTGCAGGCCCAGAAACAGACTAGATAATTTCTTTGCAAGTAATCTTAATTTTAAATACATATTTTGAGAACTTGTTTTACTTCTCTGTTACTATTAAGATTTGCTGCTCCCTGTTATTCTTTCAACAAATTCTAATGAGACACTTACTATGGGACAGGTTATCTTCTAAGTACATATTAATCATCACCCCTAAATCACATACATTCTGGAATATTTACAAGATCAACAAGCCGAGTCTGCATATAGAGAATACTAACTTGAAAAGGTAAAAAATCGCCCATATAAGCATAATTTTACTTTAGCTTTCTTGTGAGTAAAATGGGCCATTTGGTCTCAGTATAGGCTAGCCATATATTTCCATGAAATGCTTACGTTGGTCAATATTGAAAAGGTTCCTATGATTAAAGTCAAATTATACATGCATGATTGGTTACAATTTATGAGACATTCATCATTCAACATTCTGGTTTACATTGTCAGTCCCATATTAGAGATGTATGGAGTGCCTTGATTTTGGCAACAACTCTTAACTAAATTTTGACCAAACTTTAGTTAGGCTCCTAATGTTCTTCCTAGACACATCTCTGCTTGTCCTTATAAACTCTAGTTTTAGCAAGAACCTTGCTAATGTTCTTGATAAAGAACCTTGTTAAGTCATTTAGCAGAAACCACTCACCTTCAATAACTGATTACCTTCAAGAACTGATCAGGTTCCTCATTCTCCACCATCCTCTATGTGACATCTGATCATCCTGGCCATTCTATAGCATTAATACTGTTAGATTGGTTTAGTCATGATCCCCCTTACCCTATGTCTTGTTCAAGCTGCTGTAACAGAGTACCATAAACTGAGTGGCTTGAACAACACACATTTATTTCTCACAGCTCCAGAGGTTGAAAAGTTCAATATCAAGGCACTGGAAGATTGGGCGTATGGTGAAGGCCCACTTTCTGATTGATAGAGGGCCCATCTTCTCCTCATGTCTTCAAAGGGCAGGTAGGAGGTGGGAGATTTTCAGTACCTCTTTTTTATGGGTACTTCTCCCATGCATGAATGCTCTGCCCAACCCAATCACCTCCCAAAGGCAGCACCACCTCCTAATATCATGGGATTAGAATTTCAACATGTGAATTTTGAGGGGGCAAAAACATTCAGTCTATAGCATCACTGATGTTTCATTGAGAAGGAATGATGCTGAGAGCAAGCATCACTGATGTTTCCTCTCGGTAGTTTTCTATACACTGAACTCTGCTCTGCTCTTTAGCTATACATTTCCACTGGCCCATTCTGTATTCAGAGTTAAGTCAAATTTCCCTTCTTCACTGCAATGCCCCATTGCAGTGATCCCTGTACCTACCTGCCATGCCCCCTTCCTTGAATGAAGTTTGCCTTACTGTCTTCAATAAGTAGCATGAATATTTTTTCTTTAACATCTTAATTACTAACGATGTGTTTTCAATTCACAATATCCTTATTCCAATACTAAAAAATGAAGATGATATCACTAATAACAGACAATCAGAAAAAGAGACTGGATGATATCTCTTTATCTATTCATTACTCCATTTATTACTTAAAACAATTTTTTAAGATCTTAATGAGTTAGAATTATTGAGTAGCTAACTGCCTTTGATATCACCATTGAATAAACTCTTATTATGTGTGCCTGGCATTTTCACCACTACATCAGCACTATCCTTCAGAGCAAATGAAGTTATCTTCCACAATGGTCGGACTAGTTTACATTCCCACCAACAGTATAAAAGTGTTTCTATTTCTCCACAACCTTGTCAGCATCTGTTGTTTCTTGATGTTTTAGTAATCGCCATTCTGACTGGCAAGAAATGGTATCTCATTGTGGTTTTGATTTGCCCTTCTCTAACGATCAGTGGTGTTGAGCTTTTCTTCATATGTTTATTGGCCACATGAATTTCTTCTTTTGAGAAGTCTCCGTTCAGGTGCTTCGCCCACTTTTTAAGTGGGTTATTTTGTTATTTTCTTGTAAATTTGCTCAAGTTATGTTTTATGAAATAGATTAGCAAATTGGTTCCATATTTTAATATTTTATTTACAATAAGTGTCGAATACTACAATGTTTTAGGCACCATGTGCATATGTGTGATATAAGGATTAACAATAAATTTGTCTGCCCTCATAGACTTCACATTCTCTCTGGTTTCTTTTCTAGAATTTACCATTTGTTAAGTAAAGAAATGAATGGTAAATTTACAAATGCAGTTTAAATCAAGATTTTTTGGCAGTTATGAGTGTGATGAATCATATTTGCTTTAGGTTATGTGCAATACTTAGTCATTTTTATGGTGATTACCTAAAGACAAATTTAGTGTGATTATATGAACAAACCTCAGCATAAAATATGATGGTGAGAAGCAGAGATCTGGGTATACCTTTCTTGTATTTACTTATCCCCGGAAAAGAGAAAGAAGTCTGTGTACTGGCATTTTTCTTCCAATTTTTTACCATCTTCAGACAGAAAAAAGGTGTGTCAGAAATGTGACTGATTGTGCATTTTATCAAACTTTAAAATTTTAATTTCAGATGCTAAATGCTTCAAATTCATTCTTTGCTGACATCTTCAAGTTTAATTGTAGAGTCTTTTTTTCCTAAAAAGTTTGTTAGGGATTCATTTGCTTTGGCAAGTAAGCATGCGGTCTAATGTTGACTGAATGTTAGAAACAGACAAAATACATAAATATTAACCTAAAAATGGGATTTCCAGTTTCCTTACAAAAAAAAGAGATGATGCTATGTATTCTTTAAAATTCATTCTTCATGAGTTGCCTTAAATATTAAAAAAAATTTGTGAATCGTTTCTTACAAAAGTTACAGCGATATTGTTCCAGATCTATCACAGTAAGGAAAGGTCTGTAATGAATTGTTCCAGATCTTTCTATCACAGTAAAGAAAGGTCTGTAATGATAAAAACAACTGTAAAGAATACCATAAGGTAACCCTTTATTAAGAATTGACATGTGTAAGATGAATATGTTAGGAAAGGACCCAAGCCAATGTGTAGTCATTGTTTCTGTTACTATTACCTAAGGCTTAGAGAATGTTGGGTTTTTGTTTTTGTTTTGCAGTACTCTTCCTAAGCTAAAGCTGTATATTTCTTCTATTAAAGAAGAATTTCAAAATAAAAAAAGTTGGACTACTGAAATAAAATAACATACCTAGAATTTTACAATGTTACTTTCCAAAGTTCATGATTAAGCATAATCTGAAAGCTGCTTTTATTTGTAACTGTAGTTTGGAAAATAGGATGTAGGATGATCTACACTGACATTTTTTTTTCTAATTGTCCATGTAAACAATACATACGTTGCCATTGGTAAAATTCAAGTAATAAAGAACAATAAAGAACAAAGTATAAACATCATTTATTCTCCCTTTCAATATTGCTGTCATGTGGTGAGTGTCTCTCTCTAGTTTTCTCTACACATATTTAAATGTACATGTATGTTCATATGCATAATATTTATTACCTTTACAAATAAATGTTTTATATATATTGTTCTATAACTTCTTTTTTTCTAACAGTATAGCTCTGAGATCTTTCAAACTTTGCCTCAATCATTTTTATGCATGCTTAATATCAATATAAATGTCAACATACCATTGATTTATAAACATAGAATGGTACCTTGTTCAATACACATATAGAGTCCCTAAAATTTTAAAATCCTCTATGTAATGTCTCAGTCAATATCCTTGAGGATTCATATGTGAACATTCAATTACACTTTTAGCTACCAAACTAATATGAGATAATTGTATAATGTATATTTTAAATTTAATGTTACTTAGGAAAAAATAGTACTACCCAAAGCTATTTGTCTATGTAGGTTTTTGTTTTTATGTTTGTGTTTTATCTTGCTTCCTTGTCAAGATTATTCTAGGTAGTGATTTCCAAAATCTAGCATCTAAGAAAACCTTCATTGGTCTGCAAAATAAGAGGGGAAATTAAGATTTTCAAATTAGCTAAGAAATAGAATAAGAGCATTTGTGCGTGTATTTGTGTATGTAAATAAATAAATAACTGGAACTGAGATTCTGTGGAAAGGTGTGCCATTACCATGTATTCCTTTGACTTATATGGTTATAAGTGAACCGAAGATAGAGGTGGCAGTAAAAGCAGTCTAGTATTATGAGTTGGTAATGTTGGCAGGAGTGGTCATTTATTATGGACTCAACTCTTTTTCCTAGTTTATTGCATGTGAAACCTGGAGTTGAGGTGCTTGTCTAAGGGACTGTAGCTTTGCATGTCATTGTCAATCTCAAACTGGAGGATAGGAATCAATTCTAAGATGGCTTGAAATCTTCAATATCGCTTAGATTTTGTTGTTCTTGATCTATGTGAGAATAAATCAAAATTCAAAAATAATTGTATTTTCAGTGAAAATGCTTAATTTCTTTAAATATATAGCTGCATCTGCTTTACTTGAAAATTCCACTTAGAAGAAATGTATTGTGACTGGCATCTTGATTGTTAGATTCCAGATTCATGTGGGAATTTAAATTACAGTGGAAAATAATGAGCTGAATCAACTGAAGGCAGCATTCCAAGTTCATGAACTTTACCTCTAAAATGAGGATGAGAATGCTCCCCTTCAGTACCTTTGCTATGCGGTCAGGATTAACAAGACACTAGCTGAGGAATGCCAATAAACACATTTTTTAATATACATGATAAACATTGTAATGGTTAGGGCTACTAGCTTGTCTTTCTTTGAAAAAAATATTTTTTTACATGGTTCTTACATTTTATTTAATAATATTTAAATTCTGGCTAATGAAACAGCAACCTGAAATTTTGTAGCAGTGTGAAATAAGTTTCCTTTGAAAATCCAGTGGTAATAAAAATGCATGGAAGTATATAACTTTCAATCTTGAAATATGTAAACAAATGCAACATGAACAAATGTTATAGCTGTAACATAATCAGGGTTTATTTTCAGTATCAGTCCTGGAGCCAACTCTTACTGAAATCGTACTAGAAATGCCAACACCTTATGAAAATGTTGATAATGCTTAGGGCTTGTGTTAGGAAGATTACAACTTGGGTATGTTAAAAAAAACTTCATGTACCAATATGCTTTTTAATTTTGAAAGTGTATTTCCAATAAATATAATTTAAAGCATCAGAGCTACATGATTTGTACCAATGTCTGCCTTTTTACAGAGTTATGTTGTGATGTAGTCTTATTTCAACAGGTGTCCTGCCATTTAAAACATACTCTTTTCCCCTTTGTTGGTATCATTATTCATTAGCTTAACCAATATTATTTGAAATGTTAACTATTTTTAACACCAATTCAGTGAAATACGGGAGCATCCAACAGATGGAAACAAATCTCTAATAACGGCATAGAGCAGCCCTAAACTGCCTAAATAGATTTCTGTAATAAGGAAAATAATTATAATTTTGTTTTAATACAATGATCAATGAAAAATGATAATATTAATTGTGAGCTATCTTTGGTAAAATGCTTTTTTTTTTTTTTTGGACTGCAATAACATAAAATCATGACTCCAACTTTCTTATACAATAAAGAAATGTATTATTATACCAAAGTGGAAGTCCAAAAGTAAAATAGGATCGAGGCGCCATGTGATCAATGGCTCTCACTGATGCAATTAGGAGTCAGATTTATTCATCCTCTCAGCTCTGCAGTGCTGGTGTCAAATTGAATATCTTTCACGGCTTCTGCCCTGTGATCATAACATAACAACCAATGGCAGTTGGGGCTAAATTATTTTTTCCTGTCGAATAATGGGAGACAGGAGAAAAAGAAAATAAGGACAATTTGCCCAAACTTGTAACATAAATCTTCCCTTTAATCTGGGCCTATTTAAGTTAAATTTTCCCACTTGGAGCATTAAGAGTTACTTAGGAATGCTGCACATAATTGGCTAAAACTAATCAGCAACTATTTCTAGAACTGCAGATGGGGTCTCCTTTCTATGAGTTACAAGAGGAATCTAGATGTTAGGTTCCTTTAGGAAAAGAAAATAGCCAGTTAGAGATACTAAATAGCCAACCAGATACCAAATAGTCAACCAGTACTAAGAAATATCCTATGACCCACCAATCTCATGAGCCCTGTAAAATGATTAGAGGAGAAACTCTGACCAGAAAAAAATAATAAGTATTCTGGAAACACCCCAGAAGTTATTTTTTAAGGCTAAGATTTATTGACTTTTAAGGTATAGATTTAATTGAAATATGGAAAGATTCAGCCCAATAATTTGAAAGAGGTGTTGAGAGAGGTAACCATGTGTAGATATAATTAAAGTACATATATTCATTATTACAACTTTGAAAGTTAAATGATTTCACATATAGAGAGAAGATAGTTGGCTTTTCTAAGTCTTGACTATAATATTAAAATCTGATATGAAATACATATAAGGTGTTTAGTATATGACATAGTTTTATCATTGATTTTCATACATTAAGTAATTTAAGGCATACAAATATCCTATGAATAAGTGATTATTTTTACTTTTATTTATAATAGGAAAATGAAGGCATAGAGAGATATATAATTCTCCAGATAATATAGATGGAGATTGAGATAGCTGCATTTGGAATCAGACAATGTGACTCCAGAGTTAGTGGTATTAGGTACTATGAAACAGCCAATTAATACTCATTTTTTGAAAGTTATTTTTTGGAGCATCTGAAATTGATCAAAATGCTCAAGGTAATCATGGATGGTGAATGGATTTCTTTTTGAATTTTGTTTGAATATTTTTCTGCTTCTAAATTTAATTTTTATCAAGATAAATATTGCAAATTATATATTAATGTGGTTTCTACACTTTTATGTTGAGTTTCCTATCGTACACACTTTGACATTTTATTGAATTCAGGCTTCAGATTGCCTGGAGAAACTTTTTATAATTCCAAGGGCATTGCATTAAAATTGTACTATTTCAACAACTAGGATAACAACAAAAGCAACAACATGCACACACATCCTCTTAGAGTAGAGGGATGCTGATGCTTCAAAGACATACAGTCTTGAAACACAGATACACAATAATTGAAAGTACAATAGCAATGTTCTGATGCACCCTGTGTTCATTTGTTCACTCATTTACTCGCTCATCCGTGTATCCATTCACTTCTAACAGTGACGATGCAGGTAGTGAAGAGTAGCATAGCATTGCTATGAATATCAGAGGCTATGAATCCAGATTGCATTATTTGAATCCAGGGTATCATCGATTTTATCATTGAAAATTTTGGTAACACTTACGTAAACTCTCATCTAGAAAATGAAGTGAGTAAAGATAGTTTCTTCATATAATTACTGTTAAAAATTAGTTAACATATTCAGATATTTAGAATAGTATCTTACACATATTAAATGCTAAAAAGTGTTAGATATTAGTCTTTATTCGGAAAGATTTATTGAATAAATACTTTCTTTACCTCCTTCCTTCCTTCCCCTTCTAATTTCTGGCACATAGAATTATTATTCCTGCTTGGTCTCCTTCCATGGGCGCTGATATTCTCTATTGTCAGAATGTCTTCACTGACTACAAGAATGTTTATAATCTTAAGCATGAGGCAGACATGTATGCAAGTAGCTTTTAACAGTCTGGACTGTAAGTTGGGAAAAGAGAAATGTCCAGCATGAACTGAGAAACTGTTCTATAGTGAAGGTAACATTTGTGCCAAAGAACAGTTACAATTTATGAAATGCAAAAATATTGGAGGGCCTAAACCAGAGGATTTAAGAATTAAAATTAATGATAATGCAAACATTAAGAAATTGTAAAAAAAGTTTTGGAAATAGCAAGCAGACTGGTACAGTTGGAGATTATCTTTTTCACATTTTGTTGTTTCTTGTTTACACACAGGCAAAGTAAGGCACTATGTTATTGTTGCTAGGATTTTAGCATTACAAGTATACCACTTCTCATGTTTACCATGTATCTAACTCCTGTGACACCAGAGAAATTGTGCCAGGCATGCCACATTTATTTTCTTCCAAGTGGACTTGAAAACAACATTAAAGAAAGATGCTGTATCCTCATTTTAAAAATGAGTACTCTAAGGCTGAAGTTAAATAATATTCCCAAATCCAAAAGTGAAAGAACTAGGATTTCACTCCAAATTTGTCTGAACTCTAAACAATGGTTCTCTTTGTTCATCAAGATTTTTCAACAGTTCTTTATACCTTATTTATTTAATTTCAGGACTCTTGCAGACTGATTTTATAACAGACTTTCAATTTTCTTTGGGGAATCAAGAAATACAGGTTTAAATGTTTGATAAGTAAAATATAAAGTGAAACATAACTTAAAAAATCTGAAGTATAATGAATCATTTAAAAATATATTTTCTTAAGCTAACTGAAATTTTTAAAACAACAATTTAAATTTTACCTTCAAGGTGAATTATCTAACTGGGACCTAAGTTATACCCTGAAACTTGAAAGTATCAACTTTTTCTACTTAAAGAGTTAATTTTAAAGATTCTTCACTAACAATTTTTGAACGTGAAATATTGACTTTATTTTCTACTTGAGATGTAAAATCATCACTGCTGAAAGTAATGGTGAAATACGTGAATGAATGTTGAATAAAAACATGGAAAATGATATTGAACCCAAACATAGACCATTAGAATTTCATAATATTGACATGACACATCATAAACTATTAGGAATATAATTGAAACTTCTAAACATCTAGATTTGTTTGACAGCATCTGCATATTCAAGAGGTCGATAATTTATATGTATAAAAGATATTTTCAAAAGCCAACCACGCAGAACTGTAATTAAGTTTGTTTGCTTTCATTTTCTTGCAGTTCCAATGATTAAAGCTCTCAAAACTGTCTGACTTAGTTTGAACCTTCAAGATAATGGCAACCAATTCTTTTTTTTTTTTTTTTAATTTATTTATTATTATTATACTCTAAGTTCTAGGGTACATGTGCATAACGTGCAGGTTTGTTACATATGTATACTTGTGCCATGTTGGTGTGCTGCACCCATCAACTCGTCTTATACAGTCACTGACATTTGAAATAAGGACAAAATGTTTTTCTACTTTAACACATAAGTACATAACTCAATTGCACAAATATTCATCCTCAGTACTCCCCTTGTTATGCAGAAAGGCAATATTCACTTCACTTTAAATTTTCCAGGTTGAGATACACAAAACAGAGATCATGTATATTAAATGTACTCTACTGAATCAAAGTGATAGAATCAGATAAGAGAAAGGGAGAGGGGAGTAAGAGGGAGAGAGAGGGAAGAGGAGAAAAACAGAAAGAAAGAGACATAATTTTTAAAATATAAATAAATCTTATCTGGAGAGAAGAAGGGAAAGTCTCTAAGTCCATTATCCTTTGGAATGTAAGCAAATAGTTCCAGGGGACATAAACCTGTACGTCTTCCCAGACATCTCTATCATTAACTGCCAAGGTTTAGTTACCTTGTAGTCATTTTTTAAATCAGGTTGTCAGCATTGTGTTCAGCAAATTCTGACAATGCAGAAAAATGAACCTATTCAATCAACATTTTTTCCTGATATGAGTCTTTTACATGCGTCAAGTTTTAAGGATTAATTCACACAAAAAATAAAATTATATGTATTAGGATATAAAGACTTTTGAATGAAATTCTAAGAATTCACACAAATAGTGTGTTACTATTAGTTTTATAAGAGAATAAATTATCCTTTATAAACATGATTTCAGTTTAATAGAAAATTATTTGAAGCCCATGTTAAATATGCGTCATAATTTTAGGAAAATATATTTCTGCACAAGTCCTTACATTTGCTCTAGAGATTCTCCAATTGAATATAACTTGAATTATATTTTTATTTGAGATATGCATTTTTATTATTTGATCTGATATTTTGTTCTACTCAATGAAAAAAACTGGGTAACTAATTTTTATGTTACCCAGTTAATTTTTATGTTACCCCCGCCCCCAAAAATACACATGAGTTGTCATTGATTGTATCAGTGTTTTCACGTATTTGTACTTTTCCTTCTCTTAGAATAAGATTGTGCATCCATGTTAATTGTTACTGAAAGAGTGGGGTATACACTTCCATGCTACTGATTTTGGGTTTGTCCATTTTACTTGCATTGACCAATTATGGGTGAGTGAACATGATCTATATAACGTATGAACAGATGGTTTAAGAGTTACTGAAAGTTTATGCCAGTTATCTTACATTTTCCCTACTTCATAAAAAAGCATATTGCAAATAGAAGCTACTCCCTCATCCTATAAACTGGAATGAAGGAATTATGTGGAGGGTACCACCAGGCAATTTACAGCACAGAACAGAGTCACACCCTAAAATAAATTCAGGGCAGAGTCAGGACTAAAATTGGCGAGAAGTAATATTTGTTCTTGTAAGCTGCTGAGGTTTTTGGGTGTGGTTTGTTATCATGACCTATCACAGAAAAGCTGATTAACACATGACTCATAAATATGAAAAGGTGTTCCAAACCTTTGGTATTCAGAATTGTAAATTAAAAAAAAATAGCATCAATTTCACACTGCTACGTTCAGAATGATTTAAACTGCTAACATTAACTTTTGAAAAGTTGTAAAGCATAAAGAGCTCCCATCTCACATCTACGTCTGGTTAATACTTGTACAATCATTTCAGAAAAGTCTTTAAATACTGAATAATCTTGAACATGTTCATAAACAAACATTAACAATCTGTTTCTTGATGTTTACCTTGGAGAAATTATTATATATGGACAACAAGAGAGATAAAAATAGCCTAAAATTTCCTATATTTAAAAAGCATCTATTTATTTAGCCAAAAATATTAATTTAACTACATAGCAAACATTGAAAGATAAAATGCTGTTGAACAAAGTCATTTTTATAGAATTGATATTTTATTATTTTATATTCCTTTCTTCTAAACTTTCTGTCTTATTTAAAGGGACATTGATAGCATGAAGGAAAATGTGAGATCCTGTCATCTTTTCGTCATCAGCTACACTAGGTAATAACTTCTGTGCTTATTATATGTGTGTTTGTAACTAGCCAAAGTAGAAACTGATCATTTTATTTCAAATTGCAATTCATCGTTTGTTCAGCTAAGGTAGTGTTTACTACCATCTCCCAGCTAGGTACAAGTTTCACTTAACGTTGATATGAGAAACAGAAGTTTAATTTGGAGAGAAATGTAAACTTATCTGCCACATAATGTGTTCCACTTCAGAAAAGAGTGTGATAAATATGTGAATATAAAATATGGTGCTTTGAAAATTATGCTCACAAAACATGAGTTTTCTAGTAAAAATAAGAAAATTGGGCAAAATTAAATATAAAACAATCCATCTGGTTTACTCTTGGAGGTGAGGGTTTTTTAAATTAAATTCAAAAAATGTTTGCTGTTTATAAATATTTTCATTTTGTGAATGTCAATGATGAGAAATGTAGCAGCTGCTGTTGGTTAATAGTTGAACTGGAGCTTTTTCTCCCGCCCACCCCACTTTTATTTTCGATAGCCAAAGTAGTTTATTAATTTTGGTCAAAGAGGCATGGAGACTTTCTTTTTCAAAACTCACAAAATGTAATTAAAGAAAGAAAAAAAAAGAGGGGGAAGGATATAACTGTAACTATCTTTAATGAAATGAATGAACAGCCTTAAGCCCAATTACACTCTGACCACACATGATCTGAGAATGTATGGGCCAGCTCGTGATCTCCCTTTTTTTATTCTGTAAGCGCCACATCAACTAGATTTTTTATCTATGAACGTGTTTCAAGTACACAGAATAATGCTTCATACATGATAGACTTTAAAAAAATATTTGTTCAAGGAGTAAATAAATGAAAGAAATTTCATATACTATCTCAAGATAAAGCATCCAAAACAAGGTTGTCAAAATTAATTAATATATTTTCATAATTAAAGAAGCATCATTTTAATACTTATAAATTCAAATAAAATATAACAAAACACCTGAGATTAAAAGCAATACTTTTTCATGTGTAATATTTTTGCACAAAGTGAAAATGAAATTCAAAAAATAATCTATATTGAAATTGATTTTTACTAATTTTGCATAATTTATTTTGTTTGATATATAATTGTAAATATGTAATAAATTGCATTTAATAAATATATATATGCATATACATACAAAGACTTATAAATATGAATTTAATGTTCACTACTTAATTTCTTTACAAAATATTTTTATTTAAATAAGGTAGAATAAGACTCTTACATGTAATATGCTTTTGTTGTAATTATCTTAGCATAATATCCATCTGGTTATTTGATCTTTAGAAAATAAGGGAGGTAGAATCATTAGAATCCTGTGGATGAACTATGTATAGTCCTTCAACTACAATGTCTCTCTTTAAATCAGAAATTGAAAGAAATAGTAACATACAATTACATACAGTTACATATATCAACAATCAATGACTGTGATCTACTGGGTTCTACCATTTCCTTCTATTCCTACTGGCCCATCTCCCCAAGTACTTTGACCTTGAATAGTCCTGGTCTTATGCTGGTTTCAAAGGCAAAAAATGAACAATGATTTAAGAAAAATATAGAAAATATATGATTCACTTTATTACAAAAAGGAAAATAAAATACTTACACATAGACACAAATTATCATTTGATTTTGCATTTTACTGTCCAAGAGTGCAACAAATGTTACCCTATCTAGATGACCAGGGTTGCACACTCCAGTAAAGCAGTATCAGCAGGTACAGTCAGCCACTGTTCTGATCGGTCTGAGTCAATGCCAGACTGGTTGTTAAACATTTTCACTGTCATATCTGCAGGTAATTAATATTTTTAAATGTTTTTGAGATAACTGAACCTTCCTTCATTGTTCAATCGGGTTCATCATGTGTGCGTATGTATCTAAACATATTTGTTTGAGGAGGTGCTCTAGGCTTTATTAGAAGTATTAAGAAAAGTCACTTTAAAAGTAGGGTACTGTAATTTGAGTGCAATAACTGCTTGGAAAATAAAGACATGTAATTGTTTCTAATTCCTGACCATTGCCATTATTACATTTGATCTCTATTTTCTCTCTCTCTCTCTCTCTTTTTTTTTTTTTTTTGGAACTGCATATTGTGGCAGTGAATAGGCAACTAAGCTTTTAATACATTTTGGTTCTTCATTAGCCACATATTCTTAAACATAGGCTGCATTGAAAGAAATACTATAGTTGCAAAAGGTAAGATAAAAGAGAAAATCACTGATAAAGCATATCAAAAGAATAAAAGGAATCATTATGAAATATTAAGCAAGGGACAGATAAGAATTTGAAATGCAGCTGTGTCTTGTATTTTCTTCAGGGCAAATTTTTACCTTTTCCTGAGAATGACTTATTCTGTTATATTGTGATTATGAGTTTTAATAAAATATGGCATACAAGTAGGTCATAAATCCCAGTTTACATATGACTTGTATTTTAAAGTCTAAAATAATTTCAAGAAAAGCAAGCTAGAAAAAATTTTACTGAAGACAAAAGTAACATGTAATTTAGTTTGTATGTTCATAAAATATTAAAGGATATTAAGTAAAATTGGGTCCTATTTAAATGTGCATAATTTTTACCAGGAACCAATGAAACTTGGGAAGTATATATTCCAGTCAAGTAATAAAATAATAAAAGAAATATATTTTGAATACATGCCTGTTATTTCTGGAGAGATGATACAGTTACAGTTTCACAGGCCCTGGAGGAAAGAGAGAGGAGAGTGAAAACAGACAGTGGAGACTGGCATTGCAACTTTAGCAATTTCACCACCCAGAAAATATGCACAACCAAGACCAAAAACCACATTTTGATCCCATGAAAATCTGCCACTCTTAGTATACAGCTCTGGGCACACAGAATGTGCCTCACAAATTCAAATCATTAAGTCTCTGACTCAGTGATTTTTTTACATAAAGATGTTTCTATTATGGTATTAAATGAACCTTTAACTTACGATATTTTCAAATCACAATGGGCTTATTGTTTCATAGTCCCCTGGTATAAATTGAGGAGCATCTGTACCTGTTTGATGAGTAGTTTGTTCATTATACATTTCAGTATATTTATATTGAAAAGCAATACTGTAATTGTAACCTTGTTTACAAAAATAAATGTTAAAAAGTATATTTTATATGTAGATATATCATATATACATATTATTTAATATTATTCACAAATGTGTTTTTATAATGGTATGCCTGAAATCACAACTACAAAGCAGGCAAAGTGGCTGTAACAAAGCAGCCAAGAATAGGAGAATAATTTGTTCTGGCTAGAGCCATAATATTGACTGCCCACTTGGAGGAAATTCCCAAGGTTTAAAAGGTTATCAAACACTGTCTTAACCAAATAATATTTTCTAGTTTAAATAAACATAGTAAATAAATCAAATTTTAAATATTTTATTTTTAGGCCCTTAATTTCCAACTGATAGTGTTTATAACAGATTAAAAAATGATCATAAAATACACTCAAATAATTATAACTAAAATAGGGAATTGTGAAATAAAATGTATGTTTGTGACCCCAATAGTACTAAACTTTTTAGTTTTTGGGAAATTTCTCTGATGTCTTTCTAAGTAATGAAGTGAGATGTATTTCAAAACTTCTGTTTTTCGATTGTAAGTTATATTTTGATGAGACAAACTACATATTTTAAAACAAATATTCACAATGTAGTATTTTACCAAATAATAAAAGGCTTGAGTGAGAAAACAAAGTCAATTAGATGTATTAGCTAAAATATACTGCCCTCAGTTGTGTTTTTCAGCTCTATCAGATCCATTAGGTTCCTTTTTATACCAGCTCTTTCATCATTCAGCTTCTGTATCATTTTATTACGATTTTAGTTTCCTTGCATTGGGTTTCACTGCTCTCCTGAATCTCAATGATATTCATTCCTATCCATATTCTGAATTCTATTTCTGTCATTTCAGCCAGCTCAGCCTGGTTAAGAACCTCTATTGGAGAACTAATATGGTCATTTGGAGGATGTACAACACTTTGGCCATTTGAGTTACTGGAGTTCTTACATTGGTTATTTCTTATATTTGTGTGTGGGTGTTTTTAAACTGTCTTCACGAAATTCTTCCAGGGGGTTGGCCAAGGTGGCTGACTAGAACAGCAGTCCCCAACCCTTTTGGCACCAGGGACCAGTTTCATGGAAGACAATTTTTTCATGGACTGGGGTGGGGATTGGGGAAGTGGTTTTGAGATTAAACCATTCCATCTCAGATCATCAGGCATTAGATTCTCAAATGGAGCACAACCTAGATTCCTCACATGCACAGTTCACAATAGGGTTCACACTTCTTTGAGAATCTAATGCTGTCAGTGATCTGACAGGAGGTAGAGCTCAGACGGTAATGCTTGCTGGCCTGCTGCTCACCTCCTGCTGTGCAGCCCAGTTCCCAATAGGCCACGGACCATGGAAGAGATGAGTAAATACAGCACCTGCAGCTGAGACATCCAGGTAGGTACATGCATTGGGACAAACTAAGGAAACAATTTCACCGACAGATAATGGAGAAAAGCAAAGCAGACTGACAGTCCACCCAAAAAGTGACACAAAGCCAGGGGAACCTCCCTCACTTAGAGAAGTGGGAGGAGAATGAGCAACCCTGGGATCCCCTGCTTCTCCCACAGATCTTTGCAGCCCTCAGGTCAGGAGATTCCCCCCATAAACCCACTCCACCAGGGCCTTCAGTCTGACACAAAGCCACATGGAGTCTCAGCAAAGCAGATGTTCAAGCATGTGTGGAGATCTGGGAGCCTTAGATACCTAGGCTTCCCAGCAAAAGCAGCTGTAACTCCAGCAAAGTGGGAAATTAGACCACCATACACACTCCCAGGAAAGGCACTGAATCCTAGGTGCTGAGCAGTGACTATCTGCAGGCCTTGCTTCCACAGCTCCTAATAGGATAAAATCCACTGGCTGGAATTCCAGCCAGTCATCAGTAGCAGTGTTACACCTCCCCCAGACAGAGCTCCCAAGGGGAAGGGTGGGCCACCACTTTTGCTGTTTCACAGCCTCAACCACTGCTGCATTAGGGCTCTAGGGAATCTGGGGCAACTATGAATTGCAGTGGTCCCCCAACACAGTCCAGCAGCTTTTTAGAGGTGTTCAGACTGCTTATTCACGTGCATTCGGACTGGGGTCTCCAGTCATCCCCAATAGTATTTTTTGGCTGACAGGGGTTTCAAATTTGCCTGGGACTGAGTTTCCAGAAGGAGCGACAGGCTGCCATCTTTGCTGTTTGACTGACTTAGCCATTCTGGCCTTTAGGCTTTGGTGTACAAAGGTGACTGGGGGCTGGAGGAGAACCCCAGCAAAGCACTTCTCTACAAAAATTTGCCCAGACTGTTTTTTTAAGTGGATCTCTGATTTCATACATCCTCGCCACGAGGGTCCTCCCAACCAGAGTGTCCGGCTGTCTCCTACAGATACATTCAGGCTAGCAATAAACTGTACCTTCCTGGGATAGAGCTCCCAGAGGGAAGGATGGATCACAGTTTTTGTAGTTTTGAAGGCTTCACTGTTGATACCTTTGGGTATTGGAAAATTTGAGGTGACTAGGGACTGGTGTGGACCCCCAGCTTAACAGAGTAGCCCTACTCTGAGATTGCCCTAGAGTTACAGTGGGAAGCCCATGAGTGCCAAGCCATGATCTACAGCCAGCACTTAAGTTGGAAAGAAGCCCAGATTTGCAGAGCATTGGCAGGTAGCAGGGCTGCAACTGTGAGGAAATATAGGTGACCCACATGACCAAGCAGGAACCTACAAACTGATCAATACACATAAGTGCCACTTAGTGGATGACACCCTAAAGCTTCAACACTAAAAACCCCTCATTAACGTATCACCCTGTGACACCAGCAACAGGAAGTCAGCTACAAATAAAGACCCTGCACAAATTCTCAACTCTGTGAAAACATCCAAAAGAGATGTCTATTGATGGTACTCAATCTGCACACCAATGAAAAAAACACCCACACACAGATATGAGAAATAACCAATGTAAGGACTCCAGTAACTCAAATGGCCAGAGTGTTGTACATCCTCTAAATGACCACACTAGACCTCCAACAGAGGTTCTTAACCAGACTGAGCTGGCTGAAATGACAGAAATAGAATTCAGAATATGGATAGGAATGCAGATCATTGAGATTCAGGAGAGTAGTGAAACCGGATACAAGGAAACTAAAATCACAATAAAATGATACAGAAGCTGAAAGATGAAAGAGCTGGTATAAAAAGGAACCTAATGGATCTAACAGAGCTGAAAAACACACAAGAATTTCACAATACAATCACTACATTAACAGTAGAATAGACCAAGCTGAGGAAAGGATCTCAGAATTTGAAGGCTGGCTCTCTGAAATAAGATAGTCATGCAAAAATAAAGTAAAAAGAAAGACAAAGATTGAAGAAAACCTCTGAGAAATAAGGGATTATACAAGAAAGTCAAATCTATGAATCACTGGCATCCCTAAAAGGAATGGTGAGAAAACAAACAACTTGGAAAACATATTTCAGGATATCACGAAAACTTTCCCAACCTCGTTATAGAAGCTGACAGTCAAATTCAAGAAATACAGAGAACCCCTGAAAGATTCTACATAAGAATATAATCCCTAAGACATACAATCATCAGATTTACTGAAGTCAAAAAAAAAAAAAAAAAAAAGAATGTTAAAGTGTTAAAGGCAGCTAGAGAGAAAAGGCAGGTCACCTAAAAAGGGAACTCTATCAGGCTAATAGACTTCTCAGCTACAAAACACAATCATCCAGAAAAGAGTGGAGGCATATATTCAACAGTCTTAAAGAAAAAAAATTCTTAAAGAAAAACCAAGAATTTCATATTCAGCCAAAGTTAACTACCTAAGTGAAGGAGAAATAAGACCTTTTTTAGATAAGCAAACATTGAGGGAGTTTGTTACCAGCAGACCTGCCTCACAAGAGATCTTAAAAGGAGCACTACACATAGATAGGAAAGACCACCACCAGCTAACACAAAAACACACTTAAAAACACACAGACCAGTGACACTATAAAGCAACCACAAAAATAAGCCAGGATAATAACCAGCTAACAACACAATAACAGGATGAAATTTATAAATATCAATACTAACCTTCAATGTAAATGAGCTAAATGTGCCACTTAAAAGGCACAAAGTGGAAAGCTGGAGAAAAAAGTGAGACCCAACAATATGCTGTCTTCAAGGGACTGATCTCATGTGCAGTAACACCAATAGGCTCAAAATAAAAAGATGGAGGAAAATCTACCAAGCATATGGAAATCAGAAAAAAACAACAACAACAGGGATTGGAATGCTAATTTCAGATAAAACAGACTTTAAACCAACAAAGATAAAAAATGACAAAGAAGGGCATTACATAACGGTAAGGGGTTCAATCCAATAAGGTGACCTAACTATCCTAAATATATATGCACCCAACAAAGGAACATCCAGATTCATAAAGCAAGTTATTAGAGACAGGCAAAGAAATTTAGACTCCCACACAGTAATAGTGAGAGACAATGCTCCACTGGTAGTATTAGACAAATCATTGAGGCAGAAAATTAACAAAGATATTCAAGACTTCAACTTATGTTGGACCAAATGGATCTGAGAAAACTCTACAAAACTCTCCATCCCAAAACAACAGAATGTACATTCTTGTCATCAATACATGGCACATACTCTAAAATTGATCACATAATTGGACATAAAACAATCCTCAGTAAATGCAGAAGAATTGAGATCATACCAAATGTACTCTCAGACCACAGCACAATAAAAATAGAAGTCAAGACAAAACAAATTTCTGAAAACAATGCAATTACATGGAAATAAGACAACATGTTACTGAAAGACTTTTGGGTAAATAGTGAAATTAAGGCAGAAATCAAAAAGTTCTTCTAAAGTAAAGAGAACAAAGATACAACATACCATAATTTGGGGGATATAGCTCAGATAGTGTTAAGAGGGAAATTTATAGAACTAAATGCATACATCAAAAAGTGAGAAAGATCTCAAATTAACAGCACAATATCACACCAAAATAATTAGAGAAGCAAGAGTGAATCAAACCCACAGCTAGTAGGAGACAATAAACAACAAAAATCAAAGCTGAACTGGAAGAAATCAAGAAATGAAAAACCATTCTAAATATCAACGAATCCAGGAATTCATTTTTTGAAAAAATGAATAAGATAGGCTGCTACCTAGACTAATAAAGAAGAAAAGAGAGAAAATATCTAAATAAATACAGTTACAAATAACAAAGGGGATGCTACCACTGAACCCACAGAAATAAAAATAACCACCAGAAACCCCTACATACACCTCTCTGCACACAAACTAAAAAACCCAGAAGGGATGAATAAATTCCTGGGCACTTACACCCTCCCAAGAATGAACCAGGAAGAAATTGATTTCCTGAACAGACCAATAATGAGCTCTAAAACTGAATCAGTAATAGATAACCTACCAACCAGAAAATGCCCTGGACCAGATGGATTCACAGCCTGATTCTACCAGATGAACAAAGAAGAGTTGGTACAGTTTCTACTGAAACTACTCCAAAAATTGAGGAAAAGGGACTTCTCTCCAACTAATTCTATGAGGTCAGCATCATCCTGATAACAAAATCTCACCGTGACAAAACAAAAAAAGAGAAAACTTCAGGTCAATATCCTTAATAAATCTGGATGCAAAAATCTTCAACAAAATACTTGCAAACTGAATCAAGCAGCATGTCAAAAAGTTAATCTATCATGATAAAGTAGGCTTCATACTAGGGATGCAAGGTTTGTTCAACATACACAAATCAATAAATGTGATTCATCACATAAAGAGAACTAAAGACAAAAATGACATGGTCATCACACTAGATGCAGAAAAAGCTTTAATAAAAGTCATGTTAAAAACATGTTAAAAACTCTCAACAAACTAGGTATGAAGAAACATACCTTAAAACAATAAGATCCATCTATAACAAACCTACAGCCAACATCATACTGAGTGGGCAAAAGCTGGAAGCATTCCCCTTCAAAATTGGCACAAGACAAGGATGTCTTCTCTCTCTACTCATATTCAACATATTATTGGAAGTCCTGGCCAGAGCAATCAGATAGGGGAAAGAAATAAAGTTCATTCAAATAGGAAGAGAGGAAGTCAATGTATCCCTCTTTGCAGATGACATGATTCTATATGTAGAAAAACCCATAGTTTCAACCCAAATGCTCCTTTACCTGATAAATAACTTCAGCAAAGTTTCAGGATACAAAATCAATGTACAAAAACCACTAGCATTTTTATACACCAATAAAAGCCAGCCTTATAGCCAAATCAAGAACACAATCCCATTTACAACTGCCACAAAATGAATAAAATACCTAGGAATATAATTAACCATGTAGTGAAAGAACTCTACGATTAGAATTACAAAACATTGCTAAATCAGAAATGACATGAACAAATGTGAAACATCCCATGCTCATGGATAGGAAGAAACAATATTTTTAAAATGGCCATACTGCCCAAAGCAATGTACAGATTCAATGTTATTCCTATCAAACTATCAATGGCATTCTTCACAGAACTAGGAAAAAAAAAAAAAAAAAACTATTTTAGAATTCATAGGTAGCCAAAAAAGAGTCAAGATGATTCTAAGCAAAAAGAACAAAGCAGGAGGCATCACATTACCCAATTTCAAACTATACTACAAGGCTACTGTAACCAAAACAGTGTGGTACTGTTACAAAAACAGGCACATAGACCAATGGAACAGAATATGGAGTGCAGAAATAGGGCCAGATGCCTATGACCACTTGATCTTAGACAAAGGTGACAAAAACTAGCAGTGGGGAGAAAACTTCTCTATTCAATAAGTGATGCTGGAATAACTGGCTAGCCATATGCAGAAGATTGAAATTGGACCCCTTCCTTTCTCTATACATAAAATTCAACTGAAGATGTATTAAAGACTTAAATGTAAAACTCAAATCTATGAAAATTCTAGAAGACAACCCAGGCAATACTAGCCTGGACCTTGGAATGAGCAAAGAGCTCATGACAAAGGCACCAAAAGCAATTGCAACAAAAGCAAAAATTGACAAATCAGATCTAATTAGACTTAAGAACTTCTGCACAGGAAAGAAAAAACAAACAAACAAACAAACAAAAAAATCAACTATCTACATAATGGGAGAAAACACTTGCAAACTATGCATCTGACAAAAGTCTAATATCCAGAATGTATAAGTAACTTAAACAAATTTACAACCAACAACCCCATTAAAAAGTGGGCAAATGACATGAAGAGACACCAAAAGAAGACATACATGCAGCCAACAATCATATGATAAAAAGTTCAATGTCACGAATCATTAAAGAAATGCAAATCAAAACCACAAATGTGATAACATCTCTCATCAGTCAGAATAGCTATCATTAAAAAGTCAAAAAATAGCAACTGCTAGTGAGGTTGTGGAGACAAGGGAACACTTAATTACTGTTGGTGGAAGTGTAAATTAGCTCAACCATTGTGGAATGCAGTATGGTGATTCCTCAAAGAGCTAAAAAGAGAACTACCATTTGACCCAGCAATCCTATTACTGGGTATATCTCAAGAGGAGTATAAATCATTCTATCATAAAGACACATGCATCTGAATGTTCGTTACTGCACTATTCACAATGGCAAACACATGGAATAACCAACTAGCAATGACATATTGGATAAAGAAAATATGGTACACATACACCAGGAAATACTGTGCAGTCATAAGAAATAATGTATTTTGTGGGACCATGGTTGGAGCTGGAGGCTATCATACTTAGCAAACTTATGTAGGAAGAGAAAATCAAATACCACATGTTATTACTTTTAAGTGGGAACTAAATGATAAGAACTCATGAACACAAAGAAGGGAACAGACAATAGGGTCTACTTGAGGGTGATAGGAGAGAAAGGAGGAACAAAAATAACAATTGGGTACTAGGCTCAGTACCTGGGTGATGAAACGATCTCTGCAACAAACCTCCATGACATGAGTTTACCTCTGTAACAAACCTATAAAGGTATCCCTGAACCTAAAAGTCGATAAAAGAAATTCTCTCATATTTTAAGAAGCATCCTTGATTTTACTTTTTTAAACAAAAAGGAACAAAGCCCTGAAATATTTAGTATTGTTCATGTATTTACAAAAGAATTGACGGTTTAATTGCATGCAGAAATAAATTATTTTAAATTATGCGTGATTTACTAGACTGAGTAGACACATATTTTCACTTACATAAGCCAAAATATCACATTAGGTATTAAGTAATACATGTCTGTATTATAACTCATGGAATCACCTTTGCAATCGTGGTCAAACCAGACATATCAATAGATTTACTCAAAATATTTTATCTATGAGTTTATATATAAATAGATTTCCTATGTTTGAGGAATCTCCTTCGGACCAAAGCCTTCTCTGGATAATCTCACAAGGTCCCGACTCTCTGTCTTTAACTTAAATGTTTAATGCTAATTAGCTATACAGTGATAGTATGATATAGTTATAAAAGGGTATCATCTGTAAAAAGTGGACATTGAATTTTCAGAATTAAGCATCTTGTTATTTAACATTAATAAGACATTTAGCATCAAGGCCTCTGGGAATGATCTTGATTACTTTCTTTGTTGTTATGGGTCTATGTAAACCATTTGGCATGGACTCTGGATGCTGAGATATTTAAATTTGCTTCCACTTGTTGCCATTTTATAGTTTAACATATTATATTTGAGGAATGACATGAAAATAAATGAGGTTTAGATAGTAAATGGCATTGAAATTAATAATAATATTAAACAATGACAAGATATGTATCTTAATTCATTTGAATTTGTAGGAAATTGGAAGGGTTGTCTTATAATTTATTCATTAGAAAGCAGTCATTTCTACTAGTACAAGCCAAGTTTTGATTATCTATATACACATCAGGCAAGAATAGAAGCTTTGAAATTTGTGGCAAGAGGCAACTTTGTTTGCCAGGTTTGGCTGCCTTGTCCTTTAAAAGTTATTTCTCACAACATATTGCAAGTCAGGACTTTGGAATTTCCTAGTTAAACCCTCAGAGACAAAGGATTAGGTCCAACAGTTGAAATAGTAGAAGTAGCGCTAACATTTCAATGTGAAAAGTATATAGGATCAAGAAATATATTAAATTTCCTCCACAAAAACCTACTTGGATTAAATTCTGTCCTATAATAAATAACAACACTTTACTCAAAATTGATTTTTTAAAATATATTTCCACTCACAGGTGAATTTGACTGTACTTTTTCAGCTGACTTTGCTTCTGTTTCTGAAACAGCACAGCTTTCAGGATACTTTTAAGGGGAAATTAATGCTTTTAGCTGTGTGTATTTGGATGACTCAACAAAAATATTGCTGAGTTGATGACACCTTTTGGAGGTCAATCAAAGTATTGAATGATGCCTTCTAATCTCTTGGCAAGAGTAAAAATAACTAAATGTTTTCCTACAGTAACAACATATGAAAGTAAAAGATGGCTCTTTCTTTATTGTAATATCTATTCAGATATACTTCTTTTTTTGTTTATAACTTAAAAATTGCCATTTTTAAAAGGTGTATAATCTACCTACAAATATTGGATATTGAAGAAACAGTTCCCTGCACAGCAAAATTATATACTCACTAAAGATTTTATTTTATTTTCAAATAAATAAGTCATTGATAGTTCATACCTAATAAATGTTTACTTTAGATTTTGATTACCATTAATCCAACATGCCTGAAAGTTAAGTGTATCTGCTTAACTATTTTATCAATATTCATCACCTCATGAAACCTCATATGTCAAAGAATAAAACATCCATAGTGCTTTACTTTGACACTTTTATTTGAATTATATGTGAGTCATGTGTGGTGACTACTTTTAAAGGGAATTGGAGAAGCATTATTTGTAGCCCCACCTAGAAAATGTAATGGGAGTCACCTTCTATATTAAATGATTTCTATATTAAACTACTCAAAGTACTATGTCTATTTGCTTTAAGTTTGCTTTCATTTATTCGTTATTTCATTAAGCATGTATTTAATACTTAAATGGTACAGAATACTACCAGGGCACTTAGGAATGTGTGTGGCTAATGCTTTCCTGCAGGGATAAGGGGAGCAAAAGATGAGCCAGGTTTTTATGGGAGACTTTCCAGATTGACTAGAAGAGAAAGAGTTAGCTCTATAAAGACAAAATGGTCACGGAACAACTTGGAGAGCATAAGGAATGAGGAGACATGCTGCAAAAGATGGGAAAATAAATGTCTAAAATGAATAAGAGATAAAGAGATTAGGTTCTGTGTCTTGAAACTTAATGGCCATTTTCCTCTCTGTTATCTTATTAGTAGCAGCTGATTCAGGGCTCTGAGAGGAGGAATAGAAGGTGACAGGATTCATATTTTCTTTTTCCTCATTTTTATATATATTGTTAAAATAATGGATTCCTAGAAGCTGTGTGAGATATACAATAGTTAAGAGACTTGTCAAAAAGAAAAGTGGGGCCACGCTCCATAGCTCATGCCTGTAATCCCAGCACTTTAGGAGGCCAAGGCGGGTACATCACTTGAGGTCAGGAGTTTGAGACTAGCCTGGCCAACTTGGTGGAACACCGTCTCTACTAAAAACACAAAAATTAGCTGGGATGGTGGCATGTGCTTGTAATCTCAGCTACTTGGGAGGTTGAGGCAGGATAATCTCCTGAACCTAGGAGATGGAGTCTGCAGTGAGCTGAGATCATGGCACCACACTCCAGCCTGGGTGACAAAGGGAAACTCTTTTTAAAAAAAGTAAAAAAAGAAGAAGAAAAGAAGAAAGAAGAAAGAAAGAAAGAAAGAAAGAAAGAAAGAAAGAAAGAAAGAAAGAAAGAAAGAAAGAAAGAAAGAAAGAAAGAAAGAAAGAAAGAAAGAAAGAAAGGGAGAGGGAGGAAGGGAGGGAGGGAGAGAAAGAGAGAGAGAAAAGGAAAGAAGAAAGAAAGCAAGAAAGAAGGAAAGAAAAGAAAAAATAAAAGAAAAGAGAAAAGAGAAGAAAAGAAAGGGAAGGGAAGGGAAGGAAGGAAAGAAGGAAGGAAGGAAGGAAGGAAGGAAGGAAGGAAGGAAGGAAGGAAGGAAGGAAGGAAGGAAGGAAGGAAGGAAGGAAGGGCTATAGAACTCTCACCTGGGTAAAGCAAGGAGATTCTGGAAACAGAAACATTGCCAGTAGAATGTAGTCCTTTTTTCTCCTGTCTCAATTTTAATCTGTTTGCTTCTCTTGAAGCCTCAGGTTCTATTTCAAACAAGCAGGAAGAAGTGTTGTGGGACTTTTAGTACTGTCATGGAAACCTCGTATAACAATGATGTATCAATAGAGCATAGGCTAGGGTATGATCTGGTTTTGAATAAAATGTTTGGAAAAAGAACTAGATTAATTGAGATGAAAAAGCAAAAATAAACCAGTAAAGGATATTAAATGTTATAGACAGTATGAGGAACTGTAAGAGAGAGATAATGTTGTCATGAGGCAAAAGAAAAATTGACCAGAATGAATGGATGCTTGATATTTAAAGACACAGAAGGGTATAAACAAGAAAGGGCCATGGGATTCAGCAGGTAGAACATTTTGTCAGACTGTAAAAGACGTTTCAATGAAGATTCAGGGACTACCTTGACAGATTCAGCAACTAAAAGATGAGAAAATGAAAAAGTGAATATATATTACGTATTTCAATAAATTTGGAAGTAAATTGGAAGTAATGGGTAAGGTGATCTTAAGCCAGACAGAATAGAATGATTTTGGAATTATAGCTGAGAGAAATTGGAACTTGTTTTGAGCTAAAAGGTGAGATAAAGTAGTGATGTTTAAAACCAGTTGTATACTTGGCCTTAAAAGACTAAATATTTACATTAAGAAGTGTTAAAGTTCCTAAATTCTCCATCTCATACTCCCATAGACAACAAGTGAAATAAATAAAAAGTATATATACTTGTTTCTAGGAGGGAATATGTACTGAAAATAACTTTAAAAATATGTGTATGCTTGTTTTCCCACTCAGAATTTTAAGAATATAATTTACAGTCACTTCATAAGAGATATTATGAAATTTCATACATCTAAGTCTCATCTTTCATCAAAAGATTTTTTCAGGAACCAGACATGCACCATATAATTGAAAGTGTTAAAGATTTTCTGTTAATTTCTTATACTGAACTGAAGACAAATGTTTTATTTTCACTTGACAGCAAAGATCCTTCAAACAAAATATGTATATACAGTTTTTTAAATCAAATTACCTTTTCACAAAGAGAATGGAATCTTATTTTATGGGAGAATATTTTTCATATCCTGGTTGGTGATTGACTCATAATAAATGGTAAGTCTAGATTAAATTCATATTTCTTAACATTAGCTGACTGAAAACTATCTTTTTAAAGATTGAGTACAAGGATTCTCCCTGTCACTTATTTATTTCAAAGATTATTTTATAACATTTGTTATGCACAATGAAAATACAAACTAAACGCTTATGTTCTTTGACAAAGTGCAATCTTTTAAACTGCTTCAATAACTACCATTCACATTACCCCTCAAGTTTACATGAGTTGAAAATATGATAAACTCTTCAGTTGTAACTGAATTTTTTACTTGTGATTGATGGGTTTGAAATTCTGCCTAATGAAATCTTACTTACATTGAAAGAAAATAATGTAATTAAGTAGCATTCTCTCCAATTCTCTGTACTTCCGAACATGATCCAAATTATAGCATTTAAAAAATTAAGAACTTCTTTTTACCCTGAGGAACTGGAAGAGTTGCCTTATTGGAAGTTAGATTATTTTCATCAGTAAAAAGGAATTAATTGATGTGATATGTTTGGGAGGAAGCAGGCAAGCATGACATATTTCACTTACTAATTTTTGGTTGCTTTTATTGTTTTGGAAACAGTTTTATAAAGAAATTCTGAATAACATATACAATAACAACCAATATGCTATACACTGAGTCCTTTTCTGTTTCCTCACCTCTAAGTGGCCCTAAATGCAAGGGGAATAGTGGCACAAGGAGCAAATCAAGCAGCTAACTCGTGGATGGCTCTGACTCTCCTACCTAGAGCCAAGGAACAAGGATTTCTGTTTTTTTCATTTGTGCTCCCGGATTTCTGGAATTCCATTTCGAGCAGCCATGAATTAGACTAATAATAACTGGCTTCAATTACTACAAGATGTATAAAGTAACAGCGATGCTGGGAGTCAGTGCCATAAGAAGCAAGTCAACAGGATGCAGACGTTTTCTGTTTTCTTCTCTAAAATGTGTAAACTGAAGTTTATTTTGAAATGTTTATTCAGAAAACATAATGTTTATTTAATTTCATGTGATTTTCCTCATTATATATCCATTATTAAAGACCATATCCTTTTCCAGGGCCAGCAGAGTGAAGCATGCCCAGTGCAGCTGGGCCAAGATCTTTAATTCTAACTAACCACATTTCCTGATATCTTGAAATATCTTTACTATCCTGGGAAAAGAATATAATCCACATCTAAACTCTGAAGAATTCCTATTTCTTTTGCCTTTCTCACCTCAAGTCTATTTCTTCCTTTTCTTATATTTTGAGTTTCTTCTAAATTTACTTCTTTACTTCTGCAGTTTCTTCTGAATTTATTACTTTAACTCTGTCTACTCTTTAGCAAGTAAAGTTGGTATCCCTTCACCTTCTTCCGTATCACTAATTCTTCTCAAGTCACTATTTCCTACCCATCCTTATATACCAAACATATATTGTCACTGAACTGTGACAGAAAAATTTAAAAGAAAGCTTAAAATAATATTGGAAATATTAGTCTAATACAGAAGAAAATAAAGAGAAGAAAAGGAACAGAAATAATATATCTTCCAGAAATTTGTGAGGTAGTTAGTATCTGGAGCCACGTGAACTAGTTTTAGTTTAGAAAAAGACCAATCAACTTTGTGGGCTTTCTATAAAAGGTTAAAATATTTAGTGTGAAAAATATTTATTAAAGAATATGTAACAATAACGTTATGCTTTTAAAATACAGGCATGGTATAGCTTTTAGACTATGAAATCTTGAATCAGGACAATGTATAGTGGAATTGTTTGTAACTGAATCTAAATTATGAATATAACCTTTTTAGCCTTTAAATGTTAGAATATAATCCCAATACAATCCCAAACCCACTAACATAAGTGTCTAATGTTTTTCGGTCTGTCCTGCAGACATTCAATAAGCAATGTTTTGAAGCTATGATTATCTCATATATTTTTCTAAGTATTTATATAAGTATAAAACATATGTGACTGTCACAAACATTGTGTAAGGCACTAGAAATGACAGGCAGTTTTTCAGTTTCCTGAGATCTCAATAATTAATCTCTGTCTGCTTCACAGTATTTGAGTATGACAATTTTCCTATCAAGGAAAACATGATAAATCCCTAAATACTCATATATATGCACCAATGTACCTTGAGAAATATATGCATAGCAGATAACACTTTTTAAAAATATACTCTGCTGGTAAATCATTATATCATTTTTTAAAGGATTGCAATACATGAAATTTCAAAAATGTCGTAAGACATATTCTTTTCCATTATTTGTTTACTTGTGATCCTTTAGCCCTATGATTAAGGAATTAATCATGCAATCTCTTATTTTAACCAGTGTTATCTTTCTTAAAATCTTGTTTTTGATTATTTCTGGTAGTTGACAAAATTATTTTTCAAATATAATTAATCCTTTACCTTCCTCTCCCTCTCTTCCTCTTCTAGGATGTTTTTGACCCCAAAATGGATAATTTTTTATATATATATATTCTACTTTTAAAATATATATTATACTATTTTATCCCTTTCTGTCACCTTTTTAACATTCCTGTTTTACCACTTACCTTGCTGATTTGTTTCTTACATATTTATACTACTCTTTGACTCATCTATATGGTACTTTATTTTAAATAACTTTCTGTATTGTGTTATCTTGATACTTTTTAGTTATTTCTTATTATTTTTGGATATTGCTAACAGCTTCCCTTATTTCTTTAAACTTTTATTACGTTTATTTCTAGTTCTAGATCTGTCCTTTCCATTATTTTTGGTTTACTTAATGTATTTTCTCCATTGTATTGATTTTTTTCTTTT
Organism: Macaca thibetana thibetana; assembly: GCF_024542745.1. Classification (NCBI taxonomy): domain Eukaryota; kingdom Metazoa; phylum Chordata; class Mammalia; order Primates; family Cercopithecidae; genus Macaca; species Macaca thibetana. The sequence continues at coordinate 61,307,965 of NC_065585.1, forward strand.
GAACTATTATTTGAAGTAGTTATATTCTTAAAATATCTATTTGTTTGACCTCTAAATTTATTTTTCTCTGGTGATCATCTACTTGGCTCAGTAGTGTGTCCTGTGGGAGGGAAAAATATATATATATATATGAGGTCTTGATCTCTATTAGTCCAGTGGTTTGAGAAGAGTAAATGGTATGAAGCCTAAGATAGAGAGCATTGAGCACCACAAAACTACCACTAATCATTCCCTTTGGTTGTCAACTTGGACACATACTTCAATTAAAATATCTCATCCAGAAAACTTTGAAGGAAGCGGAATTTAGAAGAGGCAGTTAAATCTGAGGATTTTGACAAATGTCAAAACTTGACAATTTTTTTATTACTGCTTTTATCCTGTTTTTTTTTTTTTTAGTAGTTGTATTTTAATGATCCTCTTTCATTGTCTTCTGCTTGCATATACTCTACTAAAAAGTATGCTGTAATTCTTACATTTGTACTGTTGCATGCAATATTACATATTTTCTTCTGGCTGTTTTTAAGATTTTTCTCATAACCAGTTTTAAGCAATTTTACTTTGTTGTACCTTGGTTTTAAATTATTTAAATGTGTTCTTCTTGGATTTGTTGAACTTCTGACATTTGTGAAGTTACAATTTTTATCAAACTGGGGGAAGTATTAGTCATCAGTACTAAATATTTTATTTTGTCGTGCCTTGCTTTTAAATTCCTTAAATTTCTTCTTGTTGGATTTGTTGAACTTCTGACATTTGTGAAGTTATAATTTTTATCAAACTGGATAAAATATTAATCATCAGTCCTAAAATATTTTTTCTGCACCCTCCTCCATTTGAGCCTTCAGGTACACATGTAACACTTCGTATTGTCCCACATCTAAGTCTCTGTCTGTATTTGTTTAGCCTTTTTATCCTGGGCTTTATTTTGAATAAGTTCTATTGCCATACTTTATACTCAGTGATGTTTTATTCTTCAGACTAATCTTCTGCTAATCTCCTCCAGTATATTTTGTACAGATTACATTTTACATTTTTTTTTCAGTTTTTCAGCTACTGTCCTCATGAATGCCTCCACTTTCAGTAAATCTTTATGCTGATAGATAGCGTTCCTGCAATCTCACAAACCCACCAGCAGTTTAGAGCTTAGATTTTTACATATAGACAATTTCTTGGGTGAAGGGTAGTATTTTTTGTGTAAATAAGCTTTTTCTTTTTGGTGCAGAATTGTGTGTGTCTGTGTGTGCTTAGTTAATATTTGTTTAATGAATGACTAAATACAAAATCACTTGGTGGGTAATTTAGATAATTTTTATAATTTTTTTATTATACTTTAAGTTCTAGGGTACATGTGCACAACATACAGGTTTGATACATCAGTATACATGTGTCATGTTGGTTTACTGAACCCATCAACTCATCATTTACATTAGGTATTTCTCCTAATGCTATCCCTCCCCCAGCCCTCCACCCCCTGACAGGCCCGGTTGTATGATGTTCCCCATCCTGAGTCCAAGTGATCTCATTTTTCAATTCCCACCTATGAGTGAGAACATGCAATGTTTGGTTTTCTGTACTTGCAATAGTTTGCTCAGAATGATAGTTTCCAGCTTCATCCATGTCCCTGCAAAGGACATGAACTCAGACTTTTTTATGGCTGCATATATTCCATGGTGTATATGTGCAACATTTTCTTAATCTAGTCCATCATTGATGGACATTTGGGTTGGTTAAAAGTCTTTGCTATTGTGAATAGTGCTGCAATAAACATACGTGTGCATGTGTCTTTATAGTAGCATGATTTATAATCCTTTGGGTATATACCCAGCAATGGGATGGCTGTGTCAAATGGTATTTCTAGTTCTAGATCCTTGAGGAATCACCACACTGTTTTCCACAATGATTGAACTAATTTACACTCCCACCAACAGCGTAAAAGCGTTCCTATTTTGTCACATCCTTTCCAGCATCTGCTGTTTCCTGACTTTTTAATGATTGCCATTCTAACTGGTGTGAGATGACATCTCATTGTGCTTTTGATTTACATTTCTCTGATGGTCAGTGATGATGAGCATTTTTTTCATGTGTCTGTTGGCTGCACAGATGTCTTCTTCTGAGAAGTGAGTGTTCATATCCTTTGCCCACTTTTTGATGGGGTTGTTTGTTTTTTCTTGTAAATTTGAGCTCTTTGTAGATCCTGGATATTAGTCATTTGACAGATGAGTAGATTGCAAAAAATTTCCCCCATTCTGTAGGTTGCCTATTCACTCTGATTGTAGTTTCTTTTGCCGTGTAGAAGTTCTTTAGTATAATTATATCCGATTTGCCTATTTGGGCTTTTGTTGCCATTGCTTTTGGTGTTTTAGTCATGAAGTCTTGCCCATGCCTATGTCCTGAATGATATTGTGTAAGTTTTCCTCTAGGGTTTTTACGGTTTTAGGTCAACCATTTAAATCTTTAATCCATCTTGAATTAATTTTTGTATAAGATGTAAGGAAGGGATCCAGTTTCAGCTTTCTACATATGGCTAGCCAGTTTTCCCAGAATCATTTATTAAAGAGGGAATCCTATCCCCATTGCTTGTTTGTGTCAGGTTTGTCAAAGATCAGATGGATGCAGATATGTGGTGTTTTTTCTGAGGCCTCTCTTCTATTCCATTGGTCTATATATCTGTTTTGGTACCATTACCATGCTGTTTTGCTTACTGTAGCCTTGTAGTTAAGTTTGAAATCAGGTAGCATGATGCCTCTAGCTTTGTTCTTTTGGCTTAGGATTGTCTTGGCAATGTGGGCTCTTTTTTGGTTCCATATGATCTTTGAAGTAGTTTTTTTCCAATTCTGTAAAGAAAGTCATTGGTAGCTTGATGGGGATGGCATTGAATCTGTAAATTACTTTGGGCAGTATGGCCATTTTCATGATATTGATTCTTCCTATACATGAGCATGGAATATTCTTCCATTTGTTTGTGTCCTCTTTTATTTCATTGAGCAGTGAAAGTTCTCCTTGAAGAGGTCCTTCACATCTCTTGTAAGCTGGATTCCTAGGTATTTTATTCTCTTTAAAGCAATTGTGAATAGGAGTTCACTCATGATTTGGCTCCCTGTTTATCTGTTAATGGTGTATAGGAATGCTTGTGATTTTTGCACATTGATTTTGTATCCTGAGACTTTACTGAAATTGCTTACCAGCTTAAGGAGATTTTGGGCTAAGCAAATGGCATTTTTTAAATATACAATCATGTCCTCTGCAAACAGGGATAATTTGACTTCCTCTTTTCCTAATTGAAAACCCTTAATTTCTTTCTCCTGCTTGATTGCCCTGGCCAGAACTTCCAACACTATGTTGAATCGGAGTGGTGAGAGAGGGCATCCCTGTCTTGTGCCAGTTTTCAAAGAGAATGCTTCCAGTTTTTGCCCATTCAGTATGATATTGGCTGTGGGTTTGTCATAAATAGCTCTTCTTGTTTTGAGATACATTCCATCAATACCTAGTTTATTGAAAGTTTTTAGCACGAAGGACTGTTGAATTGTGTCAAAGCCTTTTTCTGCATCTATTGAGATAATCATGTGGTTTTTGTAATTGGTTCTGTTTATGTGCCGGTTTACATTTATTGATTTGCATATGTTGAACCAGCCTTGCATCCCAAGGATGAAACTGATTTGATCGTGGTGGATAAGCTTTTTGATGTGCTGCTGGATTCAGTTTGCCAGTATTTTATTGAGGATTTTTGCATCGATGTTCATCAGGGATATTGGTCTAAAATTCTCTTTTTTTGTTCTGTCTCTGCCAGGCTTTGGTATCAGGATGATGCTGGGCTCATAAAATGAGTTAGGGAGGATTCCCTCTTTTTCTATTGATTGGAATAGTTTCAGAAGGAATGGTACCAGCTCCTTCTTGTACCTCTGGTAGAATTCGGCTGTGAATCTGTCTGGTTGTGGACTTTTGTTTGGTTGGTAGGCTATTAATTATTGCCTCACCTTCAGAGTCTGTTATTGGTCTATTCAGAGATGCAACTTCTTCCTGGTTTAGTCTTGGGAGAGTGTATGTGTCCAGGAATTTATCAATTTCTTCTAGATTTTCTAATTTATTTTCATAGAGATGTTTATAGTATTTTCTGATGGTAGTTTGTATTTCTGTGAGATCCGTGGTGATATCCCCTTTACCATTTTTTATTGCACCTATTTGATTCTTCTTTCTTTTCTTCTTTATTAGTCTTTCTAGTGGTCTGTCAATTTTGTTGATCTTTTCAAAAAACCAGCCCCTGGATTCATTGATTTTTTTGAAGGGATTTTTGTGTGTCTGTCTCCTAGTTATTTCTTGCCTTCTGCTAGCTTTTGAATTTGTTTGCTCTTGCTTCTCTAGTTCTTTTAATTGTGAAGTTAAGGTATTGATTTTAGACCTTTTCTGCTTTCTCTTGTGGGCATTTAGTGCTATAAATGTCCCTCTACACACTGCTTTAAATGTGTCCCAGAGATTCTGGTATGTTATTTCTTTGTTCTCATTGGTTTCAAAAAACATCTTTATTTCTGCCTTCATTTCGTTATCTACCCAATACTCATTCAGGAGCAAGTTGTTCAGTTTACATGTAGTTGTACGGTTTTGAGTGAATTTCTTAATCCTGAATTCTAATTTGATTGCATTGTGGTCTGAGAGACAGTTTGTTGTGATTTCTGTAATTTTACATTTGCTGAGCAGTGCTTTACTTCCAATTATGTGGTCTATTTTAGAATAGGGGCGATGTGGTGTTGAGAAGAACGTATATTCTGTTGATTTGGGGTGGAGAGTTCTGTAGATGTCCCCTATCTGTTGATGTAGACCTAACGGTCTGGTTGTTTCAGAGTTGAGTTCAGTTCTTGGATATCCTTGTTAAGCTTCTGTCTCTTTGATCTGTCTAATATTGACAGTGGGGTGTTAATATCTCCCATTATTATTGTGTGGGAGACTAAGTCTCTTTATGGGTCTCTAAGGACTTGCTTTATGAATCTAGGTGCTCCTGTATTGGGTGCATATATATTTAGGATAGTTAGCTCTTCTTGTTGAATTGATTCCTTTACCATTATTTAATGCCTTTCTTTGTGTGTTTTGATCTTTGTTGGTTTAAAGTCTGTTTTATCAGAGACTGGGATTGCAATCTCTGCTTTTTTTTTTTTTTTTTTTTTTTTTTTTTTTTTCCATTTGCTTGGTAGATCTTCCTTCATCCCTTTATTTTGAGCCTATGTGCGTCTTTGCATATGAGATGGGTCTCCTGAATACAGCACACTGATGGGTCTTGACTGTTATCCAATTTGCCAATCTGTGTCTTTTAATTGGGGCATTTAGCCCATTTACATTTAAGGTTAATATTGTTATGTGTGAATTTGATCCTGTCATTATGATGTTAGCTGGTTATTTTGCCCATTAATTGAAGTAGTTTCTTCATAGCATCGATGGCCTTTACAATTTGGCATGTTTTTGCAGTGGCTGGTATGGATTGTTTCTTTCCATGTTTAGTGCTTCCTTCAGGAGCTCTTGTAAGGCAGGACTGGTGGTGACAAAATCTCTCAGCATTTGCTTGTCTGTAAAGGATTTTATTTCTCCTTCACTTATGAAGCTTAATTTGGCTGGATATGAAATTCTGGGTTGAAAATTCTTTTCTTTATGAATATTGAATATTGGCCCCCACTCTCTTCTGGCTTGTAGGATTTCTGCTGGGAGATCTGCTGATAGTCTGATGGGCTTCTCTTTGTGGGTAACTCGACCTTTCTCTCTGGCTGCCCTTTACACTTTTTCTGTCATTTCAACCTTGGTGAATCTGACAATTATGTGTCTTAGGTTGCTCTTCTTGAGGAGTATCTTTGTGGTGTTCTCTGTATTTCCTGAATTTGCATGTTGGCCTGCCTTGCTAGGTTGGGGAAGTTCTCCTGTATAATATCCTGCAGAGCGTTTTCCAACTTGATTCCATTCTCCCTATCACTTTCAGGTACACCAATCAAACATAGATTTGGTCTTTTCACATAGTTCCATATTTCTTGGGGGCTTTGTTCATTTCTTTTTACTCCTTTTTCTCTAACATTGTCTTCCCACTTTATTTCATTAATTTGATCTTCAGTCACTGATACCCTTTCTTCCACTTGATCGAATTTGCTATTGTAGCTTGTGCATGCACCACGAAGTTTTCATGCCATGGTTTTCAGCTCCATCAGGTCACTTAGGGTCTTCTCCACACTGTTTATTCTAGTTACCATTTGTCTAATCTTTATTCAAGATTTTTATCTTCCTTGTGATGGGTTCAAACATCCTCCTTTAGATCAGAGAAGTTTGTTATTACTGACCCTCTGAAGCCTACTTCTGTCAACTTGTCAAAGTCATTCTCCATCCAGCTTTTCTTTTCCGTTGCTGGTGAGGAGCTGCAATCCTTTCAAGAAGAGGTGCTCTGATTCTTAGAATTTTCAGCTTTTGTGCTCTGGTTTTTCCCCATCATTGTGGTTTTATCTTCCTTCCGTCTTTGATGCTGGTGACCTAGAGATGGGGTTTTGGTGTAGATAACCTTTATGGTGATGTTGATGCTATTCATTTCTGTTTTTTAGTTTTCCTTCTAACAGTCAGGTCCCTCAGCTTCAGGTCTGTTGGAGTTCGCTGGAGTTCCACTCCAGGCCCTGTTTGCCTGGGTATCACCAGAAGAGGCTGCAGAACAGCACATATTGCAGAACAGCAGATATTGCGGCCTGATCCTTCCTCTGGAAGCTTCATCCCAGAGTGGCAGCTGCCTATACGAGGTGTCCCTTGGCTCCTACTGGGAGATGTCTCCCAATTAGGCTACACGGAAGTCAGGGACCCACTTGAGGAGGCAGTCTGTCCATTCTCAGAGCTCAAATGCTGTGCTGGGAGAACCACTGCTCTCTTCAGAGCTGTCAGACAGGGACATTTAAGTCTGCAGAAGTTGTCTGCTGACTTTTGTTCAGCTAGGCCCTGCCCACAGAAGGAAAGTCTAGAGGTAGTAGGTCTTATTGAGCTGTGGTGGGCTCCACCCAGTTCGAGCTTCCCTGCTGCTTTGTTTACCCACTCAAGCCTCAGCAATGGCAGACATCCCTCCCCCAACCAGGCTGCCACCTTGCAGATCAATCTCAGACTGCTGTGCTAGCAATGAGCAAGGCTCCATGGGCATGAAACCCACCGAGCCAGGCACGGGAGAGAATCACCTTGTCTGCTGGTTGCTAAGAGCTTGGGAAAAGTGTAGTATTTGGGCAGGAGTGCCCCATTTTTCCAGGTAGTTTGTCATAGCTTCCCTTGGCTAGGAAAGGGAAATCCCCCACCCCTTGTGCTTCCCAGGTGAAGTGATGCCCTGCCCTGTTTCAGCTCACCCTCCATGGGCTGCATCCACTGTCCAATCAGTCCCGATGAGATAAACCAGGTACCTCAGTTGGAAATGCAGAAATCACTCATCCTCTGTGTCAATCACACTGGGAGCTGCAGACTGGAGCTGTTTCTATTTGGCCATTTTCTTTTTTAATTTAGAGATTTTACATCATGGAAAAGGAATTAAAACTTAATGGATGTTTATATTATGCCAAGCCTTGAGTACAGCAGTATATTTTTTTCAGTTTTTAATTTTTTGTGGATACATATTAGGTATATATATTTATGGGGCGTGGATATTTGGATAAGGAATAGAATGCACAATAATCACATCAGAGTCAATGGGGTATCTGTCACCTTAAGTGTTTATCATTTCTTTGTGTTACAAATGATCCAATTATCCTTTTTAATTATTTTTTAATGTACAACAAATTCCTTTGACTGTAGTCATCTTGTTGTGCTATCAAATACTAGATATTATTCATTCTATCTAACTGTATTTTTGTACTCATTAACCATCCCCATATTACCCCCACCTAACCCCCCACCATCACACACACACCACTACTCTTCCCAGCCTCTGTAACTGTCTTCTACTCTCTACTTCCATGAGTTGAATTATTTTAATTCTTACCTCCCACAAATAAGTGAGAACATGTGAAGTTCATCTTTCTGTGACTGGCTTATTTCATTTATACACAATGGAGTACTACAAAAAAGAGTGAGATTCTGTCATTTGCAACATCATGGATGAAACTGGAGAACTTTATGTTAAGAGAAATAAGCCATACTATAATGTTTCAACCTATTATTTAAGGTCCTTTTCTACTATTTAAGGCTCTTATCTACTAAATTCATTATCTCTCATATTTCTGTGTCTGTTTATATTGAGCAGTTTTACTCCTGGTTAAGGACAATAATTATCTACTTCTCTTCATGCCTAATCATTTTAAAATTGAGTACCAGAAATTGTACATTTTATGTTTAGAGGTACTTGATTTATAGATATTTTTATAAATAGCATTGAGTTTTCATCTCACGTGCAGTTAAGTAACTCACAGATTAGTTTGATCTTTTTGAGCTTTGCTTGTAAGTTTTAGTATGGCTGTTCCAGAGTGGTATATACTCTGGGACTACTTTAGTTCCACTAATAAGGTAATATCCTTCTGAAAAACGTATCCAAAGTCTTCTAAATTCTGAGTTCTGTCTATTCTGGCTATTGAGAACACTATTTCCAGACCTTGTGAACTTTGAGAATTATTGGACCTAATGTGTTTTAGTAGTCTTTCCCTGTTCTCAACTAGTTTCTTCTTAAGCATGTAAGATCACTACTCAGCTAAAGACTTGAGGGTATTCCTTTGTAGATGCTTGGATCTTTCTTTCTCAATGCAGCCTTCTCTCACCATTACTTTGCCCAACAAATTTTAGTGACCCTAGTCTCTCAAAATCCACATATCTGTCTCCTTACTTGAGTGAGATTACTAGTTTCTGTTTGGTCCCACCCCTATGTGCAGTGGTATAAAATGTACCTTCAGGCATTTCTCTGGGGCTGTTGTAGGGCTTTTCTCTCAGAGATCCTTTCTTCCAGGGGTCAGAAACCTCCGCTCCTTGTTACTCAGTGTCTGAACCCATTGCATAATATATTTTGTTTTCTAGCTGTTTACAGTGGGAGGACAATTGACCTAGTAATTAATCACTGATGGAAGTCTAACAGAGTTTTGAGGCAACCAATCAGTTCTCACCTGTATTTATGAATTATTTATGCCATTAAAATTTTGTACTGCTCTGATATTGACCATCCTCTTTACCAGCACTTTAGATCTAGGATGTCATTTATATGTAATTTCTTTGACAATAAATAAATAAATAAATAAATAAGAAAGGATATCTAAAGCATTGAAGAAAAAAGCAATTCTTTAGAGAAGGTAATTTATTTGATAAATAGTAAATTAATGTTTATCTTATTCAATGAAGAGGAAAAGCATAACTAAATCCATTTCTCTCAATCTACTCTTTTCTTTACACCTCCAACCACCCTCCCCTCCAGGCTGTTATTCACCCCAACACCATTTCAAGTACCCTTCTTAGATTTTTTTTCAAAGTGTTTATTATCTCCTTCATACACACACACACTCTTGTTTCAACAATTTATCAAAGAGTAATTTTGTGGAGGGAGATGACTGCCTTTCCTAGTTCACAATCTTGGCAAGAAATCAATGTGATTCTCTTTTTCCTCTCTTCTGTATTTCCTCAATATTCTGTCTTAATTCTATTCATCTACCTTCCTCTAAATTTACCACTGCACTTGAACTTTGTTACTATAGTGGTTTCCAGACAAGAAGAATTGGTGACCAGTCCTTCAATAAAAAAAGGTCTTTTATGCAGAACATGACTTAAGCAGAAGGTAGATGATAAGGTATAAGTCTAAATAGAAGACACACTACCAATGAATTAACATCTGGACATTAGAATATAATTTGCCTTTAGGCAATGAGTAATCTTGTAAGCATTGTTCAAGAAGAAGTGACTGGTTGGATTCACATTTTAGATCCATATCTCTGGACTATATGAAGAATGATTTGAGAGGGTTAGCATTCAAAGCAAAGAGATCAGTTAAGTTGATTAGTGGTAAAACTGGAGTTATAGCAAATAAGGAGACGGGAGAATGACTTTAATTAATCTTTGGTAAGTTCATGAGGATTAGTTAATGATCAAATATGAAATATGAGGTAGATTGAAGAACAAAGAAGAGCTTTCATGTTTCTAGTTTGGATGGTTGTCATTTGAATGGAGAACATCAGGAAAGAAAAAGGAGTTGGTACAGAGCATTTTGGGCTTGTTTAATAACTTGGGGATATACAGGTGGAAGTCAGAGGCTTGCAAGAGAGAAAAAAATCAGTTCAATTATTATTCTAAAAGGCTATATATTGATGATCTTGCTATCTCATCAGATTTTTGTTACCTAATCTTACTCTCTTAAATTTATTGTCTATATTTTGTGTTAAAAATGGATAAGAAGATATTAAATATTATAATCCTAAATTAAAGGCAATGAAACAGTCATATTTTATAGTTCTATAATTAAACACCATTGCATATGGTCCAAGATAAAGTTAATTTAAATTCAATTATCTTTCATAATAGGCATAGAGTGGGGAGATTTTACTTCTCTGATATCTAGTATTGAAAAATACCCCTACTTGCCTGAAAAAAAGTTTTGTTCTTCTAAGTATAAAGAAGCTCTGTAGTGCTTTTGAAAATGTGGAACAGGTAACCAAAGAAACTTACTCAGCTAAGAATTCCAATCTTTTTATCAGTCCCTTTGATGTGACCCTTAGAAAGAGAAAATTTATTACAAATATGTTTGTCTTTTATTCTATTTTTTGACATGTAAAATGGGCCCAAAAGCCAACAACAATAAAAACAATAGCAAAACCAAAAACTAAAAACCTAGATAACCACATGTGGAGTTAGCCCTTCGATAGGCAATGCCATTTACTACACCATTGGTATAGAACTATACAATGTGATTCTGAAGGTGACCAGTTTTATTGAAAGGTGAGGAAAGAGCAGTTCATTTTTCTTGCTGCATGAAAAAAGGTAATGGCAAATAACATAGCCAAGAAGGAACAGCACTCTATTAAGAACCTTTTCAAACTTTCTGTTTCTTTAACTTTAGTCCTGACATTGCATACACTTTAGAGGAAGCCCTACCATCACTTTTCTGACATTGTGACATTACATTTTGCTTCCAGCTGTATTGAATATTCTAAAAGAATTTTTTTTTTAGACAAGATGCAATTAGTGGTGCCAGAAATTCTCTCTACATGTAGGAAGCATAGATTATAGCTGGAAAAGGTGGGCCAATAATAGTTTCACTTATCATCAGCTACACCTCAGGGATATCTACAAAACTGAGAATCTCATCCATGATAGAGTTAGAGAGGGCTTTGCTATGCTATAAAGAACTAAGTTTAAATTGAACATGATAAAATATAAATCAGTGTCTTTTTGGCCAAGTGTTCAACCTCTTTTAATTACAGAAAATCGGAGATAATTCTGGTATGTTTTGAAACTCAGATAAGTTTTAAGGGTAAAGAACACATTTTGCTTTGTGTTCTAAAAGCAAATACTACTAGATTGTATTTAACTAGATTGATAAGACCAGGCAACCAGTTTTTTAATACGTTCAGAGTAAGACAGTTCTTCTTATTCATTCCTGCCACTGAGTTAGCCTGCAGTGAAAAAGTATATATTTTTTATTCTAATGTATAGAATTACTTTTAAACACAGTGCAGAGTGTATGTTAAATACATTTAAATTGCTCATCAGTCTTTTTTTTTTTTTTCTTTTAAACGCTCTCAAATTCTTTAGAAGACTACTTATATATTAATTCCAGGAAAAAATACAATATTTGAAATATCAAGATGTATTCAGGATAGAGGCATTAAATAGGAAACAAAGACTCTACTTTTATTCTATATCTTATGTTCCTTGGAAAGAACATGTGGCAGGCAGGAAGTATATGTAAGAAAACAAGGAATTATTAATTTGAAAGCTTGGGTTTAAGTTCCAACTATACCATTTACTAGCTATTTATGTTGAGTAACTCAATTTCCCATACTTTAATTTATATTATAGGATTGTTGTGAAAACCAACATATATCATGGAAGTGCTTTTCAATAACAACAAAATACATAAATTTTATTTCCATTAGTAAACATCTGTCCAAGTTGCAAAGGAACCTTAAATTTCCATTATTCAATATCTTCTGAAGCCATTTTTTTTTGCCTTTTTACCATAGATAAATCTAATGTGTTTTAATGGCTATAAAAATAAATATTAACCTGTAAATCTTACTTCTAATTAAAAAAAATACTTCGAGGAAATTTTACTAGTATCACATTTAGAAGATTTTTATTTAATTTTTACTTCTCTTTTTCTGTGATGTAAACCTTTCATTAGTTAGTGACTAGGTATCGCTTTTATGAAACTCTATTAAAACCATTTATGTAACTCATAGGGAAAATGTATTGCTAAAGAGTTACCCCTATGTCAATGTTTCTGCAATGCTTTTTTTCTCCCTCTGCAAATAATTCTGTAGGATATTTGGCAAATAACAATATTTTTTGTTCTATTTCTTACAAAAAATAAATGAAGCTTATACTGAAAATCTTTCCCACATATTATCTTGCAACAACCATGTACATTTCAGTTATTTATCATGTCAATAGGAAATAACTTAAATAATAATTATAGTCAATAATTACTGAGCCCTTACTATATGTTCACACTTTTCTAAATACTTGCTATATTATCTCTATCAATTTTAAAAAATAACGTAAATACTAAGCCTCAGAAAGTTTAAAATGCCCAAGGCTATTCTCCTAAGGCAGAATTTTACTAAAGATCAGTTTTGACTACAGAAACCTTGAACTTATGGCTACAGACTAGCACATGAACTAAACACAAGGGATTGAAATGCAATTTGTCAAAGCTCAAGAACACATAGACAAAATGAGAGAGACACTAATGCTCTACCCATCATATTGAAAAAGGCCAGTAATGATAAATAAGTTAGATCAAATTTTCCTTGAGTGTGATACTTCAGAATATTTTTTCATGAATTTCATTTCAGTAGTATCCTTCCCATTTTTTTTCTATCTTCAGAATTTAGTATGGATCTTGCCACAGTGAGTACCCAACAAATGCTGTCAAATAAAGTCAACAGGTCATGTGTTTGGTTTCTCTTGTTATTGTGAGAGAAATATGTAGCATAATGAAATAGGCAAGAGGGCAATGTTAAATTGGATGTCTAGTAATTTGAAAACACATTTTATACATCATTGCATTTAGTCTGCATCATAAACAGTGAGGTGCTTATTTTGAATCTCACATTATGTGATGAGTCATTTGTTCAAGCTAGCACAGTTGGTTATTTGAACAATCAGGATCTGGCCCCTAGCCTGTTTAATTACAAATCCAGTAGTTTTCCAAGTAGTCTACACAAATTAGTGGAAGGGTTGAACAAGTGTTTCTTTGCCTCCCTGGAATGTTTTTGTCTGTATTCTGTAGCCGGTGAATGTTCCATAGCCTTTTATTCTTTCAGGTGACTAACGTTTCAAGGAAATATAGAAGGGAAATATAGAAGGCCAATATAGCTGATACACACACAGTGGTCTCCTGCCCTACAGTATAGATATTTCTTTCTTTTGATAACATGGAAGAATAATTTGTAGACATAACCAAGACAGCTTTCCAACTTGAAGGTCAATAAATTAAATTTTTCTTTTAGAATTGAGTCTGCCTGCCTCCCTCAGCTTCGCATTACTGATAATGCATGATTAACCTTCACAGAATTACCTACAATGATTTTTTTCCAGTTTAGTAAAAATAAGTCAAATAATAAAGTATTTTGGTTATATTTTTTCTGAAAGGATTTCCACACTTATCCTGTTCATGATTAGCAATGTTTCTTTATTTTCCCTTTTGTTCAGCTGTCAGATTTTCATAAAACATTCAGAATATTTAATTAGAAAAACAGCTTTCATAGATGTTAAAAATCGTTGGCATATTTTCTCTTGGGATGCAAAATCTGAGTTATCCTGCTGAGCTGTGTGACTTTTTTTTTTTTTTTTGGCACTTCTATAATAAACAGGTTACATGTTATAAAGAAAAGAGTAAACATTCTCAAAGATTGACCTTGGTTTGGAAAGTTTTTTGAATATACAAAATATTAGGTTATGCCATATAATTTTATGGAAATTTAATACCAGACTTCTTTTAATTTACACACTAAGTTATGATAACTCTAGACTTTCTTGTCTGATTTATGCTGCAGGAACTGTGGGAAAAGAGGACATTATTTTGTGGTCATGCTCAGTAATTGCTACACGCTGTAAAGATTGTGCTATGGTAAATTGAAATAATTACAAAGTTATCTATTCACTATGACATGCCTCTTACTCTCCTGGGATGGTGCAACAGACCAGAAATTCTAAAAATTCACTTAAGCTGATAATATCCCTCCAATTAATTGTGAAATATATGATCACCAGACAAGAGTGAATACCAATAGTACAGTGAAGCAACTGTGTCCTAGATGTGTGAAGCATATGATGGATGTGAAAGGACTTACCTTGGCTGACCCAGGAAAGGGAGATAGGCATTAGGATATATAGGAACCTATTATTCTTCATCTTACATTAACTCTTATGTAATATATGTGTCTCTGGAAAGACTTCAAATAAGAACAGTAAAGAGAGTAAAGACACTGTCAAATCTAAAATAGAAAAGCTTTTTAAAATTGTTGTTCTGAAGATTTTGTCTTTTTATCTCTTTTTACGCATATTTTCCACAAGTATTTGTTATTACTTATATTTACATAATTAATTTATGCACAGATTGATTCTGCAAATTTATCCTGCTACTTTATAGCTTAAAGATATCACACACGCATTGGTCTATTTTTTTTTTTTTTTTTTTTTTTTTTTTGAGAAGGAGTCTCTCTCTGTCACCCAGGCTGGAGTGCAGTGGTGCAATCTCGGCTCACTTCAAGCTCTGTCTCCCGGATTCACGCCATTCTCCTGCCTCAGCCTCCCGAGTAGTTGGAACTACAGGCGCCTGCCACCACACCTGGCTGATTTTTTGTATTTTTTAGTAGAGACGGGTTTTGCCCTGTTAGTCAGGATGGTCTCGATCTCCTGACCTCGTGATCCACCCGCCTTGGACTCCCAAAGTGCTGGGATTACAGGTGTGAGCCACCGTGCCTCGCCACATATTTGCCACATATGTATATATACATAGATATATATCTACAAATACGGATTATACAGCCCATATTACTTATCTGCTCCCATGCCCTTTTATGGCACTTAGCATAAAATTTATAATTATTACCAAGACCTACAATGTCTCTCATGATCTAGCCTGTCTATATCTCAAATCACACCTTCTTCTACTTTTCTCCTTAATTTCTATGATTCATCCACTGGTCTTCTTTCGATTTGCTAAAGATGCAAATCTCTTCCTTTCATAGACTCTTTACTCTTGCTGCTCTTTTTGCTTTAGAAATCTCCACTCCCAGTTAATGTATTATTGACTCATTGTGGATTTAATTCTCAGCTCTTATATCACCTGCTTAGATAAGTCTCACTTAAATTTGCCTCCTATTTTGTCGTGAAATCATTTTTTAAAGGAATTATTATTACCTTTTATTTATAGTACTCACCATTATTTTTAAATCCTCACTTGTTAGTGTTGGATACACAATTTTAGTCTTCTATACACATTATTATATATTAAATGCTTACACAGTGACATAATAATCATTAATGGATATTAAAATATGTAGGCAAAAGTTTGATGAGATACAGCATAATTGTGTGGATTCAATCTATCTTACAAATTAATTATTGATTTCAAAGGGAAAATAATAACTTCATAGAAAAGAAACATGGCAGGCTCTACATTAGCCAACAGGTCAAATGTAACATCACCAGTAATAGAACCAACTGACATCATGGTGCTTTTAATATTATGTTACTGAAAAGGACTGAATACTATTTTGGTGTTATCTATGCCAAAAAAGCATAATCTGAATTTAATTATGAAGAAACAACAGACATTCCCATATTGAGAGCCATTTTGCCAAATAACTACTCTGTAAGCTCTAATAAGTGAAATGTCTTGAAAAACAAAAGAAGTCTGAGGAATTATTCCGGATTAAAGTAAGTTTCACTAAAAGAGAATGATTTTCCAAAGGAATTGCAGATAAAGAATCACTAATGAAATGTTGCCATTGGCTAATTTCTCTGGAGACCGGATGATAGTAGTTCAATATGGTACCAAAAAAAATTTTGAACTACTACCTATTATGGGATCTGCCACATAGTCATTACTGGGCACTCTTGTTATCCTCTTGCCTTTGATTTAGTGATTTAGCATCATCAATATTGTATTGCATTCGAAACAAAGTATATGCTGAAAATTGTGGGAGATCATCTTTTCAAGTATGAGACACAAACCTCTCCCACAATAAACTTAGAATATACATTCTTGATTTAGCTATCACATGAGCTATAGTTGTAAGATTATTTTGGTTCTCTTTGGAAAACAATGCAGACTATTTAGTTTGAGTGGCACATTTCTTGCAGACAAAAAGTCTATAAATACATTTTATTTTTAAAACATATTAAATTATTAGAACTATAAATTGTGCCCATCATTTTTATTGCTGTGTTACATTATACTTTATTACTGGTTTATCGTTATATAGAATGGAATGGAACTGAAGTCTTTTGTCAAAAATTGTAAATAAGTGTTTCCTTAAGTGAATAAAACACAATAATCCTGGTCTGTATGCTTAAAGGTTTCACAGATAAATTGAGTTATCCTTTAAAAACTCAGTTAGTGAAAATAAAGAAAATTTAATTTAGATATTTCTTTTCCTTTGGTTTTTTTCACGAGAATTAATATTTATGTATTGCCTTTATTTTGATGTATATTAGATTCATTCATTCACTAAGTATTTATTGGGTATATGACTTGCATTAGGAGAAAAAGGTACAATGGTGAACAAATAGACCTGTTCCCAGTGCTGCATTGCAGCTTAGTGGGGACTCTGGATTTTTGTATGGTTAATGTGGAACATTTCAGGATGGAAGTTATCAAAGCCCAGGGAAACATCCTGTGAGGAATGATCCCCTTTCCTCTCTGATTTCTCTCCTCTCCTTGATTTAAACCATATCTATCAAAGTACTATTGTGTGCCAAACGCTGATAGATAATTTTTGTATACAGACTTCTATCCTAAAGAGGATGACACCCTATTAGGGAATAGAAGTAAGGAAGATTTTAATCATTAACTAGAAGACCTGTTGAAGTTGATTTCACTGTTAGCCTCTTTTTCCTGAAAACATATTCTGATCATATGGGTACTGTTTCCTTTTTTTTTTTCTTATAATTTTCACTACTAACTGAAAATTATCATGCTAGATTTTTAAAGAAAGATGCTTTGCTATTCTTGTGCTGATTTGTTGCTCAATTACTAGGAGGTTTGCATACATACAAGGTCTATATGTTCTCTGACACTTTGTTTCATGTGTAGCAAAGTACAGGTTAACCAAGCACAGGTTTCCCCTTATTAGAGTAGGAGGAAAAACAAGTTGATCAAATACTGGCTTAGAGTTTTGCAGCCTGAGTACAGAGACTGCTGGAATCAGAGGCTCATTCTATAAGTTTGATGACCAGAAATAAAAAGCAAAGGGCAAGTAGAAAGTCAGAATGGTCCAGGGTAAAGAAAGATACTGCAGTTACTTCATTGAGCACTTTTTGCAGCAGGGCAGAGGGAAAGTGGCTCAATCTCCCTGGAGCATCATTAAGCAATGATTGAGGAGGGATCTGGGTGGAATTTTGAGAAAGAGCTACAGGTGGTGTAAGAGGTAAAGAAGCAAACTGAGACAGCTTCTACTATGACAATGAAAATGATAGGTCAATTTTGGTCTCGGAGCCACTAAAGAGTTCCTAGAATGAAGAGGTCGTGACTCTGGATTAGTTAGCATCTCTAACAAGGGCAATTAATCAGACACTAACAGGCATTAGATTGACATGGATTTGTTCCCACAAATGTAGAGCAATGACCAACTTCATAAATCAAGATGGAGAATATATGCATGAGCAGCCAGAGAGACAGATTTTTTTTTCAGAAAAAGTTATGTTTTTATGTAACTTATTGTGATTTTTAAAAAATCTCAGTATTTCTATTATGATACATTTAAATTTACTTTAAAAAAATAACAAAAACCTTCCACCTGATACTTTTTTATCAGCCTCACTTCAACATGGATACACATACTGATATTTTGACCCGATTTGTTCACAGGTTGCTCTGCAATGGACCTATTTAATTGTGCATGGATATAAATGATTCCTCCTAACTATACATTCTTAAAACTCCACAAGTGCAAGGGGAATGACCTTCTTGATACCTCTCCACAGTTCTTGTTACAGTTCTCTGTTCTGAAAAGACGCTCATTAAATTTGGAAAATCGAAGATGCACAGAATCTTTTGTGTCATTTCATAAAATTAAATTTCCTTTTTAATAAAAATTGTTGTGTTTCAACGAACAGATTGTTAGCTCTTATAAGGCAGAAAGGGGGGCTTCTACTTCTTTTACAACACATCAAGCCAGGCGTGGTGGCTCACGCCTGGAATCCAGCGCCTTGGAAGACTGAGGCAGGTGGATCACCTGAGGTTGGGAGTTCAAGAACAGCCTGACCAACATGGCAAAACCCCATCTCTACTGAAAATACAAAATTAACCAGACATGGTGGTGCATGCCTGTAATCCCAGCTACTTGGGAGGCTAAGGCAGGAGAATCACTTGAACCCGGGAGGCGGAGGTTGCAGTGAGCCGAGATCATGCCATTGCACACCAGCCTGGGCAACAAGAAAAATTCCATTTTAAAAGAAAATGGAATACATCACAATTTTTTTTTTCTTAATTTGAGACAGAGTCTCACTCTATTATCCATGCTGGAGTGCAGTGGCATGATCTTGGCTCACTACAGCCCTTACTTCCTGAGCTCAAGCAAACCTCCTGTCTCAGCCTCCTATGTAGCTGATACCACAGATGTGCACCACCACACTTAGCTAATTTTTGTTGTTGTAATTTTTTGGAGAGATGGGGTTTTGCCCTGTTGCCCAGGCTGGTCTCAAACCCCTGAGCTCAAGCAATCCGCCCGCCTCAGCTTCTCAAAGTGCTGGGATTACAAGTATGAGCCAACAGTGTTTTAAACTTATTATACAACTTTCTATTCCCACCCTTTTATCTTCTAATCTGTTCTCCATATGGCAGGTAGACTATTTCTTCTAACATACAAATTGTATCATTTCATCCCCTTCCTTAAAAGCCATTATGACTTCTGATTTTACATGGAATGATCTATACTTCCTGCCTCAAGGTAGGGCAACCATATAATTTATAACTTAAACCAGAACACTTTTGAGAATGAAAAAATAAGCCATTGAAAGTTATGATGATGTAACATCATTATTGGATATCCCAAGCAAATCTGAATGTATGGTCATCTCATCGTCACATCCCTCTTCAACTCCTGACAATTCCAATAACATTAGTATAATTGGATAAGATAAACACTGTTTATCTTAAATATTTCCACAGTGTCTTGCTTATTTGTTTTGTATTTTCCCTCCCGGCTTACATTTACCATTAATCTATTTTGTTGCTAGAACTATAGTGACAAAGTACCACAAATTAGTAGCTTAAGCAATAGAAGTGTGTGTCTTACAGTTGTGAAGGTCAAAAGTCTGAGATCAAGATGTCAGCAGATGTGGCTTCTTCTCAGGTCTCTGAGGGAGAACATGTGCCATGCTTCCCTCCTAGCTTCTGATGGTTTGCTGCCAAGTTGGGCATTTCTTGGCCTGTAGCTCTATCACTACAATTGCTGCCTTCATTTTTACATGGCATTCTCCCTGTGCGATTATCTGTCTCTATGTCCAAATTTCTTCTCATGAAGACACACTGTTATTTGATTAGGGCCCACAATAATGACCTCATCTTAACCTGGTCATCTGCAAATACCCGATTTCCGAACAAGGTCTCATTAACAGGGACTGAGAATTCAGACTTTGACATCTCTTGGGGGAAGACAATTCAACCAAGAACAACATATATACAATTAAAAGGTTTTTTCCTTTTCTTTTTAAATGTATAAACTTGATTATAGGAATACTCAGGGATTTGGAAAGGGTTTATCAATACTATTTTAAATCTGAATCCTTCATTTGCGAGCCACAAAAGGCAAACTAACATTACACTAACTTTTTCATATACATGTATGCATATGTGTATAAATACACTGTGTGTATGTATGTAGGGGCAGGATACCCAGATAGAACAATTAACTTCATGCAGAGCTGCATCCAGAAACTGCTAATCTGGAGGGAGGAAGAACACAGCAACTGTGAGGCAATGAACTCAGTGTTGTCCTGTTAGAGCAAAGAGGAAACCCAGACCAAACTCAGCTAGCACGTGTCCACGGAGGGAACATTTAATCTAACCCTAGCCAGAGGGGGATCTCCAGTCGCAGTGGTTCAAACCTGAGTGTCTCAAACCTTGCCACGGAGGGCACAGTGTGGCATGGCATGCGGTGTCTCCAAGTAAATTTGAAAGGCAGTCTGGGAAGGCAGTCTGGTCTATAAGTACCACAAGTTTTAGGTGAGTCCTAGTGTTGAAATAGGCACAGAGACAGAGGACTGGGGTCAGGGTGGGACACATAACATACTGAGACACCATCTGGGGCAGCAAAGTGGCTGTTGGCATCACCCCTCCTCTAACCCCAAGCTGTGCCACCTGGGTTGAGGAGACAGTTGATGCCAAGAGTCCCTTGGCTACTCCAGATGGTGTCTCAGTAGGAGAACTCTTTCTTCTACTTGAGGAGAGGAGAGGGAAGAGTGGGTGAGGACTGTATCTTGCATCTAGGATACCAGCTCAAGCACAGAAGCATACAGCACCAGTCAGAGTCAGGTGGCCCTTCCTTGTTCCAGGCCCTAGCTCCCAGACGACATATCTAGACACACACTGGGCCAGAAGAGAACCTGCTGCCTTGAAGGAAAGGACTCAGTCCCGGCAGCGTTCATCACCTACTAACTGAAGACCCCTTGAATTCTGAATAACCAGCAATAAGAAATTGAAAAATTTCTGGAAACTAATGATAATGGAAGCACAACATACCAAAACCCATGGGATACAGTAAAAGCAGTACTCCGAGGAAAGTTTATAGCTATCTGTGCCTGCATATATAAAGAGGAAAAACTTCAAATAAACAATCTAATGATGCATCTTAAAGAACTAGAAAAACAAGAGCAAACCAAACCCAAAATTAGTAGAAAAGAAATAATACAGATCAGAGCAGAAATAAATAAAATTGAAATGAAAAAAGGAAACCAATACAAAAAATAAAAGGAACACTATATAGTTTGATGAAAAGTTAAACAAAAATGACAAATCTTTAGCAAGAATAATTAAGGAAAAAAAGAGAAGATGCAAATAAATAAAATTAGAAAAGATAGATTTAAAGATTAATTTAAATACAGAGAGTTCTCATATGCCCAGCAGTCAGTTTCCCCTATAATTGTCATCTTATATTCTTATAGTACATATGTTACAATTAATGAATCAATAATGATACATTATCATTAACTAAATGATAATGTTAAGATTTCTTTAGTTTTTATCTAAAGTCAGTTTCTGTTTCAGGATTCCATCCAGGCACCACATTTCATTTAGGAATCATATTTTCTTAGGCCTCTTTTGCCAGTGACAATTTCTAAGAGTCTATTTTTAATTATCTTAAAATCTTAAACTACTGACTAGTTTGGGGGGATGTGCCCCTTTAGAATTTTTCTAATGTTTTCCTTATGGTAAAACTGGAGTTATAGGCTTTGGGAGGAGCTCAGAGGTGGGTCCTTTTCATCACATCATATCAAGGGTACACACTATCAACATGATTTGTGACTTGATATCGGCCTTAATCACCTGGCTGAAGTAGTATTTGCCAGGTTTCTCCACTGGAAAGTTACTCTTTTTAAATCTCTCTTTGCATGCTACTATTCTTTGGAAGAAACTTGCTGTGCACAGCCCACACCTAAGAAATGGGGAATGATGTCCTCCTCCTTGAACACAGAATGTATTAGTCAAGAGTTTTCCAGAAAAACAGAACCAATGAGAGAATACACATACAAACACACACGCATACACACTCTCTCACACACACAAACACAGACACACACAATGAACTTTATTATAGTAATTGGTTCACATAATTATAGAGTCTAGAAGTCATCTGCAAGCCAGATCCAGGAAAACTGGTGGCATAATTCAGTCCAAGTAAAAAGGCCTGAGAAGTGAAGGCGGGAGTACAGAAGGAGTGACGGTGTAAGTCTTGACTCAAGTCCAAAGGCTTGAGAATCAGAATAGCCAATGTCCAAAGGCAGCAGAAGATAATGTCCTAGGCTCAAATGAGGGAGAATTGGCCCTTCTTCTGCCTTTCTGTCTATCCAGGTCCTCCATGGAATCGATAATTTTCATTCACATTGGTGAGGGTAATTTTTATTCAACATCCTGATTCAAATGCTAATAACTTCCAAAAACACCTTCAAGGCACACCCACAAATAATGTAATACCAACACTCTGGGCATGCTGTATCTTAGTCAAGGTGACCCAGGAAATTAACCATCACGCAGATTATTTACATAATTATTTGAAATTCTACAGTGTGACAGATTTGTCTCTTCTCTACATCTACTTATCCAATCATATATTTATATCAGTATAGATTCATGGATATTTATTTACCATATAATTTGGATTATAATCCAATACCACTTCATTTTGTTGCTTACCTTGTTACAGTTTTGGCAAATGGGAGCTTCTTCAGCTACCTCCTCTGGGCCTTTGATAGATCTCATAAGTGTGTGTGTGTGTTGAGAACTCCTTATTTCTAATACTATAAAATGCTCCAGGATCTTCGACCATGTCCCAGAATTAGCCATTTCCCCAAGGATCCTTGGTTTCTTTTATTGGAGAATGGCATTAGGAACCAATAAATTTGTGCTTGGTATGCTGTTGCTATTGAGGCATTGTTTCTTTTAGCATCTCTAAACTGACAGAGCAAAAATCTGTATATATTTATACTAACGCATGTACAGACACACACACACACACACACACACACACACACATATACTTTTATAAATAACCACCTGTATCTATATTAAGCTAAACATGAGTTTGTGTTAATATCTCCAATTCTAATAAATTATTACATTGATCATTGCAGTCTCCTCTAGGTGTTAAAACGATTTGCTTTTTGTTTGCATCTAAAAACACATTCTGATTCTTACTTTTAGACAAGGTTTAAAATACTTACCATGCTAACAATAGTTCAGTGCCAGAAATTACTTGAAAACGAGTTACAGAGTCAGAAAGCTTCAGCATCATAAATAATAAAGTTTGTTTTATGGGTGAATATAAAAGAGGCAAAAAAAAAGGCCCAGCAATTCACATCCAGCCCTTAAAAAAAAAGAAGCCAAATAACCTCAGAGAAATCAGGGCAGACAGTTTAGTCCAGAATATGATAGATCTCATAAATTAGAATTTTCATAATCTTAAAGAGAATACAGCCTTGAACACCATGTTCATTCCTCAAATAAACAACTGATTATAGCAGTTAGGAAATTTGTATCAGACTGCATATTAAACATGTAAATAGTAGACAATACCTTATGAGCATATATTTGTGTGTGTGTGCATAAGTATTTGTCATTTCAGAGTGTGTGTCTTATTTCTAGAACCTGTAATAATTATTTTATCATATTTATACATATTATAAAATTACTAATTATTAAGCCACCCCAATTATAACAACATAGGGATAATTATTCTTACTTATTGTAATATTTTGATTATCAAAGTAAAAAAGGCTAAGTAGAATTCTGGAGAACCGTAGAATGAAAATTTCTCTAGAATAAGCCTAGAGGTTTATTTTCTCCATATGTGCTACCTACTTAATAAGCAGGACTTACTATAGTGTAGTAAAATATTTGGACTTGAAATTAAGAACTTAATTGCATTAACACTGTAGTTTTTCTTGGCTCTAGCGATTATTCTAATATGTAAAATATCAGTAACATCAGCTTAATAAGCTTTCCCTTCATGTGACTCAGAGTATTAAGGGATCATGGAGCTGACTTGTCTAAATAAGAGCAAACAAGGGAAAATTAAGCAGCCTTTGTTAATT
The DNA here is from genome assembly GCF_024542745.1 of Macaca thibetana thibetana. Taxonomy (NCBI): domain Eukaryota; kingdom Metazoa; phylum Chordata; class Mammalia; order Primates; family Cercopithecidae; genus Macaca; species Macaca thibetana. The sequence goes on from NC_065585.1 coordinate 61,332,118, forward strand.
TGTATCTTTTAGTATTCACTGAAATAAGAAAAGGTGTGTATTAAAAGGCACTAAGCAGTAAAATACAAAGTGACAGTAAAGCAGCTTATATTTGTAAAGGAAAGAGAAATAATTTTCTGTTAAATGATGGATATAATTAAGTATACAGCTAGTTGCTCTGATTATTAAATAAACTATATATTTAATGAAACTTTTTTTACTGAAATTTGCCAAAATTATTTATATTTAGGAAAATGGCCAAGCTAAAATGAAGACAGTTATGCATCACTCTTGGGAGAGCCAGTCTTCCATATTAATATATATGTGTTTGTTGTAAAATATAGGCCATATTGCTAGAGGGTTGAATCACTAATTTTCATCATTTCCCAAACATACCCTGTCTACACACATATGTACACTCTCACATCCCAACACTGCTCTTTATCGTTTAGGAGAATTTTTGAGATATTTTTATAATTACCTTCATTCAGTCTGGAAACACTAGAGTGAGAACAATGGGAAATGGCTTCTAGGGCCAAAAATTGGCAAATCAAAATACTTTGCCCAGGTTTCTATGCATTCCAGAATGGATAGACGACTCTATAATGGGTCTGCAATTTAATGCATATAGGATTTATGTACAAAGATAGACAGCTTACTCTCCATGCTTCCCCACCTCCTTATCCAGTGCCCCTTCATGGCATCATGTTACTTCCTGTGGCTTTCCTAGCTAGAAATGTCTCAAAAATTGTACTTTATGAAGGATACTACATTCAAAAGCAGGAGGGCTCTATTTGAATGTTAAAGATAGGATAAAATGGAGGAGAGGAAAGCAAACATAGATTTTTAGTGACTGTGGCCATAGCATACCAGGAAAAAATTCATTGTGATAGTTTCATAATTGGAATTTGAAGCTGTTTTCTGTTGTCTCTGTAATTAATCTTCTCCTCTATAATAAGCCAGAGCTATAAATTTGCTTTTTCAGATAGAGTTATGCAGAAATGTGCTTCTTTTCTTCTTCAAATCTTTTGCATATGCTACAAGGCTGAATTACAAGTAGTTTAAGTGCTGGAGAAAATTCTGATTACATTGTAAAGTTATCTTAATATAAAGTTACTTTATCTTTTGTATTTATTCTTCTGGCACCCTTCAGTTCTTTCCTTCTTTTCATAATATCACCCTAACTTTCCCTTAAGGTACTGCACATATTTTTTTATTTTATTTTATGAAATGTCAGTGAACCTGTTAGTCATAGAATGGGCATAAGACATAAAGTAGACCAATATAAAGTTTTATTTAGACAATTTAACTCTCACATTACGTAAGAATGAAGAAGTGTGGATCTAAGTAATTTTAATGGTGGCACACTGAAGAAATCATTCATGTGTTTTTGACACCTAGGTCAGAGAACTCCATTATTACTGTCTATCCTACATTCTGGTAGCTCAGATTTTTTCCTAGAGTCAGTTAAGTATTTCATACTTTTGAGGAAGATTCAATACATTTTCTTTGTTTGAAGTTAAACATAAAATATAAATTTTTTGTTAATATCCAAGGTCCCTACTAGCTTGTGGCTGACATCTGGCATGTACTTTGCATGAACTGCCTTAAAATTTTGCAAGCCTAAATAATATAAGTATGAAATTAATCATTAAATATTTAAGTGAACTCCTTTATAAAAGGTAAAGCCTTGCTTTTTTTGTAGTGAATTTTTGTTTGTCATTTTGTTTCCATCTCCCCTCCTGATCTTTGCCTTTACTTTTACACCTTTGAAGTTTACATGGCTCTTTGGTCTTCTCCTGAAGTTGGTCTATTCCTATTCCAATATTCTACCCTATGGCTTTATTATCACTTTAGAATTCCAAGTCTCACCTCCTTACCATTTTTCTCTGAAAAGTTGCTTTTGCAGACTTTATGCTGATGCTTCTCCTTATTACCTAAACTTTATTGCTACTGCTTACAGCCTCACTCTAGCCTGTCAAATGGCATCTGGAACACATGTGCCAATCTTATACATTTATTATGATCTTTTTCTGAAAAGTCTAGAAAAGCCGAGCTCCTGATTTAGGGTTATTTTTCAACTTTTTAAAGCCTAATCTAGTCTTGAGGAAAAATAATCAACAAATTTGCTTGATGGATTTTAAATAGCATGGTCAAATAGATTAATTTACTCATTTAATGAAACATTTTCAGTTATAATTTATTCACCTATAAATGTGATGTCAAAATGAATTTTTATGAGCAAAGATATTAGCATGCTGTCATAATTATGTGTTCTGGGATGTATTTAATGTTATGCCAGACTCTTTGGTTGCCCTTTAAATCCTCTAATCATAATCAACCAGAAATTTAAGGTTTTGAAAGACAGAAACTGTATAAACTATACTTAAACTTTGCCCATAATGCTTTACTTCCTCTGCTTAAAGATTTTTGAAGAGTGTCCGTATTGTTCTGCCACCACACTCACAATGCTGATTCATGGTTGGTACACACAGTTGGATGCTAGGTATACTCCACAGTTGAATCTCTAATAGTTTGGAAATAGTGCCCTGAATGTTGAATCTCTATACTTGGTCTCCTGGAATCTCTGCAGAGCTAAACCTCATTAGCCCTTTCTCAGGCAAAGACAAATTTTAATGATTTTGAACAGGTTAGAAAAAAGAGGATATCTAGACAAAGACAAGACCTTTGTGTTTGTTTTTAATCCTCACCAAATGAAAAAGTACATGTTGCAAGATGAATTTCAGTGGCTGAATTATCAAACAATAGTTAAAATTTTATTAATATCCTAGGTTCCTTCAAGCAGTAAAAATAATATATAGGCTAATGGGGGATTCAGAGTCCCATGAGAATTCTTTTAAAGGGTAAAGCAAATACAATTAGATGATATTTCTAAATCTTCTTCTTCACTCACTCTTGCATTCCTACACTCTCATCTCAATTATTTTATATATCATTCCATTGTTAAGAAGCAACAAAAGAAATAAATAAGGAAAATATCTAGTTCTTATTTTAGTGTCAGTAAGAGTAAGAGCCCATAGTTGACCCTAAATAGCTTCTATCTAGGTGAGATGGGGCCAATTTAAATATCCTTGCATCATCAAATGCCAGCTGTCATGTATGATGAGGAAGGATATGGAATATTGCAGTTTTATAACAGAGTTAACAGAAGGAAAGCTGTATCTCTATCATGGAGAATAAGCAGCATCTGCAACAGTCTAAAGGAAATGAAGATAAGATGAATCATCCATGGATATCGCTAAAGAACATGAGTTTTTAATAAGGTTAATAATAACGAAGGAGACTTGAGTTTTGCAAAACCTAGTATTATGTCATACACTTCCATTATTACGCCGGATTCAGTTTAATGCATCCAAGTTGCTCCTCTAGTCCTGACAACATACTTTAGAAGTGCTGCACTTGGGTTCCTAGATCTGTTCTTTTGTTAGATGTTAGTGATGATTCCCAAGCCCTCCCTCGAGATTGTGAAAGTCGGATAGTCAGAGAGACAATGACAGTTTGGGGAGATCAGTAAACTTTAGAACAATTTCAGAATTTTCTTTTACAATTCTAAAAATCTAAAATTACAAAGTTAGAGTGAGCAATACATTTTAGGGGATATCTAACTCAATACCATATATTTATTGATAAAGAAATTCAGACTGAAAGAAATTGAATGATTACCAATATGGGAAGCAAAACTGGCACTGAGGTCCTGGAACTACACTTCCATTTACTTCTCATTATAGAGATAAATAAGTCACCCTGTTAAAACTTAAATTTTTGGTCAACTAAATTCTATTAACTGACCAGGTTGGCATGTTTAGCTTTCAGCAAACTTTTTTTTATTTTTGTAAATGGCCACATAGTAACTATTTTAAACTCTTTCCCTCTTAAATATTTCAAATATTAGGTTCCTGTTACAAGGACCGGACTCTGCCTTTATAGAACGAAACCAACAATAGACAATAGGTAAACAAATGGCTAACATATACATAAAACATAGAAACATAAGCCACAGGCTATATTCCATGTTACAACAAAAAGCTACTATAACTTAGCACCCTTGGACTATACAAACACACACACACACACATGCATATATATATATATACACATATATATATATGTATGTATATGTATATATAACTATATATACATATAACTATATATATATATGTACACTCATAATCAATTGCTTGACTGAGCAAGGTAATGATTTGGACCAAATAGTTTTAGAGTTTTACGCTGCCTGAGAGCAGCTGAGAAAGGCTAAAACAACTAAATATTGTATTTTGTCTTCTCAAGTTAATTATATTATCCAAACCAAAAATTCTACTTGCCTCAGGTATTGTTAGGAACCGGTTTTTAAATATCTATTGGCACCTGACCAGCTAACCACAAAATATGTAATGGGATTATGTCTACCTGAAGATACTATTTATGACAACAATTCGGTAGCCTACTTGAAATGAATAAGTTTGAAGGGATTAAAAAGGTGGTGTTCATTTTTCAGGTCCAACCACCAGAAAGCAAATATATACTGTTTTATAAATCTTAGAAAGGATATATACTTGAATATCACACTCTAAAAAATCAGTTCTAAAGAATAGGAATAAATGGTCAAATTAAATTAGATTTGATACCTGCTGGTGTACAATCTGGGCCCATTATCTCAGCTCATTAGAGTTTGGTGTTAATGAGGCCAAGGTCAGGGGTTTATTCTCCATATGAGACAGCAAGCATCATACAAAGACAGCCATTCTGTTCCCTGGCTTTACACTATACACCCTATTCTACCCAGTTTCATAAATAATTGCAACTGGCCAAAAGCAGAACAAGGGAATGAATATATAAGGTTCAGTTCATCCTCACTACTATTGGAAAGAATATTTAAACACTCCCTCATGAAGGAAACAAGATTGTTTTCACAATAAACAACACTGCATTATGTTAGACATAATTCCTTTATATACTTAATAAATGATAGCTTCAAAATATATTAATTTTGACATAAGGATTGTTTGAGTTCAATTTTAATTGCATTTATTCATGCATTTATCTGTCAGTTACTACGTTATATTCTGGGAATATTAAGATCAATGAGACCTCAACAACCTGACAGTGGGTATAACACAAAATTTGGGTGGGTGCCTTTTGGAGTTATTATTAATAGTTAGGCCTACTGGAAATAAGGATAGCACTCAATGACTTTTAGATGACATTTGGCCAATTGAGGCAGAAATCCACAAACTCTATCTTGCTATCAATTTTTCTTCTAAATTTTTTAAGGGGGGGTAGAAAGACAAGGTACACAGGCAAAAATATCAACATCATATTTTATTACTAAGGACATTTTTGCTTCCAAGCAGTGCAAAATAGAAATGCAGAAAACTCCAGCAACCTTGAGACTGGATTGTATTTGCTGTAAAGCTGGGAGACTTTTTATACCTTCCCCATATTTCCACGAAAAAAATCTTCATTTCAAGCCTAAATCTTATGACACTTTTATCTGCTGTGTCCAAGGTGATCTAAACAGGACCTTATTGGAAAGCTCTCCTACCATGCTCTAAGAAAGTACAGAATCAGTTTACTTTTCCAGTTGCAAGAGTTAGAGAGGAAAGGGAGTGAGGTAAACTTGTAGGATAACCCTTTAACCAGCACATGGCATACCAGGCAAACAGGGTCTGGAGTGGACCTCCAGCAAACTCCAACAGACCTGCAACTGAGGGTCCTGACTGTCAGAAGGAAAACTAACAAACAGAAAGGACATCCACACCAAAACCCCATATGTACATCACTATCATCAAAGACCAAAGGTAGATAAAACCACAAAGATGGAGAAAAAACAGAGCAGAAAAGCTGAAAATTTTAAAATCAGAGCACCTTTCCCCCTCCAAAGGAACACAGCTCCTCACCAGCAACGGAACAAAGAGGGACGGAGAATTACTTTGATGAGTTGAGAGAAGAAGGCTTCAGACGATGGAACCTCTCTGAACTAAAGGAGGAAGTTCAAACCCATCGCAAAGAAGCTAAAAACCTTGAAAAAAGATTAGACGAATGGCTAACTGGAATAACCATTTTAGAGAAGTCCTTAAATGACCCAAATGGAGCTGAAAACCATGGCATAAGAACTAGGAGATGAATGCACAAGCTTCAGTAGATGATTCGATCAACTGGAAGAAAGGATATCAGTGATTGAATATTAAATGAATGAAATAAACCGCGAAGAGAAGTTTACAGAATAAAAGAGTAAAAAGAAATAAACAAAGCTTCCAAGAAATATGGGACTATGTGAAAAGACCAAATCTATGTCTTATTGGTGTACCTGAAAGTGACGGGGAGAATGGAACCAAGTTGGAAAACACTCTCCAGGATATTATCCAGGAGAACTTCCCCAACTAGCAAGGCAGGCCAACATTCAAATTCAGGAAATACAGAGAATGCCACAAAGATACTCCTTGAGAAGAGCAACTCCAAGACATGTAACTGTCAGATGCACCAAAGTTGAAATGAAGGAAAAAAAATCTTAAGGGGAGCCAGAGAGAAAGGTCAGGTTACCCACAAAGGGAATCACATCAGACTAACAGCAGATCTCTCAGGAGAAACTCTGCAAGCCAGAAGAGAGTGGGGGCCAATATTCAGCATTCTTTTTTTTTTGAGACGGAGTCTCGCTCTGTCACCCAGGCTGGAGTGCAGTGGCCGGATCTCAGCTCACTGCAAGCTCTGCCTCCCGGGTTTACACTATTCTCCTGCCTCAGCCTCCTGAGTAGCTGGGACAACAGGCCCCCGCTACCTCGCCCGGCTAGTTTTTTGTATTTTTAGTAGAGATGGGGTTTCACCGGGTTAGCCAGGATGGTCTCGATCTCCTGACCTCGTGATCCCTCCGTCTCGGCCTCCCAAAGTGCTGGGATTACAGGCTAGAGCCACTGCGCCCGGCCTCAGCATTCTTAAAAAAAGAATTTTCAATGCAGAATTTCATATCCAGCCAAATTAAGCTTCATAAGTGAAGGAAAAATAAAATCTATTACAGACAAGCAAATGCTGAGAGATTTTGTCACCACCAGTCATGCCTTACAAGAGCTCCTGAAGGAAGCACTGAACATGGAAAGGAACAGCCAGTACCAGCCACTGCAAAAACATGCCAAAATGTAAAGACTATTGATGCTAGGAAGAAACTGCATCAATAATGAGAAAAATAACCAGCTAACATCATGACGACAGGATCAAATTCACACATAACAATATTAACCTTAAATGTAAATGGGCTAAATGCTCCAATTAAAAGACACAGACTGGCAATTTGGAGAGAGTCAAGATCCATCAGTGTGCTGTATTCAGGAGACCCATCTCACATGCAGAGACATACATAGGCTCAAAATAAAGGGATGGAGGAAGATCTACCAAGCAGATGGAAAACAAGGAAAAGCAGGGGTTGCAATCCTAGTCTCTGATAAAACAGACTTTAAACCAACAAAGATCAAAAGAAACAAAGAAAGGTATTACATAATGGTAAAGGGATCAATGGAACAAGAAGAGCTAACTATACTAAATATGTATGCACCCAATACAGGAGCACCCAGATTCATAAAGCAAGGCGTTAGAGACCCACAAAGAAACTTAGACTCCCACACAATAATAATGGAAGACTTTAACACCCCACTGTCAATATTAGGCAGATCAATGAGAGAGAAAGTTAGCAAGGATATTCAGGAATTGAACTCAGCTCTGCGGACTAAGCAGACCTAATAGACATCTGCAGAACTCTCCACCCCAAATCAACAGAATATACTTTCTTCTCAGCACCACATCACACTTATTCCAAAATTGAACACATAGTTAGAAGTAAAGCATTTCTCAGCAAATGTAAAAGAACAGAAAGTATAACAAACTGTGTCTCAGACCTAGTGCAATCAAACTAGAACTCAGGATTAAGAAACTCACTCAAAACCACTCAACTACATAGAAACTGAACAGCCTACTCCTGAATGAGTACTGGGTACATAACGAAATGAAGGCAGAAATAAAGGTGCTCTTTGAAATCAATGAGAACAAAGACACAACATACAAGAATCTCTGGGGCACATTTAAAACAGTGTGTAGAGGGAAATTTATAGCACTAAATGACCACAAAAGAAAGCAGGAAAGATCTAAAATTGACACCCTAACATCACAATCAAAATAACTAGAGAAGTAAGAACAAACACATTCAAAAGCTAGTAGAAGGCAAGAAATAACTAATCAGAGAAGAACTGAAGGAGATAGAGACACAAAAAACCCTTCACAAAATCAGTGATTCCAGGATCTGGTTTTTTGAAAAGATCAGCAAAATTGATAGACTGCTAGCAAGATTAATAAAGAAGAAAAGAGAGAAGAATCAAATACATGCAATAAAAATGATAAAGGGGATATCACCACTGATCCCACAGAAATACAACCAACCATCAGAGAATACTATAAACACCTCTCTGCAAATGAATTAGAAAATCTAGAGGAAATGGATCAATTCCTGGACACATACATCCTCCCAATACTAAACCAGGAAGAAGTTGAATCCCTGAATAAACCAATAACAGGCTCTGAAATTGAGGCAATAGTTAATAGCCTACCAAGCAAAAAAAAATCCAGGACCAGATGGATTCACAGCCGAATTCTACCAGAGGTACTTGGAGGAGCTGGTACCATTCCTTCTGAAACTAATCCAATTAATAGAAAAAGAGAGAATCCTCCTTAACTCATTTTATGAGCCCAGCATCATGCTGGTACCAAAGCCTGGCAGAGACACAACAAAAAAAGAGAATTTTAGACCAATATCCCTGATGAGCATTGATGTAAAAATCTTCAATAAAATACTGGCAAACCGAATTCAGCAGCACATCAAATAGCTTATCCACCATGATGAAGTGGGCTTCATCCCTGGGATGCAAGGCTGGTTCAACATATTCAAATCAATAAGTGTAATCCAGCATATAAACAGAACCAACTACAAAAACCACATGATTATCTCAATAGATGCAGAAAAGGCCTTTGACATAATTCAACAGCGCTTCATGCTAAAAACTCTCAATAAATTCGGTATTGATGGAATGTATCTCAAAATAACAAGAGTTATTTATGACAAACTCACAGCCGATATCATACTGAATGGGCAAAATCTGGAAGCATTCTCTTTGAAAACTGGCACAAGACAGAGATGCCCTCTCTCACCACTCCTATTCAACATAGTGTTGGAAGTTCTGGCCAGGGCAATCAAGCAGGAGTAAGAAAGTAAGGGTTTCAATTAGGAAAAGAGGAAGTCAAATTATCCCTTTTTGCAGATGACATGATTGTATATTTAGAAAACCCCGTTGTCTCAGCTCAAAATCTCCTTAAGCTGATAAGCAACTTCAGCAAAGTCTCAGGATACAAAATCAATGTGCAACAATCACAAGCATTCGTATACACCATTAACAGACAAACAGGGAGGCAAGTCATGAGTGAACTCCCATTCACAATTGCTTCAAAGAGATTAAAATACCTAGGAATCCAACTTACAAGGGATATGAAGGACCTCTTCAAGGAGAACTACAAACCATTGCTCAACAAAATAAAAGAGGACACAAACAAATGGAAGAATATTCCATGCTCACCGATAGGAAGAATCAATATCGTGAAAATGATCATACTCTCCAAGATAAATCCCCATCAAGCTACCCATGACTTTCTTCACAGATTTGGAAAAAACTGCTTTGAAATTCATATGGAACCAAAAAAGAGACCGCACTGGGAAGGCAACCCTAAGCAAAAAGAACAAGCTGGAGGCACCATGCTACCTGACTTCAAACTATATTATAAGGCTACAGTAACCAAAACAGCATGGTACTGGTACCAAAACAGAGATATAGACCAATGGAACAGAACAGAGCCCTCAGAAATAATATCACACATCTAAAACTGTCTGATCTTTGACAAAGCTGACAAATACAAGAAATGGGAAAGGAATCCCTATTTAATAAATGGTGCTGGGAAAACTGGCATATGTAGAAAGCTGAAATTGGATTGCTTCCTTATACCTTATGCAAAAATTAATTCAAGATGGATTAAAGACTTAAATGTTAGCCATAAAACCATACAAACCCTAGAAGATAACCTAGGCAATATCCTTCAGGACATAGGCATGGGCAAGGACATCGTGTCTAAAACACCAAAAGCAACGGCAACAAAAGCCAAAATTGACAAATGGGATCTAATTAAACTAAAGAGCTTCCGCACAGCAAAAGAAACTACTATCAGAGTGAACAGGCAACCTATAGAATGGGAGAAAATTTTTGCAATCTACTCATCTGACAAAGGGCTAATATCCAGAATCTACAAAGAACTCAAACAAATTTACAAGAAAAAACCAAATAACCCCATCAAAAAGTGGGCAAAGGATATGAACAGACACTTCTCAAAAGAAGACATTTATGCAGCCAACAGGCACATGAAAAAATGCTCATCATCACTGACCATCAGAGAAATACAAATCAAAATCATAATGAGATATCATCTCACATGAGGTAGAATGGCAATCATTAAAAAGTCAGGAAACAACAGGTGCTGGAGAGGATATGGAGAAATAGGAACACTTTTACACTGTTGGTGGGACTGTAAACTAGTTCAACCATTGTGGAAGTCAGTGTTGCGATTCCTCAAGGATCTAGAACTAGAAACACCATTTTACCCAGCCATCCCATTACTGGATATATGCCCAAAGGATTATAAATCATGCTGCTATAAAGACAGATGCACATGTATGTTTATCGTGGCACTATTCACAATACTAAAGACTTGGAACTAACCCAAATGTCCATCAATGATTGACTGGATTAAGAAAATGTGGCACATAGACACCATGAAATACTATGCAGCCATAAAAAAGGATGAGTTCATGTCCTTTGTAGGGACATGGATGCAGCTAGAAACCATCATTTTCAGCCAACTTTTGCAAGGACAAAAAACAAAACACCGCATGTTCTCACTCTTAGGTGGGAATTGAACAATGAGAACACTTGGTCACAGGAAGGAGAACATCACACACCAGAGTCTGTCGTGGGGTTGGGGAGAGCGGGAGGGATAGCATTAGCAGAAATACCTAATGTAAATGATGAGTTAATGGGTGGGGCACACCAACATGGTACATATATATATATATATATATATGTAACAAAGCTGTAAGTTGAGGACGTGTATCCTAGAACTTAAAGTAAATTAAAAATAAAAAAAGAAAAGAAAAAAGCAGACTTAATTACTAAATGTGTTAGTGACATAAATAAAAATTATCTTATTGTAGAAATGAGAAACATAAGCTTGTCCTGTTTTCTATTAAATTGCATTTTAGACATTCAACATCTTGTCTATGTCACATGGAGAAGTTAGCTAACTGCATTAATCTTTGTTAACCTCCAATACATAACAAGAAGAAGCGTATGCACCAAACAGCCAGGTATTGAGTAGATAAGAGTATGTTTACTCCTTTTCCTTCTTGTAATGTCATATATAACTTTATTGATTGTTAGAAATTAAAAGTTAGGAATGGTGAAATTGAAACCCACAGCAAATAGTTGATGTCTGATCTAGATCATAACAGATTTTCTGCCTGATGGAAAGGGTATTTCGTAAAGTGAATAAAGCATAAACAAAAGCACTATACACTCATTTGCATGAAGTATTTAGGTAATATCAGGAAATTTAAAGCAAATAATAAAGCACTAAAGTGAAATAAACATTAATATCGAATGCTAATGTCCAAAGAAAATAGAAATAATCTTGTTCAACTCTCAATTCTATATAGGAAGCCTGTGACCCATTATGCAGGTAGTTTTTCTTAACTCTAATGTACAAGTTAAGTGATGACTAATGACCAAATATCAAATTCTAAGTATATGAAAATCCTTGTAAAATATAGCAAAGTAGGCCTAAAATTATTAATGTGTATGGACTTTTTTCAAAATCAACAATGAAATAAGTAAATAATACTTGTAAAATGCAGGGATAGAGCTGGCCACGGGGAAAAAAAAAGTTATTGTCTTTTATTTGTGTCTATTTTGGTTAACATAAAAATTTGCTTAGGCAGTGGCATTGAAGAGTGCTCCCAAATGTAATACAAATCATGAAAAATGACTTCTAGTGGGTTTAATACTATCACACCTATCATTGAACTGGTATTGACATTTTTATTTATTCTATGTTGCTACAATGTGTAGTTTAAAATCCTGGAAAAAGAATGTTTAAAGAGAATGGGTAATCAATACAGTAGCATGGTATTATCAAGGCTCAAAATTAAAAGGTAGAAAGACACAAGCCAGAAAAGCATTGGACATTGTCTTATTGCCTGTATCCTGAAAACCAGCTCCAGAGGGAAAACTTGAATTGAAGCCTCTGAGTGAGAATTGTTGTTTCTTACAATGTAGCTTAAATCTCAGGAACAAGTAAAGCCTTGCAAAAGACATCTAAAAATATGTTCTGTGGTACAAAGACTTTTTCTATATAAATGATTTTTTTAAATTATTGATTTTTGAGTTAAAAAGCTACTCTTATATACTCTCTTATATTTTACTTACATAAAGTTTAGTTATTATGAAATGAAATAAGCACAGGGCATTGATTTCCTTTGCACTTACATTTGTGTCATTAGCTGCTAAGAGTGCCAGCATATTTTTAAGCAGATAATGCTAGGTAAACCCACCATCACCACCAATTTTCTATCAGTTTATTTCTAAAGGAAATCTTAACCTTTGTCCCAGGGCTCTTGCCAGCTGTCTGGCGCTTAGCACATTCTTAGTTTTGGACTGATCTCTGATAAACATATATTTATACTTTTGAAGCTGCATAATGCTTTCATTCTCAGCATGGAGGTTTGCAGCTGTTATATGCTAAAGGTGTTATTTGTGTTCCTAACAATTTTGAAAAAGAAAACAGGGCTCCAATGTTTCCTCTAAAACAATTTCAATCCTAGATTTTTCCTCTTAGTAGAGGGAGAATTTCCATCTTCACCTCTTCTGCAAAGCAGTGTTGGTGCTATTGTTCAAAGAATTCTAAGAAGGGGCAACATCATTACCTTTCCTATGGAACACTTTCCTGTGTATAAATAACTGAAAATATTGTTATGGTCCTGCCCCAAAAATGATCATATCATGCTTCCATTGATCACTTATATTTGGTATATGATTTTTCTTTTACCCATAAAGCCTGTCTCTCTACAGAAGCTGGAAATACGGATAGCTTAAAACTATCAGAACAAAAGGAGGCTCCTTCAGCAGTGTCTTGATTGTGCAGATAGGAAATGAAACTCATAGTCACATATACTGTCATGTATGCATTTCTTTCTATGGCAAATGTATAACTCTTTTTGTCAGGTTAAACCCAAACATCTATTTTTAAAATCAGTAATGCAGCATGTTTAACTTTTTCCAAATACTTATAAAATAAATTTTTTTCTCTGACTTATGTATGCAAAATACTTTTCAGTACAAACCTGCACATTGGTGTGAGATCAAACTGTCCCCAAGCTAGAAAGCTCAGAAGCATCCTTAAAGCATTGCATCCTCCTGAATCTCTAATTCCATATCACAAATGTCTCTGTTATTTAGCCTTTTCTTTTGATGACCCCTGATAGTATCTTTTTATCTCACCCTAATTCTGATGATACTCTACTAACTTGAAGATATGTCACTAATCTCACTATCTAATCCAACTTCCGGACTCCTACCCAATATCCTCCTAAAGACATGTACTAATCATATGACTATTCTACTTAGAAACTACTATCAGTTGCCTATTACCTACAGCATAACTTCATGTATTTGACCTTGGCATACAGGATGTTACATTTTTAAATATTGTGAAATGAAATGAGAACATAGCACAGAGACTCATTCCTAACTCATCTCTTCTTCTTCCTCTACCATTTCACTGTTATATAATGAAGAATCTGTTTTGTTTTATTCGTGGTTTCGAAAGAGACACCTTTAAAACTTTAGAATGTCCTAAGTGATACACATGTCTTTGATACTCAAGGTAGGCCCTTGCAGCATCCCTGAGTTTGTGCCAACAAGATGACTTGGAATAGGGGCTGGTCACAACAGAAAGATGAACCGTATGATTACGTGGTTGATGATTTAAGCCAAAGTATGTTAGTCCAACCTCCTGACCTTTGGGGAAGGGAGTAGGGCTGGAGATTTCAATGATGACTAATGATTCAATTAATCATGCCTATGTAAGGAAACCCTAATAAAACTCCGGACACTGAGGGTTGGGTAAGATTCCTGGTTGATGAGCGCAGTGTTGGTCTGAAGGGTGAGTGATATGTCCTGATTCTGTGGGTAACGGGCATGGACACTCCATGTCTGTTACCTTCTCAGACCTTGCCCTATGTGTCTCAGGCGTCTCTTCATTTGGCTGGTCCTGCTTGGTATCCTTTATAATAAAATTATAATTGTAAGTACAGTGCTTTCCTGAGTTCCATCAGTCATTTTAGCGAATTATCAAAATGCATGGGGTCATGGAATCCTTGAATTTGTAGCCAGTTCGTCAGAAGTGTGAATGGCCTGGGGAACCTGAACTTGGGGTTGTTGTGAAGCAGTTTTGATGAGAACTCTGTTCTTAAACCTGTGAAGTCTGTGCTAACTCTAATTATTCAATAGTTAGCATCAGAAACGCATTGTAGTATTGTACTCACTAAGCATTCAGCTAATTTCAGGTGATCTTATTCTCTGTGACCCCTTCTCTTAGCACAAAATATTTGTCTTTTTTATTAAAACCATACAGACTCTTCCTAGTTATTCAAAATATATTACAGAATAATTAAACCATTATCTAGGTCTATGGATTTAGTTAATTATTCTTTTTTTCCCCCTGAGTTCTTCAACTCTTGGGCTTTGCCTTTAACTTTGGCTTTGGTTTTGGTATTAATTTTAGTTTAGTCTTTGGGATTATGCATATACAATCAGTGTGATTATATTTGACACTTGATATTTTATTGTTTTGACCATTACCCATCCATTCCAACTTTTATTCTTTTTTTCTACTCATAGTATCCATTTTAGTAAAAATAATGTAAATCTTGCCAACTTCACTATTATTAATTTAACTTCACTATTTTACTTTAAAATACACAGTAAAATATTTGCATGTTTTTAATTTTTATAAATGGTATTGTGCTACACATCTCTTGAATTTTACTTTGTTCTTTGCAAGTAACTTTTTAAGATACATCAGTTAGTCCCATATATAATTCTAGACATTGCTTTTTATGGTATAAATGGATACTCTATGTGTGTATATTACTATGTGTGCATATACATACATTTATGTGTACATTATTTCATTCCTTCATTTTCCTAGTGATGGACTTCTAGGTTACTTCTAATTTTCTGCTGCTAGAAAACATGTAATAAAATCGACACCCCTATATTAGTTCATCTGTGAACTAATCCATGAGTAAGATATTATTCCATGAGGTATACATATCCTTTGGAATGTATCCATGGAATAATAAGATATTATTCCATGAGGTATACATATACATATACATATCCTTAATTTCACCAATTACTTCCAGATTCTTCTACAAAACAGCTCCATTATTCACCATGCTACCAGAAATGCATGAGTTTTCTCATTTCCCCAGCTCCTCACCAGTGCTTCACATGCTTGGCATGATTTTTACTTTCCCTTCATAGAAAGTTTTCTAGTCCCTTTTTAAAGCTTTTCATTGTGCTAGCAGATATCATTTTGGTGTCACTATCTCAGTCATCTGGAGTCAACTGCTTCTAGTTCATGCTATTTTTCTGCCTGTTCTTCAGGAATCCACTCATTAATTCTGCTGCTGCTTCTGTACTTCTCCAGTGGTTGTCACACTCTCTTGTAATTGCCTCGACTAGGCCTAAGAAGAAGTAGAGGAAGAGAAAATGATTAGGATGAACAGGCCAGGCGTTTGTGAACTTAATGTATGATTCTGGCCCAGCACTAACCTAAACGTACCATACCATACCACTCTGGCCCTATTACTTTCAGATGTGGAAGAGACAACTGAACCGTCCAAGATGAATCCGAAAAAGTGTGGGGAAAGCTCTTTTCCCAAATGCATCTCTTATCTATATCCCTGGTGAAGCCCCACTTAGGATTCCTTGTTTATGGTGTAGCAGGATTCAATTGCTTTTTTGCTTCCAAAGGGTTTTTCAGCTTTTCTGAGTTCGATTCTGGGACTTATAGAACCACATTTTCCATCTGTGCATCTCTGAGTTTGAATTAAAGGGAAGGAGTCTTTGTTAGCTAGATATCTTGTCGGAGACATTTTGATCTTATTATATCTGTTATTTATTTATAGCTATGGTAATTTTCATTAGACCAACATGCTCTTCAAATTACTCTGCAGTTAGAACTCAGTCCATAGTGGGTTACCCATAACAACTTGTGAACTAAAATTGGTAACTGTTGAGGTCTTACAAGCCTCAGCAGGGAAATTCTACTGGGGAGACACATTTTTATAAAAAGAATAACTCTATGGATATCCCAAATCACTGACATTATTATGCTAGATCCAAGTCACATGGAGACACCACAGTTTCATGGCTTCCTCAGACATTTAATTCCTGTCTGATGTATATTACCTAATATTTACAGGTCCCTAAATATTTACAGGCATTCCAATTGAATCCCATCACTTTAAGAATGCTCTGTGAAGTGCAGTCTCTTTCTTCAATGCATTTACTAAAAGTCTGTTTGATTAAAAATATTTGAGCTAAGATAATATTTGTATCTGCATTTACTCATAAACTAAAGATTTGATTATTATACATGCAGAAAGCTGGTGCAAATATTTTAAATCTCCAAATGAAATTTTGAATTATAGGCCTATCTTGTCCATTAACTCATGATCTATATTGACGTTGCTTCAATAACTGCATTAAGTCAGTTTTGTGGCTATTTTTTTGGAAATAACCCAATTTCAACTGAAATAATAAAGGAGAATTTTTGGTTTACAAAATGAAAATGTAGAGAAAGAGTAAATTTTAGATACAGGTTGATGTGGCCTTTGAGTTTATTTCTCTGTAGTTCTCATGTTCCTGAACTCATCCAGGTGCAAGATTTATATTCAGGCTGAAGGATTACATTTATCCAAAGTTACAAGCTTCCTCTCTCACACCAGGAGTGAGAGGAGTGGGGAATACCTACTTCACACAATACTTGAGCAAAATCCTGAGTTTATTATATTGGACCAGGATGACCCTATCACTGAGGATATGAAAGTGACATTTGCTTAGGTCTGGCACCCAGCCCTTCACTGAAACATTGCGGTTCAAAGGCAATTGAGCTTACACTAGTTAGCGATGGTGGAGTCAGACAAGAAAGAATCTCATCCAGATTGCGTGTGTGTGCTACTAGAGGAGAGGTTGTTCCTCAGTGAGAGACAGGGTACTATTAGGAATGTGAGGCAATAGGGAATGCACTATGGGCAAGCAAGACATGTTCACTTTACCTAGTAATTGTCATATTTTTCTGATTTTCTTCTCCAAGTCAGTTGATTCCAACTTGAAACTACCAATAATTTCAAGTGGTAACTCCTAACCTAATCAAATCATATCACTTCCTTTGTCTGAAGGTTTGCATAATTTTCCATTGTTGAAAGAGCCAAATTCACAAAATCTTCCATAGTAATGACCCAAAAAGTACCGGGCTATATATCTTATAACTATTCTTGTAGAAGTTTTGCTTTTCTACATCAAATCAGCCATGAACTCTCACATGCTCATAGTTTTATTCGCAGTGTCTTCAATCTTCTTTTTCTTTCCACCTAGTAAATTCTCACCTTTTTTCTTGTTGTTCTTTGCCTCTAGTATTACTACCTCTGTGAAGTCTTTCCTGACTTTTCCATGACGTTGAATACTCCCTTCTTTATGCTTCCGACCTTTTTTTTTCTAATCCATTCATATATTTCTTTTGTGCCTCCTACAGTTTTTTTCTAATGAGATTGGTTTGCTTGTACATATGGTTTATTCATGTATTCTAGTTACTTTAACTATGTAACATTACCGTATCTGTTTGACATACACAATATACTTAGAAAAAACATGTAGATAAATAAATAAATAGACATTACATTTTCTACAAGATTAACAATTCCTAACCTCACTTCATTCTTTGTAGACCTGAATGGGTGGGAGGAGTGTTAGATAATATATTACCTGTAGATGATAGGCCAGCTACTGCATTTATTTGCTGCTCTCATGAAGTTACAGTGGTCCATTATAGACCAAAATTGGCTAAGGTTTTCATACTGGACTAAGAAAAATGATGGGTGATCATTATAAATAAGTCTAGCCCATTAATGTAAGATAAAGGTAATGCTTCTTTGGCTATAATATGTGCCAGGTTTGTTAGCATATATCAAACGTAAAGAGAACTATTTAACACATTTGGATTTTTAATAAAATATCAGTTGCTACATTTATACTTTTATTATTTGATTAAACTAATAGATACGAGTATCGAGAGGAACAAAACTGTATTTAATATATTTCATACAGACAATATTACACTGTAAGTGTTCACAAATTATTTATTGAGGAAGCAAATGCGCACACACACACAAAGATTTTTTTTGAATAAGTGGGAAATATTCTTACCTATGAAATGATATAAGATATGAAAAAGATTTTTGGACGTAACTGTAACTGAATGAGATTAAAAGAGAAAAATGAGTGAATTATTGAATAACACATTTTTAAAAAATGTGTTAAATTACTTTCGCCATCCTAACACCGTTTTTCAATTGTTTCTGGAAACTCTAAATGTAAGAGAAATGAAAATATTAAGATATAGCCCACAAATATTATAGGGCAATATATATTGTTTTAATGCTATGGTTAGCCACATGTTCCCCGTAGAAAAACTGGAAAAGGAAGAGAAAAATAAATTGGATAAAAGCACTTGCCTAAAGTTAAGCTAGAATGAGAAAGGTCATCTATGAGAGTACACATAGTGCAAGAGAAATCTTTTTTTAGTTATCATCAAAAGACCGAAAAATTCCTTTCTTTATCATTACCATTTTATTCAAACAAGAAAAGGAAAATAGGTCTATAGAAAACTAAGGAGCTCATAGATGCGAACTTTTGTACAGGAAGTACAATTTCAAAACAAGGCATTTTATTGTGTAGCTGGTATTTTTACATATTTATAAGAGAAAATGTGTGCTCATTCATTTTTTTCTCATTCCCCAAATGACCCAAAGAAATTAAGACTTCACAGAAGACATACAGTTCTATAAATTTTTAGTTGCAAGCTTATACTAAACTTAGAATACTTCCCTCTGGACTCTGTTTTATAATCTTGATAAAATGATCTGGATGGCCCCACGGTGATGATGCTAGTTTCTATAAAACAGGTTAATACATCCATAACGGTATACTACATTCTCTAAAAGGATGAGTATGACCAATCTATCTTTATTGAAATTATTTAATTTTAGAGGCCCGGGTTAATGCTTTCTTGCCTCAGGAGAATAATACGACGTTTATGCTTAGGAACCCAAAATGATAAATTTAGTCATTAGACTCAGCCTTTACATAACCATGCATTACCTTTTAGTCTGTGTTGCTTATCAGAGTCTTATGCTATTTGTCTATAAAACAAACATATTCTGAATTTACAGACTCTTTTGTCCCTGCTGTTTTCTATGTTTTTGTACATGAACTTATAATATGAAACAAAGAAGGTAATTTATTCAATAAACATATATTTATTAGTGCTATATGCCAAGCTCTGTGCTTCTTTCAGGGAAACCATGATCAACAACGGAGACAAGAATTCTGATTTCATAGTCCTTAGGTCCAGATCAGTCAGCACATGAGGAAGTCGGCTATTACAATAGAGTGTGATAAGTTAAATGTGATAATAGAATTGACAACATTAAAGACTTAGTAAAATCAGCAGCAACTCACAGGTGGAGGGCAGAAGCAGTTCAGCAAAACTGATGTTCTGTCATACTATAGCACTGGTCCTCTACAGAGGATTATTTCGCTCCCCTGATCCCCCAAAAGAAAAACACACAAACAAATGAAAATGACATTTGGCAATATCTGGGGACATGCTTAACTATCATGACTTGGAAGTTACAACTGTAACTAGTGGGAAGAGACCAGAGAAGCTGCTAAACAACTTACAGTGCACCAGGGAACCCCTCACCACTCACCCCAAAAACCATTTGCCTTAAAATGACAATAATGTTTATATTGAGAAATCTTACATTAAAGCAAGTATACAAAACAGTGAAAGCAGAGCATTTTTTTTGTCACTAATAAAATGTACAATTACTAAGTACTATATAGGGAGATAGCTTATTTTAATAGATGTTTTTTAAGCACCTTGTTTTTATCACTACATTGTAAATAAAGGCATAGAGAGGATTTTGTTTGTCTATTTGGTTGCTCCTATCCTCACACACTCCAGTTTCTCATTCCAGAATAAATTTAAAGTGGTCATAAAAATTTCTAGGTGATTCATTTTATACCTTGTCTGCAACCTTAAAGAATAATGTGTTGACATTTCTTCTGTGAATTATATCTGCTAAAATTAAGACTCTCTTGGTGTTATTTGCATAGTTCTACTGAAATGACCATAGAACAAACATGCCCCAATGGGACCTCATGTCTTGACTATTTAACATCTTTTCATCCAAATCAAAATGCCCAAAGATATTCTATTCTCTCCAATCAAATCCATAAGGATCACTTTTTCCCTCTATTTAGTTTTCAGTTGCTTGCTTCGTGTCGCTATTTCTTGCAGTCATTGTACAGTCTTGTAAAGTACTTTGAGAGATGCATTTGAATGATAAAGAACTGTACATGTAAAAGTGATTGTTGATTTTGTTGCATGTTTCCTGCTGAGCTTTGACATAATGGAAAGTCTGGCTTGGAGTTTCCAGTTATCCCCGCCAATCATCAGTCATATTATATCTCTGCCACCTTCCAATACCATCAAATTATGACAGTTGCAATAGTTATTTTTCATAAAATCCTTTCAATGGCTGATTTCAATTGTCATTCATATTTCTTTCAGTTATAAAAGAGTGTAAGTCTATAGAACCATAAACAACATGAAGTATTGTTTTTAAAAATGAGAGTCATATTTTTGACCTGAACGTTTTCCATTCATTTAGTTTTAGGTCTACAAATAAAAGAAGGGGATATCAGTTTTAGAAAAAAATAGCAAATGTTTTAAATTCTGTATGTATTTTTAAATACTAAATATAAAACATTTAATTGAATACTAAGAAATATTTAAAAATAAATAAACCGTCTCTTGTCAAACTGAATTGGCTGTGATCTGGACATTAGGAAGCTACTTCTTTTGGTGGCCTTTTGACTACATGGAATGAAGCTGCAGAAAATCTCCACATCTCTGCAAGATTGCATGCCAGCAGAAAAGTGGCAAAATCAGCCAGAGTGAGGGGCAAATTGAGTGAAGAGATAGAGGGGATTACAAAACTGAGGTTGAGAAGTCTTGCTTAACAGATACTGCATAAAACATTGAAACTTGTGCTAAGCAGTTTAGACTTTTCTCTGAAAATCTAATAGTATTATTTAGGTATTTGAAAAATGAGTCAGAATCATAGTTGTTTAAGTTGATCTGTAGCCATTTTTTCTCACGCCTTTGGCAACTTTTACACAACGTTTTCTTATCTAGAAATGACATACAACAGCCATAATTAAAGCGACTTGCTATGAGTCTTTGGGATTAGGCATAGTAAATTGATATACTTGGAAAGACAATTCATGTTTTCAGTATGAAAATTATTATGCCTGGAAAGAGAATTTATGATTTCAGCATAAAACACAGTTCTGTTTTTCAAAATCTTTGGGTCATTGGAAGAGCTATGAATCTACCTATGCAATAGTTCAGTGCATATTTCTCCAGACACTTTAATAAAATAGTGTTTGGATTTGAGTTAGTGATAGCAGTGCAGAAAATTAAACATGAAAAATTTGTTACATAATTAAGAACAATTGCAATTAAGTAAATAATAGGCAAATATTTTGTAATAAATAATTTATAGGAAAAATTAACAAAATTGAATTCCAGCTATGATAAGTTATATTTAAATAATTATAATAATGTAAGTGTGAAACTTGATTTAATAAAAAGGTGCATACATATATATATATAGACATATATATGATGACATTTATTTATTCATTGTACAAATATTTATTGAGCACAGGCACTGTTTTTTTTTTTTTTTTTTTTTTTTGGAGATGGAGTCTCCCTCTGTCGCCCAGGCTGGAGTGCAGTGCAGTGGCCGGATCTCGGCTCACTACAAGCTCCGCCTCCCGGGTTCCCGCCATTCTCCTGCCTCAGCCTCCCGGGTAGCTGGGACTACAGGCGCCCGCCACCTCGCCCGGCTAGTTTTTTGTCTTTTTTGGTAGAGATGGGGTTTCACCGTGTTAGCCAGGATGGTCTTGATCTCCTGACCTCGTGATCCGCCGGTCTCGGCCTCCCAAAGTGCTGGGAAACAGGCACTGTTTTAAGTGTTAGGGTTACAACAGAAAACAAAACAGGAAACTCCTGCCTTAATTGAGCTGCCATTCTAGTAAGATGTGCCAGAAACAAGTTGAATGAGTATAGCATACAAAATTTTTACAAATGAATAAATATGTTGTACATAAATGAATGATAATAAATGCTCAGAGAGAAAACAAAAAGGTAGGAAGGGAGCTAGGCCCTGTGCAGGCAGGGGTTTTCAGTCTAGATAATAAGCCAAGGGAAATATGTACTGAGAATTTATATATTCAGTACATGTATAATATGTACTGAAGGTGGAAAGGGAGCAAATAATATTGGTGGGAAGAGTGTCTTAGGCAGAGACAGTAACACATGGAAATTTCCTGAGGTGGGAGCATGTCTGGCTATTTAAGAACAGAAAGAAAACTTGTTTACACTGCCAAGATGGAAAACCATTGGAAGCTGTTGAAAAGATGAATGAAATGTTCTGTCCTATGTATCAACAGGATTACTCTGTTCTTTTAGTAAAAACAGACTGAAGAAAGTCAAACTCTTTTAGTAAAAACAGACTGAAGAAAGTCAAACTCAAAAGCAGAGAGAACAGTCAAGGATACTGCAATAGTCCAGACAAGAGCAAATAGCAAGTGTTGACTTGGATGAGGGAGATGGTAAAAAGAGGTCAGATTACACCTATGGTTTTAAGCTTGGCCTAAAAGAAATTGCTAATGATCAGATGTAGATTTGAGGGAAAGAAATGTAAAATTAAAAATAGCAACCATATTTTTAGTTTTAATAACCCTAAAACTGGAATTGCCATCTATTAATATGTAGAAGATTGCAGCAGGATGTTGTGATGAGCAGAAATATAGTTTAGCACATGTTAATACTGCAATTTCGATTAAATACTATTCAGCATTTAAATATTAATACTTATCAATTATATGCTTGTATAAGTCTGAAATGAGATATAAATACAGAGACAATACTTGCAAACATGGCAATAAAGGAGATTATAAAAGAGCTGAGTGTAACTAGAAGAAAGTAAGGATAAAATGAATAAATTCTGGGGCTCTCAGTTAAGTGTAGAAAACTACAAAAGAATTGTTACTTTACTAAGAAAAGTCTTTGTATATTTTCTTGAAAATGTACATCATTTTTCAAGCGGAGGTAAAATTAAAAAAGTAAACCACTCTTAGACTGTTTTCACTACATGTTTTGAGTAAATGAATGAATGAATGAAGTAATTGTTAGAGATTAGTCATAATGGCAAATTTGAGTTAAACACCAAGGAATTCTTGGCTTCCTTCTCTCCTCCTTACGGCGGTCATGATCTGACCTCCTGGTAAATCAAACATAATCATAGGAAAATTAATAATGTGTTTATTATTTTTCTCTTCAGTCACATTTTTGTCACCATCATAAGCAACTCCGTAATAATCAGAGTCACTTCATCCAATTGTCTACTCATTTTCCTCTTTGACTTCTTTGATGTTAGCAGCTTTCACTTTCATTCTTTTATATCCACCTATTCTTAGGATCACATTCTGAATATTGCCATCACTAAGAGCTGTTTCACTTCAAAAATTCTTAACTCCAATATGCTGTTCTAGGATAGTAGTTCAATAATGAAAACCTGATAATAAAATAAACCAAAAGTGTTCCTTTTGGATGTATATAAAAGTTTTTTTTTTTTTTTAGTGAAAGCACACATGGGTGGTTTTATAAATAGATTTATATCCAGATTGATATAATATAGTTGTGTTTTCAATATGTCAAAATTGTGCTCATTTTCATTGTTACTATTATTTATTGTTATTGTCGTTATGTAGTTAAAGTACTATGGCCAAATCTATGAAGTAGTCTTTCTGTCCCATGATTTTACAGTTTTATCCTGTTTAGTTTTTTTATTTTTAAATTATACTTTAAGCTCTAGGGTACATATGCAGAAGGTGCAGTTTTGTTACATAGGTATACATGTATCATGGTGGTTTCCCGTACCCATCAACCCGTCCTGTTTATAGTTTTACAGTTCCTTCTGCTTAGTTATTAGAGCTTCCAGTGTAGAACCAGAACCATATTTAAAAAGTCAGTTCAAGACTCAGGCCACAGTGATACTGTGATATCGGGATATAGTCTCTGAGTCAGTGTGGGGTCAAGTTCAGTTCATTTTAAAGTTATGTCTGTGTTGTTGTAGCTTGGTAGCAGTCTATTTAAGGTAGCAGTTTTCCAAAAATTTCTTCAGCCTCTTTTCATAAGCTGGGTATCTTCACCCAACTCTTCTTCAAACAGTGAGCCTGGACATGTTCCTCTATCTGGCACCATCACAAAAAGATTAAGCCATCTAATCTTGCACCTCGCAGACTAGTGACCTTCACCCTATGACTGTTTTCCATTTCCCTTATGTTTATAGTTGACAGAGATAGTTATCTTGTATTTTAGCCAAACTTATTCTTTTTATTCATTTTTATCTTTTGAGAGAGTACCTACCCTTTTTATTTGTTTGGAAGTTCAAGGCTACTTTATACTTGCAATATTTGTGGATTAATTATAATCTCCTCAGCAAAATAATCACTATCCTTGGTTCTTAGAAAAATATTTCCATATAGTGTATGGAAAACAACTTCAACAATAGTGGAACAGTGAATTCATCAAGGGTTGTCAGAGATTTTTTTATTTAACATAACATTCATCAGTATCACTCACTGCCATCATACTTAATCACAATCCAGATAAAAGAACAGTTATATTAGAGACCTCTACGATGATATTCTGGTGTGTGGTTTTCAAGGAACTTACATGATTCTTGAAAAGATATTAGAGCAAAACTACCAAGATAATTAATTGCTTAGCAAATTAGAATGATTTAATTCCAAAGAAATGCACTCTAGTTTTAAAACTGTTTTTGAGAGACAAAACATTTTCTTCATATTTAAAGCAAGCCATATTAATTCAGTAGTTATGTAACTGGGTTTTGTTCCTATTGAGTACCTTCCAAGTCACTTAATTGATGCAAATTTCAGTTAGTTACACCTTGATTAATTTATTCTCTCTTGTTTTGAATAAGTCAGGTTTCTCCAGAATTCACTTGCAGATTCCATCTCACAACAGGGAAATGAAATTTCATTTGGACCTTATTAATTTTCATTTGTACTATGCCTTTCTGATAATAAATTTGTTAGTATAATAAATAACATTTTCTGAAGTATTCCAGTTTCACATTAGTGCCCCTTGGCTTTTTCCAGCATAGGAAAAGCTTGATGAGTTTTAAAAACAACCACTCAAGTAAAAATGGAGTATTTGACATGGGAAGAAAATTGCTATGAATCTCAAATATTTTAAGATATATTGCTGTCACACAAGATCACCTCTATAAACATCCTTCTCCTCGTTTCCTCCAGAAGTATTTTCTATATAAATTATATATTGTCAAACTTACATCATATTTCATGCCCTAAAAGCCTTTGACAGATTTTGCAGCTATAATAAATAACAATCAGAAGATACTGCTGAAAATATTCGACTACAAATTTAACTGTTTAACTAATAGACTACCACTTAGAGACTAATCCTCTATCTTGTCTTTGTTATTATTTTGGTGGAAGCAGTTATTTTGTGTGTGTGTGAACTGAGAATAATCTGAGATTTATTCATGCTTAGTTTCTATGATTCTATTGCTCTCAAGATAACTATCAAAAATCTTTAGCATTCAAAATTACTATTAAAAGAATAAGTTCATTTCCCTTTTGAGAAACCTAACTTTTATTGTTTAGCATTTAACAATGTTGGAAAATTTACATGTAAAATATATAGCAGTCTGGGGGAATACCACTGCTAACTCTATGTATAGTGCCCCTTCATTTCCCTAAATTTAAAACCAAATGACTACTAAAGCTAGATAATTGGAGTAACACAAAAAATGTTGGGATGAGCAGTAAGAAATAAAATGGCACTTTTCTTTTATCTTGTGTCATCAACTGTTGATTCCTCATCTACTATACTCTTGCCAGATTTTTATCATTTGAGTTATGAAGGATAGGTCCTCCATGATCTTTAGTAACTAGAAAATGGCATTTCCTACTATGTCTTCCAGAGAATTCCAAATCCTTACGTATATGAACAGTATCTGTATTTACTTAAATATCAAAATCCTTTGTGTAAGAAAATCATAAGAAGTTAGTTATCCTCAGAAAATGCTTCTGTAAATGTGACTTAAGGTGGTAAATATGTTTATTTATTTCCTTCCCCTTCCTATCTTAGATGCTAAAAGATCCTATTAAGAAGTTTGTTCTGGGTAGGAACACATGCTTCCTCATGAATCAATCGTAAAAAATCAGTTTGTATGATAAGAGTAGAAGTCTCATATCTCAAATTTTAAACTGAGCTAAGAGTGATTCTATAAAAGAGAGATATGCAAATAACAAAATATTGTTGTAGTATCTATGAAGCAGTCGAAGATTTTACTTTTTCCTCTTGTCTCTGATGAAATTCTATAATATTCTGAATTTTTATTCTATATTTATTTATTCAGCAAACATTCATTTGCAGGTTTTATATGTAAGGCACTGTGTAAAATTAGAGTGATGTGACATGAAGGCGATTTAAGTAACAGCCTATTTCATAAGGAATTCCTATTTTAGTGGAAAAGATAGACTTCCAAACAAACAAAATAAAAGCCCAAGTGCAAAATCAATGCATGCTTTAATGGGGTTGTGAAGGATTCTAGAGAACCAAGAAAGGAGGGGCTAAACTAAGCCTACTGTGAAAATAACTCATTTTAACATTATGCTTACTAGCAAGTATAATGTTCGAAGATACAGCAAGTTGTGCCTTTATTTGTTTAAAAATATAAATCATTTACCCATATAAAAAAAAGAATTAATTTGCTTTCAAAACTGATTCACAGGAAGACTAAAAATGAACTTTATATATATATATTGTTTTCTACTATAAGATTGGGGCAATGGTATGGAGTTTAAAATAACACTTGCTTTGTGTCTTGAAATATATTCTAGGATTTAACCAGATATAAGTAGATTCAATATTTGGAAGTTAAACAATGTTTAAAATAAAATGAAGAAATACAAGATCAAACAACATGGAGTAGACCCGTTTCCTTCATATTAAGCACAATGATAAACCCTTTTTGTAGTGCATGTGGCAATCAAGAGAGAGCTCTGAAAGCTGGAAGTGGAAGACAAACTGGTTTGGGAACCCAAGACCCAGGAAACAACACAATGGCGAGAGTCATATATTCTCTCACTCTATAGGAGAAATGCACAGAGGTTCCTCATTTCCCAACACCCACACCTAGCAATAGAAGAAAACCCACAGAAGATCTGAAAATGAAAACAATTGAATTCATGGAGATAGAGAGTAGAAGGATGGTTATCAGAAGCTGGAAAGGATAGTGGAGGTGGTGAGGGGAGGTGGGGATGGCTAATGGGTACAAACAAATAGTACAAATAAGACCTAGTATTTAATAGCACATCAGGGTGACTATGGTCAATAACAGTTTCACTAGATTTGAAATAACTAAAAGAGTATAATCAGATTGTTTGTAATACAAAGCATAAATGCTTGAGAGGATGGATACCCCATTCTCTATGATGTGACTATTATGTATTGCATGCTTGTATCAAAACATCTCACATACCTCACAAATATATACACCTACTGTGTACCCACACACATTAAAAATGAGGAACAAAAAATAAATAAATAAATAAAAAATAAAACCAAGCTAACAAATAAGACAACCCACATAAGCTCATTTTCCCCTTGGACTGAGCAGAAATTCCTGTGGCAACCTCAAGGAAGTCTGACATTGATAAGCAAGATAATTGGTACCCTGCCAAAAACAAGCAGCCACAGAAAGCACTCAGCAAAGAAATAAAAGGTGAAAAGAACCAAATGGAAACTATAAAACTTAAAAAAAAAATAACAAATAAAAATTATTGGATGGGTTCTATAGTAGATTGGAGGTAACAAAGTAAAACACTTGAGATTAGTAGATTGGTGTTAACTAAGTAAAACACTTGAGATTAGAAAATTGCAACAAATCAAATCTCAGTAGTAGGCAGTGAATATCCAGTAATGGGATTGCTGAGTCAAATGGTATTTCTGGTTCTAGATCTTTGAGGACTCACTACACCATCTTCCACAATGGTTGAATTAATTTACATTTCCAACAAGAATGTAAAAGTGTTCCTCTCTCTCATGGCCTTGCCAGCATCTGTTGTTTCATGACTTTTTAATAATCGCCATTCTGACTGGCATGATATGGAATCATATTGTGGTTTTGATTTGCATTTCTCTAATGATCAGTGATATTGAGCATTTTTTCCTATGTTTCTTGCTCACATGAATGTCTTCTTCTGAGAAGGGTCTGTCCATGTACTTTGCCCAGCAATCCCATTACTGGGTATATAAACAAAGGAATATAGATCATTCTATTACAAAGATATATGCATGTGTATGTTCACTGCAGCACTATTCACAATAGCAAAGACTTGGAATCAACCCAAATGCCCATCAATGATAAACTGGATAAGGAAAATGTGGTACATTTACACCATGGAATACTATGCAGCAATTAAAAGGAACAGGTCATAGCCTTTGGAGGGACATGGATGAAGCTGGAAGCCATTATCCTCAGCAAACTAACACAGGAACAGAAAACCTAACACTGCATGCTCTCATTTACAAGTGGGAGCTGAACAATGTGAACACATGAACACAGGGAGGGGAGCAACATACACGGAGGCCTGTCTGGGGGTAGGGTGGTGGGAACGAGAGCATTAGGAGAAACAACTAACGCATACTGGGCTTAATACCTAGGTGATGGATTGATAGGTGCAGCAAACCACCATGGTGCACGTTTACCTGTGTAACAAACCTGTACATTGTGCACATGTACCCCAGAATTTAGAATAAAAACTAAAATTAAAAAAATACAGTAAACAAAAACAACAACAACAACAACAAAATGAACAGAGACTCAGGGACTGTAAGACAGGACAAAAGATCCAAAAGTCCTATCACCAGAGTCCCATAAAGAGAAGACTAAGATAGCAAGGCTGAAATGTCTTCATTATCAAATAAATAATAACATAAATCTTCCTAAATTTGATGCAAGGAACAAACCTTCAGGTCTAATATAACTGAAGCTGAAAAAGTACCATATAATATAAACCAAAAGAAATCCATGCCAAGGTACATCATACTTCAACTTAAAGAATATACTAACAATGAAGAAAAAGGTAGAAGCGGTAAGAGAGAAGTGATTATTTACCTATAAGGGGACATAATAAATTTCTCACCAGAAATAAGACCCAAATATATGCTGTATTCAATAAACTCAATTTAAATTTAATCATATTAATTGGTTGAAAGTAAAAGTGTAGAAAAAGGTTGACTATTCAAACGTTAATCAAAAGAAAGCAAGAGTAGCAGTTATATTAACATCATTAAAAGTAGACTTAAGAGCAAAGAAAATAACCAGAGACTGAGAGACTATTTTGCATGAGGATAAAGGGAACAGTAAGACATATTGATCTTAAATATTTACACATTGATCAACAAATTCCCAAGCCAAATAAAACAAACCAAATATAACTGAAAGGAGAAATAGCAATTAAAATTGGGGATTTCAACATCTTCCTTCCAGCAACTCAAAGAGGCATACCTCTTTTTATTGTGTTTTGCTTTATTGAGCTTTGCAGATACTTATGGTTTATTTATTTATTTTTAACAAATTGAAGGTTTGTGGCAACGTTGTGTTGTGCAAATCTATTGGCACCACTTTTCCAATAGCATGTGCTCACTTTGTGTCTCTGTGTCACATATTTTGGTAAGACTCTGACTGTTGCAAATGTTTTCATTAGTATTTCTGTTATAATGATCTGTGATCAGTGATCTTTGATGTTACTATTGTAACTATTTTGGGACAACATGATCTGCTCCCATATAAGACAGCAAACTTTAAAAAAAAAAAAAAAGATAAATGTTGTGCATGTTCTGAGTGCTCCACCACTGGCTATTCCCGCATCTCTCTTCCTCTCTTTGGTCCTCTCTATTCCCTCAGACACAGCAATATTGAAATTAGAATGACTAATAACCCTACAATGGCCTCTAAGTGTTCAAGTGAAAAGAAGAATTGTATGTCTCTCACTTTAAATCAAAG
Source organism: Macaca thibetana thibetana (assembly GCF_024542745.1). NCBI lineage: Eukaryota > Metazoa > Chordata > Mammalia > Primates > Cercopithecidae > Macaca > Macaca thibetana. Next base: position 61,362,800 of record NC_065585.1, read on the forward strand.
ACTAGTGGATTAACTTTTGTGAGGAAGGCATGTTGAAACTGAAATAAGCCTAAAGCTAGACCCTCGGTGCCAGTTAGCTGAGTTGTGAATGCAAGAGAAAAGTTCTTCAAGAAAATTAAAATAGCTACTTCAGTGAACATAAGAATGATTTTTTAGAACTGAAACAGCCCAATTGCTGATATGGAGAAAGTCTGAGTGGTCTAGATAGAAATCAAACCAGCAACAACGTTCCCTTAAGCCAAAGCCTAATCTACAGAAAGGTCCTAATGCTCTTCAATTCCATGAAGGCTAAGAGAGATGAGGAAGCTGGAGAAGAAGTTACAAAGTAGCATAGGTTGGTTCACTAGGCCTAAGGAAATAAGTCATCTCTGTAACAGAAAATCACAAGGTGAAACAGCAAATGCCAATGTAGAAGTTGCAGCAAGTTATCCGGAAGGTCTAGCTAAAATAATTAATGGAAGTGGCTACACTAAACAATATATTTTCAATGTAAACCAAACCTACCTTATACTGGAAGAAGATGCCATCTAGGGTCAAGAGTCTAGTGAAGGAAATAACTGCAGATGTGGCAGAAATCCCCAAAAAGCTAGAATTAGTAATGGAGCCTGAAGATGTGGCTGAGTTGCTACAATTTCCTTTTCATGGTGGGCAAAGAAGGTGGTTTCTTAAGATGGAATCTACTCCTGATAAAGATGCTGTGAACATGGTTGAAGTGACAACAAAGAATTTAGGATATTCCATAAACATAACTGATAAAGCAGTGGCAGAATTTGAAAGCATTGACTCTAACCTCGAAAGAAGTTCTATGGTTAAAATGCTATCAAACACCATTGCATGCTACAGAGAAATCTTTCATCAATGGAAGATTCAATTGAGGTGGAAAATTCCACTGTTGTCTCATTTTAAGAAACTGTAACAGCCACCCTAACCTTCAGCAACCACCACCCTGATTAGTCAGCAGCCATCAACTTCGAGGAAAGAACCAACACCAACAAAAAGATTATAACTCACTGAAGGTTCAGATGATGATTAACATTTTTTAACAATAAAGCATTTTAAAATTAAGATATGTACATTATTTTTAGATATAATGCTATTACACCTTAATATATTACAGTACAGTGTAAACATTACTTTTACATGCACTAGAAAACAAACAAACAAAAAAAATGCATGTGAATCACTTATTGTGATACTGATTTTTCTGTAGTGATCTGGAACTGAACCTGCAATATTTTCAAGATATATAAATCTCAGGATTCTACAACAACAAAGGAAAATACAATTAGCAAGTGACCAAAGACATGCAGAAACTTACCAATTAAGACAGGCAAATAAGCATATGAACATATGTTCAATATCATTAACAATCAAGAAAATGCAAACTAACACCAAAATAGGATATTACTACACAACCATCATAAAGGCTCTAATCAAAAAATAGTGACAATATCAAGTGCTGGTGAAGATTTAAACAGGTCACTTACACATTGCTATTGGTACTATTAAATGGTCGAGCCACTCTGGAAAATAGTTTGGTAGGCAGTTTTTCTAAAAACTAAACATAATACTAATCATATACTCAGCAATTGTACTCTTGGGCATTTATCCCAGAGAAATGAAAATTTACGCCCACACAAAAACCTATTTAGAAGATTTTTTTTTTGTCTAATAGGCCAATGCTTTGAAACAATCCAGATTTCCTTAATGGCTGAATGGTTAATGAAACTGGTATATCCATGCCAGCAATAAAAAGGCAAGAACAAAATAACTTGGATGAATATCAAGGGAATTATACTGGATGTAAAAAAGCCAATCCAAAAAGGTTATATACTGTAAGATTCCATTTATATAACTTTCTTGAAATGACAAAATTAAACACATGGAAAACAGATTTGTGGTTTTCGGGGTTAGGATGGAGAGGTGGGTTGGAAAAATGGGGATGATTAAAAAGGGAAATTGAAAAGATCCTTACACTGTTAGATTTATTTAATACCTTGACTGTGGCAGCAGATACATGAACCTGAACAAGTGATAAAATTGTATAAATTTTAATTCTCAATTTACACATACACCCCCACACACAGACACAAGTACAACTAAAAGCGGGGGAACCGGTTTAGCACTGATGAATTGTATCAATGTCAATATGCTGGTTGGGATGTTATACTACAAATGCTTGCAAAAACATTTGGAAGGAAAACAGGCAAAGTGTACAGAGACCTCTCTGTATTGTTTCTTACAACTGCATGTAAATCTATAATTGTCCCAGTAAAGATTTTAATTAAAAATATAATGAAACCTCACTGTAGAACTTGGAACAAGAAGGCCTTCAAAAGTTCTTTTTCTATCACCTGCTTCACTTCATCTTCTTCACTGTTTTATAGTAAGCATTCACGAAATTGAAATTGCATGACAAATTCCATACCCTGGCCCATCTCTGTATCACTGAAATGTAGTATTGAGTTTGTTATCCAGTAAATGCTCAAGAAATATTTAATAAAAAGTAGAAGAATTTTCATGAGGACACTTCTTTCATTTTATAATTCTTTTTATTCTATGAAATAATCAGAGCTCTTCTAGAAATTGATAAACTAATATTGAAATTTAGTATATATTGTTTGTAACGCATGGATCGGTAAGTAAATTTTACAATTCTTTTCCATCGTCATTTTGCTCTGAGAAAATAATATTGTGAATAAAGTAAATTACTCCAAATCCACACCAATATTTCTGCAATATTTATTTTATCAGTAAATACTTACAGGTAGTCTGAAAATGTGATAATTGATTATCATTTCTTAATTCAGACACTTGTTAACCCTATTATCCCATTTGAACTCACTAAGGGTAGAGTCAAAAATTAATTATAATTTGGTAGATGATAAAAAATGGATCCTTGTCTATGTGATTCACACTTTAATTTGGACTTTGAAAATGAATGAGTTAATGAATATGCAAAATTATCTGTGTAAAACAGGAAAAAGGCGGGGAGGTGTGTATTTTGCTTCTTTTTAAATACATCTCTTCTAGAAATATAAGTCGTATGCTCAGGCCTAGTATTTGTATTTCCCACAGCTACATCTCCCACATGCTCACTAACCTCTAAAGGGGCACTCATAATTTTTAGAGAGAAGAGAGAAAAAGGAAGGTAGAGAAACCTTTGTTCTTTTCAGGTGCTGGAAGCCTCTAATCCCCCTTCCCTCTTCTTCAGTAGGAATAAAGAAAAATGAAAGTTTCTCTTTGCTGCTGTTATTCTTGCACAAAGTTCTTATTTCAGTATCTGTCACACACTGATATAGATATTTTCAAGTATTAGGTTCAATGTATATTTCAAAATATCCTTGAGGTTCTGAGATCCTTAAATCTTGGTTCTGAGATATATGCCTTAAGGCACCAGTGTGCCCATTGCATTTTTAAGATGCTCATAATGATCCCTGCATTGGAGAGATGTTCACTGCTCCCTGCAGTACTCGGGGTGCTGAAGAAGGTGAGGTGGAGAGTAGTTAATGTCTAGTACTTGTCTCATTTAATAATTCAGCAAACAGTATTGAGTGTCAACCATGCTCCTGGAAATATATTAAGAACTGGTGATGAAAATACAAATAAAAAACCCTACAGTTGTTCTCAAGGATCTGACAAGTTTTGTTTAGGAGACAAACAAGAGAACAAGAAAAATACAATGTACAAGATGGTATGATGGGAGAGAGAAAAAAAGAGAGAGATAGAAAACAGCCTCTAGGAGCAATGGCCAAAGGTTGGAATATAATTTGGGGAATGATGATAAGTGAGAAAGAAAGTACTTGGGTCTGGTTACTCAACAATAATTTGAATGCTATGCTAAATAATTTGCCTAACAGGAACAATTTTGAGGAGCAATGATGTGATCCTATTTGCATATTTGTGAAGGAATAAAGACAAAATTAATGAATACCAGTTACAAGGATTTTTTCTGTGAGGATAAGAGAAGTGAGTGGCTTCAAGAGATACTAAGGAGGTACAATAAAAAAGAATTCATGATTAATAAGAGTTAATGTGTATGCTCAGAAATAGTTAGGGACATTTGATTATTTTCTCAGACATTTGAATGCATGGTTGTGCCATTTACTCAGGAAAAAAACCCCGGAAGACAGGTAACATTAGTTACACTGGAAAAGGAACATTCCTAAGAATGACAGAGGAGTAGACCTGGATTCCAGAGTGCTCTTGTATAAAATTGGTGATCTATGTCATACTGAGGCAAAACCTTTTTTGTCATCATCGCCTGCAATAACCTGGAAGGATGTCCATACCAGGAGCTCTAGGGGAAGTGGTAGAATTGTGTGTTTTATCATTATTTATCATTATCAGCTCCATTTATCTAGAAAGAGAAAAATTCAAAGACAATTAGGCACAGTACAGTAAGAAAGAGAGAAGAACTAGAGAAAGGGATCTGAGTGTTTATAGCATTGAAATCTTAGAAAATGTGTGCACGTTTAAATATAAGGAGAGAAAAATAAGTTTTCTTTCTTTCTTTCTTTCTTTTTTTTTTAACAGAGTCTCGCCCTGTCACCCAGGCTGGAGTACAGTGGCACGATCTTGGCTCACTGCAACCTCCGCCTTCGGGGTTCAAGCAATTCTCCTGCCTTAGCCTCCCAAGTAGCTGGGATTACAGACACTCGACACCACGTCTGGTTAATTTTTGTATTTTTAGGACAGACGGGGTTTAACCATGTTGGCCAGGCTGGTCTTGAACTCCTGACCTCATGATCCACCCTCCTCGGCCTCCCAAAGTGCTAGGATTATAGGAGTGTCCAACCACGCCCAGCAGAAAATAAGTTTAAAAAACAGCAAAGGCTTATTAAGGCCCTGGCTTTTAGGTTTTCCATTTAATGTAGGTAGTCTTAAGGTAGCAGCCATTAAGTTAAGAGAACTGGGAAGGGATGAAAAGAAATTATGCACATTTAATAAATATTTATGTATGGTTACTAACACAAAGAATGACTGGGAACAATTAGGTTAGGAGTCCATTAAGTTCTGAGGGATATTATATTGTCAAAGAACCCATGAGTCCAGTTTCTAAAAGTCTGCCTATTTAAGAAAGATCTACAGCATCCAAGACCCATCTCCAACATGGTCCAAGAAGACTCATTGTCCTCCCTAAAGAAAAATGCCAAGGTTTATTTAAAAAAATAGACAGTTCCTTTCAAAGAACAGAAACAGTCATAATCAGAGAACACCACCAACTGTCAGGGAAGGGACCCGATGGTCCCCCCAGAAAATTCCAGTAGCTTTATGGAATTGCTAAAAACCTTCCCATCTCCTTTCAGACTGGAAGTTTTTATTAAATTTGTCCTTTCCCTGTATATTATAGTGTGTTGGTGAGTTTTAGTTTGGGGACTTTTTAGATCATAGAATGATTAGATCAAGAGGAACCACATTCGGACTTAGAACGTACTGCATGTTTTCTTAGACATCTTTGACTATGATGCAATGCATTATTAAATGATAGCATTTCAGGTTTTCTCTCTTCTGGAGGGGTAAGTATACCCTATACATGGAAATAAAGGATGAAGTGGGTATTTAATGGCCACAGAGTAACCTATGGCAGAAACTGCTGGTGCATGAAAAAGCCCATTTCCTCCTCTTAGTCATTGACTGAGACAACCTCCATTGGAGGCTATTTTCTCTTCCACTTTATTGTTCATCTTAAAGGCCATGTACAAACTATTGCCAAAGGTAGAAAGCATCTCTTCCTTGATTGTAAAGGGCTGAGACTCTTTGTAATCTACTTTGTAACATGAATGAAGGCACTGTGAAGTTTAAATTATATATTACAAATATTAATCTATCCTGATGTTACTCCCTTTTAGCAGTTTCCAGTTCTCAACAACTTATGATGTAGCTACATTTCTACAAATGACAGTTATTGTATTTTTTGTTGCCATTAGCTTATATTGCTATATTTGGTTAATCAATATTCAAAGATTTTTCTAAAAGAACAGACATTGAAAAATGAAGTTAATAATTTTCACATAACTACACATTAAATATCTAATTTACCATTAATTTCAAGAACAAGTATTGGCCAAATTAATATATGCCTTTAATTACATTAGGTAATTAAATTTCACAGTTTAAAATGATAATTAGTGCATTATTCATGTTACAGTTTTTTAAAAACTTGTCCTTTTCAGATCAGAGGAAACACTATGGTATAATTAAAAGAAAAAGGGTAGCTGTCATCTTTGTCTTTTTTACTTAAAATTTTGCTACTTTTGGTAAGTAATTTCTCTCTCAGCATCTGACTTTTACATATAAAAAATTGAAGTTAGGAATACCTATCTTTCAGTGTTTCCGTAAGGTTTACACAATGTCATCAATCAAAAACTCCTAACCTGAAAGCCATTCATCTAAAAATATTTAGATTCTTTGTATTATCCACTTTCCAGTATTAGTTAAAATTATGAATCAAATCAATTTTTATAAAGCTATCTCCCCAAAATCAGATGAAGCAATGATGACAATTATGAAGTTATAGGTGTATCTATTTGTATAAAATGTGGATGTCTGGGATGGAAAGAAAATAATTCACTCCAATTAAATTCTACCTATGAGATCATATGCTACATGGTGAGTAAGTACTAACACTAATTTGTATTCATTAAATATTTTTTATTCAACAAAGTTATTGAACACATCTATGTATAGGGATTTGATCAAGCTATAAATATACATTTAAAAGTAGATACATAGACCAATGGAACAGAATGAAGAACTCAGAAATAAAGCCAAATACTGAAAACCAAATGATCTTTGACAAAGTACACAGAAACATAAATTGGGGAAAGGACATCCTATTGAATACACAGTGCTGGGAACATTGGAGAGCCACATATAGAATGAAACTGGATCCTTATCTCTCATCATATAGAAAAATTAATTCAGGATGGATTAAAGATCTAAATCTCAGACTTGAAACCATAAAAAGTTCAAAAGAAAAACTAAGAAAACCTCTTCTGGACATTGACCTAAGTAAAAAATTTATAAGACCCCAAAGCAAATGCAAGAAAAACAAAAATAAGTAAGTGGAACCTACTTAAATGGAAAAGCTTCTGCATAGCAAAAGAAATAATCATCAGAGTAAACAGACAACCTACAGAATGAGAGAAAATATTTGCAAATTATGCATTCAACACATGACTAATATCCAGACTCCAAAGGAACTCAAGCAAATCAGCAAGAAGAAAAACAAATAATTATATTTAAAAGTGGGCAGAGGACATGAATACACAATTCTCAAAATTAGATATATGAATGGCCAACAAATATATGAAAAAATGCTCAAAACCATGAACCATCAGTAAAATCCAAATTAAGACTACAATGATATACTACCTTACCTCAGCCAAAATGGCCATTATTAAAAAGTCAAAAAATATGTAGATGTTGACATACATGTGGTGAAAAAAGAATGCTTATGCACTGCTGCTGAAAATGTAAATTAGTAAAACTGCTATGCAATACGGTATGGAAATCTCTCAAGGAACTAAAAGTAGATCTACCATTCAATGCAGCAATCCCACTACTGGGCATCTAACCAGGGGAAAAGAAATCACTATAGCAAAAATACACTTGCATGCATATGTTTGTCACAACACAATTTACAATTGCAAAGGTGTGGAATCAGCTTAAGTGTCCATCAACCAATGAGTGGATAAAGAAAATGTGTGTATATGGGTCGGGTGCGGAGGCTCACGCCTGTAATCTCAGCACTTTGGGAGGCCGAGGTGGGTGGATCCTGAGGTCAGGAGATTGAGACCATCCTGGCTAACGCGATGAAACCTCGTCTCCACTAAAAATGCAAAAAATTAGCCAGGTGTGGTGGTGGGCGCCCGTAGTTCCAGCTACTCAGGAGGCTGAGGCAGGAGAATGGCGTGAACCAGGAAGGTGGAGCTTTCAGTGAGCCGAGATCGCGTCACTGCACTCCAGCCTGGGCAAAAAAAAGAAAAAAGAAAAAGAAAATGTGTATACACATATATATATACACACACACACACACATATATATATACACACACACACACACACGTACACATACACCATGGGATACTACTCAGCCATATAAAAGGATGAAATAATGTCGTCTGCAGCAACTTAAATGGAACTAGAGGTCATTATTCTAAGTGAAGTAACTTAGGAATCAAAAATCATATACCTCATGCTCTCACTTGTACAATTCATCTATGTAACCAAAAACCACTCTTGTCCCTGAAACTATTGAACTTCAAAAATAAAATAAAATTTAAAAGAAAAAAATTAAAAACATCAACAAAAAATACCCAACAAACTGTGTTAGTCCATTCTCGCAGAGTTATAAAAAAAATGTGACTGGGTAATTTATAAAGACAATAGGTTTAATTGGCTTTCAGCTGTGGAGGCTGTACAGGAATCATGGCACCAGCATCTTCTTGGGGAAACCTCAGGGAGTTTTTACTCATGGTGGAAGGCAAAGCAGGAGCAAGCACATCACATGGCGAAAGCAGGAGCAAGAGAGTGAGGAGAAGGAGCTACACACTTTTTAAATGACCAGATCTCATGAGAACTCACTCACTATCATGAGGACAGTACCGAAAGGGATGGTACTAAACTGATCATGAGAAGTATGTGCCAATAATCCAATCACATCCTACCAGCCCCCACCCTACAACACTGAGAATTACAATCAAACATGAGATGTGGGTGGGGATGCAGATGCAAATTATATCACAAATGAAACAAAAATAAATATACATCTAGTAGTCATCTGCCTGGAAGTGATGATCATCAAAAAGAAAGAAAAGATGAGATTACTGAAGCAAGAAATGAATAAGGAAGAAAACCAAAATAGAAACAGGACTTATACAGGCTAGATCTGAAAATTAGGATGATAGATGCCAAAGAAGAAGTACAAAATAATACATCCTTACCAAAACTAGGAGAAAAACTTTTAGTGGTGGGACTGAACAAAACTATCAAATATGATAGAGAATTTATGAAGCATAAGGAATAACAAAGATACCCAGAAGGCCAAATTTCATTAATAAGATAATCTTGTAAATAATCAGAAATATATTTTTTTAAATGTTATATAATACCCTTTCTTGAAACTTCTACTGTCTCCTGAGACTTTCACTAACTGCTCCAGACCACATCAAGATATTTAAGTTCAGTTAGAGTTTGCACTAGTTATTATAATATAAGCATATACAATACTCTCTCTTCAGAATATAACAAACTTGGACTTTTTCATGAATCATTCCTCTACTTTTCCACCATTTGTACATTGATATGAGTTGGCTGTGTCCCCACCCAAATCTCATCTTGAATTTTAGTTCCCATAATACCAACATGTTATGGGAGTGACCCAGTGGGAGGCAACTGAATCATGGGGGCAGTGACCCCCATGCTGTTCTCATGATAGTAAGTGAGTTCTCATGAAATCTGATGGTTTTATATGGAGTTTTTCCCTTTTGCTTGGTACTTCTCCTTCCTGCTGCTATTTGAAGAAAGACGTGTTTGCTTCCCTGTCCTCCATGATTGTAAGTTTACTGAGGCCTCCCCACCCTGGTGGAAATGTTCCTCAACTAAACCTCTTTCCTTTGTAAATTACCCAGTCTCAGGCAGTTCTTTATAGAAGCATGAGAATGGACCAACACAGTAAATAGGTACTAGAAGATAGTGGGTGTTGCTATAGGGATACCAAAATGTGGAAGTGATTTTGGAACTGGATAACAAATGAAGGTTGGAACAATTTGGAGGGGTTCTGTCTTTCAGAAGAAGACAGGAAAATGTGGGAAAGCTTGGAACTTCCTAGACACTTGGAGGGCTCAGATGACAAGAAGATGTGGGAATGTTTAGAACTTCCTAGAGGCTTGTTGAATAGCTTTGTCAAAATGCTGATAGTGATATGGACAATGAAGTCCAGGCTGAGGTGGTCTCAGATGGAAATGAATAACTTATTGGAAACTGGAGTAAAGGTCACTCTTGCTATGCAAAGAGACTGGTAGCATTTTGCCCCTGCCCTAGAGATCTATGTTACTTTGAACCTGAGAGAGATTATTTAAGGTATCTGGCAGAATACATTTCTATGTGTCAAAGCATTTTTTTTTTTTTTGGGAGACGGAGTCTCGCTCTGTCACCCAGGCTGGAGTGCAGTGGCCGGATCTCAGCTCACTGCAAGCTCCGCCTGCCGGGTTTATGCCATTCTCCTGCCTCAGCCTCCTGAGTAGCTGGGACTACAGGCGCCTGCCGGCAAAGCATTTTTGAGGAAGCAGAGCATAAAAGTTTGGAATGTTTACGCCTGATGTTGTGATAGAAAAGGAAAGTCCATTTTCTGGGGAGAAATTCAAGCCTGCTGCAAGAATTTGCATAAGTCATAAGGAGCCAAAGGTTAATCACCAACACAATATGGATAATGTTCCAGGGCATGTCAGAGACCTTCACAGCAGCCCCTTCAGTCACAGGTCTGGAGGCCTAGGAGGAAAAAATGGTTTGTGCCACCTCAAGACATGGTGCCCTGCATCCCAGCTGCTTCAGTTCCAGCCATGGCTAAAAGAGGCCAAGGTACAGATCAGGCCATTGCTTCAAAGAGTGCAAGCCCCAATCCTTGGCAACTTCCATGTGGTGTTGGTCCTGCAGGTGTGCAGAAGACAGGATTTTAAGTTTGGAGACCTTCACTTAGATTTCAGAGGATGCATAAAAATTCCTGGATATTCAGGCAGAGGTGTGCTGCAGGGGTGGATCACTCTTGGAGAACCTCTGCTAGGTCAGTGCAGAAGGGAAATGTGGCATTGGAATCCCTACACAGAGTCTCCACTGGGGCACTGCCTATTAGATCTGTGAGAAGAGGGCCAGTATTCTCCAGATCCCAGAATGGTAGATCCACTGACACCTTGCACTCTTTGCCTGAAAAAGCCACAGATGCTCAATCTCAGCCTCTGAAAGTAGGGGTACTTTACATGAGGGGACTGTATCTGCAAAACCACAGGGGCACTGCTGCCCAAGGCCATGGGAGCCCACCTCTTGTATTAGCATGAGCTGGATGTAAGACATGGAGTAAAATGAGATCATTTTGCAACTTTAAGGTTTAATCACCACCCTGTTAGATTTCGGACTTGCATGGGGCCTGTAGCCCCTTTGTTTTGGCCAATTTCTCCCGTTTAAAATATGTATATTTACCCAGTGTGTTTACCCCCATTGTATGTAGGAAGTAACTAAGTTTTTGATTTTCCAGGCTCTTAGGTGGAAGGGACTTGCCTTTTCTCAGATGAGACTTGGGACTTGGACTTTGGGGCTAATGCTGGAATGAACTAAGACTTGGGGGACTGTTGGAAAGCCATGTGTGTGCTTTGAAATATGAGGACATGAGATTTTGGAGAGGCCAGGGGTAGAATGATATGGTTTGGCTGTGTACTTACACAAATCTCATCTTGAACTGTGGTTTCTATAATCCTCACGTCATGGGAAGGACCCACTGGGAAGTAATTAAATCATGGGGGTAGTTACCCCCATTCTGTTCTCATGATAGTGAGTTCTCATGAGATCTGATGATTTTGTAAGGAGATTTTCCGCTTTTGCTTGGCACGGTTCCTTTTTTTCCAAACAGAAGAAAAAGTATTATAAATAGAGGGGGGAAAATATGGGAATAAAGCAAAATACATATGATAAATATAATTACAACTAAATTAATTTTGACTGACTAAAATAAAAATGTATTATATCATTCATGGGCTTATGGGTGATATAGTGATTTATTTATCTATGAAAAATTAGATAATGAGTAGAGGAAAGGTACATATGTACAATTTATTTTGTAATCTATGCATATGAATTGTCTCCATAATTTCCCAACAGCATCTCTTCCTGTTGAGATCTAGGAGTCACCTCTTTGTTTTCTTTATTGTTAAATATTCCACTTGTGTTTAATTTCAAATGTGCCATGCCTGGATATATCATATGCTTCAACACAAGAAAATGGTACAACACTGTTATTACTTTGCAATGCTATTGCTCTTTGGAATTTATACTTAATCAATGTAGATTTCTTGGATCTACATTTTCCTAATACTAACTATTCAATTATGGTTACATTTTTAATCATGACACTGTCAATCATGGTACTTCCATTGAATACTGGCTTCCAATGACTTTCCCAAGATTACTAGTGAGTTTGCTTAATGATGACAAATAGGCAATTCTCATCCAAGGGAGAAAATGTAGTGTTTGATTTTCTATTTTTGCATTAATTCGCTTAGGATAATGCCCTTCAGCTGCATCTATGTTGCTGCAAATCACATTATTTCATTCTTTTTCATGGCTGTGTAGTATTCCATAGTGTATATGTACCATATTTTCTTTATCCAATCCACCAATGATGGGTACCTAGGTTGATTCCATGTCTTTCGAATTGTGAAATAGTGCTGTGATAAACATGTGAGAGCATTTGTCTTTTTGGTAGAATTATTTATTTTCCTTTTGGTATATACCCAGTAATTGGATTTCTGGGTTGAATGCTAATTCTATTTTTAGTTCTTTGAGAAATCTAACTACTTTCCACAGAGGCTAAACTAAATAAGATTCCCACCAACAGTGTATAATTGTTCCCTTTTCTTTGCACCCTCACCAATATCTGTTGTTTTTTGACTTTTTAGTGATGCCATTCCCACTGGTGTGAGATGGCATCTCATTGTGGTTTTGATTTGCATCACTTTGATAATTTATGAAGTTGAGTGTTTTTTCATGCTTCTTGGCCACTTGTATGTTTTTTGTATGTCTTTTGAGCAGTGTCTGTTCATGTCTTTTGCCTACTTTTAATGGGTTTTTGTTGTTGTTGCTGATTGGTTTAAGTTTCCTATAACTTCTGCATATTTGTCCTTTGTCAGAGGCAGAGTTTGCAAGTATTTTCTCTCATTCTGTAGGTTGTCAGTTTACCCTGTTGATAGTCTCTGTTGCTCTGCAGACATTCTTTAATTAGATCCCAATTGTCAACTTTTGTTTTTGTTGCATTTGTTTTTGAGGACTTTATGAAATGTTACTGAATTACATCCTCAAATATGTTTTCCGAGTTGCTTACTTTCTCTTCTTCTCTTCAGGAATGCCAATTTGTTGTAGATTTGTTCACTTTACATAATCCTCCACTTCCTAAAGGCTTTGTTCATTTTCTAAAATTATTTGTTTCTTTATTTTTGTTTGACTAGGTTGATTTGAAGGGCCAGTCTTTCATCTTTGAAATTCTTTCTTCTGCTTTATCTAGTCTGTTGGTAAGGCTTCCAATTTTTATTCTGAAATTCCTATAGTAAATTTTCCAATTCCAGAAATTCTGTTTTGTTTGTTTGTTTTAGTATAGCTATATCATATTTCAAATCCCAGATCATTTTTTTTTTCTATTTTCTTTTTGTTAGATATCAACATTCTGTTAGATCTTGTTGAGTTTTCTTGCCAGCCATATTCAGAATTCTACATTTGTCATTTCAGGCATTTCATTCTGGTTAGGATTCATAGACAACTTTGGGGGTGATGAAACACTCTGGCTTTTTGTATTGCTGAATTCTTGTGCTGGTTCTTATCTGAAGGATCTCCTCCTCCTCCTCCTCCTCCCTCCTCCTCCTCCTCCTCCTCCTCCTTCTTCTTCTCCTTCTCCTTCTCCTTCTTCTTCTTTTTTGAACATCATTGAATGAGGCTTTTCTTTTATTATTCTTTTCCTTGAAAGTATGCATGTGATTTATGTTGTGTATGATCAGTTGTCTTCATTTCTGGATGTTTTCATTGGGCGAAGTCTCTGTATGGGTTCCTCAGTTGCAGATAGGTTCATTTGGTGGCTTTTTCAGATGTTGTTTGTTGCAGTGTTACATTTTTGTTTGGTGGTGAAATTCAGGCATTAGTCCAGTAGATAGCACTTAAGAGTAAGGGCCAGTGGGTAGGCTCTTATTCTGTAAGTGCTCATCCTCAGTGGGGGCGAGGGCAACAAAGAAGTGCAAAAAGCTTCCTCCTCCAGCACATCCTCGCCTTTGGTGGGGTTAAGGCCACTGAAGAAGTGGGAGAAGCTTCCATTTGCAGCCCACGCTGGTGGGTGCTCAATGGGAAGAGCTGCAGCCTCTTCTGCAGGAGTACCCTGGAGAGTGAGGAAAGCTAGATATGAACCCCGCTCTGTTACATGTGTGACAATAAAGCTTTTTATTGCATGAGCAATAAAGCTTTTTAATAGCCTGGGTGCAGGCGGACTGAGTCCAAAAAAGGAGTCAGCAAAGGGATATAGGGGTGCAGCAGTTTTATTGGATTTGGGTAGGTAGTGGAAAATTATCGTTAAAGGGGGTTTTCTCTTGCAGGCAGGAGTGGGGGCCACAAGGTGCTCAGTGGGGAGCTCCTGAGACTCATTGTACAGGAGAAGGAATGTTACCAGCTCAATTGATCAGTTAGGGTGGGGCAGGAAAAAATCAAAATGGTGGAATGTCATCAGTTAAGGCAGGAACTGACCATTTCACTTCTTTTTGGTTCTTCAGTTGCTTCAGGCCATCTGGATGTATATGTGCAGGTTACAAGGGTTATGACAGCTTAGCTTGGGCTCAGAAGCCTGACATTCCTGTCTTCTTATATTAATAGTAAAAACAAAACAAAATCGTGGTGAATTATTGGGGTGGCATAAATTTTGGGGAGTGTTATGGAGAGACAATGGGCGATATTTCTTAGGGTTGCTTCAAGTGGGATTGGGGCAGCGTGGGAACCTACAGTGGGAGAGATTAAACTGAAAGAAGATTTTGGGGTAAGGGGGGGTATTGTGGGGTTGTTAGAAGGAGCATTAGTCGTATAGAATGATTGATGATGGCCTGGATGTGGTTTTGTATGAACTGAGAAACTAAAAGGAAGACACAAGGTCTGAATAAGAGAAGGAGAAAAACAGGTATTAAAGGACTAAGAATTTGGAGGACCTAGGATATTTAATTAGAGAGTACCCAAGGTGGTTCAGTGTAATTATTGTAATTATTTGCTTGATTGGTGAGTTTCTGGGTTCTATCCTTGAGTGTTTTTTTTATGTTTTCATATACCAGGCTATTTGCATTTAGGTAAAAACAACACTCCTCATTAAAAAATATACATAGTTCTCCTTTTTCAGCAGTGAGTAACAAGGTTTGGTGGTTTTGGAGGAAAGAGAAATGCAAAACCAGTAATTGTTTGTTAAAGAAGGATTAGAAACGGCTAGGAGAGAGTGAGTGAGATTGATAGTGTGGTAGAGACAGCGGGGTAGAGGTAGAGGGTGGCATAAGAACGGGAATGAGAATAAAAGTGAATATAAAAGTAAAGAATAGGACTTCATCAGGGTGAAAGTATTGGAGGGTGCCCTGTCAGCAAAGATCATCTATCCACTCCAGGAGGGAGTCAAGAGTGGTGGATTGGGAGATACCAGGAGATATCGGCTATGATGGTTTGAAGGAAAAGTGTAAACTAGCAGTGTAAACAGGAGCAGGGAATTTATGAGTAGTTGAGAATTATGAATAGGGGTATGATTAGGCAGAAGATAATAGATTAGGCAGAAGATAAGAAAGATGACAAGTTTTTGGGGTGCAGTCCAAGTAGTGGGGTGACTGCATAAAGCCCTATTGCAAAATGTAGGGTAAGGATGAATAGACCTAATAGAATGAAGGGATGTATTAGGCTCATAAGGGTTATTACTATTCTTCAGAAATGTGAATGAGTCTAAGGGAAGTAGGGGAGAGTACTTGCAACTTCCAGGAGGAAGACGAGCGATCAGGCTGGCTGTTCTATGGACACAGCTTTATTCTGGAACGGTGAACCCAATGTGGAGGGTCCTGCAGATGGACGGCAATTGGGGTGCTATAGATGACTAAGTAGGGTCCAGTCCATCAAGGCTGTAGAGTTTGAGGGGTCAGACTCTTAACAAGAATTGATGGGCCAGCTAGGGTGTCTTTATATGGCTGGGAATCTGGAGTAGGCAAGAGAAGATTAGCAGTGTGGCAAATTCCTGTCTAGCTTGCTGGAGGACTGGAAGATAGGTGCCCAGAGGGCTGGTGTCTGGAATAAGATTGAGGCCAAGCAAGAAAGTGCATCCATATAAAAGTTTAAATGGACTGTACCCTATAGCATATCGAAGGCAAGCTCTAATTCTGAGAAGGGCAAGTGGTAGAAATAATGTCCAGTCCTTTTTAAGTTGGAGGTTGAGCTTGGTGAGGTTTGTTTTTAGAAGGCCATTCACCCATTCTACCTCTCCTGGAGACTGAGGACGGTAGGGGAGATGAAGCTTCCACTGAATATCAAGAGCATGAGAAACCGCCTGGGTGATTTGACTAATAAAGGCCAGACCAAAGGCCTCGATCCGTCTGGTGAAATTGTTGATCCAAACCAGGAGATATTTAGATTTACAGACGTGGGGAATATGAGTAAAATTAATCTGCCAATTTTGTGTTGGAATAAATCCACGAGCCTGATGCATAGGAAAAGGAGGATGTCTGAGAAAGCCCTGGGGGCTGGTGGCATGGCAGATAGAGCATTGAGAGGTGATGGTCTTAAGGATGGATTTCCATGAAGGGAAGGAGATGAGGGGCTGCAGGAGGGGAGTCAGAGGCTTGAATCCCACATGGAAGTGGTCATGAAAGGAAGAAAGAATGGACTGAGCTTGTGAGGCAGGAATAATGAATTTTCCATGATCTAAGAACCACTTGACCTGAGTTGGAAAAGACTGCTAGAGCAGGTTTTCAGAAGAAGAGTAGGTGGGAGTGACAGAGGAGAAAGAAAAATAATGGCCCTCTGAAGTGGGGGCTGGAATATTAGCAAGTGTGGAGACACTGGCTATTTCTTTTGCTGTCCTGTCAGCATAGTCATTTCCTTTTGCAATAAGATCAGTAGGTTTCTGGTGTCCTTTACAATGAATGAATCCAGCGTTGGCTGGCAGGAGAGCAGCCTTAAGGAGGGTCTTAATTAGAGAGGCATTGATAATGAAAGAGCCTTGTGTGATAAGGAAGCCTCTTTCAGCCCAGATGGCAGCACAGTTATGGAGGATGTGGAAAGCATATTTGGAGTCATTATAAATATTAATGTACATTTCTTTAGCGAGAGAGAGCACATGAGTTAAAGCAATCAGTTTGGCTTGTTGAGAAGTGGTGGAGGGAAGAAGTGCAGCAGCTTTGATAATAGAAGTGTGGGACATGACAGCATATCCAGCTTTAGCTGGTGAAAATTGATTGGGTTTAGAAGAACTGCCATCAATAAACCAAGTATGGTCTGGGTTTGGAATTGGAAGAATAGAAATATGAGGAAAGGGGAAAGACTCTATGTGTATTAGGAAAATACAGTCATGTGGTTCAAGACTTGTGTTGGGTGCTAACTGAGAAGTTGGGTTGAAATTGGGCCCATGGGTAATAGTTACTGTTGAAGTTTCAACTAAAAGTCAGTAGAGCCGGAGGAGTCAAGGGGCAGATAATAAATGTAAAATGTGTGAAGAGGATATTAATGCTTGAAGGTTGTGAGAACTGTCAAGGTTAAGTGGAGCATAGCCTCTGGTTTTGAAGATGTCTTTGAGGTCGATAACAGAATAGTGAATTGTGGAAGAGGGTACTGAAGATAGGAGGGTGTATGGGTTTGGCACTATAGGATGGATGGGAAGGACAATGTGATTAATAAGGCAGAGATCCTGAACCAACCTGTAAGACTTGCACGGTTTCTGGATGGATAGCATAGGGGAGTTGCAAGGAGAATTTGTAGGCTTTAAGAGGCCATGTTGTAACAGATGGGTGATAATGGGCTTTAACCCTTTTAAAGTCTGTTGTGGGATAGGATATTGGCATTGAGCAGGATAAGGGTGATTAGCTTTTAATGGGATGATAAAGGGTGCATGATCGGTCACCAAGGAGGGAGTAGAGGTATCCCATATCTGTGGATTAAGGTAGGGAGACACAATGGGAAGGTGTGAAGGAGGCCTTGAACTGTGAAAAAGGGTGGAAATGAGATGTGGCTGTAGCCCAGGAATAGTCAGGGAAGCAGATAATTTAGTTAAAATGTCTCGACCTAATAAGGGAGATACGCAGGTAGGGATAACTAAAAAACAGTGCATAAAGGAATGTTGTACAAGTTGGCACCAGAGTGATGGTGTTTTAAGAGGTTTAGAAGCCTGGCTGTCAATACCTGCAACAGTTATGGAGGCAAGGGAAATCGGCTCTTGAAAAGAAGGTAATGTGGAGTGGGTAGTCTCCGTATTGATTAAGAAGGGGATGGACTTACCCTCCACTGTAAGAGTTACTTGAAGCATCTGTGGTGGTCCAGGGGGCCTCCAAGGCAATTGGGCAGCATCAGTCTTCAGCTGCTAAGCCAAGAAGATCTGGGAAGGAGAAAGTCAGAGAGCCTTGGGCCAAAGTTCCAGGGGCTCTGGGAGTGGCTGCCAGATGAGTTGGACTGTCCAATTTCTGCACAAATGGGACACAGCTTAGGAGGAATTATGGGCTATGGGCATTCCTTGGCATAGTGGCCAGATTTCTGGCACTTGAAGCAAGATCCTGGGGGAGGAGGTCCTGGAGGAACACCTGGCTGCTGCGGTTTAGGCATTTTGAAGTTCTTGAGTGCTGGAGATGTGGCTGGGGTTTCTCTCACAGCAGAGGCAAGTAATTGCAACTCAGAACTATTTGCCACTTCGCTGCCCCTTCTCTATTATTGTACACCTTGAAGGCAAGTTTAATTAAGTCCTGTTGTGGGGTTTGAGGGCTGGAATCTAATTTTTGGAGCTTTTTCTAATGTTGGGAGTAGATTGGGCAATGTTAGATATGAGTTCTAAATTTCATTTCAAAGAATCAGTATCAGTATATGCAAGTCTTTGACTTCTCCTTTTAAACTTAACTTCCTCATAAAGCAACCTTTTTCGATTATCTGCTCCACCCTGACTCATTTCAATCACCTGCTCCACCCTGACTCAATTCAATCACCTCCTCCACCCTGACTCATTCCAATTACCTGCTCCACCCTGACTCATTCCAATTACCTGCTACCTGCTCCATCCTGACTCATTCTCCACCCTGCATAATCATTTTTCCCGCCCAACCACTCACCCCACCACTCTCTTTAAATTAGCCAATTGGAATTAGTTTAGCTTGTGCAGTCTAACCCTAACCAATAGGGGAATGACACAGCAGCAGGGGCCACATGCATCAGGGATAAGAACCCCTTCCCCTCCCTTGTCCAAGTGTTTGCTCACCATTACTCCATCTGTAGGGGTGCACCCTTCTATAGAAGTAACTTGCCTTGCTGAGAATTAAAAAGAAAATTTTATATTCAAGTGCAACTTCTTTTGTGGCACTAACAATTTATTTATAACAGATAATAAAATGCATATTAAGAATAAGACACCCCTTCTAAGTCTAGGGTAGTAAAACATCTAAGGGTTGTTGCCAAATGGGCCATGGACTAGTTTTTTATATTTGATGGTTAGCTTTTAGGCTGGGTTTTTATATTTGATGAAAAAGAGCCTAAAAGCTAACTGATTTGGGAGAGGTCAGATAAAGAAAAAAGGAGCATTAACCTTGACTATGCCTTTAGCTCTAGCCACCTCTCCAAGAGGAAATTGTTGGGCAGGTAGGGGAGAGCTAGTTGTGCAACAAAACTGAAAGCCAGACCAGTTATGAGGAGAGGAGGTGATAGAAAGATTATACGGTGGGGAAGCAGAGGCTCAGGAAAAATTGGGACTTAGCTCAGCCTTGTGAGGAGCAGCCTGGGGAGGAGGGGAGAGGTCAGATGGGTCCATAGAGAAAGAGGATTCAAAGGACTCAGAGCTTGGAAGGGAGATTGAAGGAATAGACAGGAGAGAAAGAAGGAAGTTTTGGGATGAGTCACATTGGGAGTAGAGACTAGTTGGGGACTGATGTGTAAAGAATGCCTGGACATCAGGCACCTCAGACCATTTGCCCATTTTACAACAAAAATTATCTAGATCTTGTAGGATGGACAAATCAAAAGTGCCATTCTCTGGCCACTTGAAACTGCTGTTGAGTTTGTATTGGGGCCAAGCAGCTATTAGAGAAGAAAACAAGATGTTTAAGTTTTAGGTAAGCTATTAGTCAAAGGGGTTTTAGGTTTTTAAGAACACAGGTTAAGGGAGAAGAAGGGGGAATGGAGGGCAGAAGGTTGACCATAGTGAAGGAGGTAAGTTTAAAGAGAAAGGTAGAGACATGGAGAAGGGGGCGGGGGTGAGCAGCCTTGGGCTGTAATGTGGGTGAGCAGCCAAAGCAGACATCCCCACAATTGACTTACCACCAAGGGAATGTGGGTGAATGACCAAGGCAGGCATACCAGCAGTGATCAGACACCAAGGGAAGACTGCCTTCCCAAATCCATGACCAACGCCAGAGTTTTTGAGTTCATGGATAAAATGCATCTCCTTTGTCTCTACTAGAGAGGAAAAAGAACTGGAATTGGAAGGACAGGGAGATTAAAGGATAGCGAAAGAGGCTGGAGAAGAGATTGAAGAGACCGCTTACCTGATTTGAAATTGGTGAGATGTTCCTTGGGCTGGTCTCAGGACCCGAGGTTGTAAGTGGATCTCCTCACAGAGTGAGGGCGAGGACAGGGGGCCGGTCTCCTGAAGGAGTCCCCCTGTCCCGCGTCTTTGGCACCAAACGTTACATGTGTCCATGTGAAGATACCACCAAACAGGCTTTGTGTGAACAATAAAGCTTTTTAATCACCTGTGTACAGTCAGATTGAGTCCGAAAAAGAAGTCAGCAAAGGGAGTTAGGGGTGGGGCAGTTTTATAGGATTTTGGTAGGTAATGGAAAATTACAGTTAAAGGGGGTTTTTCTCTTGCAGGTAGGGGCGGGGGCCACAGGGTGCTTGGTGGGAAGTTCCTGAGACTCGCTGTCCAGGAGAAAGGGTGTCACAAGGTCAATTGATCAGTTAAGGTGGGGCAGGAACAAATCACAAGGATGGAATGTCATCAGTTAAGGCAGGAAGGGGCTATTTCACTTCTTTTTTGTTCTTCAGTTGCTTCAGGCCATCTGGATGTATATGTGCAGGTCACAGGTGTTATGATGGCTTAGCTTGGGCTCAGAGGCCTGCCACTCTCCAAGTCTGTTCTCAGGCTTTGTTGATGTCCCTGTCAGAAGCTGGCACCATATTCACATTTCCTTTGACCCAGAGGGAGCTTTGGTGGGTTGTGCTCCCTCCTCCATTAGGGGTGGTCTGTTTTGAAATTATATCTCCAGGGGAGTGGCGTCCACCTCGTTCCCATTCCTTGGAGCTGGTGCGGCACTTTTCCCCAACTGACTGAGGGATCAGGCTAGGGCACCCAACAATGACACACAGACCAGACCAGCTCTGGGTCTCAAAGCTCTCCCTATCTCCAAGCCTTACTGCCCAGGAGAAACCTTGGCCTCAGCAACTCTCCTCTTGCTCCAGTTCTGCAATGGGAAAGGGCCTATTTCTAGTGCCTTCTCTGGGGCGCTCTCCACAATTGCTGGCCACCAAACAATGACTGACCTTGTATGAGCCAGGATTAAAAATGGCATTCTCCTCGCAGTCCTGGGCCTGGGAGAATGCCTGCAGTTTTGCCCATGTCTTTCCCTTTCTCTGTCTCTCAGCCACTACCCAAGTTAGCTCCAGGGCTTAGGAGAAAGAAGGTGCTCTTCCTTGACCTGGGTGGTACAGATCCTTAGTGGAAAAGTGAGGCACAGAGGGAGACTGACCACCCCTCTTGCGTACTGGGGCTTCACTCACTTTTATCAGGCAAGGGAGCTGATTGCCCACCTTCTCCTGCCTGGGCTCTGGGTTGGCCCTCACTATTTCAACGAGTTCTCATTTTCCTTCTGGAATTAAGGCTAATCAAGTTGATTTTTATGCACTATGTTTGCTATTTCCAAGTGGCTGGGGCATGCTATAAAGCCTCTAATCTGTCATCTTGGAAAAAAAAATGTTAATGTTCGTATCATGTAAATATTTTAACCATAAATATTTGAGAAAATTATAAAGGAAATAAGAACAAACGTTGCTTAGGAGCTTCTAATTATTAATTGTTATTGTTTATCATCTTTCAGTACAGCTCAAAAAATTATTGAGAACACTATGGCTTATAATCTTGAGATGGTAAATTAAAAAAAAATAAAATATTTACTACATTGCTCTTTTCCAGTTCCTATAAACTTTTAATCTTATTTACAAAATAAGTTACGTTAAATATTTGACAACGTAATTTCAACCATCAATTCAAATAGAGTTTAGAGTTTAAGTTAACAAATAATAAGCTTCTGAGATTTACAAGCTCCATGTTTGCAAGAGTCAGGTACATGCTACAGGTTATTATAGAATCCACGTGGAATAGCGGGGATTGAGCCCACATGCTTTAAGTTTTGGTATGCTAATAATTGTGAGATCTAAATTACATCCTTCTTTGATCTGTCATTTTTACCACCACTTTTTTTGAGAGGTTTACATAAATTATTTCTTAAGCCCTTTTCACTTTCTGAAGTCATTTTTATGTAGTGCAAGTACTTCTGATTTTTCTATTGAACCAGTTGCATTATTTTGTTTTATTTTACTTTATTTTTGAGACAGAGTCTCACTCGGTTGCCCAGATGGAGGGCAGTGGCATGATCATGGCCCACTGCAGCTGAGACCTCTTGGCTTCAAGCAATCCTCCCACCTCAGTCTCCCAATCACATGATTCTATGAATGAAAAACATCAATGGAAGAAAGTGATCGAAATACTCAGACAGGCTGGCTCCATCATCAAAACTTATTAGAAATCAAATCCCTAAAACATCATGTATTTATCTAATTCTCTTATAATATAGCAGTTAAATTATTTATTTTTTTGTTTTCAAAACCAATTACATAAAATGGAGTCCCTCAGAAAGCAGCATCAGTTTAACCTATGAGGATGAGTAGCTCTCAAGAGCATTACAGAGCACTGTCAGAAGTATAGATTTGGTTGGGTGCAATGGCTCATGCCTGTAATCCAAGTACTTTCTGAGGCCAAGATGGGAGAATTGCTCAAGGCCAGGAGTTTGAGGAAATACTTGGCAACATAGCAAGACCCCGTCTCTCCAGAAAATTAAAAAATTAGCCAGGCATGTGGCTAATCTGTGGCACATACTTGCAGTCCTAGCTACTCAGGAAGCTGAGGTGTGAGAAAATTACTTGAGTACAGGCGATCAAGGCTGCAGTGAACTATGATCACACCACTGCACACAAGCCTGGGTAACAGAGAGAAACTCAGTCTGAAAAAATAAATGAATTATATATTTGCCAGTTTGTAAAACAAGGCACCTTGTGGGTTATCCTGCACAGTGTTTCCTCTAAATTATGTTGTGAACTATGCTCTTCAGCACTAAACCAACAAAGACATACAGATATGTATGCCCCTTTATTTTAAGCTTTTAAGAAGCTAGTATGCAAGGAAATTCTTGGTATTGAAAAACTGTTTGATACCAGTATTATTAATAAGCTTCAAAAGAAGCAAACCTTTGCTGCAAAGTGAATTACACAAAAGGCAACATGTATATATTGAAAACCTTAATTTACCCATGGTGTTTTGCTCTTCAGGATCAACATTATATTAATATAGCTATATATCAGTTTATCTTTGGCCTCTGGAGAGCCTTTACCGCTTATATTTGTATGAGAATCTAATACGAAAACCTGGAACAAGTTTTAAATTTAAGCCCCTTAAATTTAACTACACTGTTCAATATCACTATGTTCTCCAATTTCTAAGAAGTTATTACCTAGAGTATTGATAGGTAATGGGAGTCAGGATAAAATAACGATACAGCTAAAAGGCTAAAAGGAGATTCTTATTTTTAAGCTGGTTTATAGAAAGGAATTGGCTAGTGTCCAGTGCTATAGAAATGCTATGTAACCTTATGCCTGAGACTGAAATGCTTGGGCCTAGCATAAAAATAAATAAGGTTATTTCCGTAGATAGCAGACGTCCAGTCAGAGCACACAACCACACCCCAAACCCCCATCCCAAACACACACACACACACACACACACACGCGCGAGATGCAAAAATAGGCATATCATCTGGATAAAAGTTGTCGAGTAGAAGGTTAGTCCAAATTAAAAGCATTTTTCCTTTGTTTTTCTAAGAATTAATTCTTTAAAATTTACAATTTTAAGTATTTAATAAAATGCATTGCAAGAGCCTTCAGAATATATAAGATGACTGTAGTGACTCTTTTCTAGTAAACTGTTCCAGTAATTTTCAGGCATGTAGAGGCTAAACTGGAAAGTTTTAATATTTAAGGCCTAATTTCAAGACTTCCCTCCTGCAACTGCTTGTGGAAATCACATCAGACAGCATGATTTCCCTAAGGATCTCCAACTGCCAGATTGCCATACTCCTAAGCCTTCTCACCAACCTCCACACCCCTTCTCTCCTGCCCCTCCTTCTGCTGAGCATATGTCAATCCCAGTTTCCTGCCTAATGAAATTCTAGTCACCTTCTTTTGCATAACATCATCTTCCATGAGAAGCTACTTCCATTTCATAGGATTAACTGTAGCATCTGGCCAAGTAAAAGGCGCATGGTATGGAATGGACTTTGTTCATGCTCCAAGGAGAGAACTTAAAACATTACATTATGACTCAGAGTCTACTTTTACGGTTGTCTCCAAGGTATTGTGAACAGGCTGAGACCTTGATTTTTGATTCAATTGCCTCCAATTTTATCAATGCCTAGCACATCATGTCAGGTACTCACAGTATATTCGGATTGGATTGTCAAACTGGCATTCTGTTTTAACTACTCAGACCTTCAGCATCCCTTATATTTGATCATGACCTTATAGATAACTACATAGTCACTCAATTTCTATTCTGTTCTAAAAATCTGTGACCCTGTACTAACATAACTTATTTGCTTTTACCTTAGAATATTGATGTGATTTTTTTAAATTATATGAGTAATTGAAGTGATTAACATTGGTCAAATGATCTCTGTTCTTCCTTTCTATTCTAAAATTTTCAAAATGATAAATAGTTTAGTTGATATAGTTACACTTAAATTCCCATGAAAATAATAAACACCTATCAGTTGTTGGTCTATATAGCATTTTAGTAAGTTGGTTACAAAATGTCTTAACCTGAAGTATTCAACATTACTACATTCTTACTGGTCAAATTGCCCAGTAGGGATTTTGCAAATATATTATTTTAGAATTTTATCTATGTGTGTATGTATTTATGTATTCATTTCTCATGCATTCCTGTATCAATTGTTATATCTATATATCGGATAATGCCCGCGTATATGTTATTTTTACTCAAATTCTTCAAAAACATGGATTACAGGGGTAAAACTAATTCATTTGCTCTGAATATCAGTCGCATCCAGCAATTATGTAATCTCCCTATTTTTGAAGTCTCTGGAAGATTATAGCAAGCTTGGAGTACCTTGTCTCTCTGTTCCATGTGTCTACCATGTACTTTTATTTCTTAAGGCACATGTTTCCGCAGAATACATTTTACAGATATATTAAAACAAACATCTCACATTTTCATTACAAAGTATTTACTAGGAAAAACATGCTCATTGCAGAAATCTAATCTTTTGGGCCTAGTGAAATATTTAATTTGCTTCTGGAACCCTTATCTATTGCTATAAGTTTAGATATTTTCAATTCTGGCTTCTTTCTGATTTCATAAATGGGGACAATATGATGTCATTCACTATTTGGTCTGTTATGCTGAAGCTATTATCTAGAATATCTTAAAGCTATAATAATGTATTATATTTATTTATAAATATATAGCAATATATATTTGCTCATAATTATACAAAGTTGGAACTTATTTTAAAATTTATTTGAAAATATTAGATTCAAAGAATTTCAGATATTATACTTTAAAATTGAAGCTTAAATCTTTAGAACTTCATAACTCTATGCAATATATATTTAATATATTCATGTTCTACATCCCCTGTTTTCTGATCTTATATAACAAACTACAACTAGAAAAGCAAGTCATATTAAGAAGTCTACATTTTGGCAATACAATGCCATATTTCTCTCAATTGTTTATAATTCAACATTTGACATTTTGCATATTTATTTTAATACTTTCTATATTTCATCTGGAAATATATTGAAAACCATATTTGCCATATGCAATCTATACTATCCTAGAAAAGTATCTAAATTTAGATCATTGTTAGATTTCAAGTCTCTTGCTATACTGAAGCCTGTGTTTCAATTTTACAATATAGTGATGTTTGTACCTGACTAGAATAAAATTTCAATTATTTATCAATTAGAGAAACAACTACAGCAGTTTCACCTTGAATTAAGACAAATTATCACATGATAAAATATTAAACAGTAAGCAAAACAATACCAGCAAAAACATGTCAAACAATTAATAAAGGAAGGTGCTTTTTTCTTACCAATTAATCAAATTAATTAATTGGTCTACTCAATTAATCAAATAACTACCCAATCCCAAATATTTTATTTTATTAAGAAAGGGATAATTTACAATGCTCTCCTTATTTATATAGGCAATAGTAAACTCTCAGTAAGAAGGACATTTCTATTCTAAAGAAAGAAGACAAACCATTGTAATAGTGTATTTGCTTATTATAGTGGGAAGAACTATACTTATAGATATATAGAAATATAGACATTTAGAAATATACAAAACATATAGGAATATATATATCTGAGCAAAGCATATTCCTAAGAACAATGAACACACAGTAGAAACATTTGTTCCCAGTACTAAGCCAAGCTTATTTAATTCACATATTCCTTTAATATTGAGACTCACATAAAACTTAAGAGTCGGGGTTTAAGAAAATGTTGTTATTGTTAGAATTCTTAACTATATTTTATATATGTATATGGTTAACAAAATTTTTAAAATTAATCTAAAAAAGAAATAAAAACAGTTTAGTTTTTAGAGTGGGAGTTTCTAATGATGTGTGAATAAACCTTAACTTCCCCAACTTGTTTATAAACTTACAAAAAAAGTTTTTCTAAACAGAAAGTTGCATTTCTTCTATGTACTTCTAATGCTACACATACTTCGTACATGCCACATAAGAGGCTCAATCTAGTTTCATTTGGACTAAAATTTTACATTTTGCCTACGACATACTTTAAAAAACATGTGTGTTTATATCATTTTATTTTTTGGAAGTTGGGCAAATCATTTAAAACAACACAAGACAACTAAAACTGTCATTTATTCACACTGTGTTTTTTAATAAAATATATTTTACATCAATAGGAATACTTTACATCAATAGGAATTTTTTTAATAGAAAAAATTCTGTCATTTATTTTAATAAATTTAGCTGGATAACAAATCACATTTATCTATTTTACTAAGGATCAGCAAAAATTTCAGAAGGGTTGGTGAGTGATCCTGAATTCAGAAGCCACTGTTATAAGGGACCATCCTTTTTTCTGCTGAGCTATTTTCTTTTGTGACATGAAAGTGCACTGAATACAAAAAGACATGAGTGCTGCCTCTAGCTTTATGGAAGACTGAGTGTTCTAGGGAATATATCACTTCAGGGCAGTCTGATCCTGAATAGCTTAGTTGTTTTCACAAGAGGTAGAAAAGTCTACCAGTGTCTCTTGCTACTTGCCCAAGGAAATAAGAGAACAAATGACAAAGAATTACTGGAGCTGGAGCAGCAGGCAACCTGGAAGGCCAGGGTTCCCTTGAGAACCTCTGTTCATAGAAGCCCAGATAGGATGTAATGATCAGAGCCTCAGAATCCTTTATTGGGCCTGGATTCTGGATGTAGACTGATAAAAAGCTTAGTCAGCTGTGATCTCTGGTAACCATAAATAACAAATTTTTCCAATGTGAGGTGGCAAGACTACCCCAAGAGTTTGTTAATAGAATGACATCATTATAAAAATCAGAGGATCAGTTAACAGTAGAATTAGATCCTCAAGGATTGCTTACATTAGCAATCACATTAGTATTCAGATAAAGACACTATAGTGGCTACTGTGAAAACTGAAAAGAAATAAAGAATATAATCACAAATGTATTTAGGTAATAGAAGATTATCAGGAATAAACATGGATCTTTCAAATAAAGGTATTTGATTTACAACCACTGAGTGACCATCAAATAACTGAAAATAAAAAAAATTATAAAAAATATTGTTTCAAGAAGAAAGAAAAAATTCATAGAAAAATATGCTAAAAGAACAAAAAGTGGGAAGCAAATAAGAAATCCAAATCCAAAAATAATCGGCTGCAGAAATTACTATTACCTCAACTAGTACTATTCACCTAATGGTGAAGTTTTAAAGATAAATAGGGCAAAACTCTGGAGAACCATAGCACAGAAGCTAGACGGGAGAGTTTAGCATTAGATATTTCTTGATACTTGACATTTTGGTAGATGAATGTATAAACTCCAAACAGAAGATAATAGAACTGGGAAAAGCTGGCTCATAATCATCTTCCCAATTTCTAAACATTTGACTCCCTAACAGCTCTTTCTTAGATTTTTTTCTTTTCCTTTACTCACTATTCAAGTAATCTCATCTAATATTATGATTTTAAATTTCATCTTTATACTAACCACTTTTAAATTTGTATTTCAAGTAGCTTGAGAGAAACCTTGAGCAAACTTTGATTTCTTTCTATATTTAGTGGTCCATAGAAAAGCCATTTGCAAATCCGACTTTTGAAGCTGGAAAATTCTCACACCCTGAATCACTACCATCCTCAGCCAAGCCACCATCATTTGCCACCTAATACTTAGCCTGCTTTAGCTCTTTTCCCTACAGATGAGTCTCAACACAGCAGCCAAAAATAAATAGTATAAGTTATGGCTTTTATTATACACCAAGTGAAAAATAGTTCTCTTTTTTTTCCCATGAACTTCCCTTCCATCTTTGCTATCTTGAGTGCCAAGTGTATCCTCTATGAACATACACTGGATCACTGATAAAATCCCTGCATTCTTCTGGGTGAACCAATAATATGATACAATACGACATCTCTTAAAATCTTTTTTAATGGTTGAAAAACATACATAATTATTTACAAAAGAGAATTTGACAGTTGGAAAGCATGAATTATTTGCAGTACAGTCAATACTATTTTAAACATAAAATATCTTTTTGTCTTTGCAGATTTGCATTATAAGAAAGACTGAGGGATTATAAACCATATCTAAAAGAAAAGAAGTGGTGGGGAATAAATTGTTGACTCTCCAAACACATCATATAGATGAATTATCCAAGCAAATTACTAGCAGTCTTGGAGAATAGTCAATGAATGCCTCTACATGTTTGTAAGTAAATTTAAAGTGTATCAGAATTTTGAGAGACTGTAATTAGTGGAAACAACTAGCTGAAATAAAAATTTAAATAATGTGTTTCTAAGAAGTCAAACAATAGGCCTAAGATTTTTTTCACACATCATTAACATCTAGGTAGAAGGGCTGTTAATTAGTAGAATAATGTTCAAAGAAACAATCATAGGATGATACAAGAAAATCCTTGCTAATGAACACTGGCTTTGATTTATGTTTTTGCTTTGAGTTCTCCAAGAAGTATGCAAATTTATAAGAAATTTTGGATCACATCATTATATTTTCTTGAATTATTTGTGCCCTCTGTTATCTCTCTGACAATTCTATGAAGCTTGAAATTTACTTTAAAGCTTTACAATATAGTGATATTTGTACCTGACTAGAATAAAATTTCAATTATTTATCAATTAGAGAAACAACTACAGCAGTTTCACCTTGAATTAAGACAAATTATCACATGATAAAATATTAAACAGTAAGCAAAACAATACCAGCTTATTAAACAGTAAGCAAAACAATACTTTAAAGAAAAATAATATTACATTTTGTATTAACTCAAAAGGTGTCTCCCTGAGGTAAATTATGTTATATTCTGAAACAAACTGTAAGTAATCTAAATGCCTATCTAGTAGAACACGAAAAGTTAGGTTCTGCATTTTTCTACCACACAGCTTTAATGCTTTCTCATTAAACAAGCAAAGATAGGTCCCCATGGCATGACCCGTTACTAGTGTTGCTAGTTATTAACGTTAAAAATAGAGCTAAAGTTAAATTCATGTATTTTCTTACGACAGGAGTCCCCCATTATCCCTGGGGGATATGTTCCAAGACCCTCAGTGGATGCCTGAAACTGTAGATAGGACCAAACCCTATTTATGCTACACTATATTTTTTTCCCAAACATACATACCTGTGATAAAGCTGAATTTGTAAATTAGGCACAGTTAGAGATTAACAACAATAATAATGAAATAGATAAAATACACTATACTGTAATAAAAGTTATGTAAATGTGGCCTCTCAAAATATCTTACTGTACTGTAGATATTAGACACCTCAGCATACAATTTTTTTCTTATTAAATTGAGAACTTTTGCCTTTTCATTTAAAGGAAGCAATTTACAGCTTCTCTTTGCCATGTCAAAATTGTCAATATAACTACTCTTGCACTTTGAGGTCATTATAAAATAAAATATGGGTTATTTGAATACAAGCACTACAATACGGCCACAATCATTCTGATGCCTGAGGTGGTTGACTATCAATCAATGACTGACTAATGGTTGGTAATTTAGATACTGTGGATATGCTGGACAAAGAGATTATTCATGTGTCGAGTGGGATGGAGTGGTACAGTGAGAGATGTTTTTAAACTTATGAATTGTTTATTTCTGGAATTTTCTATTTAATGATTTTGGAACTCCATTGATTATAGGTAACTGAAACTATGGAAAATGAAACTGCAAATAATTAGGGACTACTATATTCAAATGTTGTCCCTAAAAAAATTCTCACCCTTCTCCCTCCCTTTGTCCCTTGCTTATTCCTTCCTGCCCTTCCTTCTGTTGTCGACTTACTCATCAAACACTTTTTGAACAGGGAGCAAAGTAGACATTGGTTAAAGAAGAGGTTACATATGAAACTCGTATTTATACTCTAGTGGTCTGTATTAGCTCTTTGAGTCTGATCTCAGGTATTTCCTAGTCAAAACAAAGTGCTACTCCCTGATAATCTTTCTGTGTCTCTTTTAAAAAGCAACACATGTGCTTTCACCTAGCTTTAACTGTGAAAGGTACGTTTTTTTTAACACAGTGGCATTGAAGGTACTTTAGGTATTTGGCATTTCTTAGTATTTGGGGAAATGTTGACCATTTCACTCAAAGAGTTTTGCTACTCATAATATAGAGTTCCTTCCATTCCTCCCTCCCTCCCTCCCTCCTCTCTCTCTTTTCTTTCTTTTCTCTTTTCTTTCTTTCCTTTCTTTTCTTTCTTTCCTTTCTTTACCTTTCTTTTCTTTCCTTTCTTTCCTTTCTTTCTCTCTTTCTCTCTTTCTTCTTTTCTGACAGAATTTTGCTCTTGTTGCCCAGACTGTAGTGCAATGGCATAATCTCGGCTCACTGCAAACTTTGCCTCCCGGGTTCAAGCGATTCTCCTGCTTCAGCCTCCCAAGTAGCTGGGATTACAGGCATGCGGCCCCACGCCCAGATAATTTTGCATTTTTAGTAGAGACGGGTTTTGCCATGTTGGTCAGGCTGGTCTCGAACTCCCTACCTCAGGTGATGCACCCACCTCGTCCTCCCGAAGTGCTAGGATTACAGGCATGAGCCACCGCCCCTTGCCTAACATAATTATTTCAACATCAATTTTAACAATGCATTAAGTTCAGCTATTTTCTAGTTTTCAGTAAATGGAAAATATTTATAAAAAATAACTTGAAGCTAAGCAAACTTTTCTATAATTCAGGCAAAAGGTTATTTTACAATCTTTCTTGGACTAGCTTAAATGTGAAGACTTAACATACTGGTGGGAAAATAATAAGGTTGTATACAAGTTGAATTTTTAAAAATATGCCAGGAGATTTAAAAAAACATCCAGAGAAATACTAAAAGCTAAATTGTAAAATGAAATATATGCATGTCAATTGTTGTTTATGTAAATAAAGTTTATCACACAATATATGCAGCAAATATAGACTACACATACATTTCCAAGTTTTTTCCTCTCAGAGCAATGAAACAATCTTGATGTTCTTTCCATTTCTATCATTGCATAATAATGTATTAACTAAAAGTCATAATGGGTGGTTTTCATATTCCATGAGTAAACATGAAATTCTTAATCTTCTTTTCTCTGTTTTCATATTTCTGTATTTCCATATGATCCTTAATGTGAATAGCTTGTTTATTCCAAAATAAATATTTTTTAGAATGGCCAAAATATGTCTTCGAAATTTCTATAAATGGTGACTTTTATATGTATTCCAACTCTTTCTAGGTAAGTTTCAGCAAAACAAAAATTATTTTTATAATTTAAAAATACTAGAACTGCTCAGACATTTGTATTTTCTTTGACCCTTAATTTTGCATATGATCTTTTTACATACTAAGTTTTAAATCTTTATGAAGTCATACATACCAAATGTGTTATTTAATTCCATCTATTGTATTTTTTAAAAAATCTTCAGTTGACAGGCTGAAGAATCTTTGCTATCTTTTGTTTTACCTGTTTTATATTTTACCTCTAACTTTTTGATTACCTCAGTTTATTGGGTGATATGCTGTACAGATGCAACTTTTTGGTTTTCACAAATAGCTTGTTTTAAAAACATCTCATTGGTATGTGACTATCATTATGAAATTCTTACAGTAACCTATTTTATTTATCAGAATATTTTTTAATGAGTTATACTGCATTAATTAGGATACTGCATCAAGTAACAAAGGCCAGATTGTGATTTTTAGAATAGGGAAGTTTGTTACTCTCTCTTGTAATAGTCCTGATGTGAAATTTTCATGGTACTGGGAACCCAGGTTCTTCATTTCATTGCTCTGCTATCCCAGGCAAACAGCTTCACACCGATAGTACAAGACAAGCATTTCAAAAAAGAGCTGCCAAGCTTCCTGTCTTTGAAGGCCACAACCCAGAAACTGTATGTTATCACTGCTGCTTAAAACTCATCGGCCAGAAACTAGTCACAAAGACACATGTAGCCAGAAGAGATGTGAAATGCAAATTAAGCAGAACAACCATGTACCTAAGTAAAACTCTTTGTGCTAAAGAAAATAAACTTTGGACACAGAAATGGTCATCTCTGCCAGATAAACCCAATTAACTACTGTGGCTTTGTGTTTTGACATCTGGTAAGGAAAATCTCTGCTTAATTCTTTTCAATGTCATATTTATTTTGGCTAGTGCCTCCATTTATTCTGCCAGAGGAATTTTAGAATCAGCTAAAAATAAGACAAATAAATTTTTTATTAGATCTTCATCATTATACAAATTACTTTGGAAGGAATTTATATATTTACATTATAATGTATTTCTACTCATTAAGTAGATACTTCTTTTTATTTATCAAAAATACACACACACACACACACATATATATATATAGAGAGAGAGGCAGTATTCCCTTTTTCTTTTCATTTTATCTTTAGTTTTTTCCTCAAAGCACTTAACTTACTTCTAAAGTCATTCCTATATACTAATATTTTATTGTGAGAAATAGGACCAGTAATTGTCAAAATCCAAAACAATTATTGATATTTGTATATTTAACTTATATATAGTCACCCTTGAATATGATTTATCCTAAAATATTTCTTCATTATGTTATCCACAGGAACAGTGATTTTTCCCTACTCGAATCTTACTTTTTATCTGATTTCTATGTCCTCTCTTATATACTGGCAATTATGACTAAAATTTTGTCAATTATCAACTGAGAAACAGGATGTTTTTGTCTTATTCTTAATGTTGTGGAGACATCTATGTTTTCAGCTTTTACTACATTAATACCCTTTTGTTAAAGAAAACTATTGTCTATGTTACCTAAGACAAAATTTATTTCTAATCTTAATAGATTTATGAGGAAATAGATAATGATTTTATATCTTTCTCAAAAATAATGATATGATAAAACTTCAAATAGTTTTCCCATTGATTTCTTACTTGCAATACGTTTTCATACTTTCAGTGAGTTTCCTGACATAATCATCTTTCCAATAATAAATAAGTTGGTCCTATAAAAGAAGTTAAGTAAATTACCAAGTAAATACTTGGTAAGTCTTTTGTTAAATGACCAAATTATATATGCTAATATTTTACTTAACTTTTTTTAAAAAATAATGACCTTTACTAAATCTGGTTCAGTGTCTTAAATTGGGATTTTGTTTCTTTGATATGTGCTTTGTTACTAGGGCATATTGGATGTATATGGATAGTGTTGGTTAGAGTTCATACAAATTACACATTTATTAATTTAGTCAATAAGTTACATAGTAAGATTTAAAGAAGTGGAATATCAGTGCAGAGATAAGGCTCTAAAAAGATAGTCTGTGTGTGGCATGCAAACAAGATGTGGATGAGAGAGCCAGAATAGCTGGAGAAACATGAGAAACCCTAAAGAAATCTGACTTAAAGACAAATGTTTCTGAGACACTACTGTTCAATAGAAGTATATTGAGAGTCATTTTCCTAATTTTAATTTGTCTAGTAGCAACATAAAAAAGTGAAATTAATTTTAGCAATGTACGTTCTTTACATTGATATAACAAAAACATTTTAATATGTAATTGATACACAAATTATTAATGAAATTTTATTTTCTTCTTTTCCTCCCTCCCTTCTTTTCATCATTCCTTCCTTCCTTCCTTCCTTTGTTAGTCTTCAAAAGCAGTGTGTATTTTACACATATTGCACATCTTCATTTAGACTAACTGCATGTTAAGTGCTCCATAGCCACTTGTGGCTAATGGCAACTGTATTGTCTTAGGGTTTGACTCACTGTGGTATTTATCAATATAATATTCACTTGTGAACTCATTCATATTGCTGTACATGTTCAATCTTATTTACATCTATGAGTTAGAGTTAGAGTATGAGTTAGAGTTTCAGAATCTAGGTATGACCTCCACATGAACTCCCTGATCCATAGGCTTTATTAGTTAAAATGACCAAAATGGTTAAACCCCATCTCTACTAAAAATACAAAAATTAGCCAGGCATGGTGGCAGGTGCCTGTAATCGCAGCTACTCAGGGGACTGAGGCAGGAGAATCGCTTCAACTCAGGAGGTGGAAGTTGCCATGAGCTGAGATCATGCCACTGCACTCCGGTCTGGGGGACAGGGCGAGAATCCAAATCAAATAAATAAATAAATAAATAAATAAAATATAGATTACCTAAAGCCTGGCAGATATTGTTGGTCTTGATGGATAGCTGCGGATTATTTTCACATTCCATTAAATATTTCATATATAATTCAGTACTTTGGAAAATGGATGTGGATTTCAACTTTTTCACTTAAAAGTAGTTAGTTTCACTGAAGTTGTTTACTTACCAGTCATTTATCACAAATACATTACAAGACTTCATCTAATAAGAACTTTCTTGGACCTGGGATTCTGTAACAATAGGTATCAGAACACATTTACTGTGATAAGGTGCTAATTTAATTTTAGTATTTTTTTATCTGAACACATGCAACTCACCTGGATGACTGTGCCTAGAGACTGGCGATCCAGACATGTCCTCCATCTGAACTCTTCACTAGCTTTTTGCAAAGAAGTTTTTATCCTTTTCTGTGCACTGAAATATTTTGTGTAGCATGGGACTAATTTATTCTGTGAGATGGTTTGGTACAATTCTTCAATACAACTTCTGGATATGGTATTTTGTCAGAATTCATTTTTGTATCTCTTCCATTTCAGTTGATTTATGAAATTCATTGTCTCTTCTTGTATCAATTATAATGTTTTTATAATATATTATGAGAGATGATAATTTTACTTATGACAATTTATGAATAATTATATTTTTTATAATTGTTAATTTACTCAGATTTCTAATTCCAGTAGAATGTATTTGATATTTAACAATTGTTTACCTTTTCAGTAATTATTCCAACTTTAATTTTTAAAACATTTTATCTTAATTATCAATTCATTGTTGTGTATTTTTAATTTATTATTGATCATCTATTTAATTTCCCAATTTTTTCTTATACATTTTTAATTCTTAATTAGTGCCTCTTTTATTTCTTTCATTAAAATTTTATTTTTAATTACCAACAAGTTAACATTAATTTATAATTTTGTTAGATTTGTTGTTTTATGTCTGTTTTAAATACATCTGTTAATTTCATAGGCTAACTCCTTTGCCTTGTACAGTAGATTGGGACAATATTTTGTAGTGCTCTATGAACACTTGGAGATATTGTTTGTATAAGTAAAAATTTTATATTTATCAATTATTTTGCCTTTTGGTTGGTTTAAAATTCTTTGTAATCTCTTTTACTTGTCTTCTTAATCCCTGATACATAACTGTAAGTTAAAGTAACATTGTCAAATTACAGGTTATAATAAATTATGTTTGCACTGCTAAAATGTTTTCCAGTTTATCGCTAGGCACTATTATTGGACAAAAAAATACTTTTCTTCTTTTCTTTATCTTTTACTTTTCATAAACTTTAAAATACTCTAAGATTCTAATTTAATTTTTTTCTGCTTTTTTTTTTTTCCCTTAGGCATTTGCCTGGCATACAATTTCCAATTCGTTTAGGTTTTCTTAAAAAAAGTTATTTCTGAACAGTTCTTTCTTTTTAAAAATTCTTTTATTCAGTTAATCAGCGATTTTTGTTTTTGTTACGGGTTTAAACCATTTATAACTGTTTATTTTTATGCTGGGGGGTTGAGGGATGGAGTCTCACTCTGTCACCCGGGCTGCAGTGCAGTGGCACCATCTCAGCTGACTGAATCCTCCGCCTCCTGAGTTCAAGTGATTCTCCTGCCTCTTAAGTAGCTGAGATTACAAACATAGGTCACCACACCCAGCTAATTTTTGTATTTTTTAGTAGAGACACGGTTTCACCATGTTGGCCAGGCTGGTCTTGAACTCCTGACCTCAAGTGATCCACTCACCTCTGTCTCCGAAAGTACTGAAATTACAGGCATAAGCCACCGTGCCCAACCTATAACTGTTTTTAAATTAATACATTGAGCCTTAAATTTTACTCTTCTACTCTATGTTTTCTTATTTTTCCTGTGATTATATGTTAATGTTAATGATAATTTATATATTAATTTATGAATAATTGCTATGTCATTCAGTGACAGGTAATTTAGAGATATACAATCTCCTTTTCTGTTGTGTGTAACTATTTACTAATAATATATTGAATGCATCATTTTGGGGGATAGAATAACTATTATCACATTTCAGTTAAATTTTAGAAAGGTAAGAATTTTTCATATATGTATATATGTATATAAAATGTATTTTTATCTTTAGTTATAGTAAATCTTTAAAAATGTGTGCTTTCTTTTTATATATTCAAACTAATGGTCATTTTTAAAATATTTCATAATCCATCTATAGTGCCTCATATTTTATTTCCTATTTAGTCAGTTTTTGAAGGATACTATATCCTTCAGGTCTAATATTTACTTCTTGAAAAAAAGTTTGGATTCTATTGATAGAGGTTTTAATGTCAATGTCTTTTTAGTTTTCAATTATAGAGCATGAGGATATCCTATAGGGCAGGCAAATTTAAATCCTTAATATGACTTTATCTAGTACAGCACTTGCTAGTGCAGTTTCTTTCTTTCTCCCACTCTCTGTAACTAAGATGCTTAATCCTTTGACAATTTTAAGCAATCTGCTGGCAATTTTCTATGCTCAGATGCAATATGCTATTGCCTATCTTCCATCTCTGCTGAGTAGCATTGCTATTAAGCCCCTACATTAAGGTAAAGGTTAAAATGTTGATTTTGGCCAAGCGTGGCGCAGCACTTTGGGAGGCCAAGGAGGGAGCATCCCTTGAATCCAGGAGTTCCGGACCAGTGTGAGCAACAAAGCGACACGCCTGTCTCTACCTAAAATTAACAACAATGAAAAATAATTATTCGGGCATGGTGGTGCGTGCCTGTAGTCCTAGCT
Source organism: Macaca thibetana thibetana (assembly GCF_024542745.1). Taxonomy (NCBI): domain Eukaryota; kingdom Metazoa; phylum Chordata; class Mammalia; order Primates; family Cercopithecidae; genus Macaca; species Macaca thibetana. The sequence goes on from NC_065585.1 coordinate 61,400,755, forward strand.
ATTGGGGAAGCTGAGGCGGGAAGATCTCTAGATCCCAGAAGTCTGAGCCTGCAGTGAGCTGTGATCTGGCCACCGCACTCCAGCTTGCTAGGCGACAGAGACCTTGTCACTCAAAAAAAAAAAAAAAAAAAAAAAAAAAGAAAGAAAATAGATTTTGTAACCTGTAAAAAGCTGCAACTGGTTAAGAAAGTAATAAGGTGGTTTGGAGTCTGCTCTCTTAGGTGCGGTTAAGGTATGTAGTGGTGAAGGTTGTGTTTCTCCCTGTTATATAACGGCCAGATTTTAACCATTACTCACTACTATTTTAAACTTCCAGTATTTCAGCTATTATCTATTCTTTATCATTAAGAGTAGTCGAATGCACCTGTAGTCCCAGCTACTCGGGAGGCCGAGGCAGGAGAACTGCTTAAACCCGTAAGGCAGAGGTTGCAGTGAGTCGAGATCGCGCCACTGCACTCCTGCAACCTGGCGACAGAGGGAGACTCCGTCTCAACCAACCAACCAACCAAACGTAAATTTCAAAGTGAAAGCAAGACAGAGGCAGTCAATTTAGCAAACTATCTCCATCTGAGAACCATAAAAACCGATTTTCATGTATCCCTTAATTCTTCATTACTTCACAGCTTGGCTAAATTTATACCTCACCAAAAGCTGTGCATATATAATTGACAGGTAGAAATACACACATGCGCATAAGCACATATATACCTTTGCAATCACGTAACACCTGCTCCAACAAAATCTTTATGTACCAATTATCAGCAAAGTTAAAGGGCTAAACTTTGAAGAGAATGTAAAATTAGATAAAATTTGTTTTGTTTTCTAACAGCTACTATCTCTGACCATGGGATGGGATGTGAGGCAGATAAGACTCAAAAACTTGATTACAATATAAAGTAAGTTAGTGTCATAAAGAATAGCATAAGCATATAAAAGAATAATAGCAGCAGTTAATGAGATTCAGAAGGACTCTTTAAAGGTATCTGGGGACAAGATTAGGCTTTAAAAGATAAGTCTGAGTTTTACATTAAATGATGTATAATTTACTAAATTATTAAATCTATATTTAACTCTGTTTTTAAATGAAGTTTTATTGAGATATTATTTACATACAATAATTAAATTTATAAAGTGTGCAATTTATGTGTGTTAACAACCGTATATTTCTGTAAGACCACTATCAAGATATTGAACACTTTCATCAGCCCACGAAGATCTCTTCTGCCACTTTGGCATCTGTTCCTCCCTTTGTTTCCTACTCAAGGTAACCAGTGATCTGCTTTCCAATAGTTAAGTTTGTCTTTTCAAAAATTTTACACAAGTGGATTTATTTATTACATATTATTTTGTTTCTAACTTATTTTAGTCAACATATTTACTTTGAGATTTGTACATGTGGTCACATGGATCAATAATTCATTCTTTTTTATTGTGGATTAGTATTCCATTGTATGTGTACATATATGTTTACTGTTTTCATGTCTTTTTTTGTATATTTGTGATCAGTCTATCTGTGCCTATATATTTAAAATATGAATCTTATTGGCAGCATTTTTGGATTCTGCTCTTTTAAAATAATTATTTTAAGCTATTTTAATTGGTTTATTTAGATCATTTAGACCATTATCATTTAAGTATCAGTAAGATTGGCTATGAACCCTTTTTTATTACTTGTTTTCTGCTTTCCCCTGTGTATTCTGTTTGTCTGCTTCTCAGTTTTCCTTTTTTGGTCCTCTTTGGAATTATTAGATGTTTTGTGGATGTTATTTTATTTTTTTCTTTTGGAGCTTTAGCTCTGACCCTTTCTATGCATTTAGTAAATAGTTGCTCTAGACATTACAATATACATCAATAGAATTTGAGAATCTACTTATAGTTAATATTACACTATTTCATGTAAAATATAAACTTTTAAAAAATTTATAGGCCCATTTATTCCTGTCCACCACCAGGGGTAAAAAAATTTTCACAAATTTCCTTCATGTGCAAATGTTTCACTTTATATTTAAGAATTTTTTTAAGATATCAAAATCATGGTTTACAGGTTGTTTTTTTCTCAGCATTTGAAATATGTTATTCTACTGTCTTCTAGCCTTCATTGCTCGTAATGAGAAAATGATGATCAATCAAATTGCTGTTTTTCTCTAAGTCATGTAGAATATTTCTATAGCTGTTTTTGGAGATATTTTCTTATTTCAAGAGTTTATCTAGTCTATGTTTATGCCTGAAAAATAGATTTTATAATTATCCTTTTGTGGTTAGCTAACTTTTTGAATCTTTCGATTTTTTTTTTTTTCGGTTTTTCACCACATTCGAGAAGTTTAGAACAATTATGTCTTCCAGTACTATTCTCCTACATTCTATCTCTCCTCTCTTTCTGGGAATCAAATGACCTTTATGTTTGATCTTTTGATATTGTTCCACATGGCCTTGAGGTTCAGTTCACATTCTTTATTATATCTTGTTTTTCTCTCTTTTTAAAGTTGGATAATTTTATAATTTTTAATGATCTGTCTTCAAGTTCATTGATATTTTACTCTGATATCTTCAGTCCTCTATTAAGTCCATATGACAAATTTTAAAATTTCAGATATTTATCTTTTCAGTTCTAATGTGGTATGTGTGTGTGTGTGTGTGTGTGTGTATTATTTATATGCTGGAATTTCCTACCTTTTCATTCATAATAGTCTATTTTCCTTTAAACACATTGAACACAGTTATGATGGTTGCTATAATATCAAAATATAATAATTTCATCATCTGTGTTATTTTGAGACTGAACTCTGTTCTTTTCCCTTGAGAAAAGTTCAAGTTTTCTGATTCTTCATGTGTTGAGTAGTTTTAGATTACACTGGATATTATATTATGGAGACTTAGGATTCTATATAGTACTCCAAACAGTGTTGATGTTTATGTTTTTGGTGACAATTAACTTCACTAGATTCAGACTTCAAATTGTATTATACTTACAGTGTACTGTGGCTCAGACCTCAGTTGATACTGCTTTAAATCTCCTTCACATTCATGTGGTTCATAAGTTACCAGAAATTTGAACAACATTTATGCACAGAATTTAGCTTTCCTCTTTCTTTGCCCTATTTTTTCCAGGCTGCCTTCCTCAATCTCAGGTGGTCCCAGTTGTTCCAGCTCCTTCCCTGGTACCTCTCGACAGAGGGTGGTGAGCTTTCTCTTAGAGTTTTAGTTGTTCTTTGATATAACTGATGTAACTGTGTCTTCCTCCAAAACAAAGACACAAAAATGGAAAATTTATTTTATGATTTATTTTAGGATGATTTGTTCCATGTTTTGAGAGGCCTCCAAAACGTGCCTGATTTTCACTTATTAGAATCATCCAGCAGTATTGATTTTTGCACTTGATCTAAAGTTTATAGTTGTTATCTAAGAAAATGATCACTTGCTTATAACTTAGTACTCCATAACAGCTGCAGAACATCTTAGAAAATTTTACAGGTGTGAGGCAGGAGTCTGAACGAGGCAAAAGAACAATGAAACAAAGGCATGAAATGTTTAGAACTCAGGAGAACAACAAGTATAATATTTGCAATAAAACAAGACATTATTATTTATATTGTGTTATAAGTTATTATTTCTGTGTCATAGAATTATCTATCATAAAATTTCTATGTATGTAGGTTTTTATTCCTATAGAATTATTATTCCTATATCTTAGGATATCATATGATACTTTTGGGAAATAGATATAAAATAAGTTATGGGTTATTATACTGGTGGATAAAAAATTTTTGAAAACATTCCTCAGAACAATGACATGATCAAAATTCATCAATGATTATATTAGTAATAATGTATGGGACTCATTGATTTTAATATAGGCAAGGATCAGAAATTATAGGCAGAGTTAATCCAATAATCCTAAGGAAAAACGGGAGTATGAACAAGAGTGTAGGTCAATAAAAATAAAGTGGGAAAATGACTGAGTATGACATGGTAGATATGGGAGTAGTAAGATTTTCAGTGGCATTATGGTAACTCAGAAAGGTAATGCAAATCTTAAAAATTGCTACATGTAGAAACTTTGTAAAATAATACCAGGCTGAATTAGGACAAGAAAAGAAAATGTTCCTATTAATTTCTTGTTATAGCTTCAATTTAAGCAGATAGTGATGCTGTCATTTACTTAAAAGTAGAAATCAGGAGATAGAACTCACTTGTTTTAAGTATTTTTATTTTTGCCATCTACTCAGAGCCTATGCACTATTTTGTGGCTATTGCTAATGGTTTTAAATTGCCCTTTCATGCCTCTCTTTTTTGAGGTAAAACTCATTCTAATGCTGACATGATACATTATTAATATTTCTAATTTTGAACAATAATGTAAATAAATCATTACAGAGCATTTAATTAGTATTAGTTAAGACTAGCTATGCTCCATTATTTTGCATGTATTAACAATAATTATGTAATCTTTCATTGCTGTCATTGATTAAAATAACATATAATCAGATAATTAGCAAAACTTTAATCAAAATAGCCCTACGTTTTTCATTTGAGAAAATAAAAAATTTAACTTACTATTTTAAATATAACTTAGAGTAAAAGCAGATATACTATATATATTTTATAGTAATACATTTTCATTCTGTGGTCACTGGTAACTTTTTATCATTTAAAAATAAGTATGTTAAGAACAAGAGTAACAAATTATTATTGTTTTTGCTGCTGTTATTGTTCAAATGCATAAAGATTGAGACATTTAGAGAGAGTTTTTTCCATTTGAACTGAAGAAATCTATAACTCTTTCACCTTAGCACTCAAGCAAACTTTCTACTCCAGATTCAAATATGTCATTTCTCAAGGAATGGCTATGATATAGAAACATCATAGTTATTGTTCATATAGAATATTCTTTGAATATAACTTTAAAAATATGGCAAAATTATATACTAAATATCAAATAATTCTTAGTTTCTGATTCTTATTACATGAGATAAAATATAAACATTACAGCCTACGTGCACTCTTGACTACATTATTTTTATAACTAAGATACAAACACATTTAATTGTTCTGCCATATTTAAGATTCCTTCAATTAAATGTTTGCAATCTTCCCTTTAAAAATTTTCAGCTAAGAACATCTATTACAGGCTTAAAATATTTTCCTAAACACAAAAACACATTTAATTATTCTTCCATATTTAAGATTCCTTCAACAAAATAAGTTTGCAATCTTCCCTTAAAAAAATTTCAACTACGAACATCTATAACACACTTAAGCTATTTTCCTATAACTGCAAGTGACTTTAATCTGAATGTGAATTTGGAGTTGTGCCTTGACGCTATTGAACATATATAAAATATTGATGTGTTGCATAATGTCAATCTGAATTTAAATTTGGCAGGATTGGGAGCATAATCACTGAGTTAATTTTAAAATAAAGTGTCACTATGTTGGTCAATATGTTATCTCTCAAATGAAAGAACTATAGAGAACCTGTCTTTAAATTGTTCCTACCCAAGATATAACACTTAATCTTGTTCTCTGTCATCAAGTTTGTGTTCTCAAAACCTCCTGAGAGACACTGTCCTAACTTTGCTCTAGGATATATATTTCTGGACAATGTAATAAACCATTTGTTTCTAAATTAACAACCAGGACACAAAACATCCTTCTAACTTCTTTTGTTTTTAACTGGACTTCATATTTTCCTCAAATTATCAAGACTGCTAGGACTACTTCCTGGTCAGCACAGTATTTCTTTTTCTTTTTTTCTTTTTTTTCTTTTTTTAGACAGAGTTTCATCTTGTCACCCAGGCTGGAGTACAGTGGCGTGATCTTGGTTCACTGCACCTCCGCCTCCCGGATTCAAGAGATTCTCCTGAGTCAGCCTCCCGATTAGCTGGGATTACAGGCGCCCACAACTACACCTGGCTAATTTTTTGTATTTTTAGTGGAGATGGTGTTTTGCCATGTTGGGGAAGCTGGTCTTGAACTCCCCACCTCAGGTGATCTGCCTGCCTCTACTTCCCAAAGTGCTGGGATTACGGGCTTGAGCCACCATGCCTGGCTACAGCTTTTGTTTTTCTATGCCTCCATTTGAACTCATTCTTCCTTCTGTAACTGAGTGTAAATAACTAAGCGGCTCCATATGTTTGACATTTTCCCTTTTATTTTATAATTTTGTCTAAAATAAAGAAGCTTACTTTATCTTCACAAGAGTTTTTTGGCCAATGACATTTGGGTGAATAGGTGTGTTTAGAAAATACATTTTCTAATGTAAAGGTTAGTGAAATTTCTATTCTATCAACCAGTACAATTATTCTGATAGTTCATGTAAAGCTCTTAAAAATCAATGTATAATTAAATATAGCATGTTATATATTTTAAATATTTATGCTTTCATTCAATTTAATCCTTGATTCAATATTTTACCTCAACATATTCATAGTATGTGCATTGAGTTGCATCCATTATTTATGTGATCTATTTTCTTTTTTTTTTTCCAAAGCTATATTTCTGCTTGTTGGCACATTTTAAGGAATACAATTATGAATACTGTTGAGGTTTTTCAAGTTATAATTTTTGTTTATTTTGAGACAGGGTCTTGCTCTGTCATGCAGGGTGGAATGCAGTGGCACAACCGTAGCTCATAGTAGCCTGGACCTCCTGAGCTCAAGCAATGCTCCCACCTCAGCCTCCTGAATAACTAGGAGTACCAAGACTCACCACCATGCCTGGCTAATTTTTAATTTTTTTGTAGTTGCCCAGGCTGGTCTCCAATTCCCGGGCTCAGGTGATCCTCCTGCCTCAGCTTCCCAAAGTGTTGGAATTACAGGTATGAGCCACTGCACCTTGCCAGTTTTTGTGCTTTGAATTGACCTTATTTAACCCTCCTATAAACAGTAAGAATTATCTCTTTAAAACTATTGGCACTAGGAAACTAGTCCTTATAAAATGTTTATTCTTACTTTTCTTAATTGTGTAATTATACTGTTTTCTTTGTAGTAAAAACCTCTACACTGACTTAAGCATCCTATTAATAACGTGTCAATTTCTCACTAAGCTTATCTTTAATATTTAATATCTCATTAAGCTTAGCATTTAATTATCATCAACCTTTCCTGGAAGTGGTGGAATTACTGTTTGACTGCTTTCAACAACTTTTTATTTCACCAGTTTCTTCCTTGCAGCAATGCCAAAGCTTCCAATGATAAATGCATAGCTATGGAGGTTATCTTAAAATCACTAGAGAATTAGTGATATCTTGATAACACTAGAATATTTGGCCAGATACCTGGTTAGTTTATTTTTATTTGTTTTACATTTTCCCAAAACTCTATTAGTTTGCTGCTAAATCTCTCCATATTACTGTTCTAACTGTAGCCTCAAATGGTTTGACTAATTGATCTATAAAGTCCTTATTAGCCCTATCAATCTCTGAATTCATGGTTTTAGATATTGTAAAGAACTGGAGCAGGGCACAAGAGAAAACTGATAATGTCACAAGTATTCTGTCAATGCAACTATCTCTGAGCAACAAGGAGAACCTCTTGGAGTTGTCTAAGTGAACAAACTCTTAATATGTATGGTAAACTACTATTCTTATGATTTTTCTGTAAGAGATTACATATAAAACTTTCCTGTTAACTGTTTAAAATAGATCTTAAAATTATTTATTAACAAAAAATATTCTTAGAGATGTGCAATGTCTCTCACTAGAGTTATTTCCATAGCTTACTATTTCTCACCCATTTGTCCTATTTGTTGATTTATTTAATTTTTAAACAGTGGACATTGCTGGATTTATCCTCCCATGTAGGTATCTCTAGCAAGAGTGCTAGATGCTATTAAAAGCATTTGCAGCAAAGATATTGCAAGGAAAGTTTTAACTGAAGACTCCAACCATTTATTCCTAACCAAATTGACTTGGACACTGGTGGACTACTGTGTCCTAGATGTAAGTTCCTTTGCTTTTATACCCATTTCCACCACAGAAATATTAGCTGTAAATTAGACATAATTTTTAAAATGTGGAACATCTTTATAGAAATTTCGCTCCCTAGAAGGTCAAAGTGGAATAGTATCATTTATTTGACTGACTTGAACATATATTAAAATAACACTTATCTGACATTTATTGAAAGTGCTTCATCTCATATGAACCCTGAAAGTCAATAGTATTAATAAAAAATTGATTTAGCATTTATGTTTGTCATGGCAAAGATGTGGATTATAAAACATTACTTTTTAAGTTTTTTTTTACGCTTAAGGCTAGATATAGTCAATACATATAAATTTACAACTCTGCTATTGATATATTTTACATTTTATTTTTCTAGCATTTCTTTTCTTTTTCAATATTCTTGCTGCATGTAAGCAATAATTTTCCAACCTTAGAACATAAATCATAATAGCATTCAATCCTGAAGAGTTCAGCTTCAAATCGTTAAAATGTGTTTAATCCATGAAACACAGCTGACCTGCTTCTTTCCTCCGTTCTCTAAAAAAGCCCTGCCTTTCAAATATCCAAGAATTCCTGTCCTATATCTCAAATTGGCATATGTATCTTATACTAAAATTACTCCTTTTTCTGTTTTATTTTTTAAAGGTATTGTGTATGTGTGCAGGGGTGTGTGTATGTTTCTGTCTCTTTATGTATGAATTCTGATGTTTCCTGTTTTCTATTAGATGGAAACATTAGAATACAGTGAACATTCACCTACCTTTTAACTAGAAAAAATATTTTAAATGTGATTTTTCTCTATTTCATTCTCCCTGTTTCTCTTTCTCTCTTTGACTCTACTCTGTAATGTTATGTAAGAAGTTAGACTGCTATTTATAATTAAGAGAGAAGAAGAAGGATAATTCTTACATCTCAGGAGAACTCAGCTTCTACAAGGGGCCTTAGTGACACACCGAGGTCTGAGGGGAGTGGCCGAGGAATTGATGAAACACGTTAAAGCTTATCTGCTAAAGTGAAAAAAATATATATACATTTTAGAAGGCTTTAATAGTAGGTTTCCTTTTAAAATTTTTTAATGTTTAACTCTATTCACAGCTAAAGGGTTCACTGCTATTTTTACACTGGATAAAAAGATGGAAAAGGAGCACATGTTTGTAAAGATGAGGAAAGCTAAGACAGGAGGTTATGCAACTTGCCCAAGCAAGTTATTGGAGCCAAATCTCCAACTTAGGTTCTGTTTTCTTAACAATTCAATGCTATAATTAATAATGATAATGTGAGTAGAAATAATACTGTAAAATATGTATTGAGTGCTCACATGGAAGTCAGACTTTGTAGCCAATTAAATTATGGATTTTCCAGTTCAACAAATGAAAGTGATATTTGTAGTGAAATCCCCAGATATTTTCTTTCCTCAAATAAACTAATTCAATCTATTTTACCTTTTAAAATCATTAATGAGAGTATTCTGTTTAACTAAAAAATACATATTTGTGTAAGAAAAAGACAAGTAAAATAAATTTGTGTACAATTCACAATTACATGTTTTTATTTTTACTTTTTCCCTTCTCTTTAAATGCAGTGAACTTCTATTATTTGAAAATCATTTTTTCCTCATATCTTACTTTGTTTCTCATCTCGAAGCTTGCATTTTAGTTTTGTTTACTGTACATCAGCACTTTCAGCTAAAAGGTGAACTGAGAGCATGTAAGAAATTCCGAAATTCAAATCAGCCAACCATATGTTTGTTCTCAGGACCGGCATTCAGTTTCAGCTATCAGTGTGACTTCTGGCAGCATAGTAGCAAATAGCACATTTGGGTGAGGTTTTAATTTTGCACTTCCTGAACACAGGTTAGCACCCGATGTTTCCTTCGTTTTTTTTCTCTGCATCCACATAATGGGCACTTTGAATTCCGCAAGGCAGTAACTTAATTTGTATTTTTCATGGATTAAAATTATCTAAAATAAAATTTTGAACTATAGACTAGGTTTTTGATAGATATACAGTGGAAAAGCAAATCAATTAAAAATAATTAGACATAATATATACTTAATATGGAAGAGAGAATGCAAAAGGCAAGAGATCATGCTGGTTTACATAATCAATCTTACTGCTATGGAGGCATTTACTGAAGTTAAAATAGCACAACTTTTTCAGCTGCCAGAAAAAAAAAAATTCCACTGGCCAGAAATAAGCAAAGAGAACTTTATTCCAGTCTATAGCAATAGGGTAGAGACATTGAGCTTAATTTCTCTGAAACAAAAGGGTGGATGTTTTTGTATGTTTCAAGCCTGGCAGAGTTTTAATCCCTGGAATGAGTTAATGGAAAATTACTGGAGAACATTAAGGGCAGGGTGGTCAATGGAATTAGGCCATCACTGTTCACTAATTGTCCTTTATGGACTTCTACCCTTCCACAGAGACTGAGAGAGTGGGACACTATCTCCTTAGATGATTACATTTCAAAGAAATGTTTCCCAGATTTTTGAGAAAGACATTTCTGGGTTGTAAAACTGGCAAAAGACCGGGAGGAGACATACTTCAAAGAGCCAGAGAAAGAATGTGTACTTGCAAATGTTCTAAAGTAAATGGTCTAAGAGAAGGGAGATCAGGAGACTATAGACAGGAAGAAGCCCCTCTATGGTATAGTCCAGCAGAGCGAACATTAAGGCCCTGTGGTCATAATGTATATGGAGATGTTGAAATAAAAATTCCTGAGAAGATGTTGATTATTTATTTTAATTCACAATCCAGTAAGGTCTAGGCACTTTAGCCTGCCTCCATGGCAGAAAGATTAATACACAGCTATTATTTATCTAACCGTACCGAAGCCAGTTGTTATTAGTATTTGATATACGCATACGTACTTCTACATAATCTGTTCTAACATAAGATGTTTTGTTAGCTATCCCTTCCTTGAATTTGCAAAATATAATTGTGTTTTCTCTTTCATATTCATCCAACTGTCAACTGAACAAAGACAAACACTTTCTTTGTGAAGATTTATGGCAAGCAGTTCAAGTTGCAATCTGCAGTACCACAGAAATTTCCAATAATTCAAAAGCTGAAAATAGCTTAAGAAATGTTATCCTTGGGCTATTTATGTCTTTGGCAAAGAAAGTTCATTTAATATAATTACCTATTCTTTACATTTTTAAATGGAAAAGGATATGTCAGTCTCCAAACTATTGTCTCTAGGCAGTAAATTCTAAATTCCAGGAAGAAGTTATTTTTGAAAAAGAAGAAGAAAGTAATTCTAGAGAAGAATTTGAGAGCAGCATTAGGCCATGACCTTTCCATTATTAGGCATCAGCCCTTCACTCTCGTAATAGTGAAGTATATGAAGTCAGTGAGATTGGGCAGTAAATGGACTGCAGCTTTGAAACCACTCCACTGTCAAAGTTAAATTTAAGAATTTTTTCTCAGCCTATAAACATTTGACTTTGTAAAAGAAAATGTTGTGGTATTTTAACTGTAAAGATTACAAAATTGCTTTATAAATATGTTTCTTAAGTGAAAATAGCATTTGGAATCATGTATACAGTTGTTCCTTACTATCTGTGGGAAATTGGTTTTAGGACCTCATTGGAGCCCAAAATCTGTGGATGCTCATTCGTTATGTAAAATGGCATAGAATTTCCATATAGTTTATATATGTCTTTCCATATACTTTAAATCATCTCTCAATTATTTATGAAGACTAAGCTCTGATTTTTTTTTTTTTTAAATCTTGCCCGAATTCCTATCTAAGAGGTCTGGGGAGTCATGCCCTATAAACCATAAATTCTCATCAGATGAGTTTTATTTAACCTGTATATCATGACTTACTTTCCAACCTGACTCCAGCATAACATTACGAGACAAGGAAGAGAGTCAAAATATTTTACGCCAAATGCATGTTTCTTTGTCATATTTTGAAATGGCCCTGCAAGCCATCCTTTATGGGGGAAAATTTGCACATGTAAAGAATCCCTGTTAACGTAGCTAGACCTTTTCCTTCCAGATCCCTCTAATTCTGAATAGATAACTGAGAGTCTAGCACCTTTTAAAAAGTCTGAATAGGAAACATTTGTCATCTATTGTTTCTAAGCGCAGCCGCTATGAGACTTCCAAAGAATCTTGGTATCCAAAGTCTTTTATCTTAACCTGAACATTTTCTTTCTATTCATCTCAGGTCCTTAGACAAAATTCAACCAATTGCCAAGCAGAGAATGTTTAAATTTACCTGTACTCTGGAACCCGCCCCCTTCCCCAGTCCCTACACTGTGTTTCAAGTTGCCTCATCTTTCTGGAAAAAAACAGTGCATTCCTTAAATGTATTTGATTGATGTCTGTTGCCTCCCTAAAATGTATAAAAGCAAGCTGCACCCCAACCATTTTGGGCACATGTTTTTGGACCTCTTGAGGGCTGTTACATAGGCCGTGGTCACTCATATTTGTCTCAGAATAAATCTCTTCAAATATTTTAGAGGGTTTGACTGCTTTAATTGACACTTATATACTTAATACCATGTGAATGCTATGTAAATAGTTGTTATTCTGCATGATTTCATATTTGTATTATTTTTTGTTGCTGTGTTTTTTTTTTTTTTTTTTCCTAATATTTTGAATCTGAGGTTGGTTGAATTTGAAGATGGGGAAGCCACTGTAATCAAGGGCTGACTGTAATTATGTAATTAACTCACCTAGATAGGAATAATTTTTCAAAGAAAAGTATAAAAGTAGATTAGAAGACTATACTGTTTGGCAGCAATGGGAAGAAACCTAGCTCAAAATAATTTAATTCAAAAGAATGGAAAAAAATGTAATGAAAGATACTGAAATTCTGGTGACCACACAAACATACACATGCACACACGCACGCGCGTGCACACACACACACACACTCTATTCTAAAGATAGAACTTTTTCTTCCCAATCACATGTTGCACAGCCTCTCCTGTGCTGGGCCTGGAATGACTGACCAACTTCCTAAAAAAGTTTAGGTGGAGGTTTTTCCCTAGGATATATTTCCAGTCGTTTGGACATTCCAAGTCACTTGCTATGCTATATATATAGTCATGTATCACTTAACAACAGGGATACATTCTCATAAATTGTTGTTAGGTAATTTTATTGTGCAAACATCATGTAGTGTACTTATACAAACCTAAATGATATAGCATACTACACACCTAGGCCGTATGGAGCAGCCTATTGAACCTAGGCTACAAACGTGTATAGCATGTTACGATACTGAACACTATAAGCAATTGTAACATATTGGGAAGTATTTATATATTTAAACGTATCTAAACAGAAAATGTACAGTAAAAAATCAGCACTATGTTCTTATGGGACTGCCATTGTGTATCTAGTACTTTGTTGACTGAAGCATCATTATAAGCCATATTATATATCTTTTTGAAACATAAAGGTATAGCAAATGACTTGTGGCTCCAGCAAACAGATTAGTTGTCCCCTACTTAGTCAGTTTGATTCTTTACACTAGAAATATGTAGTTTGCTGTTCTTTCTTCTCTAGGTGAGTAGAATAGCCATAGTATCCATCACCCCTTGATTCCAGGGCTCTTTTACGTCTGTTACTCCCTAAGTTATACATTTTCCAAATAATGCTCTGTGTTACTGCCATCTTAAAGTAGTTATTAAATACTAGGCACACCTTCTTCAAATGGCTCTTGAAAGTGCCACCTCCTGGCTGGAGGCCAACCAACACAAAACCAGCACAATCAACCAAACACAACCAAGGACCCACACAGAGTCCACTTCACTCCCCTGCCACCTCTACTAGAGTGGGTGCTGGTATCCATGGCTGGGAGCCTTGAAGATGAATCACATCACTGGACTCTTTGCAAACATTCCCCAGCCCGGAGCCCAGTAGCCCCACTACATGGCTTGACCCAGAAAGGCAATAACAATCACTGCAGTTTAGCTTGCAGGCAGTCCCATCCTTAGGGGGAGGGGGAGAGCACCACAACAAGGGTTTATCCCATGGGACAAAAGAATCTGAACAGTGACATCGATTTCCAGATCTTTCCACTGAAACAGTCTACCAAAATAAGAAGGAAACAGAAAAGCAGCTCTGGTAATATGACAAAACAAGATTCTATACCCCTCACCCTGAGAATATCACACTAGTTCTCCATCAGTGGATCCATACCAAGAAGAAATCTCTGAATTGTCAGATATAGAATTCAGGAGGCAGATTATTAAGTCACTCAAGGAGGTACCAGAGAAAGGTAAAAATCAACTTAAAGACATTTAAAAAAAATTAGGATATGGATGAAAAAGTCTCCAGAGAAATAGATATCATAAAGAAAAGACAGTCGTAACTTCTGGAAATGAAAGACACACTTTGAGGAATGAAAAATACCCTGGAAAGTTTCAACAATATATTCAAACAAGTAGAAGAAATAACTTCAGAGATCTAAGACAAGACTTTCAAATTAACCCAGTATGACAAAGACAAAAATAAAAATAAAAACATGAACAAAGCCTCTAAGAAATTCGGGATTATGTTGAACAACCAAACATGAGAATAATTGTTATTTCTGAGGAAGAAGAGAAATCTAAAGGTTTGGAAAACATATTTGAGGGAATAATAGAGGAAATTTTCCCTAGTCCTGCTAGAGATCTAGACATACGTATAAGAGAAGCTCAAAGAACACCATAAAAATTCATCACAGACAGATCATCACCTAGGCACATAGTAATCAGGTTATTTAAAGTCAAGAAAATGGAAATAATCTTAAAAGTTGTGAGGTAAAAGCATCAGGTAACCCGTAAAGGACAACCTAGCAGATTAACAGCAAATTTCTTAGTAGAAACTCTACAAGCCAGAAGGGATTAGAATCCTACCTTTAGCCTCTTTAAAAAAAAATTATCAGTCAAGAATTTTGTAACCAGTGAAACTAAGCTTCATAAACAAAGAAGAGGTAGTCTTTTTCAGGCAAATAAATGTTGAGAGATTTCACCATTGCCAAACTGGCACTACAAAAAATGCTAAAACAAAGTTCCAACTTTTGAAACAAAATCTCAAAATACGCTAAAGTAGACATCCCTTAAGGCATAAATCTCACAGAACCTATAAAACAATAACACAATGAAAAAAAACAAGGCATTCAGGCAACAACTAGGATGGTGAATAGAACAGTACCTCACATTTCAATACTAACGTTGAATGTAAACAGCCTAACTGCTACACTTAATAGATACAGAATGGCAGAATGGATAAAAGTCCACCAACCAAGTATCTGCTCTCTTTAAGAGACTTGCCTAACACATAATGACTCACATAAACTTAAGGTAATGGGATGGAAAAAGATATTCTATGCAAACGAGAACCAAAAGTGAGCAGGAATACCTACTCCAATCTCAGACATAACAGATTTTAAAGCAACTACAGTTTAAAAAGACAAAGAAGGACCTTATATAATGACAAAAAGATTAGTCCAAGAGGAAAATATCACAATCATATATATATATATGTGTGTGTTTGTGTATATATATATACATGCACCTAATACTGGAGCTCCTAAATTTATAAAACAATTAGTACTAGACCTAAGAAATAAAGTAGATAGCAACACAATAGTGGGGGATGTGAATACTCCACTGACAGCACTAGACAGGTCATCAGGACAGAAAGTCATTGAAGAAACAAAGGACTTAGACTATAACGTAGAACAAATGGACTTAACAGATATTTGCAGAACATTCTACTTAACAACTGCATAACATGTATGATTTTCATCTGCACATGGAACATTTTCCAAGATAGACAATATGATAGGCCACAAAACAAGTCTCAAATTGAAATTAAATTAAATACTCTCTCAGATCACACTGGAACAAAATTGGAAATTAACTCTGAAGGGAACCCTCAAAACTAGAGAAATACATATAAATTAAATAATCTGCTCCTGAATGATTTTTGGGTCAACAGTGAAGTCAAGATGGAAATTTAAAATTTATTTGAACTGAAAGATAAAGTGACATAAACCACCAAACCCTCTGGGATAAGGCAAAAGTGGTACTAAGAGAAAATTTCATAGCATTACATGCCTACATCAAAAAGTCTGAAAGAGCTCAAATAGATAATCTAAGCTCACAGTTCAAGGAAATGGAGAAACAAGAATAAAACAAATCCACACCCAGCAGAAGAAAATAAATAACAAAGATCAGAGCAGAACTAAATGAAATGGAAATAACAAAATCGATACAAAAGATAACTGAAACAAAAGCTGGTTCTTTGAAAATGTAAACAAAACTAATAGACCATTAGCAAGATTAACCAAATAGAGAAGAGATAAGATCCAAATCACTCAATTAGAATTGAAATGGGAGATGTAACAAATGATACTACAGAAACACAAAAGATCATTCAAGACTACTATGAACACCTTTAGGTGCACAAACTAGAAAATCTAGAGGAGACTGATAAATTCCTGAAAATATAAAACTTTTCTAGATTAAACTGGGAAGAAATAGAAACTCTGAACAGACCAATAACAAGTAGTGAGATTGAAACAGTAATAAAAATATTGCCTACAAAACAGAAGTCCAGGACTAGATGGATTCACAACTGAATTTTATCATACATTCAAAGAACAATTAGTGCATATCCTACTGAAACCATTCCAAAAGATAGAAAGAGGAAATGCTTCTTATATCGTTCTATGAAGCCAGTATTACCGTAATACCAAAACCAGGAAAGGACATAACAAAAAAGAAAACTACAGACCAATATCACTAATAAACATAGATGCAAAAATCCTCAACAAAATCAGCTAACAGAATGCAACAGAATATCAAAAAGATAATACCCCATGATCAAGTGGGTTTCATATCAAGAATACAAGGTTGGTTTAACATATACAAGTCAATAAATGTGATATACCACATAAACTGAATTAAAAATTAAAAATTACATGATTATCTCAATAGAGACAGATAAAGCATTTGACAAAAATCCAGCATCCCCTTATGATTAAAACCCACAGCAAAATCAGCATAGAAGGGACATACCTTAACATAATAACAGCCATCTATGATAAACCCACCAAGATTATACTGAATGGGGAAAAGATGAAAGTTTTCCCCCTGAGAACTGGAACAAACAAGGATACCCACTTTCATGTAGTACTGGAAGTCCTAGCCAGAGCAATCAGACAAGAAAAAAAAATGCATCAAAAGTGATAAAGAGGAAGTCTAACTGTTGCTGTTCACTGAAAATATGATTATATACCTAGAAAACCCAAAATACTCAACCAAAAAGCTCCTAGATCTGATAAATGAATTCAGTAAAATTTTGGGATACAAAATCAATGCACACAAATCAGTATCACTGCTACACACCAACAGTGACTAAGTTGCGAATCAAATTAAGAACTCAACCCCTTTTACAAAAGGTGCAAACTAAAAATAAAAATAAAAATAAAAATAAAGTACTTAGGACTATACATAAGCAAGGAGGTAAAAGATCTCTACAAGGAAAACTGCAAAACTCTGCTGAAAGAAGTCAAAAATAACACAAACAAATGGAAACATATCCCATGCTCATGGATGGGTAGAACAATATTGTGAAAATGACCATACTGCTAAGAGCAATCTATAAATTCAATACAATTCCCATTAAAATAGCATCATTTTTCTTTGAAGAACTAGAAAAATAATCCTAAAATTCATATGGAACAAATAAAGAGCCCACGTAGCCAAAGAAAGACTAAGCAAAAACAACAAATCTGGAGGCATCACATTACCTGATTTCAAACTATACTATAAGGGTCACCAAAACAGCATGGTACTGGTATAAAAATAGGCACATAGACCAATGGAACAGAATAGAGAATGCAGAATGAGAAATAATCATGCTGAGAGAGAGAACAGAATCTTGCAGAGTTTGAAAATAACTCTATAAATTTGGTATGTATGGCTGGTTTACAGATAGTATGAAGTAAACCATGGTAGGCTGAACTATGACCCCACAAAGATGCTCCAAGTCTGAATCCATGGAACCTGTGAGTCAATTTACTTACATGGTAAAGGAGGCTTTGTATATGTGATTAACTATTTTAAGATGGGGAGGTGATCCTGGATGAGCCAGTTGGGGCTAACAGAATCATACAGTTTCTTATAAGCAGGAAGCAAAGGAATTAGAGTTAGAAAAGAGAAACATTGACAGAGCTAGAAGTTGGAGTGATGCACTGTGAACCAAGAAATGAAAACAGCTGCTAGAAGCTGGGAAAGGCCAGCAAACAGATTTTCTCCAGAAGTCTCTAGAAGGAATACCTTGATTCTGGACTCCTGGCATCCATAACTTTAAGAAGAAAAAACTACATTGTTTTAAGTCACTAAGTTTGCAGTTATTTGTTATAGCAATGGTAGGAACTAATACAGTAATCTATCCAGCAAGTGATAAATTTAGAATTTAAAAGATCTTCTGTTAACACAGTATCTCCACTGCCATATCCAATTTCTTTATCCTTAAAATAAGTGGATGATTTCTGAAGTTCATTGCAACTTAAAAATGTATGATTTTATATATAGGACTAGATAATCATAATTGAGCAAATGAAAGATTTTTGTGAATCAGTTTTTGTAGCAAATGTTTAACTTTAGCTTATAGATAGTGGCAAATAGTTAAAACATATTATCTACAATAAATTCCTCCTAAATCCCTGAATGCTCCAGAATGTTTACTGATTAACATATCTTCTTAAAATATGTAATGATATAAGCAGAAAAATGCTGAAAGCCAAAAACATGCTGTGACAAAAGGGAATTGTGGATTCAATCAGTGTGCATTTAGAGTAACAGATTCTGAAACGATGGGCAAAAGAGAAAAACATCTTCTGAGGTAATTTTATCTCTAATCTATAATCAATAAAAAGGGAATGAATTATGTGCAATCCATCACCTTTTAATTGAACTGTGAATTTGAACTGTTTTAGAAATAATTAAATGAAATCCATTTGCACAATTACCAAATGTATAGTTTCCTTTATGTGACTAAAATTATTATTTTGTGGGGCAATGAACCATGAACAATTAATTGTGATGTTAAATATTAAAACTGTGCCTTAATATTATACAAAATAAATTATAACTGTATAATTATAAAAATACTGTACTATAACTGCTTAGAATTGTTGATGTTTGGTGGGCTTCTCTAAAAAAAGAATGTAGCAAATAGTCATACCTTTGTAATTTTAAAAATAAAGAAGATGTAGAAGGACAATTCAACGTGTACAATGTAATCAGTTTTTATCTTTTAAATTTAGGTAATCTTTGCATACTAAGTTCTAATAGTAAGCTCTAGCCAGACTCTCTTGAACATGAAACATTAATGAAAACAATTAGATCTTGTCAAATAAATAAAACTAATTATGTTCTCATTTATCTGTATGAATAACTTATGTTCTGACAGCAATTCTAGATGTAAAGTCTGTAAGAACTAGAACTTTAAAATGTGTGTTTAAATTTAATTGATATTTTTAAGTATAATGATGATAGAGTTTTTATGAAACCAAATATTAGATTCAAATTATAGTTTCCTGAATAGTTAAATCCTCTATGAGGATCATAAAATGCAGTTCTTGGTTTAATATATTAAGACTCTGAAGAAAACTGAAAATACAAGGTAGTTAATTTATAACCGGAAAAAAAAGAGATTTTTAAAATATGGTCCTCTCTATCAACACCAAACATTATATAACAGCAGTTGGTTTACTCATTTACTTACCATTTACTTTATTTCCATATCATTGTTAGGGATAATCTTACTATTACAGAATTTTTTGCAAGTGCTAATTTCTGTCCATAGGATTGGTTATTTGAAGTATGCAGTATAAGGACCATAATTTTGCAAACAAATAACAAGAGGTAATACAATAATAAAGAATTATAAATATAGGAAGCCATACAAAGGGCGTGCAGTCTCTATGATATAAATATTTTGTATCTTGTGATTTTAGTCAAGTCCATTGGTTAGGAAGCAATAGAACAAGAGAATCTTCTTGGGAACCTGTGTTTTGTCTTAGGAACATTCAAGAATATGTGAAATTCTTTCACTGGTTGAAACTAGATAAGCCTTTATATCTTATTCATATATCCATTTATTGTTAGTAAACTTATTATTCATATATTAATTTAGTTTTCAGTAAGACATGATGCCTGTTTCCACACTTTCTGATAAAGTCTAAAACCTTCTTTAAAACGATGTTTGAATATAAAAGGAAGCAACAGATGCAGAGTAAAAACAAAGGTGGAAATTCCTTTTTTTTTTTTTTTTTTTTTTTTTTGAGACGGAGTCTCGCCCTGTCACCCAGGCTGGAGTGCAGTGGCGCGATCTTGGCTCACTGCAAGCTCCGCCTCCTGGTTTCACGCCATTCTCGTGCCTCAGCCTCCCAAGTAGCTGGGACTACAGGTGCCTGCCACCACGCCCGGCTAACTTTTTGTATTTTTAGTACAGGCGGGGTTTCACTGTGTTAGTCATGATGGTCTCGATCTCCTGACCTCGTGATCCCCCGCCTCGGCCTCCCAAAGTGCTGGAATTACAGGCGTGAGCCACCGCGCCCGGCCAGAAATTCATTTTATCACCTCAGAAGGTGATCTTACTTTGCAATCAATGACTAAGTAAATGTGTTTAGCATACATGTTAGCAGAATGACCTGGAAATAATTTGTACAACTCTAGAGTATCCTTAAATAAAGGAAGTTATAGACCGGATGCGGTGGCTTACGCCTGTAATCTCAGCACTTTGAGAGGCTGAGGCTGGTGGATCACGAGGTCAGGATATCCAGACCATCCCGGCTAACATGGTGAAAGCCCATCTCTACTAAAAATACAAAAAACTAGCCAGGCATGGTGAAATGCGCCTGTAGTCCCATCTACTCGGGAGGCTGAGGCAGGAGAATTGCTTGAACCTGGGAAGCAGAGGTTGCAGTGAGCCGGGATCACGCCACTGCACTCCAGGCTGGGCCACAGAGGGAGACTCCATCTCAAAAAAAAAAAAAACACCAAGGAACAACCGGACACGGTGGCTCACACCTATATTTCCAGCATAGAAGGGTGAGGTGAGAGGATCACTTGAGGCCAAAAGTTTGAGACCAGACTTGACAACATAGCAAATCCTTGTCTCTACAGAATAATTTAAAAATAGCTCAGCATGGTGGCACATACCTGTAATCCCACTACTTGGGGGATTGAGGCAGAAAAATCAATTGAGCCCAGTTGGTGGAAGCCACAGTGAGCTATGATTGTACCATTGCACTCCAGCCTGGGCAACAGAGTAAGATGCAGGCTCTACACTCAAAAAAGGAAGTTACAGAAATATGTAATATTACCAAGTCATAATCAAAGATACATTTCATTTCCTAGATCCTCTGCCTTTTCTTAGTATTAAGGCATTATGCAAGATAAGCCTTGTCTAACTTATTTTTATATTTATCTACATTGCAGAATTTAGCACATGTTGGTAGACAACAATGGTATATGGAAAGATTGCATATTAACTTAACATTTATTTTCAGTATAGAGATTGCCATTTTAATTGAGTACCTTGTGTTTAACATATCAGTTTTATGCTATAAGTAAATTAGTAAAATTCCAAATTTTGAGAGAAACTTGCATTAGTTCATTCTCACACTGCTATAAAGAACTGTCCAAGACTGAGTAAATGATAAAGGAAAGAGGTTTAATTGACTCACAGTTCCTCAGGGCTGTGGAGGCCTCAGGAAACTTGCAATCATGGTGGAAGGGGAAGCAAACATGTCCTTCTTCACATGGTGGTAGGAAGAAGAATGAGCAAAGTGGGAATCCCCTTATAAAACTATCAGATCTCATGAGAACCTACTCACTATCATGAAAATAGCATGCAGGAGACCATCCCCATGATTCAATCACCTCCCACCGGGTCCCTCCCAGGACACATGGAGATTACGGGACCTACAATTCAAGATAAGATTTCAGTGGGGACATAGCCAAACCATATCACTTGCTATCTTAGAATTTGCCATTGAATAGTCCATCAAAAGCTTTTATGACAGTATAAGGAAACAGGAGTGAAATATAAGGAAATGGAAAATACGTTGAAGTTCGTGGGAGAAAAGGTCTTGTGGTAGACTTAAAAATGTTCCCACAAGAGATATCTATGTTCCAAACCTTGAAACGTATAAATGTTACTATATTTAGGAAAAAGGTATTTTGCAGATATGATTAAATTAAGGATTTGTATATGAGAGGGTTATCCCAGATGAGCCAGGTGGACCCTAAATGTACTTAAAAGAGAAGCAGAGGTATTACACACTGAGAAAAGAGAAAGGTAATGTGACCCCAGAGGCAGAGAATGGAGAGATGGAGACACAGCCAAGGAATGCTGGTAGCTGCCAGAAGCTGAAAGAGGAAAGAAACAGACTTTCTCCTAACACCTGTAGATTGAGCATGATCCTGTGGACACCATGGTTGCAGCCCAATGATACTGATGTTGGACTTGTGGCTTTCAGAACTGTGAGAGAACACATTTCTATTATTTTGAGATAAATTTGTTAGAGTAGCGTCAGGAAACTAATACAGGCCTCCAAAAATAAACAAACAATTACTGCATAATGAAAGCAGAATGCTAGTCATGATTTCAACAGTTTGCCCCAGCATATCTTCCCCGCCTTGATTAGAATGATAAATGGAAACTGGATATTGCTACAAGAAACTAAATCAACATTTTATGTTTTTGTAATTGTTTCTTTTAAGAATTTGACCAGAAATTTGGACAAAAACTGTAGAGAAAGTGAATTACTTTGGTAAATTCAATATATTTAATTTTACTGGTTTAGTTTTAGGGGTTTATAACAAAATATGTGATATGTAAGGTTAATTTCAAAATACTAAAATAAAAGTTTTGGACTGGTTCTTTGGTACAAGTTAAATGTTTCATCAATGAGATGATAAAATATTGTTAAGAGTCTTATCATAAGGAGTGATTAGAGAATATTAGTTAATAGGATTAAGACAGAACTAACCCAGTTCCATCCCTTAGCATATTTTGATCTTAAAATACTATTAATTTTTATAAACCTTTATATTTTATTAGTTATGTTGATTAATTGATCTAGTATCAAATTAAGGTTATTATCTGTCTATGTTGTTTTTGATCTCAAATTTCCCATTATTTGCTAAGGTTTTCCCTATTGGACTGATTTTTTAGATGTCATGTGAAGGTCAATTAAGTAATTTTTGAAGAGAGATTTTTAAAACTACGTGTATATTTTAAATGCCTTGGAAAACAGCATTGGAGCTGAATAATATTACATCACAGAAAAATATATTTTTAACAGCATAGTTTCAGATATATTTTGAAACATAGATATATAGTCTAAATTTTACCAATAATTGCTTTTTTAGACTGTGTATTTTATTGTCCTTAAATATGTCAAGTCTGAGTTCCTCCATTACCGTAATTCCAAAGTTATAGACATTATTTCATCATCACTGTTTACTACAGTCTGAAGCTGTCCCACAAAAAGTTCATGCTTTGGAAATTAAACTCCAGTGTGCATATGCCTTCATGAATTGAATTAGAGACCTTATTAAGGGCCAGAGGGAACCAGTAATTCCCTTTGTGCCTTTTCATCTCTTCCAGCATCTGAAGACACAGTGTTTGCCCTTGAGAAGGAAACAGCAACAAGGCACCATCTTTGAAGCAGAGACTGGGCCCTCACTAAACCCATCAGTGCCTGCAAGAAGTCAAGTTCTCTTTTTGATAGACTAGCCAGGCTTTTGCTGTTGTTGTTATAGCAGCCCAAATGGACTAAGACACTGCTATATCCCTGACAAACAGCACAGTATTTTTTATACAGTAAGTGTTCAAGGATACTTACTGTATTAACTTCAAGGATACTTACTTTCATTCAACTAAGTATTCAGTTGAATGAAATGTAATTGTTATGATGTGATTACCAAGGAAATTTCCAGGCCATTACACAAGTGATTAAAAGGGTATTGTTTAATCCTGTCCAAACTGAATTGATGTGGTCTGGAGTTATTATTGAGATTCCTCTCATCCTTCTTTTCATAGAAATTATTCAACAATTTAAAATCAGAAATAAAGTGTCACAGGAATAATGTAAAATTTTATCGAAGTATAAATAAAACAAAACGCACAAGTCTTGAACAGATCAGTGAGTTTTAACAATTGAATTACACTTATGTAACCACCATCCAAATTGAAAGATGATGGTTTTTATGTTAGAATCTTTACTCCTATCTCATTTATTTCTATTCTTGAATTAATGTAAACAACAGCATTCAATATGTGTTTGTTTGTATGATTGTGTCTAGCTCCTTTTGCTCAGCATAATATATTTTTTTCTTTTTTGATATGGCCTCACTCCCAATTGCTCAGGCTGGATTGCAATGGCACAATCTTGGCTCACTGCAGCCTCAACTTCCCAAGCTCAGGTGATTCTCTCAGCTCACCTTCCTGAGTAACTGGCACTAGAGGCACGTGCCACCATGCTTGGCTAATTTTTTGTGTTTTAGTAGGGGCAAGGTTTCGCTATGTTGCCGAGGCTGGTCTCAAACTCTTGGTCTAAAGCTATCTCCCCTCCTTAGCTTCCCAGTGTTAGGATTACAAGCGTGAGCCACCCCACCCAGCCTGCATAATGTTCTTTTCATGATTCACTCATGTTGTTGCAGGTATCCCTAGTATGTATGTTTTGTTGTTGTATAGTATTACATTGAAAAAAAATATATAACAGTTTATTTGTCCAACAGATTGTTTGTCCAGTAAATGTTTGTTGACATTTAGTTGTTTCTAGTTTTGGGCTACTATAAATAAAACTGTTAGGAATCTTCCTGTGTAAGACTTTTTGTGAACATATATTTTTATTTTAGTTATGTAAATATGCAAGAGAGTGTTTGCTGGGTAATATGGTGGATATATTTTTAACTTAATAGAAAACTGTCAAGCAACTTTCAAAAATGTTTATATCATTTTATCTTCTCATCAGAAATTATGACATTTTCAGTTGTTTTATAAAGTTGGCAATTTTCAGTAATGTCAATGTTTTTCTTTTTCCTATTTGGGTACATGCAAATTGGTATCAAAATGTGTTGGAATTTAAACCTTTATCATGTAATTGTGTTAAACACATTTTCTTGGGTGTATTAACCATTAGTATATATTTTTGACCGATTTTATGTGTATGTGTATATATATACACACACACATATATATATAGATATGTAGATAAATAGGTATAGGTAGATTGTGTGTGTGTGTGTATGTGTTTATAGATATGATGTGTATATCAATGGCAGAAATCTTTACATATTATGGATAGGAATCTTTTGTGACATATATGTATTGAGGATATTTTATCTTATGGTAGGATTTACCTGTTCTATTTTTAATATCCTCTGGTAATCAGAAATTATTTTTCTTAAGTAAAATATATCATTTTTCTCTTATGTATTATCATTTTGTTACTTGTACAAAACATATATTTACTTATTCCAAGATTAAAAAGCTTTACTCCCTAGCAGGGGTTCTCCAGAGAGATGAAACAAATAGGATATATTAAGATATATGAGAAGATTTACTATGGGAACTGGCTCACATAACTGTGGAGTCCAAGACATGCTGTTTGCAAGCCGAAGAAACAGGAAAGCCAGTAGTGTAACTCAGTTTTCATTGGAAGGCCTGAAAACCAGGGGAACCTATGGTATAACTCCCAGTTTGAGACTGCAAACATTAGAAGCTTTCATGTCTGAGGGCAGGAGAAGATGAATATTACAGCTCCGGAAGAGAAATATAATTCACCTTTCTCAGTTTTTTTGTTCTATCGAAGCCCTCAAGGATTTGCATGACATCTGCCTGTATTTGTTGAGGGACAGTTTTATTTTCTCAGTCCACTAATTCTAAGGCTAATCTCTTCCAGAAACACTCTCACAGACATACCCAGAAATATTTTTTTTTTACCAGCTACTTAGGTATCCCTTAACCAAGGCAAGTTGTCACATAAAAGTAATAATCACAACTCTTAGATTTTCTTTAGAAGGTGTGATGGTTAATACTGAGTATCAACTTGATTGGATTGAAGGATGCAAAGTATTGTTTCTGGGTGTGTCTGTGAGGGTTTTGCAGAGGACGTGAACATTTGAGTCAGTGGACTGGGAGAGGCAGACCCACCCTTGACCTGGGTGGGCACCATCGCCTTGGCTGCCAGCACAGTTAGAAAAAAAGCAGGGAGAAGGAGGTGGAATGAGCAGAATTGCTGAGTCTTCTGGCCTCCATCTTTCTCCTGTGATGGATGCTTCCTGCCCTGGAACGTCAGACTCTGAGTTCTTCAGCTTTTGGACTCTTAGACTTACACTAGTGGTTTGCCAGGGACTCGGACCATCGGCCACAGACTGAAAGTTGCACTCTCGGCCTCCCTACTTTTGAGGTTTTGGGACTTGGAATGATCCACTACTGGCTTCCTTGCTCTTCAACTTGCAGATGGCCTATTATAGGACTTTACCTTGTAATTGTGAGTCAATTCTCCTTAATAAACTCCCTTTCATATATATACATATATCCTGTTAGTTCTCTCCCTCTAGATAACTCTGACTAATATAGAAGGTTTGTCATTCTAGTTGGTTTGGGTTCATATTTAAATTTGGTAATTATATATGTGTATGCAAATTTAGATAATATATATTTTATATTAAAATGTTGGTACATTTAAGTCTATAAAAATTTTTGGCCATTTTCTCTACAAATATTTCTTCAAGCCCATTACCATTTTCTGTTTCCTCACTGTCTGTGAACCTAATTACATATGTGTTAAACATTTGATATTATCACATAGATCTCAGACCCTCTCTTTATTTTACTATTATTTTTGTGCCTCAACTCGGTTAATTTTTAGTGACTTGTTTTCAAGTTCACTATCCTTTTTTCTCTGCTGTTAAGGTAGAGTAATTTAACCTATACTAGAGGTAGTTCTGTGTTTGTTTGTCTCCTATTTTGATTCGGTTAATCACTGGCTTCAAAAATTTTTTAACAGAATAAGACTGTTTTTAAGGCAAGAGTTGGGGTCTGAGTGCTGGTGATACTCCAAGACCTCTCTCTGCTTGCTTTATAACCCAGCTACCATCTTTTGAGGATGATCAGGTGTGTTCTTGAACCTCCAGCCCACTTCTAGCTTTATGTGACTCAGGAAGTCTCTCTTAATCTTGTTACCCTTCTGTGGCCTTTATTGGGTACTGATTTTACTTGGTGAAGCTTTTGTGTGCTTAGAGGGATTTCTCTCAGTTATCATGATATTTATACTGCCTTTCCGGAGCTCTTGCTGTGAACTCAGCAAAGTCTTTCTGTTCCTCTGGGGGAACTCTCTGGGCTCTCTTTTTCTGTCCCCAGTAACTTGCAGACTACTATCATGCACTCTCAGAAAGTTCCCCTGAATTTTGAGGTATTTCTCTCAATTTTCCAGTACTACGCTCAGCATTTGGTGAGCTGTTGCTGTCCATTCAGAAAGGGCCTACTGTGTACCTTGAGGAGTTTCCCTTTGTTCTTTTCACCTGCTTCTACTTAAATGAGTCACTATTTTGCTCTTGCAAGGTGCAACTAGATATAGCTCAGGTTTTTTCTCTCAGCATTTCTACCCTTTCCAAAACTGCCAGCTGCTGACTTTCAGTTAATAAAGATATGTTCCTAGGAGTTCTTTCCCAGTGCAATATCCTTGCTTCTGCTTATGATGTACTAATGCTCTGCACTTGGCAAAACCCCCTAAGGACAGAGTTGGCAGTGAATTACTGTGATTAGCATTCCTCAAAATTGTCATTGGTTAGTCTGATTTTAAAGACGTGGCCTTTAAAAGTTTATTAAAAGTTACACTGGTTACTCCTTACCCCAGTTTATATAGTGTTGGCTTCTACTTGTGCCATACTCAAAATTGTTAGTAACTGTGGACTTCATGCCTAAAATTTATTTGATTTAAGTTTCTTTGCATCCACAGATCACTGATTTATTTTATTAGATTTCTTCATTGTTATTGCAGGAATAATGCTCTCTTGCAAATTTCTACCTTCTAATCAGAATAAAAAGTCAAATCCGTATGCGTTTTATCTTCCTCAATTTTTGCTTTATGTACTAAGTGCTTGAGGGATATGGATATTATTGTTTTATAGGTCCATCTACTATAAAACTAGATTTTTCCAAAAAAATCTCATATTTATGATGTATAACGAAATTATATATGCTGGTCCTGGAATATAGCAAATGAGAACAATCTTGAAAGAATCCGTGATTAGAGAAATATAAAATTAACAGTTAAATTTATTTGAGCTGTAATGAGTAATCTGTTGCTGGCCCTTTTCCCGTTTTAAATTCAGTGGCTCTTAACTTAATAAAATGAAATGAAAGTTGGGCTTTTTATCTGTCATTGGGGCTTTTCTGTTATAGTTCATCAATGAAGCACTACTATTCTGCCTAGGTATAATGACTTTCTCTATACCTACTTTTAAAAGACCAATTGACAGTAATGCTCTATCATAGCATATCATTAAAACTAATTATTAAAGGAAAAGAATTCCCCCCAACCTCAGGTAACCTAGAGTTACTTGAGGATTATTTGATGATGAAGAAGCAGTGTATTTCTGGATAAGTAGACTAAAGTTGGGCTCCCATTTCACTTACAGTCTTTACATTATTCACAAGGTAGAGTATAAGCCTTATTAAAAATATATACATAAAATCCATTAAAAGTCATTATGTCTTGCCCTCACACTGATTTTGCTGATAAAATTATAATCTTGCCTTTATATCTTACTCTACTCAGGAGGGAAAATATTGTATAAATAATTTCCAGTTACATGAGTGTAATAAATATTTTAGTGTAATTAAAGAAGGTCATTGACTTCACATTTACATTCAAAATTATTTTCTTATTTAAAATGATTGTTCCACCCATGCCATTGTTTATTGAAGTGACAACATCTGAAATTTGAATTTAATGAAAACAAATAATATTATGAGAAAACAGGTATAATGATATGAATTTCTGTTTCTTAAAATGTATTTTCCATCTAAGTTGTTGAAAAAGTTGAGGGTACTTTAGGGATCATCTAATTCATTGATTCTAAAGCTTTTGGTTTTAAGGATTCCTGTACACTATTAAAGAGCTTTATATATCTAAAGAGCTTTAGTCCATATTGGTTATATGTATCAACAGTTAAAATATTAAAATTCAAACTGAGAAGTTTAAACAATATATGCTCATTATTTTACTTAAAAATAAAAAATTAAGTATATTACATGTTATATAATGTTAATGTAGATGACATTTTGTAAAATATAACTTTATTTTCCAAAATATTTAGTCTCTTCGTCCTTAATGTTTAACTTGATACAGTTCAACCACATTTTCATATTAACTTCTCATTCTATCTATTGCAGGATCACATTAATGTAGCCTCAGAAAATCTTTACTATATACACAAGACAATGAGTGAAAAGGCAAATTATACCTTCATATTATGATTAAAATAATTTCAATCAGACACCTACCCTGAAGTAGTTTGGTGATCCCCAAAGTAGGCCTGGACCACATGTTTAGAACCATTAATCAGGAGTTTACAGTGTAAAACACTTAAATAAAATTAGTTAAGTACCTAAGAAGTTTTAGACAATTCTCCCATGAAGGCTTTTCAAATGCTTGGTTCTGCTATGGTTTTCTCTTTTGGTTTTGAAAATTTCTCCAAAGGACTGGCACTGTGGAAATTCTCCAACCTCTTTTCAAAGTCAATTTTAGTCACATAATATGATGTCTCTAAACTAATTACGTTTTTTTTCAATTAGTTAATAGTTGTGTGTGAAGGGCAAAATGATGCATTGTATCAATTTTATACAATACATAAAGAATTTACATTTTATTTTTGAATAAAGCTATGTTTAATTTTTGTTTCTTTCCATCATGGTGCTTGATGGTTTCCCAATGTTTATTGAATTAATTTTATTTAAACACCTATTAATTAAATACATGCTTACTTAGTGTGAGAGGCAGTTTCTGACATGGCTCCCAATAACCCTACCTCTCAGTATTTATGACGTTATTCTTTTCCCTTAAGTGTGGGCTAGACCTAGTGAATTGCTTCTAACTAATAGAATTCAATAAAAACAAGATATTTCATTATAGGCTTACAAAAGATTGTTTATAGACTGTCTACAAGACTTCTATCTTGCTAGATCTCTCTCTTTCCGTTGTTGTCTCATGCCTTCTTGCTTGCTCAATCTGATGAAGCAAGAGTCCATGTTTCAGGACAGTCCATGGAGAGGCCCACATGGCTAGGAATGGAGGGAGGGCTCCAAACTAAAGTTTGTGAACAAATGAGGCCTCAGTCCAACAAACGCATCCCGCAAGAAACTGAGTCCAGCCAACAAACACAAGAGTCAGCAAGAAAGAGGATCCTTCTCAGTTGTCTTGAGTTGACTACAGCCTGTAGTCAATCTAAGGTCAGAAAACTCACTGAAGATGTACTTAGTTTCCTGGCCCACAGCATCTGTGAAATTATAACTGTTGTTTGTTAATTTAAGCCACTAAGTTTTTTGGATAATTGCTTACATAGTAATAAATAGCTAATGCACTTACTAAATATTGTGATAGGGATTTAAAGTGAATAGAGCAACGACACTGCCCTTAAGGATCCTCAAAGGCTATTAGACAACATAATTCACAATATAGTTCTTCGTAGTTTTAGAAAGAAAACACTCAATGCCTAGTTGATAAAACCCCCATTACTTACAAGTTCTTCTTTTACAATGGAATATTTAACATCATATTGTTTGTGTCTTAAACTTTGTATATCTTTACATTTTCTACAAATAAATGTATTCTAATACATGATGTTATACTTTAAAGCTCTTTGGCTCATTTTATCACAGTTTTCAACAACGTTTGTCTATAGCTATCTCTATCTCTATCCTTATTCCTATCCCTATTTCTGTCTCTATGTATCCCCATATCTATATCTATATATCATGTGTCTCTTTTTATATGTATATAAATTTAAATAGAAAATATTTTATTTCTCTTGACAATAAGGGTCTAAGCATTTTAAAAGCATCTTCTGAAATCAGGTATCATTACAATGATAATAATAAGCATACAACAGATATATTACATTTTTGATAAATATTGAATATAAAAATAAAATTCCAAAACTGAACACTATTTAAATGGACAGGTCTAGTACTCAAATTATTTTACACATCCCTAGATGTTATTACTTCCTGCAAGAGTAAGACAGGATTCAGCATCATCAGCTGTTTTGATTTTCAGAGTGCAGTAGCTAAGAAATTCAGTTGAATATAATAAGCAGAAAGATTTAGAAAGTTTTGTTATGACAGTGTCACTCAATTTTTTATCATTATTATGTTATATGCCAAAAATGTCATATATGTTACTCAAATTCTTTTGAATGCAAATAATGGAAAATCATATGTATTTCACAACAATTACCTAGTTATTATCCTTTACATTCTCAACAGTGACACTGATATTTCAAATTATTCATTCACTTAGTTGCTGAAATCCAAGATCCATGAGGCCAGATACTTTTTTTCTGTTTTGTTTACTTATGAATTCCTATAGTAAGAGCACCACAATAATGTGTCCAGAATTTATTCCTTGCGGTGGAATCTTGGTCTTGTTGAACCCAAGAATGAAGCCGCGGACCCTTCCAGTGAGTGTTACACTTCTTAAAGATGGTGTGTCCAGAGTTTGTTCTTTCAGTTATTCAGATGCAATCGGAGTTTCTTCCTTCCGGTGGGTTCATGGTCTCGCTGACTTCAGGAGTGAAGCCACAGACCTTCACAGTGAGTGTTACAGCTTTTAAAGGTGGTGCATCCAGAGTTGTTTGTTCCTCCCAGTGGGTTCGTGGTCTCACTGACTTCAGGAATGAAGTCACGGACCCTCCCCGCGAGTGTTACAGCTGAAAAGGTAGTGCAGACCCAAAAAGTGAGCAGCAGTAAGATTTATTGTGAAGAGCAAAAGAACAAAGCATCCACAGTGTGGAAGGGGACCCCGGTGGGTTGTGGCTGCAGGCTTAGGTGACCAGCTTTTATTCCTTTACTTGGCCCCACCCACATCCTGCTGATTGATCCATTTTACAGAGTACTGATTGGTCCATTTTACAGAGTGCTGAGTGATGTGTTTACAATGCTTTAGCTAGACACAAAAGTTCTCCAAGTCCCCACCCGAACCAGAAGCTCAGCTGGCTTCACCTCTCAATAAGAATAGGAATAAGTGAGAAGTTATACATTTATTTATTTATTTATTTTTTGCTTGAAGTGGTATAATTCTTGGTATAAAGAAAGGTTGCCGCATGTTGTATAATGGTGAGTCTTTTCTCAGGCGGATTCATTTATGAGTGAATATATATTGAAAAGATTCGAAGATTGGTGAACTTAAAGTGTCATATACTTGTGCTCCCTTGCTGCACCCCAAGGGCCTACAGTAATAGAATGAGTACTGCTGAACAAGAATAGTGGACTTCATTAGGACTTTTTCATTCTTACCATCCTCAACAAATTTCACTCTTGAAAAATTCCAGGACTAATAAAAGTATCTGTATTTTGTAAAACCAATCTTCTGTGATCTTTTAGTTAGATTGTTGATTTATTTTCTAAATTCCAAGCAGAATCCCAATTCTCATTCATATGGACCTCTTGTTGTACTGACAGTACTGAAGACTAGCTGTGCCATTGATGTTCTCAATCGTAAAAGCCAGAAATCTGGACGTCATATTAAAGCCTCCATCAGTTAGATCCACTATAGCTAATAAATCATCACACTCTATCTGTATTACTATCAATTAAGTTAGTAGACATTTTAGGCTCTCTTCCCTCTTGCATATAGTCAATTTCATTGCCACAATGTAGGCAGTCATATCCTCTTCCCTGTCCTTTTGCAGAATTTCCTAAATATTCTCCCTTCCTTTAAATGCATTTGCAGTTGTGATCCACTCTCCAAAATGATGCTCCTATTGCCACTGTAACAAGAACTTTAGATCATGTCATCTCTTCTCAAAATTCTTCAATGGGTACCCATTACTTATATGATAAAAAAGCTACAGTAAGCTTCCTAGTCTGTATGACTCTCCATGGTATGACTTTCATGATCTGACATGAATAAACATTTGCCATAAATTTTTACTAATAAAACAATGTATCAGTTACACTCAACTCCCCATTTACCATGCAGCAATACATATAGCAGTTGATGTTTTTCCACAGTGCTTTTTCAGTTTTCATTCATCAGCATTTTCGCTGATTCTCTCCACTCTTCTATCACCCTCCATGCACTCTTCAGAAACAATTAAGAGATGTCTATTATGTGACTATTGCAATGCTAAACCTTGGAGATAAAATTATGAAGTCACTGACTTTGGAGGAGTTCACAGTTTAATAATAAGGAATACTTCCTCTCTCCTAATTTTATCCCTTGAGATTTTACTTGTATTCTTAAATCTCATCTTAAATATGTCCATTTCTTTGTAAGTTAACCTGGCCTTTTCAGGCAGAAGTAATTATTTCCCTTATAGTCAACATGTTTATTTAAAATCATCCAGTACACATAGCATTTGGAATATTATATTTCAAATGTTTATATGTCTAACATTTCACTGGGCTGTACACTTCAAGTTAGAGTGTTTTTCTTTTGAATTTCAATTTCATCTTCTATGTAAATTTGAGTATATAGTACAAGCTCAATAATATTCATTGATTTAGCAAGTGCTTGAGTGCTAATCCTCTGAAAGTATTTGTACACATTTGCAATCCATTTTCTTTATATCTTAGTCCATATTTAAATTACTGGATTATGTTAGCAGATAGCAGAATTTGATGAAAACAATGTCTTATTAGTGAAAATTAATGATAATATATAACCACACCCTTGTCAATGTCAAGCGTTGTTAAATTTTAATGGAACTGACATTAAGTTTCAATTAAACTTTTCACTTTAAAAATACACTAAAGGAAGTGTTATAAAATAGAATGGGAAAGTGAGGTTTGTGATCTGTATCTCCTGATTTCTGGAGCAATCAATCCTTTCTTAACTAGATAATAATATTTTCTCTTTTTTATTCATGTGTTTTATTGCCAGCCAAAGAACAGATTTAGTTTTCTCTGCCCCTTTATCCATAGTAGAGAAAAAAAAATCCTTTCTGAAGTGTTCATAAATTTGGTTATCTAGGGCATAATTAGTAGTTCACAATGAAAAAAACATTACTATCACTGCATAATTAGTAAGTGCCTACTATGTAAATCGTGATTTGCTTTTCTGTCCATCAACAATTTAAGATGATTTTAATTCCAAGAAATAGAAAACTCAATTCAAACTTATTTAAACAATAAAGAGAATATGTTGACTCATATA
Organism: Macaca thibetana thibetana; assembly: GCF_024542745.1. NCBI lineage: Eukaryota > Metazoa > Chordata > Mammalia > Primates > Cercopithecidae > Macaca > Macaca thibetana. The sequence goes on from NC_065585.1 coordinate 61,435,119, forward strand.
ATTAAAAGTTCTAGGTACAGTTTGCTGAAGGCTCTGGCACAATTTGCTTACAATTCTCTAAGTTTGTGATCCCCTGTATCAGCTTCGTTTCCAAACTGGCTTTTCCCACTTTAGCAAATGGCTTCAGCAATTACAAGTCTCACATTAACAGACTGTGTTGTGGAGAACAAGTTTTGCATGGTATGAACCATGACTGAACTTAATATCCTAGCCACAGGGATACCATGTGCCTCAGTCAGTTCAGGTTGCTACAATAAATTACAGCAGACTGGGTGACATAAAAAATAAACATTTTTTTTTTCACATTTCTGAAGTCTGGGAAGTCAAAGATCAAGGTAACAGCAGATCCAGTGTCTGGTGAACTGATCTCTGCTTTGAACGTAGCTATCTTCTTGTATCCTCACATGGTGGAGAGTAGAAAGAGAAAGCAGGTTCTCTCTCCAGTTGTGTGTTTATTATGGCACTAATCCCACTCATGAGGGCCCCACCTTCATGACCTCTCATGAAGGCCCTACTTTCCATCTCATCGGGGGTTACAATTTCAACATGTGAATTTGGGTGGTATGAACTAGTTGGAATAATTGTATTGATTGATAGAATAGAAATGTCACTGGCATGCACATTAGAAAACCTATTTTCTAAACATACCTTATTCACCCAATGACTTATATTCCTGGAGTAATCATTAATTTCTACTAAGCTTTGTTTTTTTATTTGTTTATAAAAGTGACTGGCATATATTTGGTGCTGAATCTATAACACTAAGCATGGAAGAGGGAAGATTTGTGGTTCCTGAACCAGGTGCTGAAGGGTCCTGCAACCCGTCAGTAAACTTATAGGGACACTTGACATATTTATATTTTTAGGGGGAGCACAGTGTCAGCTTTTGCATACCACATAAACTAATAATATTATGTGCTATGCACATTACGACTTTAAAAGGGGAATTCTTAGGTATTTCCATTGTTCAGGGAGACTGTGAAAAATTGATAGAGACAGTTAACATAATGTCCTCCAGTTTCATCTATACTGTTGCAGATTACACTAAGAACTGAGGAAATTTGGGAATCTGTGAAATATACAATTTGTGCACTCCTGTCAAGTCTAAACCTGGAAGACTAATTAAAGTGGATTTAGTTGTTTGAAATGCAATGTGTCTGTTTTAAGTGGGAAAAATGGTGGAATAGATTTGCGAATGACAGTTACAACAAACAGTATAAACTATGAGGTAACAGAAAATAGTAAACTAATTCACTTTATAAAAATCAATGATGGTTAGAATTAATTAGATGAAGTTGCTTAAAACAAAATTCCCAGCATACCCTTGAATTACACTATTTAGATTATCAATTTTCCCTCTTCGCTTATTATATCCTTTCCATCAACATATAAAGATGCTGCCATTTCTTTTATATTAAAAAACAAAACTTCTCATGACTTTACTTTTCCTATAGCTTTATTTCTGTCTTTCATTTGACAGTAAAACTCCTCAAAAGAATCATCTATATATGCAATTCCAATTTCTCTTCTTCCATAGTTTCTTAAACTCTCTCCTATAATACTTTTACCCCCACCCTTATTAAGGTCACTGATCATCTACCTGTATGTTTCAAAACACAATTGCCTATTCATATTTCACATCCTTCATGATCTATGAGGAACATTTGATCTAGTTGATTTCTTCATCTTTCAATTAAATGTTCTCCTTAGTTGGCTTCAAGGGCACCATAATCTGTGGTTTTGTTTTGTTTAGTTTTTCCTATTAGTTCAGTGGGCATGTCTTCTCATTTTCTTTCGTTGGTATCTCATCTCTAAGAATTCTTGAAACAAAAAGACCTTGGGTGTCTTCTGTTTTTTATCTATCTATGCTAGTCTTTTGATGCTGTAATTCAATTTTATGATTCTAAACAGAATCTGCATGATGAAAACTCCCAAATATATACATCAGTACTTTAGTGTTCTCCTTTAGTCATATGTTCATATACACACACACACACACACACACACACACACACACACACACACACACACATATATAATTACCTATTAAATATGCCCACTTGACAATTTAAGTGGAATCTTGAACTTAATACCCTTAAATTACTTGCAGTTAACTCCTGACAACCCACACAGAAACAGGCCTAATATCCCCTATCACAATAGCTAGCAATTCCAATTTTTTAATTTTTCGTGGAAAAATCTTTCATGACACTTTCTTGATTCTTTTACCTATGACACATCTAGATGCAAACCCTCCAAATCCCATTTCTTTGGTTCATAAATGATTAGCTTAACTGTTTTGTCTCCACACATCAATTGAACAAAATGCTTTGACTGAATTTTGTTTAAGCTTCTCTTCTTTCCCCAGACTCTAAATATATCTCCTATTAAATAATAAGTATGGATATAAGGGCTAAAAATGACTAATTAACATTTTTTTGTTTATGAAATAAACTTGAGTTCCAAAAGAGGCTAATAAAAATCTGCTTCAGAGTTCAATAACACTAAAAATTTTACGTTGGTTATAGTTTGGTTTTCCAAATTGTATCCTTGAAAGCATTAAAACAAGCTGCTCCTATAGTTCCTATCATTAATTAAAAATGTCAATGAATTATTTTTTAATGCTTGGTTCCTTTATCCAAATCATTTAATCAGCTTGTTCTTTCACTAGTACACTTATGTAATTGTTTTAGTTAAAAGCCAAGGGTTCATACTTTAGACAGTTAAATGACATAAAGACAAATTGCACTAAGCAGACATTCATGGTAATTGAAACAGTATCATTTGCAGCATGTCCAGAAGTTTGAGGTTTTGGTGCACAACCTACTCTTCACCCTTTGTAGAAAAATTACCTGGCTCCTCGGAATCTATTGTGTTCTCTAGAGTATCTTGTAACTTTCATTTTCCCTGAAAGCATGATGAATGCATTATATCTAAATTTCCAGTCTTTCAAGTAAATGCAGGGCATAGCCATTAATTAAAATGTGACCACTCCAGTCTATAAAGTATACCTTCAACCAAACTGGCAGCTGTTACCTTTGCTTCATTTATCTTTGTTTCAGAAAGAAAGGAAAAAAAAAAAAGCAATTAACCTTTTCTTCACTAGGATCTTTTTTACGATTTCTTTGTTTTGTTTTTTTTTTTTTGCTTCCTTTTCCCACCACTTTATTTTCCTCACAATATCTGTACATTTTACATTTCCTTTATAAAACACTGCAACATATGCACTTATACAACCACACATGAATATGTCACAAGTCAATACATGTTCAAATTAATATACAGGTATGATGCTATAAATGTTATGCTCATGCAAAAAATATAACTCTGTATATTTAAATATCTGATTTTCCCACTAAATGCATTTCAAATACTCTGTATGTAATCTGTTACCATTAAATAACATAGATTAGTTTGATGATTATGACCGGTGCTAAAATAAAGTATAGGTTAAATTTAAATAAATTAAAAAATTTTAAGTACATTTTTAATTTCCCAGGTAAATAAGGAAAACTTTCAAGTGTTACAATTTTTTGAAGTCCCATGTCAGGTAACTGTAAGTCAAATTTCTACCTACAGCTTCATAATTGTTTTCTCCTATATTTTTGTCAGATCCTACTAATAAAAAGAATTGTACCACATTCTATTACTACGTTGGAATTCTAAGACACAAAAGAATGATTATATCTTAATGACTTTTGTATCAAAAATGTTAGCCATGCTATTTATAGGACAATAACTGCTTTTTTATCATAAACAAGCAGACATTATTTAATACTAAGGAATAAAATAGTGTATTTTAGCTCTTTGACACTTATTCTAACCTTAAATATTCTATTATAATCTTAATAAAATAAATCATATTAAACTTTGGCCCGGAATTTATGACATTATATAATTTTATAGGAATACTTTTTTGCATGCAAAGTTATATCATTTTAATGATACATGAGGGAGTGAGGCAGTGTGAGAGTGTCTAGCAATAGAAGTTTTATGTAAATTATAGATGTTGTATTATTGTTCCCAAAATAGATAGAATGTGAATCTGGGAGAGGTTTTAGGTTGTTCCCAAATTTAATGATAAATTTTTAAATCCTATTAATCTTGTTAGGTGAGTTATTCATGTCGTGAAGGGAAGGAATATTAAGTACTTTCTATTAAAGAAAGAAAATTTTCAAATGTAATTTACCTAACAAAATATAAAATAATTTTTTTTATTGCCAGACTATTGGGGATAGTTTTAAAGCAACTAATGAACTAGATCTATCTCTGTGAACTCTTGTCAGAAGCAGATCTACATTGAAAATGGTCAATTCCCTCAGTGTATCAATCCTAGATAATAGATAAGGACAATAATAACTTATGACACAAAATCTATCTGAATGACAGTTGTACAGACATTTATGATTATGCTAAGTAAATAAACAATAATCTGGTTCTATTAATATTTTTGTTTGTATCTATTATTTTTGAATGAGTGATGCCTCTTAACCTTTTAAAATTTTACTTATTAAATATAATTTCACTTTCTAGTTTTCTTCCAGATCTTAGAAATCTGGCAATTCAAAATTTTTACTTTGGTATTAGGCAGTTACAACCATAAGAAGCTGTAAAAACAATGTATGAACTAAAAAGATACAAACCAACAGAAAATGACTTGAAAGTCTTGAGTGTACATTCTCTCACCCTCCTTGTCATACAATTCAAGTTTTCGCATGACCACGCTTCTGAACTACTATCACACAGGTCATCTTACTCCAGCCCCATAGCACTAGCATTTCTTACACCAACTTTCTCCTGACACTTCACATTTGCATACCTCATAACTACTTTTAATTGCTTCTCTGGTCAATAGTTTCCAGACTATCTACAATTGTGATGTAGCTAATCGTTTTATATAAAGCTTTCCTCTTTCATTACTTGATATAGTCCTCTGTGATCAGTTTTGACCAATATTTTTCCACATTCCCCAACCCTCAGCCTCTGGCAACAACCATTCTGTTATTCTATGTTCTTTTTCTGTGACTTTCAATTTTCAGATTATATACATAAATGAGATTATGTAGTATTTATCTTACTGTGTCTGGCTTATTTCATTTAGCATAATATCCTTCAGGCTTACTCATATTGTGGCAAATGACTGGATTTTCTTATTTCCCTTTTCTTTACAGTTGAATAATATTTCATTGTATATGTATATACTATATATTCTTTATGCAGTCATTCATCAGTGAACACTAACATTGTTTACATACCTTGACTAGGGTTAATAATGCTGCAATATACAGGGAAGTACAGATATTTCACAGTTATTTTACTCCCTTTGGATATATGTTCAAAAGTGAGATTGCTGAATCATATTGTAGTTATAATTTTTAAAAGATGTCTCATACTGTTTTCCTTAATGACTGCACCAACTTCCGTTCCCAACAAAAATGTACAAGAGTTTCCTTTTCTCCAAATCCTTGGCAACACTCACCTTTTCTATTTTTCATAGTTACCATTCTAACAGATGTGAGGTGATAGCTCATTTTGATTTTGATTTTCATTTCCCTGATAATTGGTACTGTCGCACACCCATTCATTAACTTGTTGCCCATTTGCATGTCTTATTTGGAGAAACATCTATTCCAGTCCTTTGGCAATTTTAATTGGGTTAATTTTTATTTTATTTTTATTTTTTGCTATTGAGTGTTTGAGTTCCTTATATGTTTTGAATAATAACCCCTTATCTGACATAGGGTATGCAAATATTTTTCTGCAATTTCCTAATGTTGTCTCTTCACTCTGTTGATTGTTTCCTTTCTCATGCAGAAGTCTTTGCTTTAATGCAACTCACAAACCCCAATTTTTGCTTTTGTTGCCTGTGCTTTCACAGTTATAGTCAAAAAATTATTGACCCATCAATGTCAGGAAGCTTTTCTTCAATGTTTCCTCTAGTAGTTCTGCAGTTTGAGGTACTATGTTTAAGTCTTTAAAATATTCGAGGTAGATTTTTGTATATGCTTCGGAATAAGGGTCCAATTTTATTCTTCTGCATGTGGATATCCAAGTTAATGAACACTGCTTGTTGAAGAGACCATCTATTGTGTGTTCATGACATCCCTGTCAAAGATCAATTGCCCATAAATATGTGGATTTACTTCTGAGATCTATATTGTTCCACTGGCCTTTTTTTTTTTTTTTTTTTTTTTTTTTTTTTTTTTGCCAGTACTACCCATTTTGATGTAGATCTATGTTGATTACTATAACTTTGTAAAAGTGTGATGCTTTGAGATGTGTTCTTTTTCTCAAAATTGCTTTAGTTACTTGGAGTCATTTTTGGTTCCATATAAATTATGATTTCTTTTCTATTTTGCAAAAAACAATTGATGAACATATATTCCATTTATTTGAGTCTCCTTCAATTTATCTTATCAATGTTTTACAGTTTCCAGTGTACAGATGTTTCACTTCTTTAAAAATATTTATTTCTAAATCTTCTGTATTTTTGATGTGATTGAAAATGGAATGGTTTTTGTATTTTTTCAGATAGTTTGTAGTTAGTATTAAAATGCAACTGATTTTTGTGTTGATTTTGTATCTTGCAACTTTACTGAATTTGTCTATTAAGTCTAATAGTTTTTATTTTGGAGAGGTTCTTAAGGTGTTCTATACATGAGATCATACTCTCTGCTAACAGAGACCATTTTACTTCTTCCTTTCTAATTTGGATGCCTTGTCTTTCTCTTTTCTTGCTTAATTGTCCTGGCTAGGACTTCCAGTACAATGTTGAATGGAAGTGGCAAGACTTGGCATCCTCATTTTGTTCCTAATCTTAGAAAAATAGCTTTGTCTTTCACCACTAAGTACAATGTTAGCTGTTCACTTGTGATGTATAGCTTTTATTGTGATGTATAGCTTTTATTTCATCAATCTCTAAACTCATGTTTGAAAGTTTTTATCACAAAAGTATGTGAAGTGTTGTGAATGCTTTTTCTATGACTATTGAGATTATTATATTATTTCAAAATTGTATTATTTTAATGTGGTATATTATTTATTGACTTGCATATTTTGAACTGTGCTTGCATCCCAGGGATAAATCCTGATCAGTCATGGTGTATGCTCCCTTTAATATGCCGTTGAATTCAGTTTGCCAATATTTTATTGAGGATATTTGTATCTACATTCAACAGGGATATCGACCTGCATTTATTTACTTTTTTCTTGTATTTTTGTCTGGCTATTGTATCAGAGTAATACTGCACTCAGAAAATACGTTGGGAAGTGATTCCTCCCCTTCAGCTTTTTTTGTAAAAGTTTGAGAAGAATTGGTATTGCATTTCAAAAAAGTCCTAGTTATGATTTATTACAGGGAAAAGATACAGATCACAATTAGCCAAAGGAAAAGACACATAGAGCAGTGTTCAGAAGTGTGTCAAACACGGAGCTTCCCATTGTCCTCTCCTAGTGGAATCAGGACAGCACTACTTCCCCAGTATTGATATGTTACAATATGCATGGAGTATTGCCAACCAAGGAAGATCAACTGACGTTGGGGTCCAAAGTTGTTTTTTGTAAATATATATTTTTTGTTTTTCTAGTGTCTATGTAATTTATTTCTACTTTACAATGTATTATGTCTTTCTTTTCACTAAATCTGGGCTTTGTTTGTTTCTCTTTTTCTAGTTCTTTGTGGTATAACATTACGTTGTTATTTGACATGTTTCTTTTTTCTTACACAGGCATTTATCACTCTAAATTTCCATCTTAGCACTGCTTTTGCTACATTCCATAAGTTTCAGTATTTTGTGTTTCTATTTTCATTTGTCTCAAGATATATTTTAATTTCTCTTTTAATTTCTTCTTTGACCTATTGGTCAGAAGTATGTTGTTTAATTTCCTCATATTTGTGAGATTTCTGAAATTTCTCCTGTTTTTGATTTGTAGCTTCATACCATTGGTGGTCAAAATGGCTACTTGATAGGATTTCAATTTTCCTAAATTTGTTAATATTTGCTCTGTGGCCTAACATTATTTATCTTAAGGTTTTCTTCATGTGTAAATGAAAATAATATATATTCTGCTCCTGTTTGATGTATGGTTTAATATATGTCTGTTAGGTCCAGTTGGTCTATAGTGTTGTTCACATCTTTTATTTTCTTATCGGCATTTCCATCTGGATAATTTATTGATTATTAAATGTGAGGTATTCATGTACCTCACTATTATTGCAGTGCATTTTGTATTATATGTTGTATTCTGTTCTGTTAATATTTGCTTTGTATATTTAGGTGCTCTGATATTTTGTGCATATATATTTATAATTGTTATATCCTCTTGTTGAATTAACATAATGACTTTTGTTGTCTCTTGTAACAGTTTGTGACTTAAAATCTATTGTTCCTGATATAGTTATAGCCACTCCATCTCTCTTTCAGTTATCACTTAGACAAAGTATCTTTCCCCCCCCATTTACTTTCAGTCTGTGTTTGTCTTTTAAGGTAAAATGAGTCTACTATAAGGAACTTGTAGTTAGTTATCACTTTGCATCTATTTAGACACTCTATTATGTCTAGAATCAGAGAGACTAGTTTGGAGGCTACCAGACTATTCTACTATAGGAGAGGATGGTGACTTAAATCTCAGTAGGTGGGGGAAATATTTAAGGTTATTTTAATGCAGAGTCAAAAGAATTTGCTTTCAGGTTGGATGATGTGTGAAAGGAGTCCAGGATGGCTCTAATATGTTGGAATTAAATAATTTTAAAAATAGAGGAGTCATCAACTAAAGTGAAAAAAGGCTACAAGAGAAGCAAATCAGAGGCTAGGTACAGGTTAGAATATTTCTTTGGGCCAGGAAAAATTTCAGATAGAAATGCCTTGTTATTTGAGACATTCATCAGATGTTTCTAAATTCCCTCTGATTAGATAGTGATAGATTCTTTTCTGAGGTAAATGAAAATTAAATGACTGCATCTCTGATAATTAGAGGAAAACAGAAACAGGGAAAGTTTTTGGAAGCTTCATGTCTGCTCTTGACACAACAGAGATAAGCCTATTGAGCAATGTTTTCTGCATTATCCTTTAATGATATAAATATTTCATGTTTTCTTCTGAAGGAATAGTAGAAGTCAACATTGTTAGAGTTGGAAGAGTGACAAAGTGAACTGATGGTTAATCCTTTTTCTATGTCCATATCTTTTAAAAATATTATTGTTAGATTAAATAAAAATATATCTAATCCAGTTTCTCCAAGCCTCACCAGTCTAAGAGAAAAAATTAAATTGGTTAACAGTAATTTTCAAAATTTACTGGCTGTTGCTCTTTCTTACTAGTGCAAGATTTGCATTCTCTTCAGTGCATCTCTGATGTATTTATAGGAATTCAGAGTAATTATTTTAACTAATATTTACAAACCATTCTAATCCAAATGGCAATGAGATTTTCTGTTGTATTTTTTTTCTGGACACCACTTAGCACCATTTTGATTTCAAGTAAACAAAAATATGTCCTTGATTAATAAAAATATGACCTTAACCTCCCTAACTGGTTATTAGGAGAAAATAAACCCCAATTCTCAGGTAGAAACCATGGGGGAAATTGGGCTATTTCCAATATTTCTATTTCTGATTAGTACATGTGAAGAGCGCTGCAGCATTACAGCGCAAAGTTAATCAACAAATGCTTATTTAGACAATGCTTTAGGATATACCTATATTTTCTCTGACTTTGTTGAAAAGTGGCATCCCAAGAAGAGGCTTAGGAGCAATCAAATCATAGTCTAAGAAGGGCCATCCTATTACACTTTTATTTATTTATTTTTTTTCCACATTCATATCAGTGAGAATTCTGTTGCTGTGGCAATTTATACTTTGGACTCAAAGTTGAAGTTTAAAGCAATGTGCAACTATGACATTTTTCTTTCTCACCTTTGCTCACAGCCACCTTTTAACAAAACGTGGATGTTATCTATTATAATTTCTTTGAAATAAGATAGTACATCCTAACAGCTTTAAATAACTCTATCTCAATATGAAAACATCTGCTTATATTTCAAGATTCATATCAAATGCCATTTTATTTTTAAAGTTCCTTGGATATTCCCAAGCTGTTTTCACATTTCTTTTTCCCCATAATAACATACAGACATGTACAAAACTCCTTTGCTTTTATTGATTTATATGTATGTCTCTTACTAGATTATAAACTTTTAAGCCAAGGAATTCTTGTTTATCTCTTTGTTTCACCCACAAAAGCACTGTGATTAGCACATGAAAGACATCCAGTAATTTTGGAAGACTAAATAAATGAACGGCGATGAGAAAATTTCCATAACTTAGTTGACAATTTAATTTTAGAATTTTCTTATGAAGTATTCATCATTCCTATGCACAGCTTGTCATTTTCATATCTCAGAATCTGCTTCCACTAATCCGAAATAAGCTCTTTCATTGAGTACTTGCCAGTTGAATAGATCAAACAATTTTTAAGCAGTTGACTCCAAACTGTTAAATACCAGTAAACAGAATTTTATTTCAGCCATATTTATTGTGTTATTTTGAGTTGAAGAGGTAAAATTCAATGGAATCCAGTAGAAAACCCAGGTGATAAAGAATTTCAGACCTGGAATTCTATTTAAAATGTGACCTTTGTTCTTCTGTGTATTTTTGTCAAGTCACTTACACATAGCAAGAAGCATACAACTCAATTGGTCAGATCAAAGTATTAATTTAAGACAATTGTTTAGTGTATACATTGCTTTTAAACATTGTTGCATATGAAGAACAGTTCTGTGGTATGTATAATGATAAAAACTATGTAACAGATATGCAATATGCCTCTTAAATAATGTTATTTATACCTATCTTATGTCACATGGGAAAGAAAAATATTATTACCCAACGATAGTGTCAAACAATATGAAAAGAACTTGAGAGTGGGTTTTTTGTAATCATTCATGGTGTTGTTTCATTCCTAGTTTTACAATTAGTCAGAAATTAAACTTTAGAGTCAAAATAATAATAGTAGGAAATTTTAGTAACATTTTCACCTCTCAATACTTCTGATTAAAAACTTACAGAGGAAATAATCAAAATGCTTCAGTTCTTATGTTGCAAGAGTACTGAATAAGAAAGTGTGAACAAGCTTTTGCTTTTGATAGTAGGGAATATTAGCTTTGTCAACAATAAACACAGCTTCCCATTCATTCAGCAGCTGAATACAATTGTATCATTATTTTGAAATATGTTTCTGTCTTTGTGTATATTTCTTTTGTTTTCATTAGGAAAGACTAAATATTGTTTGAATGGCCTTGAAGCAATGGTTTATATCTTGTAGGAACAGGCCTTTAGAGACTACAAGTGTATCAAACTGCAATGGAGAGGGAAACAATTTTCTAATCTCATACACAGTTCTATATTTCCAAGGGCAATCAGATAAAACATTTGTTACCTTCCATCCTTATTTTTTAAAAATGAACCATGATTGAAACATTTATATATAATACATTCCTTTAGAAAAGTCCTTGCTGATAACAGGGTTTTAAAAGATTGATGCTCAGAATAAAAACCATTTTGACCTTCAATTCCTAACTTTAAAATGCCTTTGAAAAGAAATCTTTGAAATTTCAATAAAAACTTTAAAAACTATATTGAACATATAACATGTTGACTGGGTGCACTATTTTATTACAATAACAATCTCAGATAGGAATTATGCATGTTCAATATCAGCAGTTACTATTCAGTTCAGTAGAAAAAGAATGAACAAGGACAGGAAAGGCAGAGAGCCAAGCTCTAAGGATGCAGTAAAGCACAAGTTCAGCACTGTGCTATGGCAGGGCTACAGCCTACTGGTAAATGATAGAGTGGGAAGAAAATCCAGCTGGCGCAGGCAGCAATCAGAAAGGGACAAGTCTCTTGCAGAAAGAAGGCTTTGGGTAGATTCCAGGTCTATAACAGTCAAAGACAAACCATAATATAAGTAACGTGAAATTTTAATGTGTGTTCAGAATGAGCAAACCTGTGGTCAGGTACTTCGACACAGTCAACTTCTGAAATAGCATTAAATATGAATACAAACATAAACCATATAATTGACTTCATTACCAAATGAATCTTCTTAGACATGAGACAGCATAACATTGCATAATTGCTAGTATTTCTTAGAATTATATTTCAAGAATCAGACAGCAACTTAATAACTATACATTATCTATGACCAACCATATCTTGAAGGCCAAGATATCTACTCAGGATGAAAGGGTGCACAGGTCATAAGTTTCTGATTTTATCTACCAAGCAAGGTCAGTCCCAATCTTTTGTTGTTTTCTAGATACCTCACTCGACCATACACACCAGCTGAAAGCAGGCCAAGTATGGTAATTGCTATGACAATAGTCCTTATGTAAATAAATTGTCAAACTCATAGTCTAAACTTAGGGAATGGCTCAGAGGATTTCCTTGTAATGGCCATATTCTTAATCAGATAAAATGGGTGACTGAATCTGAAATCGTCAATCAATCCAAGATAAAGAACCTATGATTTTGGCAGTAGCCTATGACCACTGCTTGGTAAGAAAGCTATGCCAAATGGGGAGAGTGGTTTTAACTGAGCCGATCTGATTCTGTCCAGAATTTGAACTAGAGATATGAGAAGAGACTGGTATATAATTAAAACTGGAGACACAGAAATGAGCATTTCTGAGATAATAGTTGTAATACAACAATGACTGAGTAAGCTCATTCTGCTGAACAGTTGAGAATATAATCCAGACCTCAGATCATCATGAAATTGTTCAGACTTCCACGTTGCAAAACTATTTCCTTATCTTCATAAGTTTCTTGAAATACCTAGTGCCAACAAATCCCTGTCAACTGAGTTGCTAGATTGAGTATCTTGTTTTTATAAATTCAAAGACTCTAGCATTATTTTTACTTTCCTTTGATCCCCTTACTGTTTTTATAGTCATTTTAACACTTAAGAACCTGCAGTTTTCTTCGCAAATGTTTTCTAGTCTTGCCTCCACTCTATCATCCATAGTGCATAGCAAATGTAATAAATTCTGAGTGATTAAACTATTAAATCATTAAAATATAATATAAAATACAATTGCTTTCCAGTTTATAATACTTTTATTTTTACAAAAAGTGTTTCCTTTGCTCTGCACAATATCTCTGTGACAGCAGTAGAGAGATAATTCTTTTAAAAAACAGAGACAGAAAGATTTAGAAAATACAAAGAAAATATGCAACACTAAGAATGCAAATCCTAAGTTTTTGACTCCAAATTCAAATCCAATATTTTTCCCCAAGTGTGACTGTTGCACATATTTAAATGTTGCAGTACAGATTACAATATTTATTTAAATGTGTGTATTTAAAACTTAACAAGAGAAGACTTTCATTTAGTAATCCTGCATCCTTTCTTTTGTTTTCTCATACGAATTTTACTTTCTTACTGGTCTTACAAAGAACACACCCTAGACTGCACTGAAGCTGGTTTGCTGATTTCAAAGAAACTCACAATGTGTTTTGGACACTAAAAGTTTCATCTCAATGAACATTTAGATAATTGGAGGGACAGGGAATAGAGAAAGCATTTCCTGAGCACTAAACTAGTACTACAATAAAAATAGAAAATTATCAAATTTTGTATTATAACATACATACCCACCAAATCAACCTGAAGAAAATATAATAGCTTTGGGAACAAATTTCTTCATAGTTGTACAAAAATCACATAACTTGCATTGAAAATAAAACTTTTCAATTTGCTTACATTCTGAGTTGCTCATATATACTGTCCTTGATCTTTAGAGAGATAGAGAGATAGAAATGCTAAATTATAAGGATTATAAGGGAAGCCAAATAGAAGCTGTGGTTTCTCCCAGAGAATTGTATATATATTTTTTTCTTCCCACTCACATGTATCTTAAAGTTTTATATCTGCCCCTTAAAAGCAACGCAAACATTGTACCTGCTATGAAAATGCAACATAATATAGGTCCTTTCACAATTCCATTCCTGCTCTTCATATAAACATACTTCCTTATGGAAAGACAGAGACCAGAAAACCATATTATATATAAATTCTGAAGGAAAAACTAAACTGCATAATAGACCTCAAACAGAACTTTCTAGAACTGATAAATGTCCTCAAGTGATCAGGTGTTTATGTTAATGGTTATCCTGAGGATAAGGAGAAAATTATCATAGAGAGCCTTTCCTTGGGAGAATAATTATTTTTTTCATTCCACAACCCATTTTCTGATGAAATCGTCATTAATCCATTAAATAAACACTGATATTTATTTTAATGAGGGTTAGTTTCCAAAGCTACCACTAATAGAATTGTAGAATAATTTTACTTTATATATAGACATCTATTTTCAAATCAGAAATTGTGAAATTCTGAGATTAATATTCAATTGAAACCTTCCCAGAGGACTTGCAATGTGGGTTTAAAAAAAAACATAAATCCACATAATTTAGTAATTTCCTGAATATGAGTCCATATTACCATCTTTTGTGATTATATTAGTCTATTTTCCTACTCCTATAAAGATATACCCAAGATACTGGGTAATTTATAAGGAAAAAAGTTTTAATTGACTCACAGTTCTGCAGGACTGAGGAAGCATCAGAAAACGTACCATTATGGCAGAAGGGGAAGAGGCAGGTCTTACATGATGACAGGCGAGAGAGAGTGGCGAGTGAAGGAGGAAAAGCACCTTATAAAGTCATCAGATCTTGTGAAAACTCACTGTCACAAAAACAGCATGGGGGAAACCACCCCCAGTATTCAATTACCTTTACCTAGTTTCTCCCTAGACATGTGGGGGTTATGGGCATTACAATTCAAGATGAGATTTGGGTGGGGACACACAGCCTAACCATATAATTCCACCCCTGGTACTTCCCAAATCTTATATCCTCACATTTCAAAACACAGTCATGCCTTTCCAACAATTTCCCAAAGTCTTAACTCATTTCAACATTAATTCAAAAGTGCAAGTGACGTTTTTCTCACAACTCCACTAGGCAGCGCCATGGTGGGGACTCTGTATGGGGTCTCCAACCATACATTTTCCTCCTGCACTGCTATCGCAGAGGTTCTCCATGAGGGCGGCACCCCTGCAGCAAACTTGTGCCTGAACATCCAGACATTTCCATACATCCTCTGAAATTGAGCCAGAGGTTCCCAAACCTCAATCATTGACTTCTGTGCAACTGAAAGCCCAACACCACATGTAACCTGCCAAAGCTTGGGTCTTGCACCCTCTGAAACAACAGCCTGAGCTGTGTGTGGGCCCCTTTTAGCCATGGTTGGGATGCAGGGCATCAAACTCTGAGACTGCACAAAGCAGTAAGACCCATGGCTCAGTCCACAAAACTATTTTTTTTCTCCTAAACCTCCAGGCTTGTCATGGGAGGGGCTGTTGTAAAGACCTCTGGCATGCCCTGGAGACATTTGTTCTATTGTCTTAGTGATTATCATTTGGTTTCTCATTACTGATGCAAATTTCTGCAGCTAGCTTGGGTTTCTCCATAGAAAATGGGTTTTTCTTTTCTGCTGCATTGTGAGGCTACCATTTTCCAAACTTTTGTGTTCTGCTTCCCTTTTAAACATAAGTTCCAATTCCAAACCATCTCTTTGTGAAAGTATAAGACTGAACACTTTAAGAGCAGCCAGGTCATGTGTTGAACACTTTGCTGCTTAGAAATTTCCTCTGCCAGATACCCCAAATCATCTCTCTCAAGTTAAAATTCCACAGATCTCTAGATCAGGGGCAAATAGCCACTAGTCTCTTTGTAAAATTATAGCAAGACTCACCTTTGTTCCAGTTCCCAACAGGTTCCTCATCTCCATCTGAGACCACCTCAGCCTAGACGTCACTGTCCATATCACTATCAACATTTTGGTTAAAGACATTGAACAAGTATCTAGGAAGTTCCAAACTTTCCAACATCTTCCTGTCTTCTTCTGAGCCCTCTAAACTGTTCCAATCTCTGACTGTTACAGAGTTCCAAAGTTGCTTTCACATTTTTGGATATCTTTATAGCAGTACTCCACTCCTGGTACTAATTTACTGTATTAGTTCATTTTCCTACTGCTATATAGACATACCTGAGGCTGGATCATTTACAAAGAAAAGGGGTTTAATTGACTCACAGTTCCACAGGGCTGGGGATGCCTCAGGAAACTTACAATCATGGTGGAAGGTCAGGAGGCACATCTTACATGGTGGTAGGTGAGAGACAGTGGCAAACAAAGGAGGAAGATCCCCTTATAAAACCATCAGGTTTTGTGAGAACTCACTCACTACCATGAAAAGAGGAGAACAGCATGGGAAACAGAAGAACAGCATGGAGGCAACTTCCCCAATGATTCAGTTACCTCCATCTGGTTTCTCCCTAGACACATGAGGATTATGGGGTTTACAATTCAGTATGATATTTGGGTGGGGACATAAAGTCTAATCATATCAGTGATCTGTTGAGATTTCATGAATTATATTTTAAATGTCCTAAGGTTCTTTCATGGACATCACAGTAAACAGAAAATGAAAGAATCTGTCTTACAAATTACAGCTAAATAGATTCCCAATTGTTTTATAATATGCTCTGATCAATGTTGCTACCTTTGCTAGGCAGAATTAAATATATCTCAATTTGCTTTGCATGAAAGTCAAATATTACTTTTTATTGAGAATAATTTAATGGACCAGAGGATAAAACCTTATCTCAAAGTTTGCTTTCCTACAATAGTTGGTATTTTCAGATTGGTCTGCTACCTCTGCATGTATTAGATTTCTGTAGTAGCTATCAGGGAAGAAATAGCTGTGTTAGCAATTTGTAAATCCAGAAAGCAATGAGATTTCATCTTATGTTGTATTATAAAAATCACTCCACAATATTACATAAAATGCAAATCTGACAAATGCAGATCATTCAATGCATATGTTTAAAATAATTGTTTTACAGAAAATGGGTATATAGAGTGAATGGGAGAATAACAAAATAAGAAAATAGAAAATGAAGAAGTGGAATAAAGAGGCAAATAATAAAAACAAATTTAACTGTATTTCATCATGAGTTCTCTGTGACTTTCTGTAACTATTTAAATTTGGGACCATTTTGAAATTGAAGCCATGCCAAAGTGCCTGGAGGAGAGAGGGACGAGTGGCCTTGAAGAAGTCCTCAATATTGGCAGGACATTGTGGAATTAACCACTTCTCAGGTTCTGGTTCTCAGTCTTCAAGGCAGAAGCATTGTTTACCCATAGACTGAGAATGACTCTTAGGGGTGAAGTCATATTAACTATGATTCCAGAGACTAGTATATGCACTTCAAGGTGGATGTTATTAATTTTCAATAGATAAGTATAATTGTACTCCTATTGAGATGTTTGAGTTACCATAGTTAACATGCAGACAGATCTGAATAGAAACAAAAAATTAGAAGAGCATAAGGGTAGAGGATGCATTACATGCACTGTGATCTTTGGCAGCTAGAGAAGGTATTTCCCTCTTTCAGAAACTATTACTACATTACTTGCAAGAGCTCTACAAATAAGTTTATGGCTTTTGCTTTCTCTCTTTTGTTTTTGTTTGCTTGTTTTTGAATTTTTTGTTTGCTTTTGATCAGCCCTGAAGTTACATTAATATATTTTATTGACATTTTATGTACTTTTTACTCAGGGAAATTATATGGCGATTTTATATTTTCATTTTATGATGCAGGAGGATAATGCCTATCTCTCCTCTATATTTTCAAACTTTATTTGTATAGCTTTAGATTTGACTGTATTACATGACTGTTGCCTAATTTTGTGTCGACTAATTAATATAATTAGTATAATATATTGCACACATAAGTATAATTTATTATTTTTTATGATAAAAAGCAAGGTAAATATTTACATTGCTTTGTGTTTATTCGTATTGCAATGCTAAGATTATTACGAATAAAATTTATTTAAAGGTTCAATTTCAACTTAGATCAGTTTGTCTCCAACTGAGATATAGAATCCATATAATCTCTTGTAGCCTCAGAAGCATTCTCAGGGTTTTATAATATGTTTAATTAAAAGAAATCCTCATATTACTTAATTTTGGAGGACACTGGGATTTATCAAATACATCAAACTCACCAATGTTTATAATTAAAATTTTAGAACAGAATTGTATTGGTGCCAAAAATGTTTTGATCTGATTCCTCATGGAGTTAGTATCCCTGAACTGTGGGTTAACATTCTGACGTGCAGGTGGACTCCAAATTTCCCTTTTCCCTACCTGCAGAGTAATTATATATTGATGACTATCTTTTGTCAAATTGTTAGGCCACTAAGGTTTTCTTAAGAATCTTCTATTAGATAATGAAAACTCCTTCCTGGGCACTAAGACAGTGAGCAAAAGACAGGGTCTACTCTGTTTTCAGAAATTTCTAAAACTAATAATACTACTGTTATCTATTGTTATAAATTTTTCACTGGAAATGTACATAAGATGGCATTTTTCAAACTCATGTAATGTATAAAATATAAATAATACATAATCAGATTTCCCTAAGCCAATTATGTAGAAATATAATTTTTAGTATTTTAAATAAAGAATATAATATGAACATTTATTTGATTGATGTCCTTTAGGTCCATCTTGATTGGGAGCTATTTAGTTCATTCTTCTGGAGGCTCCTGTTAGTCTATTTCTCTGTCTTGTTCTTGGTTTAATCATTCTTTTCTAAAGCAACATTTACACAGCTATTTTTGACCCTGTAAGAGATTACCCAAACTGCCTGTCTAAGTTCATAGGATATTTTAGAGCTTGTTCACAAGCCCTGTCTACAAGGGACTTATTTTTCACTTTAGCCTTTTCATTGTAAGGTTTGTTGATCTTGATTTATGGTTTCATTGGATATATTCACTCAATTCTTTCTACTCCCTGTGATATTACTTTGTTATTTTTCTCTGTTAACCTCCGTTTTCTCCAACTTTCTGGCAATTACTTTTTCTCTAGCTTATTTATTATTTCTCTTCGCTATATATATTGTATATATTTTTCTACCTATCTAATGTTGCTGGGGCTTGGAATGACTAATTTTATTAGCATAATCACTAGGAATACAGTATTCCATCCTTCCAATGTTAAGAAAAACGTACAAAAATCTTTATTCCATGCTTATTGTTTTTTCTTTATGGTTATGTTTGTGGAATGTATGACTTAGAAACAAACAGTATGAGTCTGAGTTGGGTGTGGCCCTAACTTAAATGTGGGCATTCTGCTTTAAAGACAGAAGAAGTGTTATTGCCAAACTTTTGCTTCAATTCTTTTCATTAAAATTAATCAGGGGAAAGTTCTGAACTAGAATTGAAGAGTAGGGAACAAAATCTTAATTGTTAACACTATTTGCCCTCAATCGGACATAAGTCTTTATACAATTTAATCACTGGTATTTTTTTACTGTGCTTCATTATTATTGACTCCTTGTAGACAAACATCAAAATAGTTTTAATATCACATCCTTTTTTATAAGGGGAGGAGGAGAGAAATAGGAATTATTTGAGATTAAATACTAAAAAAGATTTAAATTATAACCTACTTGATACTTTTAGGTAAAGCAGTGGTGTCCAATCTTTTGGCTTCCCTGTGTCACAGGAAAGAAGAGCAACACAAAATATACTAATGCTAACAATAGCTGATTAGCTAAAAAAAAAAAAAAAAATTCTCATAATGTTTTACAAAAGTGTTGGGACATTGTCAAAGCTGTCCTGGGATGCAGGAGGCCCACAGGCCACAGGTTGGACAAGCTTGATGTTAAGCATATATATCTAGGGAATAGTAATATTCAACACAGAATGAATTAATTAGTAATTAATTACTATTAATTACTAGTACATAGTAATGTATTCTTATTTTATTGTGTTAATTTATTTTATATTCTTGCATTTCACAAAGAAAACATTCAAAGTGGCCCTGGAACATAGATCCAAATTTTCATTAAAATTTCTTTGATGACAGTTCTCTCATTTAATACTCAGGGAAGAGTATACTATTGGGTTGCTGTAGTGGTAGAATTGATTGTTCTACAATCTAGAAACTACCTGTGACTCAGAGGCCTCAACGTCATGTCACAGATGATTAAGATTCTATTTATGGAACTCCATAATTCAACAATGTTTTCAGTTCATTAGTGTATCATGATATTGAAAGGTCCAGAGAAAGAAGAGAGAATAAGATGTAAAAACTTGGAGACTTTAATAGGAGAAAACATATGTAACAGTCAACGTCCTGACATAAAACATCTGGCACACCCAAAGGGTTCAATACAGAGTTGTTAATGAAGGGAATATATACAAAGTGAAGACAGGATTAAGGGAATCCACAAGGCTTAGTGAAGCACTCATTTATTGTCCATACAAAACTGTTAATATAGTCAAATTATTAAATATTTTTCATCTGTAAAAAAGGTATGGCAGACTTTACCACATAGAAAGGAATTTTAGAACTCATCAAACCAAAATATTATTTTAAAGTATATTATTAAAGTATTTCCAAGGACATAGCATTCTAAATCAATTTTAATTACTCTAACATCATTTTTCATGATTAACTGAAATCTCTTGATGTAACTTCCATCTTTGTTCCTAGGTTTGCTCTTTTGCTTTTTTTTTCCTTTTTTTCTTCTTCTTTTTTTTTTTTTTTTTTTTTTTTTTGCGACAAGGTCTCGCTGTCACCCAAGCTGTAGTGCAATGGTGCAATCAGGGCTCACTATGGCCTTGGCTTCCCAAGCTCAAGAGATCCTCCCACCTCAGCTTCCCAACACTAAGTTAATGTTTCTATTTGGATTGTCATTTTGATGGTATTTTACTTCAAAATATGGTTGTTGGTATTAAAGTACCACAGGCACACACTAACATGCCCAGCTAATTTTTAATTTTGTGTAGAAATATGTCTCCCTATGTCGCCCAAGTTGCTCTCTAACTCCTGGGCCCAAGTGACCTGCCTGCCTCAGCCTCCCAAAGTGCTGGGATTACAAGCATGAGCCAACATGCCCAGCCTCAGTGAATTACTTTAACAGCCCTTTTCACACAAATACTCCAGAGTCACATATTTAAGGATTTAAGGTATTTTTAAGCTCAAAACGGAAAATAAATTTGAAATCTATATAATTTCTCCTCATCTGTGTGCATTCTCTCCCCTCCTTTGCTGTTACTGTATACATCCCAATAAACTAGCTAAGGACAGTCCTTACACTTGAGACTTCAAGCTATGCTAGAAGCTGTTCCAGCATTTTTGCATCTCTTATGTATTTCTAATTTTCTCTTTTTACTGGAATATTCCCACCAGTCTACAAATGTACTGCTATTTTTACTGCATTAATAGATACAAAATTATTTGTCCCAATTTTCAACTTCAAATATGTTTTCTTTCATTACTTTTACAGCAACAGTTATTAAAATGTAGGTTCATAATACTGTCTCCTATCTCTCTCTCTCTCTCTCTCTCTCTCTCTCTCTCTCTCTCTCGGACACCACTGATAAAGGAGTTAAGAAAAAATTATTGCCTGGGAGCAGTGGCTCATGCCTGTAATCCCAGCACTTTGGGAGGCCAAGGAGGGCGGATCACCTGAGGTCAAGAGTTTGAGATCAGCCTGGCCCACATGGCGAACACTGTCTCTACCAAAAATACAAATACTAACGGTTGTGTTGGTGGGTGCTTGTAATCCCAGCTACTTGGTAGGCTGAGACAGGAGAATCGCTTGAACCTGGGAGGCGGAGATTGCAGTGAGCCGAGATTGTGCCACTGAGACTCCCTCTAGGGGGAAAAAAAAATTACTTAGGCAGATAGTGAAGGTACAGAAGTCCTAGGTAAGGTTTTCCTTTTAATAAAAAAGCAGACCCAAATCACTTTCCTTTCTTACAAAGAACAACCTGTAAAATTGAGCTTCAGTCAGAGATGCTGACAGTTGAGCCAATCAAGTTCAAAATGACGGCCCATCTTCCCTTCTCTGCCAGCCATGTTTACAGTAAGGAGTAGGCAAGAGGGCACTGGCCAAGGGGAATGTTCATTTGCATAGGATCAGGGTGGGGTGACCAGACTTACCCCAGCGCTAGGTAAATGTCACACGTGATTGAACCAATCTGTGAACTCTACATAAATCAGACACCACCTCCTCAAGACTGACAATAGAATCCAGGGCATCCACTGCAGGCTTGTCTTATCTCCTCTCAGAAGTTCCCTCTCTCTCACTAGAGAGAGAACTGTTTTCCTTTCTCTTTGTTTTGCCTATTAAACCTCTGCTCCTAAACTCCTCACCTGTGTCTGTGTCCTAAATTTTCCTGGTGCATGACAACGAACCCCAGATATTTTATCTGAGTCAATGTAGCCGCTTCACCATTGCAATCAGACTTTTGCTCCTAGCTCATCACCAAGGGTACCAATATCTATTCAATATTCCCATGTCGAATCCACTGGTTAGTAATGATACGCATGTTTCTAGATCAGTCATCAGCAGCATTTGTCAAAATTGATCTGAACATTCTTTCTCTTGAAACCCTTACTTAACATTCAGGATCTCATTTATCTTCTCTCTCTCTCTCCTTCTCTTTCTCTCTCTCTGTCCGTGTGTGTGGGGTGTGTGTGTGTGTGTGTGTGTGTTTTCTTCTTCTACACTGACTGTTTCTGCTTATTCTTTACTTATTCTTCACTTACTCTTCTTCATATCCCATCCTCTAAATGTTTGAAAACTCTAGAGCTTAATCCCTAAACTTTTAAATCTATACTCACTACAACTCTCTTGGTAAGCCTATTGAGTTTTATGTATTAAATTCCATTTGTGTGTTGACAGCTTCAAATGTCATCATTAGCCACACCTGCTTCTTGATATCTAGATTTGCATACCCAAGAATCTCTTAATCTATTTCTCTGGTTGTTTAAACAGCACCTTAATCTTAGAATACCCAAAACTGAGTTTTTGATATGCACCAACACCAAAATTACTCCTCTCTCAGTGTTCTTTGTTTCAGTAGAGGCTCCATGTTGCTGTGGTTAAAATATTCCAATATGGCAAGTTATCATTAACTCATTTTATTATGCTCCACATGAGCCTTAAAAGTTATAATAAATGATACATTTACCAAATACTTTAACATCAATACATGCATTTTTATCTTTTCAGATTGTAATGACATTTTCTTGTTGCTCACTGTCCAAACACTAAGTTAATGTTTCCTATTTGGATTGTTATTTTGATGGTATTTCACTTCAAAATATGGTTGCTGGTATTAATCAAAATAATGTACACTGCTGTAATAAATACCCTAAAATCAAAGCTGTTTACTACCACAAATATTGTTTCTTGCACAGATAAGTTTAATAAGACTGTAGATTCCCCTCCAAAATTAAGCTCTACCATCCATAAAAGGCCTCCAAGGTTACTGAAGAAGGGAAAAGTGAAATGGAGAAAGCAACCCTGCTCTTAACTGCTTCAGACCTGAAGTGACTCTCACAATTCAAAATTAGTAAGATGGTTCCCACACAAACTGCAAGACTTGGAAAGGTCACAGAGCATTTTAGACATTGATGAGTATTAACTTTCCCTGCCATACTTAATTTTGCCTTTAAGCTAGTTTCTACAAAGTGTAATGATGTTTTATTTCTTAGAACTTTCAACTAATAAAATATTAAAAATCAACATAGGCTTATTTTTTACCAATACTAAAAGTAGATAGCTGATTAAATTGGTATCTTTAGTTATTTTCAGTTTATTTATATAAGCAAAATGTTTTTTAAACCTTCAGATTTATATCTAAATTATACCATTAAAAGTTTATATTACTGCAAAAATATAACATCTGATATATGATTAAAATAGATATTTGTCAATAACATGCTTCATATAAAGTAATAGCATTATAACTTACTAAAATAATCTTTTCATCAATATATTTTTATTATGATAAATATGATTTGGGATTTCCATCATATTTCCTTACAAAGAAATATGTAAGTGGATGAAAATGTATTTATCACGTGACTTTAATTTTTTAAACATTTCTTTTACATTGAGTTATTAGTATTACCATTTATAAACATTTGAATTAAAAAACATAAAATGTAATAGATATTCACAAAAAAGCATTAAAGCTAAAATGCAAATTTTTAATTATAAGTGTATATCTTAAAGAGATAGATTGTTTATAGATGACTATTACTTATTGATAGAATAAAACATTTATTCAGTTTTTGTCTTTGGTAGATGTTATTGTTTAGAAACTTCATCTATGTGTTTTAGTAGATAGGGACTGAAGAATTCCAATGATAACAGTGGCACTCAATGTTCTGAATTCATTTCAATTCATGCCTCACCCCACAAATATCATAGGGTGGTACTAAGTCAAAATTTATTTTTTAATTGTAGCTGACTATGCAATTAAATCATTTTATTTTTGTATTCTTAAAAACAAAGGTCTAAAGCCATCTTCATTTTCAAAAACAATGCATTACTTAGGTTATTCACCTTTGTGTTGCTAATATATATATACACACACACACACACACACACATATATATTTAAAATATTTTAATTATACTTTCTTTTAACTTTTAAGTTCAGGAGTACAAGTGAAGGTTTGTTACATAGGTAAACTTGTGTCATAGAGTTTGTTTTACAGATTATTTCATCACCATGGTATTAAGCCTAGTACCCATTAGTTATTTTTTCCTAAATATACTTCACAATGCAATATTAAGTAATTTTAGTTTTACCTTATAATTTTGTAAAATTTATTTTTTAGTTAACAAGTAAAAATTGAACATATTTGTAATGTGCAACATAATATTTTGAGATATATACATATCTCCAAAACACACATACACACAGACACACATCAGGAGTAGATAAACCAAGCTATTTAATATATACATTACCTTACATGTTCATCACTGTTTTGTGGTGAGAACATTTAATCTAGTCTTCTAGCAATTTTCAATATACATTTTCATTAACTGTAGTCACCATAATATATAATAGATCCCTTGCATTTCAGGGTAACATACTTTGATTTAAGGGTAATGCTGGACTCATAGAATGCATTTGGATATTTTGGGGGAACTTTCTGAGAAAGACTTCATCTCTTTATTTCTGAAGGACAACTTTCACAGGTACACTATCCTTGTTTGATAATCTTTTTCCTTCAGCATTTTGAAGACTTTAACCCACTCTCTCCTGGCATATAGATTTTCTGCTGAGAAGCATATGGCCACACTTCTTGAAACTCCCTTATAGGTGATATGCTTCTTTTCTCAAGTTTCTTTCAGGATCCTCTCTTTGTCTTTGGTTTCTGAGAGTTTGAGTATAACATGCTCTGGTAGAGTCTCCTTTGGATTGAATCCGATTAGAGACTTTTGACTTTCCTGCACCTGGATATTTACATATTTCCCCAAATTTGGAAAGGTTTATACTATTATTTATTTTAGTAAGCTTTTTACACCATTGTTTTCCTCTTCTTTTTTATGAACTTTTATGACTTAACTATTTGCTCTTTTGACACTGACCTACCCATAAATTCTGTAAGCTTTCTTTATTCATTTTTTTTTCTTTTTCTCCTCTGACTGTCTGTTTTCATATAACTTGTATGTGAAGTTCATGCATGCTTTTTTCTGAGAGCACAGACATGTGCAGAGTTTCAGTGGCTCTGTGATCAAGGCAAGGCCTACCAGTATATTTCAGTGCCTGGGGCAGTGCCACTCCTAGTGCCGTAGTGCTCTCAGTATGTGAGGTATAGATGTTTGTAACATAGCAGGGGAGTCAAAAATGGGAGCACTGGTGTGCAGAGAGTTAGAGAACTTTAGGGTTGTGGCAGGGTCTAGTTTGCTAAGGCAGCTGAGCCTGTGCCGAGAACATGGGAATACGCAGCACAAGCGTGACTCTGGGTCAGTGGTATGAACTAAATGGCTATGGCAATAGCTCTAGTGTCTGGGACCGGGGTGGACCGGTTACAGCCATAGAACCCAGTCTGAAGCGTGGGTACTCATGGATTGTCCATGCCTCTGGGGTCAGGGCATGCACAGGGTTAGGAGAGGGCAGCTCCTTTCCTAATGTGGCTCAAGAGTGGTCACTTCTTTTAGAGTGGGGGAACAACATGTGTGCAGACACTTTTCCTTCTCTGTGGAATGAGGTAATGATCTAACACCCTGAATACGTTTAATATATGTACACATTTGTATATCAACCACAGATCTTTGACTTAAGTGTAACATGGCAAATACAAATATTTAAAAAGCTTTCATTTCCTCCTACAATTCAAAAACATCTCTGCCCTGGGACTGTACCTATACAAATATTGAAATCATCAAATGAAATAAAGTGGAATATGAAAGTTACCCTTTTTATTAAGTCTTTATAAAGTGAATCGGTTAAAACTTTTTATAATATTTTAATTTTTAAATATATAATGATAAAATTAAAAGATGAAGGAAGGTCTCATCCAAAGTAAAATCCTTTTTAGATGGTTTATTAAATATAATTAATTAAAACTTTCTTATTACCTGGAATATTGTTATGGTATACTTTTTATGGAAAAAAAGAAGATAATAACCAACCTGTAAAGGAAGTTAGGATTTTATGTTGCATCATAAAGCTCATTTTCCAAAGCACTTGTTAGGTAAGGTGATTGACATAATGTATTCTACAGAAAGTCAGATATTGGGGGCAATTAAAAAGCTTTACAGTGGAGATGACATTATCATATTAGTTTTGCAGTTAAATCTCAAAAGAATTGAAATTTGACTTCAGTTTTTGTTGTCACTCATGTACTTGAGATACAGGGTTTGCCGCCTTCCTTCTTAGGTACTTAACTTTTTCATCTTATGAAATACACATGAAAGATATGTATTTCAGAGAGAGAGATATATATATACACACACGTACACAGGTACATATATAGTATATGTGTATATATATCAGAAATATATATTTGAAATATATGTCATGGTTTTGCAGTCTGTGTACATATACGTATGTTAGGTATCTGAAATACATATCTTTAAAATCATATGAAATATATATGACACATATATGTCAGGTAGTATAGTAGTAGCATAATATGTGAAATATAATGAATGTGTGTATAAATGTAATGTATACAAAATATATAAATGTTATATAATGTGTATATATAATACATATTTGAAATACATATCTTTGAAATCCTATGAAATACATATGAATATATATATCTGAAATATATATCCTTGAAATCTTATGAAACATATATATCTTTCATATACATATCTTTCATATATATTTCATAAGATTTCAAAGATTTATATTTCAGATACTGAACATATATACACACGTATACACACAGACTGCAAAACTATGTTATATATTTCAGATACATATTTCACATACATATTTCATATATATTACATATACTATATATTTGTGTATATATATATGAAATATATATCTTTCATGTATATTTTATAAGATGAAAAAGATAAGTACCTAAGAAGGAAAAAGCAAAGGGTGTATTCCAAGTACATGTGTTTGTGTCACAAAAACTTAAGTCAAATTTCAATTATTTTGAGAGAGAGATATATATATATGCACACACATATGTACACATATAAGTATATATATGCATATATATCTGAAATTTATATCTTTCAAATATTTCATAAGATAGAATATATATATGTATACACACAATAGTATACACACACACACACAGAGTAGATCCTCCCTTATTCAATAATTCCTCCCTTATTTGTGATTTTACTTTCCACAGTTTCAGTTATCCGTGGTCAAGAGCCATCTGAAAATATGAAATGAAAAATTCCAGAAATAAATTTTTTTAAAGTTTTAAATGCTTGCTGTTCCAAGGAACATGATGAAATTTCTTGTCGTCCTAATCCATCTTTATCGGGGCATGATCGTCCTTGTGTACAGTGCATCCATACTGTGTCAGCTGC
Source organism: Macaca thibetana thibetana (assembly GCF_024542745.1). Lineage (NCBI taxonomy): Eukaryota > Metazoa > Chordata > Mammalia > Primates > Cercopithecidae > Macaca > Macaca thibetana. The sequence goes on from NC_065585.1 coordinate 61,463,082, forward strand.
TACCTGCCTGTTAGTCACTTAATAGCTGTCTGGGTTACTAGATCTAGTGCCATAGTATCATAGTGATTGTATTCAACTAACTCTTATTTTATATAATAATGTCCCCAAAGCACAAGAGTAGTGAGGCTGACAATTTAGATATGCCAAAGGGAAACCACAAGTGCTTCCTTTAAGTGAAAGGGTGACTTTGGTGTTTGTTGGCCGGGGCTCAGTGCTGTCTGAGGTTTGAGGCATCCACTAGGAATCTTGAAATGTATCCTCCCTGAAAAGGGGAACACTGCTGTAAACACAGAAGGACACAAATAATACCATATGTTCAAACCACTTTCCTAAAATACACTGCTCGAACATTCCTAAATAGTTAATTATCTAATATATGACTTAAGAAAAATGAATCAATTTAATTAATATATTTACTAATTGAAAATAAGGTAACTTTCTGTTGTACAATCTTGATTCAAATTAGAAAAACTCATCTCTTAAATAAAGCTTACTTTCTTTATAGTACTTAATTGTTTGTATTTTGATGATCTGAATTAAAAATACGAGTAAGGTAAGAATAGCTGTTTTATCTGAAAGATAGATGACATCTGAGGCAATAATTCCAAAATTAGAAGGATTTGGTCTGCAAAAACTTTGGCAATGCTATATAGAAACTCTTTGAGAGTAAAGAAAATTCTGAGATGGAAATTTCCTTAAAAATATCCATTAAATAGAGGAGTTGGGAAAAGCTCTTAATCTGGGCCTGAGTTGAATGTGACCTTAAAGAAAGAGCAAAGTATTAATCTGTATTTGGTGAGCAGGCCACATCATTTTTATCTATCCATAGCTGATCTATCTATCTATCTATCTATCTATCTATCTATCTATCTATCTATCTATCTATCTTTCTATCTATCTATTCATCCATCATAATTTATTTCGTTGAGGCAGCTTTCAAGTAGCTGAATTTAGCCATGGAGAAACAGCCATGTTAACTAGTCTTACTTTAAATTCATGCCAAGAAGCCTCCAATGTGCCCGCAGTGCTGTCTGAACATTCTAATACTTTTTAAATTCACTTTCCTACTTTTAGAGAGGACATTTCCCTCCCATCCCCCACAATGTTTCCTGTCTTTTCAAATGTACTCTACTTCTTGCCTCTACTTAGCTATAGCTATTGCATTTTTTTCCAGGTATGTTGAGAATACAGAGGTAATAAGAAAATGAATATCCACATTTTTCTACCTCCAAATTGTATGAGCATGCCTATGTCTGCCTCCTGGAATTCTTTCCCCTTCCAGAATGAACAGCTCATGCTGCTGAATAAGAACAATATCACAGGTGCACTAGATCCTACTTTTTTCTTCCCATTCATTGACTTTGCATTTAAAATTGCCCAGTGTCTTCTGCATCATGATTTATTTTTATCTTTGTTTTTACTGAGTCATCCCTACCAGGATATAAACAGGAGGCTTTAATATTCCCTAACCTAACACACACACACAGACACACACACACACACACACACACACACACACACACACACAGAGACACCATCTTCTGTTCTCGTTCAGGTCCTTTCCCACTCCTCTGATCTCTTTGAAGTAAAACTCTTGTGAATGGGAAGCTTCTATACACAATCATTCTGCGATCTGTCCTTCCATTGCCTTAGGAACAGACTCCAATTTGAGAATACCATTCCCTTTTCTTTACCCGCTTCCATCACTGGACTCAGTCTCTTTTTGAAATCTGTTCATTGTTCCTACCCTTACATTTTGATACACTCTAGAACCCACTACAAACTTCCTATTTTCTCAGGATACATCTGTCGTAGGTAATTTCATTTATTTTTATGATCATAAATACCATATAAGTAAGTTATTGATAAATACCGATTTTTAAATTTCAGACCTTTCCTAAATTCCCAACTTGTACGTCTGTCTATTCCATGTACCAATTTGGCTTATACCCTTCAAATCCGCTCCTTCCCCATGCCTTTTTTCACATTTATTAATGGCAAACTATTATTTTATTTTACAGTTAAAAACTGTGTAGTTATCTTTGACTACTATTTTTCTCCCACAAAAATTCCAACAACAAATCATCATGGGTCTACTTTCATAATATATCAAGAATCTGATCTCTCACCACTACCACTGCCACCACCACATTCCAAGCTACCTTCTCTTCTATCTTGATTTATTGCAATAGCTTTCTGATTTCCAGAATTATCCTTTCCCTCCAATACACTCATGGCATTTTAAATACCTCACCACAAGAGGAATTCTCAATATGGCAAAAGGAGTGATTAATGGCATACCATACCACATCTCTGCTAAAATTCTAATGTTTTCTCATCACTCTCAAAATAAAATCCAATGTGCTTACTATGTTTTGGCTCCGTGATACTACTGATATCAACTCCTTCCACACCCTAATTTGCTCGCTGTATGCTAGTCACACATACTCTTCGATGTTATTAAACATATTAAGTATTCAAGTACTTTTCATTTCAGTTACCTCTGTCTTTTTTCTTTTTCTTTTTTTTTTTTTTTTTTTTTTTTTAGAGACAGAGTTTTGCTCTTGTTACCCAGGCTGGAAGGCTGGAGGGCAATGGCACAGTCTCGGCTCACCAAAACCTCCGTCTCCCAGGTTCAGGCAATTAATTCTCCTGGCTCAGCCTCCCAAGTAGCTGAGATTAGAGGCATGCGCCACCACACTTGGCTAATTTTGTATTTTTACTAGAGACGGGGTTTCTCCATGTTGGTCAGGTTGGTCTCAAACTCCGAACTTCAGGTGATCTGCCTGCCTCAGCCTCCCAAAGTGCTGAGATTACAGGCATGAGCCACAGCGACCGGCCTGTTCCCTCTGTCTTTAAAGGTCATTCCTAGATATCTGCATGGATCAATTCTTCCATTCATTTGTTCAAATGTTACCTTATCTGAGATTTCTCCTCTGAACACTCTTTTGAAAATAGGGCTCCCTACACACTTCATGCCTTTTGAAAATAGGGCTCCCTACACACTTCATGCCTTTATTCACAAATTTTGTTTTTCATAGCATTTATCATCATTTGACATACAATGTATTTGTTTACTTATTGTCTGTGTTCCCCTATCAGGCTATAATCCTTAAGAGAATAGAAATTTTGATCTGTTAACTTTGCCTAGAATAGTGCTTGATGTATAGATAGATATTATAAATATATCTTAAATGAATGAGTTAATATGCATTAAAAGTAAGAATTTTATGTGAAAATTAAGGCAAAAAATATGTATCAAGATAGAGTGTCAGATTGTACAGTTGAGATGGCCAAGAAATCGAATGTGGGGGAGTGATAAACACTGTCTTAGGATGCATTTGCAGTGCCAGTCTGAGAACCATAGACTGGTCTCAGTGCCATTATATTTGTCACAATCTGACTATAGTAAATTCTGATATCAATTATTTGGCTATAAATTGAAAAGCCATTTAGGGAATTTGTTGGATGGAAAGCTGTTCTTACGTGCTTCACCACTGTTTTAGGGGTATTATTTACAATCATGATTTTAAGTTAAAACAGTAACAGCAACATGGACCTCACTATTCTTCACATATACAAATTACATTTAATGGAACTACAGAGTTTACCCTCAAGCAAGAAGTTTAGAAAACTAGTTAATTTATATACTTCTTTTTCTTAAATATTCAAATTTTAATTCTGTATTCTTACTTTTTAAAATAAAAAAACATAATTATTAGGGAAGATAAAGTAGGTAAAATTATTGTGTGTGTGTGTGTGTATATATATATATATATATAATCTCCATCAAATTTTAAAGTGCTCAGCAAATTTTATGAAATAAAGGAATTGTGATACTATGGCAAACATTTATTTTCCTGATTTATAATGCAAGTACAAGATAGGAAAGAGATTAATATACACCTCATACACACACACAGAGAAAGAAAACAGTTGTTAAAGTTGGCAGAACATAAGCCATTGTAAAAGTATTTACCACCCTGAATACAAAGCAAATAATATATTAAAGAAAATGTAGCAATAAAAAGTGAAAAAGAAAATTTCAATATTTAGCAGAACTAGAAACTATTCACAACCTCAAACTATAAACTAATTAAACCAGCTTTTAAATACGCTGCTGTATTAACAATCCAGGGATATTGCTGAGTATAGAGACATACTTCTTCAGGGTTATATGCAGTGGTCAGAGTTCTCCATAAGTAGATAGAAAATCATCATAAAGATAGAAGCAATTAAGCTTTTCCTGTTCTCTGTGGGATTGCAAACTGAACGCTGGACCCTGTTAAATGCAGCAACGATCCATCTTGCAGCTCATAATTGTGGTCAGCTGAAGGAAACCAGTGTTAAAACCATAACCACAGGACCTTTGACAGAGGTGCTATGTTGTCAACAAGGAAGACAGCAAGCTAGCCTGAAGCAAAGTCAAACCTCTAGCACAAAATGTGGTGAGAAAATTAACTGAAATAATAGGCATCATCCTATTAGCTCCATGCTCAAGCTCCTGACCCTAGCCCTTTCTCTAAACATGTATTGGATAAAGCCACATGAGAAAGCATGATCATTATTCAAAAATAACTAACGACGATGAAGTAACCACAATGTAACTGTATCATAAATAATGCTAAGACAATGAAAGAAAAAAAGCATACTACACAAAAGAAAGGAAAATAATACATACACAAATTGTATCATAAAGCAGAGGAACTATGAAATAGTAAAAAACAGTAAATAAATAATTGCTCAAGAAGTTAAATAATTTTTTTAAATGACCTGTCAAATAAAAGTTCAAAGTTCATAAGTGAAATTCAAGGGCTTAAATAAAATATCACAAAAATATAATATTTGACATTTTTAAAAGAAGTAGATATAATACCAACAAAAATAATATATGATAAATTTAGCAAAAAGAGAACAGTAAAATTGAAAAAAATCATAATCCTTCAACTAAGTTGACAAAAAATAAGCATTGGGACAAAGACTCTCTATTCAATAAATAGTGCTGGGAAAATTGGATAGCCATATGCAGAAGAATGAAACTGGTTCCATATCTTTCACCATATACGTAAATTAACTGAAGATGGATAAAAGATTTAAATAGGAGACCTCAAACTATACGAATCCTAGAAGAAAACTAGGAAACACCATTCTTGACAATGGCCTTGTGAAAGAATTTCTGACTAAGTCCTCAAAAAACATTGTAACAACAACAAAAATTGACAAGTGGAACCTAAATCAACTAACAGCTTTGGCATACCAAAAGAAACTATCAACAGAGTGAACAGATGCCTTACAGAATGGGAGAAAGTGTTCACAAACTGTGTATCCAACAAAGACCTAATATCCAGAATCTATAAGAAACTTAAGCAATTCAACAAGCTAAAAACAAATAACCCCATTATAAACTGGTCACAAGGCATGACCAGATACTTCTCAAAATAAAACATACAAGTGGTCAGCAAACATATTTTAAAAAATGCTCAACATCACTAATCATCAGAGAAATGCAAATCAAAATCACAATGAGATACTATGCACACCAGGCATAATGATGATTACTAAAAAATGAGAAAAAGCACATATGCCCACAAGGCAGTAGAGAAAAGGGAATGCTTATACACTGTTGGTAGGAATGTGGAAAACAGTTTGGAGATTTCTCAAAGAACTTAAAACAGAACTACCATTCAACCTAGTCTTTCATTACTTGGTGTATATCCAAAAAGTAAATAAATCACTCTGCCAAAAAGACACCTACATTGATATGTTCACAGCAGCACTATTCACAATAGCAAAGACCTAGGTGCCCATCAACAGTGGATTGGATAAAGAAAATATAGTACATACACACCACGGAATACTATGTAGCCATTTAAAAAAGAATGAAATCATGCCCTTTACAACAACATGGATGCAGGTGGAAGCCATTACCATACGCGAATTGAGGCAAGAACAGAAAACCAAATATCACACATTCTCACTTCTAAATGGGAGCTAAACATTCAGTACTCATGGGTATAAAAGGATGACAACAATAGTCATGGTCACCAGGACTACCAGAGGGGGTAGGAATGGAGTGGGACAAGGTTTTAAAAAGTTACTATTGGGTACTATGCTAACTACTTGGGTGATGGGATCAATTGTACCCCAAAACTCAGAATCATGCAAGAACCCTCCGAATCTAAAATAAAAGTTAACATTAAAAAATGTCCTCCCCCCCTCCTCCCCCTCCCCCTCCCCCCCCCTCCCCCTCCCCCCTCCCCCCCTCCCCCCCCCCCTCCCCTCCTCCCCCCTCCCCTCCTCCCCCCCCCCCCTCCCCTCCCCCCCCCCCTCCCCCCTCCCCTCCTCCCCCTCCCCCCCCCTCCCCCCCCCCCCCTCCCCTCCCCCCCCCTCCTCCCCCCCCCCCCCCTCCTCCCCCTCCTCCCCCCCCCCCTCCCCCTCCTCCCCCTCCCCCCCCTCCCCCCCCCTCCCCCTCCCCCTCCTCCCCCTCCCCTCCTCCTCCTCCGTTTGTTTGTTTTGTTTTGAGGCGGACTCTCGCTCTGTCGCCCAGGCTGGAGTGCAGTGGCTCGATCTCTGCTCTCTACAACCTCCACCTCCCGGGTTCGAGCAATTCTCCTGCCTCAACCTCCCGAGTAGCTGGGATCACAGACGTGCACCACCAAGCCCAGCTAATTTTTGTATTTTCAGTAAAGACAGAGTTTCCCCATGATGGCCATGATCTCATGTTGACTGGTCTTGATCTCATGACCTCAGGCGATCTGCCTGCCTCGGCCTCCCAAAGTGCTGGGATTACACGCATGAGCCACCGTGCCCAGCTTGCCTCAACTATTTCAGATGATAAATTTATGCTCATTGAATTCAAAACTATCCTTTTCTCTTTCTAGCTGCTTTCAATAGTTTTGTTAAATTTTGATTGTCAGCAATTTGTCCAAAATGTACCAGCTATGGTGGTCTTCTTATTTATCCTCTTTGGGTTCTGTGAGCTTCTAGAATTTATAGCATATAATTTTATATGCTATACTAAATTGAGAAGTCTCTGGCCCTTATATGTAAATTTTTTTTCTCATAATATACTATTTGTTTAGGTATTGCATCTAAGATTTTCACCTAAGAGAGATTGACTTGAATATTCTTTTTCAAAAACTATATACCTATACTGTTTTAAAGACTATATACTTCCCACATTTTGTATCAGATTATGGTGGTGCCATAAATGCATTGAAGATTATTTGCTATTTTTTATTCTCTAGAAGATTGTATATAAGCTGAGGTTATTTTTAATTGCTAAATTTCATCAATGAAGCCATTTGAACCTGAGTATTTCTTTGAATGAAAGTCTTACACCTAAACTTAAATATTCAAAGGAGAAGCCATTTCGTTTCAGATAGTCTGCTTCTTCTATTAAATATTGCACTACATTTTAACTTTTGTTTATAAAATACTTTTTTATTTATTCCAATATTTGAAGTTTATAGGCATACAGCCTTCATAACATGTTCTTAATAATTTGTAGTGTTTACAGAAATTGAAGTAACGTCCTCTTTTTATCCTTGATATTGATAATGGTACTTTATCGATCTTGCCAGAAGCTTATCAATTTCCGTTTGTAAGGAACCAATATTTAGTTTTGTTAATTTTTTCTTAATTGTATGTAAGTGTTTTTCATACAAATTTCTGATATTGTCCTAACTTTGCATTTTTTCTATCACTTTTATTTGGGGTTAATTTGCTATTCTTTAGAGGATTGATTTCTAATTCTTAAATTATTGATTCATACCTTAAACCTATTATATCAGAGAACACACATAATTTTAATACACAAAACTCTTGAATTTAGTTAATATTTTCTTTAAAACAGCCCATTATACAATACTTTTGGTAAATGCTCCCTGTGTACTTTAACAACAACAACAACAAAAACCTATAGGAATTTAGTGTCGTATTCTAGATATAACAATTAGCTAAATTTTATTTATGATGCTGTAACTACTGCTAATCAGAGCTTGTATTCAGGGCAACTTGAATCTATGTCTCCCGGGCTGCAGCCCTCAACCTTGCCCAAATAAGCTATCTACTTATTTTAATTTTGCCTCAGTTTCTTCCTTTGGTTTGACATTTACTTAGTGCTGCAACCTTAGAATGCTTCAACTGTAACTACCTTCCTGACCTATTTTGTTATACTTGTTGCACAATTTGATTCTGCATGTATTTAAAACTCTAAAAGTTACTCTATTTGAGTACATATTTTAATTTTGGTTGTGTATTCCTTAATTGCTTTTTCATGTTCAAATATTGTATAATTTTCTGTATGGAGAATATACACCAACACAACCTTACATCTAACCTGTGCTGCTCTAAATTTGTTTATTATTATTAATTGTTGAGATGTTAGGAATTTAGAAGCCCACCTTAGGTACACTAAGTCAGACTCTTTTCTGAGGTAATTACCAGCTCCTACACTAAATCAGCATAAACGGAGACGTGGCAAAGGCCTACAACAAATAGAGCCAGACCTCAGGCTATTGCTTTCATTTGTACCTCCTTCTTTTCTTTCTTTATTCATCATTGTCTCATTGTATAGTCTCCCCTGCTGGTTGATTTCCCTTTGTATAAAATACAATTAATGAAGACCATGGGATAAATGTTACCATTTCTAATCATGTCTTTCTGATAAACATATCAAAACTCCTGGGGCCTTCTCTTCAAGAATGTATTCATTTAAAATGTGCCCTGACTTCAAAATCGTACCTTTTTTTCCTCTACCTCAAATGTTGTATAGATGCTGGTCATATTTTCTTTATTTGTATCTATGGATGGAAACTGCGGGTGCTATTAACGTGGCAGAAAAAGAATAAAACAGAACCCTCCACATAATAAATGTCTGGTACATATACTCGAATAAATGAAAAATTTCCAGGCATATCAGTCCCTGGGTTCAAAACCTAGTTTGATTTCTGAGAAAATAACAATATTCTTAATAAATATGATAGTTAACATTTAATGAGTCCAGAGTTACAATATATCAAGAAATGTATGATTCACATTGTACAGTTCAAGGAATTTAGGTACTGAAAAGATCAATAATTTTTCAAAGTCACATTGACAGTAAAGCTGAATCAGAATTTGAATCCAGGCATTATGATGCCAAAGTCATTGCTCTTTACCACCTTTTAAAACCTTCTATTAAGAAAATATTACAGAAATGTTTCAGGTTGTATTTACCCCCACAGTCCATTTTGGAAGAAAAAGTGTTTTTAACACTCAACTGATTAAATTAAACTATATTTTAAGTGCTTTGTATATAGACTATATTTTAAATGCTTTGTATAACTTTAATCTTAACTTATACCACTTACATGTATATTCTTCTTTTGAAAACAATGGAAGTAAAATTAAATTATATATTTAAGAGACAATGTTACAAATTAGAATAGCCCATTAATCAGTTATCAGTTTCTTCTCTTTCTAATCCATTCATTCATTTTTCTTTCTTATCTTTATTGAAAGATCTATATTTGATAAAATATTAAGTTGAATTATGTTAAAATATTTAACATAATTTATTGTCATTTATTATTATTATTAAAATTATTTTTATTAAAATAATTATTAAAATTATGCAAACATTTATTTCTCAAGTTTATTTTTGGGTAAGTGTTGCATTGACTAACATGCTTTGCACTTTGATGTTTATATCAACAAACAGATTATATTTCATTTTTACATTTCAGCTATAATCATATTAAATAATTCCTCCTTTTTATTAAGTATTTCCTCTCAATTTTAGATTGTATTCCTTTCTCTTCTGTCATTTATATCTCGTCTTTTACTGCTAGTTAAAAAATAACTCATTTTCGTTTGTGTCCTTTGTAGGGACATGGATGCAGCTGGAAACCATCATTCTCAGCAAGCTATCGCAAGAACAGAAAACCAAACACCGCATGTTCTCACTCATAGGTGGGAACTGAACAATGAGATCTCTTGGACTCCGGAAGAGGAACATCACACACCGGGGCCTATCATGGGGAGGGGTGAGGGGGAGGGATTGCATTAGGAGTTATACCTGATGTAAATGACGAGCTGATGGGTGCTGACGAGTTGATGGGTGCAGCACAGCAACGTGGCACAAGTATACATATGTAACAAACCTGCACATTATGCACATGTACCCTAGAACTTAAAGTATAATAATAATATTTTTTAAAAAACAGTTAAATTAAAAAAAATAATAACTCATTTTCTTAATCAGTTAACACCCTTTTCCTATAAGCTTTCTCTTTTATTAATGACAACTGTGCAATGTAATTCTGATCATCCCTGTTATTTTAAAGTGGACATAGCTTCTAGGAGCTGTTTATTTCACTGGGCTAAACACATAATTATAAAATATATAAGTAAAATCAGGTGTGGTAGAAAAATTTTACCTTTTGATCTGATTCTTCAATATACAAAATAAGCCTGAGTAAGAAGTATATAGAAAGAGGTAATTCAACATTCTGAGATTCTTTAGACTTTGAAAGGGTCAACTGTCAAGTGCATATGATAATAATAAAAGTACATCATGGCCTTTTGCCTCAGGAAATGTATAGACAGAATGCCTCAGATGGGAGACTATATATTTTGCAATAAGGCTTATAAAGAAACACAGTGTATTAGTGCCACTGAGATGTGGACTTAGGTATAGAAAGAAGACGGGATAGCAGAAACAAAGGTTTAACTACAATTATAAGGCAAATACAGCAGGATTGATAACTTGCTACAGAACAATTTACTGTCTTAAATTTGGCACCTTGTGAAGGGAAATAGAAGCTAAGTGAGAGTATCCTGTGTGGGAGATTCTCAGAAACAGGTGAAGGGTAAAGAAATTAAGGAATTCTAAAATTGTGCATTTAGGTTATATAACTGAAGAAAGCAGAATTTTGGATTTTTTTTTTTTTTTTTTTTTTTTTTTTTTGAGACGGAGTCTCGCTCTGTCGCCCAGGCTGGAGTGCAGTGGCGCAATCTCGGCTCACTGCAAGCTCCGCCTCCCGGGTTCACGCCATTCTCCTGCCTCAGCCTCCCGAGTAGCTGGGACTACAGGCGCCCGCCCCTGCGCCCAGCTAATTTTTTCTATTTTTAGTAGAGACGGGGTTTCACCATGGTCTCGATCTCCTGACCTTGTGATCCGCCCACCTCGGCCTCCCAAAGTGCTGGGATTACAGGCGTGAGCCACCACGCCCGGCCAGAATTTTGAATTCTTAAATTAGAAATTGAGCGTTTAGGTTATTCTTCAAAATACAGTGTTGTGATCCTTACAGAGTGAGAAATGCCTGGAAAATAACTAACAAAAGATGAACAAAAGGATGTTTTACAAAACAAAACAAGAACTAACATAATTGAACTCTTAGTATGTTTATTTATTTATTTTTTTTTTTAAATTTATTTATTATTATTATACTTTAAGTTGTAGGGTACATGTGCATAACGTGCAGGTTTGTTACATATGTATACTTGTGCCATGTTGCTGTGCTGCACCCATCAACTCGTCATTTACATCAGGTATAACTCCCAATGCAATCCCTCCCCCCCCTCCCCCCTCCCCATGATAGGCCCCGGTGTGTGATGTTCCCCTTCCTGAGTCCGAGTGATCTCATTGTTCAGTTCCCACCTATGAGTGAGAACATGCGGTGTTTGGTTTTCTGTTCTTGTGATAGTTTGCTAAGAATGATGGATTCCAGCTGCATCCAAGTCCCTACAAAGGACTCAAACTCATCCTTTTTTATGGCTGCATAGTATTCCATGGTGTATATGTGCCACATTTTCTTAATCCAATCTGTCACTGATGGACATTTGGGTTGATTCCAAGTCTTAGTATGTTTAAACAACACTTCCCACAAATGCAACCTTGTGAAAAACTGAGAAACTGGCAGCCATTTCCTTATTTTTATCTCTACCCACAATTTGGTCAAAGTACAGTAATAGCAAAGTTAATTAGAGGTAAATTATGTTGAGAATATCCTCTGTAAAACTATTAAAACGTATATAAATATAAACGTATATAATGTGTTCATATATAATATTTATTTATTTTAATGTGATAATTTCAGCCAATAAAAGAGGAAGCTCTAAGGGTTGATGTAAAAAACAAACTATTAATGAACAGATTTTAACAGAATAAAGACAATATTGTTTGAAAGAATTGTCAGTATTTCCAAATGCTTTTTCTAATAAAATTTGATTCGAACTTAGAATTTTTATTATATGCAACATTTAGCACGCTAACTATTCTGAAGTTAATTCAGATCACAAGATTTTTCTAAAAATTCAATAGATTTCTGAGGGTTTCTTTACTTAAATACCCATATATATTTTAGGGTTGTGTATTTACCTAATATGAGGCTTGATCACAGAATTAAAATATTTGTAAAACCACAGAAGTAACTATACAAGAGATGCTAATGACACAGCCGATGAAATATCAAAGAGATTTAGAAACATTATTCTGGTAAAAACAAAACAAAACAAAACAAAAGGCAAAGTGTATTGCAAATAAAGGCAAAGCCCAGTTGTCATCACAGTTGAATTCCCAGACTCCAGGACCTTATTTAGTATTAACAAGGTACTCAATAAACATTTGATAAATGAAAAACAATAGAAGAAAATATGAATAACATAAACATCCAAGTACTGCAGGGTAAACCAAATACTTGATTGAATTATATAAAATTACTGATACTTCCATTGACCTATAAATATAACGATTTTATATGGTTCAGACTATAGAAGGAATACATGCAAATAATATGACTAAGCTTAAATTGAGAAACATATTAAATCTATGAATCCACCAGCAATTAACTTGAATTTTTCTCATTTTATTTATGACCTGAAGTTCACTGATATAAATATATGTAACAGCAAATTATAAATTTCCTATTTTCTATATTTTTTCAGAAAATATCAAAAAGTCTATTGAAAATCAGTTGATACTATATTCCTATCTATCCTGAAATCTGAATGTGGTTAGGGTTACTGAACTGGACTTATTAATTGTTGTAGATGAAAAACACAAGTGTATTTATTGTGTTTCCATAAATTACATAAATAAAGAAATGTTTCAGTATTCTATCATTATTAATAATTACTATTGTTAGAATAGCATGACTGGAACTAGTTCAACTAAAATGTACATGGGCAACTGTCAGTGCATGAGGCAGTTTAATATCCTATGGAACTGTGACATTACAGCAGCATCCCACCTTTGCTTCCAAAACCTGACAGATGCTTTGGGTTAAATTACTAGATACTAACTCTGGATTTAAATTTATGCTTTGTATTTCTGAATTATGTTCTTTCACCTTCCCTAGCAGAAAGACAGAGAGTCATATGCTTCAGTAAAACAAAAATTACCATAGAGAGTATGGCTAATAACAAAGCAGTTGCCCTGGACCAGAACAATAACATTATCTGTGTATCACTAGATTTTAAACTTCCTCAGTGAAAGGACTATGCATCACTAGGGTAAGGGAGAGCTTCTTGAGAATTTTCTGGCATTTAGACAATAATCATTAATAACTGGGAACACTTAGGACAGTAGAGACAGAGAATATTTTTAGGAGATGCTTAATGGGAAAGCTTTGGTACGAATGCCTAAATCTAAGATGTTAGAGATTTTCTCTTTTAAAAACAAAACGTAAGAAAAACAAACAAACAAAATCTATATACTTGAATATCAGTTAGGATTGATGTAGACTGAAAGAACAAAAAGGAAAACCGCTTAACAGTAGTTTAAACAATAGAGGTGGAAGCAGGCAATCAACTGCTCATACAAACACTTTTTGTGTTTTTTGCTTATTTAATGTGTTGGTCGTCATACCTATACTCATGGTCGTAAAAAGATTTCTTCATATCAGCCAATCACATTTGCATTTCAGGCAGGAAGAAATGAGGAGTAAAAAAACACAGGGTAAAGGCCCAGGCCATAAGCTTGTTCCTCTGAGTGAAGTACACAAAATATTTTCAAGAAACACCACAAATCAGACATAGTTTATATTTCTTTAGCAATATATGAGTTACAATGACTCTCTGGCCCAACACTGAGGAAAGATAATAAAAGTAACTATGTAAGATTTGTTGATCTATTTCTTTAATATTGAGAATGGGTTTTTGTTATATTAATCATATTCTGGATAATTATATCTTAAAATATTCAAAACTCTAAGTTCTCATATTATTGAACTTAAAATTCCTAATTTTCATAATAGCTTCATTACTATTTGACAGCAGAAAAATCACATATTTTCTCTGAGTCTTGATCTCCCAGCCAATAAAATGGAAAAGGGGCTTGTGAAGGCAAATAATTCCTTTTCTGTGTAGCTCACAGGTTTTTTGTAATAATCAAATGAGTTTACAGATTTATAATTATAAAGCTCTATTAAAAACCAAAGCATTCAGAAATTCTTGGGAAATTGTATAGTAAATATGTGCACGATGCTAAGAGTTCAAAATATCTTTTGATAATCATGTAATGATTTACCTTGTTTTCATTATGCAGGAAATATCCTCTCATCAAACGTTTTGACAAAATCTTATGAGCTTTTTCTTATTTAGTTCATTTCTTAAATAAGATTATTTTTTGATTATCACTTTGTTAAATCCAGCTTCTTAATTAAACATCAATGCGTACTATTAAAATAATTTGTCTCGGCCCTCAGCCTTTTTTTCCTGATGTTTAAGGCCAAGTTGTGTAGCAAACATAATGGATATTGCCAGAAACAAACAGAAGCCCAACATGTGTAAATCAACATTAATCACCATGGTTACTTCTCTTTTGAGGACAGTAGCAAGTGTCATGTAAATATGCTGAAAACATTTCCTGGAATATTTGTTTATTGACATTTTAATCCTTTTAAGTCTATTTTTGCATTTACTGTTAAAAATGTACCAACGTTCAAGATTCTAAGAAATTAGAGAAAAAAACTTTAAACAAATTCATGTTTTTTAACTGCAGTCCTTTTAAAACTTAGGTTTCACATGAAAGAATTAAGGTTTTGGGCAAATACAGGCTTTAGTTTCAACCCCTACTATTTTATGTTCTGTGAATCTTACATGAATTCCCCTTCAACCACAAATGAAATCCCTAATTAACATTTGTGAAAGAATACAATGTGAAGGGAAGTGACATATTTTCCATAAAAGCATAGTTCTTAATGATTTTTTGTTTCCTGTATCTGTTCCAGAATCTGATAACAGTGATATTTTCTTCCTATAAATGTACATATACTCATAACATTTAGGAAGTTATTTCAATTCAACAACTTCCAGAGCCCTAAAAACTTGTTATGCTCTTCCTAAGCTTCATGAATTCCTGAGGCTTTTTTATTGTTCATATAGAACCACTCATAAACATGAGGTTTCACCACCTGAATAGATAATTTAGGGTCAGTACTGTACCTTCAAATAAGTTTGCCTTAGCACCAAAGCTTTCTGACAGCTTATTTGGAAACAGCTGAAATGAGCATGAATCCCTTCATTTGATTTCTAGGCATACATTCATTTATTCTTTCAAAGGATTTTAATCAAGTGTTCACTATGTAACAGAGAAACACGAAAAGTTTGCAAAAAAATCAATTGGATATTACTTCAAGCCATTAAGTGGTGAAATAGAATTCAGGGATATTATGATAAAAGTTCCTAGGACCAAGTCCTCCTCATCAAAACCATCAGAAATCTAATGAATTCCTGAAGACTACTACACATATGATAGTGGCTAGAATGTAAGTCGCAGTAGCTTTTGTTGCAAATAATAGTTAAGTATATATAGGGTATTAATAAGGAGAGCATCTCAGCAGTAAGAAAGATGATGTCTTGAATTTCATATTTTGTTTAGAGTCTAATTGAAAACTGAAGTTACATCAGAATTTCTAGACTTATTCATCACGAATGGGGAAAAGTTTCTGCAAATATCTTATAAATGGAAGCAGTCAAGGTTCATGTAGCTCTATTATTAAACTCTTTATTTGGCAGAACATTTCAGCCAATTTCGATTCACGCTGTTAAATTTCTGTGCTTGTCCTCTACAAGCCTATACTTTGGTTTAAGAAACAACCCAATAATTTTCAATATTCTAGAATCATTTGGCGTAACACAGCAATTCTCCTATACTTGAATGAGTAAAATAAGCCTAATGGAGCAACCATTATTCAAGAACACTTGCCAGGTATAGAGACAACATCCAAACATTTACATTAAATTAATATAAAATGGACATCAATATTTTAAAATATAAGGTTAAATTGTTAGGTATGATTATATATTTTTTAAATTACTGAACTGTGCAGAAGCATTTTCAAAATACTGTTAGTATCAGCAAACTGTTTATTCCAAAATAACTCTTGCACAAGCTGTTTTCTATGCTTATGTTTGTTATGTACATTTTACTAAATTATGTTACTAGAATTTTTCCCTAAATTTATTTCTTCATCTAAATTTGAGGTTCTTATTTTGGCATTTATGTATATATGCAAAATTGACATGATGTCTGTGATGGTTTCTATTAGGATTGTACAGAACACTGCATATTTCCAGTTGTAGTTAGCAATAGGTATTTTTTCAATGGACAGCCAACATAACATACATTAATTATTCTCCTTTGCCTTGTAGGCCACAATTACAAAGAATCAACTTGTTAAACCAATATTTTTCTCATAAGAAGAAAACTCATTGGCCTTCTCTCCCAGGTGCAATCAGTTACAACTTCACTTTCAATTCCAAGGTTCCAATTACTAGCCAGTTATTCCTGCAGCTGTGAAAAATAGCATCTGAGGCTAATTTCTATGTCTTAGGTGAAAGAGTACATTTCTTGCAATGGGAAAGACTTGCAGAGTTGTTAAAAAAAAAAAAAATTGATGCTGATAGATAACAATCAGGGCACTGATTCTTGCACAGAGATGCCCATGTAAGAATCTGTTAAAGAAATGAGCTTGTGCTGTTATCCTTTCTCAAAGAAACTATTTTAAATTTAGTCTTCACTTTTGTGAATTCCTGGTGAACCTTCGAGGATATATTGATCCGGGGTGTGGAATCCTGAGTACCAACCAGTAGCTGCTATCTCTGTTCTGTTTGTATGCATGATAGTATATCTCTTTTAGAAATCTTTCTATCAAATGTTTATTGACATACTGTTTATAATGAGATAAATAAAAATTATGGAGAAATACCTGGGATTAGAAAATACATCTGTGAAAAGAAACATCTCTCTTCCTAAGTAGAAAATGGAGCAAATGAATAAAATATCCAGTTGCTTTGATGTTCGCAATGTTTCATTCTGGTGCTGCATAATCTACCTTGATTATATTAATTTCAAGTTCTTTCATTGCTGTAGTTCAAGTTCCATGAAAAAATATCATTTCATATTTTAGAATGCTGGTGAAGAAAATAATGAAGTGATACTTATCCATTAGTTATCTAGTAAAGAAAATCACCCTGATAATCCAGTTTGTTATTTTTAAACTTGATATTTAAAAAATCATAGCCTTTATTAATTTTTAAACTCAATAAAGTTGAACTGCAAACCAGAGACCAGATGCACTGGGATCTCATAAAATACTGCTTAAGACTGTGATGACCTGACATGAAAGAAATTGACAATTGTTTTTTCAATTTCTATTAAAAATGTGCTATTTTAACTTATTTTTCAATCGTATGCATTTTGAGGACATGGAAATTAAAAAAACAGTTTAACAACATTCAAAAAGATACCTTCTTATCAATGGAACACAACCTCTATCATTAACTTGAGAAAATGTTTAGGATTCAAATTTTGTTTTTAATTGTACTTCCCTTAGGTGTTTCTAGGAGTTATATAGAGACCCTTTGGCTAGCAATTATTACTCATTATCAAGTCGAGTTTGCAACAAAAGTCAGTCCTTTATCTTCATTCTGCAAGTACTGCAAGAGAATAACAAGCCGACTCTATTCACTAGTATGGCTAATTCTGCGAGTGGCTGGTGGAATTGTAAGGTGCAATGGGAAGAGTGTCTATAAATAACACTTAAGCCCATATCCCCACTTGAGCACTTTCACTTTCTGCTTCTGTCTTTCTTGCTTTCAGTAGCCACTTCACACTCAGCGCATTATGGTCTCTTATTTTCTATTTAAATGTAGTGTTCTCATTTTGAGACAAAACTGCTGCTGAAGGAGAAAAGAAAACTAACTTTAGTTGGCATTCATAATGGAACAAGTACAATATTAAGTGATTTGAAATAATGGATCTCATTCTATTAGTTAAAAAACTATACATTATGTAACAGTGCCTGCATTTCACAGACAAGAAAATTGAGGCAAAATTCATTGCCATATACATTAAAATCAAAGAGGAAATAGGTATAATTGTGAATTAAAAACAAAATTCTTGCTTTTTGTAGGCAAACACCTGAGATTTGATGATTATTAGAATGATATTAATTTGCTATGGCTATGTAACAAAATACCACAAGCTTTGCATGTTAAAACAACATACATTTATTATTTCACAGTTTCCATCGATGCAAAGTCTGTACAGGCTTAGCAGGTCCCTCCATTTGAATAGGCTGAAATCAAGGTGTTAGCTGACTCAAGATCCTTTCTAGAGTACGAAGGCTCACATCATGTTGGCAGAATTAAGATACAGGCAGGTGTGGAACTGAGGTCCCCATTTTCTTGCTGACTGTTGATTAGGGATTGTTCTCAGCTTTTAAAGGCTGCCATGAGTTCCTTGTCGCGTGGCCCTCTCACAGTGCCTCTCGCAACATGGCAGCTTACCTTGTCAAGGTCAGCTAGAAAATCTTTTACTCCACTCTGTCAAAAACAAAGTTTTATATATGACCTGATCAAGGAAGTGAAATCCATCACCTTTTATATATTATATTGGTATGGCCAAGTTGCAGATTCAATGTACACTCAAGGAAAAGGGAACATGAGCTTGAATTAGTGGAGTCATCTTAGAATTCTGCCTACCACACTTTGCCCTCTGGCCACCAATACTTCATGTCCCTGCCACATGCAGAATAGGTTCACCTATCTTATGGTCTCCAAAAGCCTTATCCTTATAGTATCAGCTCAAAATCCAACATCTCATCATTTAAATCTAAATCTCATTGTCTCATCATCTCAAATTCCAAAATCTTCTTATCTAAACATGAGTCTTCTTAGGATAATCTATTCAACAAGCATGGGCACACTCGATTTCCATCTGCAGTCCTAAGAAATTAAAGAGACATTTTATCTATGCTTAACACACTCAATATATAATATGGGAATAGATATAAAAGAGACATAGGTAAGAAGTAGAGACATTCTTCTTCAAACTGGGGTGAAATGAAAGTTAGACAGGAATTCTTTGCCTATTGCAATCCTGAAATCCAGCTGGGAAAATTTGAGGAGTCTAACAATTTTCAAGGCCCAAGAATAAGTTATCTATTGCTCTTGGTTCCTTCTTGTGGACTCTGGGTTCTACTTTTCGAGTCATCCTTCTTTTTCATAAAAAGCAGCACATGTTTGCATCTAAGTAGATTTCCCATTCCACCTCGTGATAGAAATGTAATTTTATTAATTTTATACTAATTTTATTTTAATTTTATATACTTTGCCCTTTTAGCCCAGTGTTTCAGCTAAAATTAATTTCTCAACAAGTATTGCCTGGATTTCACTGTGGTTAACTCCAGTAGACAAAAGCGATATCCACAAATCTTTTCAATATAATATATTTTCTTTGTCTCCTGCATAGATGGCTGAAGTAGAGCATCCTTAAACTTTCTAGACGTCCTCTGATTTGGTTAAGATCTCAAGAATCTCTTAATCTATAGAAAAGACATTTAATGTGATTGAATAATCAGACTTTTGGATCCTACTGACATTTTAGTAAAAATTATACATTTACACTGTTTGATTTCTCTCTCTCACATTTTTCAGCAGCGATTTTTAACTTTTAGTGAGTTTTCTTGCCATTTAGATAGACTGAGAATTTTCAAAATTATCCAGTTCTGGTTCTTTTTTTTCAACAGTTCTTTCTTCAATCTAACCATTCCATTCTACAATAAAAAGCAAGAAGAAATCAGATGGCACCTTCGACATTTTCCTTGGAGTTTTTCTTAGTCATATATGTGGATTCATTACTTAAAAGTTTTACTTTTTATACAATTACAAGACAAAATTTAAGTAATATTTCTGCCACTACATAACAAGGGTCCCTTTCTCCAATTTTCAGTAATATGCTTGTTTCTAACTTCCTTCTGAGCCCTCACCAGCAGCATCTTCCAAATTCAGATTTCTTTTAATAGTCAATACAGGTCAATTCAGACATTATTTGTGTCCAAATCTTCCAGCCTCCACTGACTGCCCTATTACAAAACCACTAAAATTTTTTTAGTTACTTATTACAGTAGTACTCCATTTCTAAATACAAAATTGGTATCAGACAATTTCAAACGTATATGTATATATACACACATACACACATATATTGAATTTGAATGTTGAACCTGGGAGCTTGACTTGTCTTATCTCTGGGAGCTTGTGCTTATCTTTTAATCAAAGGGTGTTGTGTGTGCAAAGCGAGCAAAGGTGATGTTGGCATCTGTTACATTTGTTGTGTATAGGCTAAAGCACTGAAACCCAAGTGGTGTATTTCATGGCCCAATTAAAGGTGGCCAAATCTAAGTTGCCAATAGTCCGAGGGTTTCCCAGATGGGGATGATAGAATTTCTGTGACTAATAGGTTTTAAATCACATAATCTGATTTGGGTGTATGCTGATAATAGGGTATCAAATTGTTTGGCTATTAAAATATCTGTGACTGAGATTGGAGCTCCGGCACTAGCCTATAGTCAGGCCCTACAATTTTGGCAATCACTAGGGGCCTACGCCTCAGTCATCCATTTGGTGGTAACTGGCAAGCCATCAATGTCTTTTGAATGCAGGGCTTGTATTAACAAAATTCAGTGGGGCCTCAGCATTTGCCATGCTTGGCTGAAACAATGGCTTACTTGAAGAGCTTGGCCCTCTGATCGCAAACCAATGAAAACACCCAAACCAATAATAACAAGACCAACAGTCAATAGAATGGTGTGCAGCGGCACTTGATGGGCTTTTGTTGCCTGTTAATGATTTTTCTCTAGCATGTATTATTATCAAGGAGGGATTGTTTGGTTTTGTTACTCTGGGACATGATGTTGACTCAATTATTATCTCCAAATGTGATTTTAATTTATTAACTAGAGTTTTCTATCTCCTTTCTTCATATTCCTTACCGTCTGTAAAAAATGGCCCTAGATAACTAATTTTAATATCCTGGATATGATAAGAGGCACAGCCCAGATTAATTATCCATCGCTTACAACTCAAATAATGAGGAAAGTTTTAAGGTGGTAGAAATTTAGGCTCAAATGAGTCCCATACTGAATGAGTAGATGCCTGACTCATTTATGGATAATCTATGGTTAACAGGTCCCAGGAGAGGATATGCCCTTTATCTGGCCTCCAATCTTTATGGGATGCGGGCAGGATCAAAAATCTATAAAGATAAGGAGACATTAGTAAAGAATCTAATATAATAATGAGTCTTTAAAAACATGAAACTGAGGCCGGGCGCGGTGGCTCAAGCCTGTAATCCCAGCACTTTGGGAGGCCGAGGCGGGCGGATCACGAGGTCAGGAGATCGAGACCATCCTGGCTGACACGGTGAAACCCCGTCTCTACTAAAAAATACAAAAAACTAGCCGGGCGAGGTGGCGGGCGCCTGTAGTCCCAGCTACTGGGGAGGGCTGGCAGGAGAATGGCGTGAACCCGGGAGGCAGAGCCTGCATTGAGCTGAGATCCGGCCACTGCACTCCAGCCTGGGCGGCAGAGCGAGACTCCGTCTCAAAAAAAAAAAAAAACATGAAACTGAGCTATATCTCCATCTAAATCTAGGATAGGAAAATGGGCAGGTTTTTAGGTTGGTATGAAGCAGTCAAGGGGCATTGAACTAAGAAAGATTATAGCTGAGGCAAGATAGAGACCCTTTTAGGGATTTATTTGTAATTTTTTCATCTAAATAGAAATGCTTTGAGGAACCCACTAGGCTTCTCAATGTAACCAGCTGCTTAGGACCTAGCAGGTAGATGAACATTTTACCAAATGTCTTTTTCAAGAGTTCAACCTTGTATATTTTGAGTAATGAAATATGTGACTTGATTACCATCAGTAATGTCTGTAACTCTGAAGTGATAAGGAGTGTCCTGATGAGACCTTGTTTTGTTACCTTAATATACGTAAGGATATGTGTGACTTTGATTTATATTTTGAGTATTTGCAAGGCAATGGATTCCCAAAATTATCTCCCCTAAAGGGAACAACTCTTAGGCAATGGCTCATTTCTATTTTTATTTTTCAGTCTATGTATATAGAGTCATTTGTTAGCCAGAGCAGCCAGTGGTAAAATGACTGACTGAGGTTTGGCCTGATTCTTCAGTCCCTTCTGAAACTATCAGGAACATTCTGGTTAAAAGATAGAAAACAGCAACAATAGTTATGATGGCGATAATGAAATATGCAGTCTATAAACTCCCTTTGTTATTCACTCAGTGAATCCCAAAAGACTCCCCTGATACCCAAGGAAGCTTGAGGAGCTGTAACCTCCCTCAGAACCATGGCATCTGTCAAGAGATTGAGACCACCACCTCCTGCAAGTAGAATACACCAGAGGACTAGGGTTTTGCTATATTCTGTATCAAGGAGGCCTCAGTAACTCTGCAGAGCTTGTGGAGTGCTCCTTTTGTGGTTTAATTCATAATGGGAAACTGGGTATGAAGGGTCACAGACAGGGTCTTTGAAAACATCTCTGTCCAGGAAAGCACAGTATAAGACCAGCAATTTTTGCTCTAAGAGTGTATAGAATGAAGGTGATATGGGGTTTCTTGCATTAGAAATTCATGGCAGCTTGCAGTCATCATGTGTGGTCCAGAGACTCCAGGGGCAGGAAAGGAGGAAAGCCTCTAAAGTGAAGAAGTCTCTGAAGACATTAAAGGGAGTGCCTGACAATTTTAATTTGGACAGATTCTAGAGCCTTTTAAAAAGAGGGTACCCCATTTAAATAAAGCTGATTCGTAAGTAGTAGCATCAGTGAGATTAAGTAAAATTTGAAAATGAAGAATATCTTGCCTTCATAACCCAGACCAAACTAAAAGATCTTAGGCTAGTATGCCCTTAAGGAGTATCTCAAATGGCTCTCCTTAGAGGAGAATCTTATCAAGGTTACACCAATGGTATACCATCATTGTTATACCATACCTGCACTCCTGGTGAAAGGAAAATGTAGTACATAGTAAATATATACTGTGTCCTATTCAAGGTAAAGACAAACTGTGGCTAAGAGACTGTTTTGGAAGTAGGCACTGAATAGAACTTATTAGCCTATTCTATAATAGCAAAATATTTACTGGTTGTTGATTAGGTGAAGTTGGTTATTATTGTAATAATGGGTAGCAGATACGGGGGACTTAATGGCTATAACCACAGCATTAGGTGGTAGTAATCTATTATAAAGCACTATTTATTTTTTCCAGATTTTAAAACAGGTAAAGTCAGGCTATCAAATGAAGAAGCAATAGAGAAAATTATCTATTTATTAATAATATCCTATATAATACAGTTTCATCTTTGAAGACCCTGTTTTAACTTACATTGTGCCATAGTCACTATTTTAACTGGATGTCCATGAAGTCCCATTTTGTCAAGCAGTTTTGTAAAGTGCCAGAGACTTAATTTAATTCTAATTTATTCCTCATTGTATCAGAGTATATATGTGCCCTAAGGCATATTTTAGGACATTATTCAAGGCTATAAATTGAAGCATACTTATTTTTTCTCTATTTTATATTTTGTTACTCTCTTAAGTTTACAGAGAGCACAATGTTTAAATTTAGTGGAATCCTCATGTATAACTGTAATTTGAGCCCCAGTAGAGATTTCTGTCAACTTGGAATGGAGTTATATCCCAATAAACCCATTGTAAGTTGAAAATATTGTAAGCAGAAAAAGAATTTAATACACTTGACCTACCAAGTATCACAGCTTAGGCTAGCCAATGTTAAACATTCTCAAAACACTTAAATTAGCCTACAACTGGGCAACATGAATTTAAAATTAAGGCTATTTTATGACAAAGTGTTATACAATTTATTGAATACTGTACTGAAAGTGAAAAACAATGGTTCTTACAGGTGCTCAAAGTAAGGTCTCTACTGAATGCATATTGCTTTCATACCATAGTAAAGTCAAAAAATTGTTAGTTCAACCATTGTAAGTTGGAAACTGTCTTATGAAGTCAATGAAGCTTTGCTAATTGGTTCATTTTAGCAAATGGTAAAGTTAATTCAGAACCTATGTTTTACAGGAGCAAAAGTCAATAAGTGCCATTTTAACCATTTTGTTCAATAAATTTTAAGTACATTTTGAATGTTTAATTGGGTTAAATTATGGACCTTGATTTCAATTTAATCATATATGATTAAATAATAATATACAATAATATATAATATATAATAAATAATATATGCTAATGTATGTGTTACTTTATTAATGTAATATATATTATTATGATAATATATGTATGTTGTTTATAATTATGTATATATTTATATTATATGTATGTATATTCATATATATAATTATGTTAATATGTGCTATATATGTGTGTGTGACACACATAGATTTTGTTTATTTAATATTTTTCCTCCTGTAACCAGGGTTTTTTTATTTTCCCCCTTTTTTGAGTAGGCAGTGGGTATCAGGGATCATGCTACCAGAGGCCAGGAGGGTGGGAGTGATTCTCCTTATCTTGATAATATTCATAATTCTTTCCCACTAGAGATCCTCAAGTCAATATCATCATTAGGGTTAGGGACCTGCCCTGTGGCAATGATTGTATGATTTAAGAACCTTGGGTTTATGTTGGATTTAAATCTATGGCTTTTCTTTACCAAAGGAGATCGCCCATATTTCTCCTCGAAACCTGGAGGATTATATTTTTGTTTGTAACACAGGCATAGATTGCAGAGTGGTACAGCTGAAAATTGCTAGACTGCAACCCAGGGGCTGAAGAATGAAACTACTCTTTACTACAGCTCTGTCTTTTCTGGTTTAAAGGCTTTCAGCTTCTGTCTCCATTCCAAAACTCATACTGTGGACCTTCCAAGTGGTTATAGAGAAAGGGTATGGGGAGTCCCAGACACCTGCCTCCTAGTGTTCTCTATTTTAAGGGTTCCCAGTCCATCTCTAAGGATTCAAGGTTTGTATTAAAAAGAGCTATAGCAGCCTCTCCTTGGGACAGTGCAGTTACCTACCTTGTTCCTTTGCATGTGGATACATGGTGGCACTTAGTAAGGCCCGAGCATACTGTCTGCAGTCTTGTATGATTTAAGCAATTGGATAACTAGTTGGTATTCTGTTGGGAAAGGGATAAAAGAGGAGTGCAGGAATGAGATATTTGTTCCCTTGATCCAGAGGCCCCTTTTGTAATAAACATTGAGATATTGGCTTCCCAGGGCATAATCCATGATACTTCTAAGGGTCCAGAAGCGAGAAGTTCACTGGCAATAGCAGTTAGGAAAACAACAGCAAGTAAGGCAGATAATACCACAGTTCTTACATGGGCAACATAAAATTATATGCTGGGAAGCCATTATTTCTCCCAACTAGGAGTCATGCGTCTGTCGCCTTTGATAGAAGGCAGGCTGAAGAATGTGAGCTAATAAGAGATCAGTCCCTTATACACCCCCAAAAAGGTCTAAGCTCTATGACCAGTGTCAAAACACATGTAACATTGGGCCTTAGGGGATGTGGGTCAAGTTCAAGTTTCCTTTGCTTATTAAGGTGGTGCTCATACCTAGACGCTTTTGTTCTTGGAAAATTATACCGTTAAACTGTTTTGCGTTTATTATAATTATTACGGAGTTTTTCACACTGAAGCAACTAGGTAAGGTCAAGATAAGGCAAACGTTGACCACACAATAGCAAGCATACTCAGCTAAAGCAAAGCTCTCCAACAGGCAGGAAATCCATCCACCCAGTCAGGGCAGTGGTTTGAACACATTTTTTCAAGGAAGAGGAATCCCCTGAGGAAGATGCCTAGGAGTCAGCAGTTAGCCACTGTACTCATTATACCAAATGTTTTTTAAAAATTTTAATTGTTTTTAATGGTAGGACACAACAATGAATGACACTTGGCTAGATGGAATGCAGAACTCTGTTACTTACAGACGTGAACTAGAGAAGGCTGTGAGAAAAGACCCCATAGGCAGTTGTAAACAGTGCCAGGGTAATGGCAAGCTGGATCTTTAGTGGGTAACATGTATGGCAAACAGGATGTGAATATCTAGATTTTACAGGGTCACTGTGGATTGGCTAGTCTGAATAATTTTATCAGTCTCTAGGGTTAGGAGCTATTCTCACTTAGCTGGAGCTGGCTCTCAAGTGATTAGATTAGGTGGATAACGGCCTGGGGTGTGACAGTTCCATAAGAGAAGGGGTTCTCATGGGATTTAATCAGCTACTCAAAAAGGGGAATTGATCAGTTTCTAGCCAGGGTCTCAAAACTCTGTTGAGATAGCATATTACAAAATAAAACAAACAAACAACTCTCTGTATTACAGGAGAATCATCACTACTGATCCCATGAACATTAAAAGGACAATAAAGGAACACTATAAACAGTATGCCTACAAATTTGATAACTTAGGTAACAGCAGCCAATTCCTTGAAAGCCATAAATTATAATTCACACGAAGATAAATAATCTGTATTGCTTTCTGAAGTCAAATCAGTAATCAATAACCTTCCAAAATGGAAATCAGCAAGTCTAGATACACAGTAAATTCTACCAAAAATTTATGAAAAAAAAAAGTAATCTTTTTACAATATGTTCAAGAAAATAGAAGCTAGATGGAACACTTCTACCTCATTCCACAAGTCCATGATTACCCCAATATCCAAACTGGATTAAGATATTATGATAAGAAAAGACGTTATAGATCAATGTTTCTCTTGAGCATAGATGTGAAAATTCTCAAAATATATCAGCAAATGAAATCCAATGATGTGTGAAATGAATTATACACCACCACCAAGTAGGATGTATGCCAGCTATGCAAAGCTGGCTCAACATTCAAAAATCAACACTGTATTAACAGGCTAAAAGAGAAAAAGTAATATGATCATACCAATTGGTTCAGGAAAAGCATTTGACAAATCTTAAAATCACTGATAATTAAAATGCTTGGCAAACTAGAAACGGAAAGAACTTTTTAAAATTGACAGGAAAAACCTACACAAAGAGAGAAAGGAGGGAAAGAAAAAAAGAGAACATAATAAATATACCACAGCTAAAATTGATCTACAGAATCTCTACAGTTAGCCTCATATTGATGGTGAGAATCTGGATGCTTTCCCACTAAGTTTGGGAAGAGGAAAGTATGCCCTGTCTCACCCTGTCACACTATTTGACATCATGCTGGAAGTCCTAGTCTGTGTAATGTGGTAAGAAAACAATATAATAAATGGATGAATTTAAAAAGAAGAAATAAAATTAACCATGTTAACAAATGACATGGTTGTCTATGCATCAAACCCCAAAGGATTTACAAGAAAACCTATAGAACTAATAAACAATTATAACAAATTTGCAGTATTCAAGGTCAATACAAAAATCCAATTATTTCCTTATACACCAGCCATGCAAAATTGAAATATAAAATTTAAAAAGGTGGAAATGCAGTTATATCAGTAATAATAAAAATGAAATGTCTTCATATAAATTTATCAAAATATGTACATATATCTATATGCAGACTCCATATTGTTAAGATGTCAGTTGTTCTTAATTTGACCTATAGAGTCAACACAATAACAAGCAAAATCCCGCCAAGATTTTTTATACATATTGGGAATCTGATTCTAAAATTATTATGAAAAGGCAAAGAAGTCTAGAATAGCCAGCACAATACTGAAGAACAAGACAAGGAGGGATAAAGGACTCGTACTACCTAATCCGAAAATTTGCCATAAAGCTGCAGTAATCAAGACAGCATGGTATTGGTGGAAAAAAAAATAGATACATAGATAAATGGAACATATTGGAGAGTCTAGAAATAGAACAACACAAATATAGTCAATTGATATGACAAATGAGCAAAGGTTGTCAAAGGAGAAAGAATAGTCACTTAAAATAATGGTGCTTGAACAATTAGAAATTCACATGCAGCCAATAAATACATAAATAAATAAGGAAATAAACTTAGTCACAGATTCCACACAAATATTAACTCAAAATGAACCATACACTTAGATGTAAAATGCAAAATTATAAAATTCCCAGAACAAAGCATAAGAGAAAATCTACATAACCTTGAGTTTGGTGATGAATTTTTATACACAACACCAAAATCATGATCAATTTTAAAAAAAAAGATGATAAGTTGAACTTAATGAAAAGTAATAATTTTTGCATTGTGAAAGACATTGCTAAGGAAATGAAAAGACAAGCCACTGATTGGGAGAAAATTATTTGCAAAACATATATCTGTTAAAGGACATATATCCAAAATATAAAAAGAACTCTCAGTAATGTACAAAGACTCAACAATAAGAAAAAAATCCAGTGTAAAAATAAAAGACCAACAGTCTAACAGACACCTCATCAAAAAAGATATATAGGAGATGATAAGCTTTTTAAAAATGCATTGGGCATTGTTTTTGTCATTAGGGAAACTCAAATCAAATTAACAATGATAAACCATTATACACATATCAGAATGACTAAATTTTTCTAAAATCGACAATACTAATTGCTGGTAAAGAAACAGAGCAACATGAACTTTTACTCATTGCTCATGGGAATGCAAAATTATATAGTAACTTTGGAAGACAATGTGACAGTTTTTTACAAAGCTAAACCTTTCTTACCATATGATGCAGCAACTGTGTTTCTAGGTATTTACAAAATAACTTGAATCCTTTGTACTCACAAAATGCTGCACACAAATGTTTATAACAGCTTTATTCATAATGCCCCAAACTGGAGGCAACATAGATCCCCTTCAGTTGGTAAATGGATTGAAGCAAAGTTTTTTTTTTTTTTTTCATATAAAGGCATACTATTCATATAAAGAATGAACTATTAAGTTACTGAAAAACCTGACTGAAACTTAAATGCATCTCACATGAAAGAAGCCATTCTGAAAGGACTGCTATATGATTTTATTCAGATGACATTCTGGTAAAGAAGGACAAAAATATAGAAACACCGGACATATCAATGGTTACCAAGGGTTCAGGGTCAGGACAAAGGAGAATTGAATAGGTGAAGCACAGGGACTATCTTATGATGGTGTGACTATTCTGTCTGATACTGTAGTGCTGGATATGTGACACCATGTTTTTCAAAATCAATAGAACTCCACAGGGCAAAAAGAGTAAATTTTAATTTATACAAATTAAAAAAAATTGAGATCATGTGATCCAAGGATAAAATACAAATGATGGCAAACAATGTAACTACATTATAAATATAAGAAATAATGTCACTAAAGGTGGTGGGAAGAAACAGTACTGATTAAAGCAACTTGAGTGTGTAAAACTAAAGGCAAAATAAACTGCACATATAACTGTTCTCTATTTGATGAAGTTGCTTCCCATATGGTATAGATCAATGATTCTGAAATCTACATATATGTGTAACAGATTTGAAAAATTAAGTAATGGATGATGGATAATGGTGATCATGTTTCTTAATAATGGGGTAGGAGATTACAGATAATCAAAGGAAGAAGGCTAAAATGATTCACGAGGTAATGGATCAGAGTTAAACACATTACTGTAGTCCATAATCAAAATGGATTTGAGTTATAAATTCATGTTTAGCTTAGTATATATACAAACACATATAAATATATATAAAAATTTTTGTAGATATGTGTAGATATATGGGTTAGTATATTCTTAAGTATTTCTTGGATCTGTCAGCTGTGAAGGCCTAGAAGGAAAAATACACTAATAGTAATAAGTGTACCTAGTGTCAAAATTTCAGTTTCTAATTCCATTCTCCAGTAAAAGAATCATAACTCCAGGAGAAATAGCTGATTCTAAGAGTGAAGCAAGGAAGTATACAAGATGAGCCTAGACAGCCTTGTAGTGACAGAAAGCAAGAAAGTACTAAACACACCCACACAACACACACAGACACACACACACACACACAATGAATGGGATATGACAAAGGGACACAGGGACCAACTGAAAGAACTTCCAGGTTCAAAGCTGGAAAAATTTGAGCAAGAAAATATATAATACAATATTGGGTTAAAACCCAAAGTATAAAATATCCATGAGTCCATACTGATATAAATAGATGATTGAATTTCATAATGAAAATAAAGAGACAAATATTAATCTCTGAAGGATCCCAAATAATTTAAGACGTGTTGCTCTCAAACAGGTGGAGCATAACTCCCTATTTCTTAAGCGTGATATGTGCATCTTGCTTTCTTTCTAAAGAGTACAGTACGGAGGGTGGGAGGGAAGTAACTTTACAATGAGGAAATCTGACAAACACTACCTTAGCCAGCTGAGCAAGACTAACATCATAAGTAGTAAGTCATGTTAATAGTAGGTACCCAATGTAATATGACGAGAATGGCAATTTTCTATGAGGTTTTCATTTTAAAAAGCCATTAACCAAGCACGATCATAAGAAAAACATCAGACAAACTCCAACTGAGAATTAAAATACCTTGACCAGCACTCCTCAAACTGTCAAGGTCATCAGAGAAAGAAATATCTGACAGAAATACTACAGTCAAGAGGAGCTCAATGAAACATGACAACCAAAAGTAATGTGGTATCCTGGATAGGATCCTAGAACAGAAAAATAACATTGGGTAAAAACTGAGGATGCCTGATTAAAGTATGTACTTCTAAAAAGGACATAAGATAAAAAGGAAGAGTATCTGATTAACATATGAATTTCATTAATAATAAATATAAATTAATTAATTGTAACAAATACTGATGTAATGATGGATAATAATAAGAGAATGTAATAATAGGAGAAACTGGATATTGATATATACTCATATTAACAAACGAGGCATAAGAACAATGTCATAAGAGGAACATGCTTACACGCCATTTCAGAGAAGAATGAGAAAATATTTGGCTGTAAGTGAAAGATTCTTTTATATATAAAAGTTTTACAACACTTATTAATGATACATCATTCTGGCTTCCCAATAAAATATTATCAAATAATAATATTTTAAATAATGTATTACAACATTTCCAAATATTTCCATGACAGTATGATGTATAATGCTTCATTGCTTCCAAAATGTTTTAATATCCAGTGACAATGACTTTTGAATATCTGAGTCACCTCATTTATTAATTTAAATGTAATACAGATACACATCTGATAAGATGAATAAATTCTAGAGATCTAATTCACATCATGGTGTCTATAGTTAATGGTACTGTATTGTATGTTTGAAATCTGCTGAGAGACTAGATCATAAGTGTTCTCATCACACACACACACACAAATACAAACACACACACACACTCCACAAAGGGTAACTGAGAGAAGTGATGAATGTGTTAAATAATTTGATCACAGTAATCATTTCACAATGTATATTTATACCAAATCATTACATTTTACACTGTAAATATATACAATTTAACTTGTCAATTATACCTCAATACAGCTGAGAAAAAAAGTCGTGTAAACACAGAAAAGTGCACACATCTTAAGTGTATGTGTGGTGAATTTTCAAAAGTGAGCACATACATGTAACCAGGACCCAGATCAATAAACAGATCACTGCCAACATTCCAGAAGTGCTTTGCATACTTCGGATGAGGAAGAAAAGGAGGTCAGAGAAGGCTGCATGAAGATGATGTTTGAGCTGGATCTTCAAGGAAAGCTTGTGTTTTATCAGATGGAAATAAGACATGGTAGCAGCAGCATTCTAAGCTCAGACAATTAAGTGGGAAAACCATGCATATGCATTCCAGGAACAAGGAATAGTAAAATCTGCCAAATTCTTGGGTACACAAAGTGTACTGTATGCTCTGTAAATTCAAAGTTGGTTTTTCTGTAATTTCTAGAAGGCTTCAATTATCATATTTTATTTTATCTAATAGAGAAGAATTAGAAATAATTTATATTCAGAAGTGACCTACTCTAAGATGATAAACCAGAAAAATTACAGAGCAAATTGGAAAGAAGCAAGATACAGAAAATCAAAATAGAAGGCCATTACTCCTTGTAGTTTAGTCTCTAGATGCTTCTTTACATGGAAAACAATAACATTATGCATGTATAGTTTATGTATCAGAATCTGTGAAGCATTACAACTCTTTGAGGCAACTTGATTTGTATTCTAGTCTTTCCTAAACAAACATATGCATCTATAGGGAATATGACTCTAGATCTCCCCTTTAACACCACTGATCAAGTCAGCTCTGGATAGAAGCAGATCATGACTTTCTTTTAATATTCTTGAGAGGAAATTCTTAGTACAACATGAGTATGATCCACATAATATTATAAACATGAATCTTAGTGACCACACAGTAATCTTTAAAAGTCTCCCTTAGCACTAGAAGGGCTCATATGAAAAAGTTTACCTGAGAGAAATAGACAAACTAAAGAATAATAACCTGGAGATGCAAATACACATTTACACAGTTCCTTCTAGGTGTGTTGCATTATTCTTCCATACATAATGCTAAATTCAAATACCTATTCAGTCCTTACATAACTGATTATTTCACTGGAAGAGAGAGCCACACATATAAAACAACGATGTATAATCTGGCATTTTCAAATGCTTTAATTGATTCTATAGAATCTTAGGGGTAAAATACATTTCTATTGAAAGACTAAGTGTTATAGGATGGAGGAAAAGGAACAATGTAAAGGAGAGGAGCATGGAGAACATTTCAGACTTGAGGAAAATATGAGCAGAGAAATCCTTTCCACAGAAAAATGATGGAAATCTTTATATCCAAGAGAGTTATCCAATATACACAAAAATACAATAAAAATTATTCATAAATATAATATAAAAATTATTATAAAATATGGTATAATGGTGATTTTGCATTATATCATAGATAGTACAGATACCAGTTCAGATACCAGGATAGTATCTGAACATATTTGTAGAAACACAAAGACTCAGTCTACAGCTGCTTCTGGGAAGACGTTCCTGTCCCCTTGCTTCCAGGTTGGTTCTACCATTTGAAGAATAACTGTCCATATGGCCAAAAGAAGGAGACCTATAGATTCCATTTATAGTGAACACATTGGCAAACAATACATTAGACTGCTATTTATTGCATAATTATTCTCATTTTCATTTAAATGTAAACTTGATCGAGTAATATGTAAAAAAGAGAAGTAATAGATTTTCTTTATTCACATACCAAAATCTGTATTTAGTGGTCTGGCTTCTTGCAATCTTGAAGTCACATAAAAGGTATAGACACTGCTATGTCTCAAATAATTGAGAGATTTTTATTGATTTCATGAAGTTTAAGACATCATGGAAGTTACACGTTAAATTTCTGTTGCTATGTCAAATTGGTATTCCCATGTAATAAAGAATTTGGCTAGGCTCATTCTTGGTTCCTGGGAGGTAGCCTCTAGAACATTGGAATTTCCTGAGTGATAGGAGTATCGCTCTTTTTCATAATGTTTCATGCTGTGAAGATGACTCATGATGGAGTCCTATTAGCTTATACTAACAGGATGACTCAGGATGGGATCTGGGTATACCAGAAAGATGGGCCATGTAATTAGAGGATTGAGGCTTTGAGACATGCAGTATCAGTTTGATGTCTGGAGAGGGAAAAGGGTGCTAGAGATTAACTTCAATTGTGTGACCAGTGAGTCCTTTGATCAGATCTATGTTATCAAACCTCAATAAAAACTCTGAACATTGAGGCTTGAGTAAGCTTCCTTGGTTGGCATACTCTGCGTATTTTCACACATCACTAAGCCAGAACATATCCTGATCCCACAGAGACAGAAAAATGAAATCTTTATGTTTAGGACCCTACCAGATCTTGTCCTATGAATCTCTTCTTATCTAGCTTTGATTTGTATCCTTTTGGTATAATAAAACTGTAATTGTAAGTGTACTGCTTTCCTAAGTTGTGTGAGTCATCCTAGTGAATCATCGAACCTGAGAGGTTAGTGTGAATGTCCAAATTTACAGCCAGTTATTTAAATGTGAGGATGGCCTGGGTACCTCAAAACTTGCGGCTGGTGTCTGAAGCAAAGCCAATCTTAAACAGGATTATGCCCTTAACCTGTGAGGCTTGTCTTAATTCTTGTAGTTGGTATTAGAAATAAATATTTCTGGGAAACTTTTAATACTTTTATTACAGACATCTTTTTGCCAACTATAAATTTTAAAATTACTTTTTTTCTGACTTTCATGGCTTATAGGAAGTGTCTCATATAAATAATAAAATTACAGTGCATACACTTGATTTTAAGTGAAAGCAAACATCATACATTCCAAGACTAAGAGGACCTCACTATTTTTGCACAGCTTTGTTTATTAGTTAAACAAAATAACAGAGATTCCAATATTAGCTCATGCTGGGGAATTATGAGCAAAAATGCTAACCAGATTAGCTTTGACTCAGACCACTACTTCCTAATCAGAGAATCTAAAAAATGGTCCCAAGTCTAATTAAAACCATAACATCAAGGCAGGCATTTAACAACTCTATCTGTACTACTGGACCCAAATGCAATGCCAGAGTTAAGCTCAGTAAGTTAACTGACATGTATTTAATCTGTGATTTTCAATGTTAAAATCGTGTTTAAGCACAATTGTAACCAGCAATCATGCTTCCTCCTTCTATCCACCTTCACGCTCCAGTGACCAGAATCTCTTGACAATTTGCAAATTGATAGATGCATTCTGGGGCTATTGTTATTTTCTGATGACATAAAAGTGTTTTCTTCGTCCAAAATAGAATTAAACAAACTATGTAGGCAACATAAAGACATAAGATTCAGCTTTTCAGTGTAAAATAATGCCGATCAATTCAATCTAACTTTTTTCCTATAAATGCTGTGAAATGTAAAACTGCTGAAGAATAAGTCATTGGAATACCAAGAATTTAACTGTGCATAGTTTGAACTCTTTTGGAAATTACTGAGTAGAGGTTCAAAAAACAAGTCATTTATAACATGCATTAAAAACAATGCAAAACAGTAAAATGACATTCAGTACAGTTGAGGAACCCAGTTATTCAGAATTGCCTGTAAAATCAGATTAAATTTAGATTTAATTTAGATTTGATAAACACTTCAAGAATAGACGACATTTAGAGCCATGGTAACATACAGAAGCCCTGGGAACTAAATAGGTTTATTTACCATTTATGTACATGAGAAGTAAAAAGGTATTTTATGACAAACAGAGGACACTTTGCTATTTGAAAAAAGTTAGAAGTTATTTTTTTATGCCAGCAAAATGTGGGAAGAACAATCTTGCAGAATTTATATGCCTGCTAAGTGATTTGAGAATCAGCTTTCTATTACTGAATGCACTCTCTTATTTTAGCTAAAGATTTCTGGCATATTAAAATGTAATGAAAGCTGAATGTTGAGCATTGCTGATAAAAATAAGCCGTATTTTGAAATTGACAAAAACTTTACATATATTTTATAATCTACCTTATAACTCATTTCTTGCCTACCTCCCATATACATCCCAGTCTTCAGTAACACAATTTTCTTTAATATGCCGTGTGCTGTCAAGTGGTGCATTCTTACCTCAGTGAAGTCTTACTCCTTCTTGGGATGTGAAAATGAATGACTCAGAGTCTGAGTTGGGGCTGAATCTTAATGAATAAATTTCTGTAGCAGGGTCTTAGGAGCATGGATACAGCCTTGCCTAGTGAGATTTGAACTTGATCACTTGAGAATTCTGTTGGCAGCCAACAGACCCAGAAAAACAAGTGAATAGCAGTAGGCATACAGTAATACATACTTTACAATAGTATGATGATTTAAAAGGTATCCTTGGGAAGATATTATACCTAATTTAGTATTATCACAAAGTAAGTACCATGTTTGTGATAATATTAGGCTCATTGGATTTAGAGGCATGCTCTGCTCAACTAAGAAGAATATGTGAATTGAAGCCTAAGTCATTTGAACACTTGCCAATTTTACTTTCAAATTTGTACAGGGAAACAGAAAAATTACTTCACACATTTTTATGTGTGAATTTTATTTTATATTTTATTTTATTCAATTTTAATGGGGAAGCAGGTGGATGACACAATAAATTCAAAATAGAAGTCAAAAGTGCAGATTTATGTGTAGTGAGGAATAGTTGAAATGATGCACAGAGACATGAAACTTTCTTCATCCTGGATGGTGAAGTTAATTGAACCTTCACCAGAAATAGCAAATCACTTACTCTGATGGCTGTAGATAAAGATTCTTTTGCGTTGCTGTGAATTATCTGCACGGCAAAGAGTGTGAGAGTCAAATAGCAGAGAAAGGATAGAATCACCTATAAGGATATGTTCTAAAAACGCAGTTTCCATTAGAGACATCTAGTAGACTTTTCTTCCGTGTTTTTTATTTTGTTTTCATAACAGTCTCCCCTTTGTGATTAAAAAAAAAAAAAAAAAAAAACTCCGTGAAATAATATTCTTTTTTTTTTTTTTTTTTTTTTTTTTTTTTTTGAGACGGAGTCTCGCTCTGTCGCCTAGGCTGGAGTGCAGTGGCCGGATCTCGGCTCACTGCAAGCTCCGCCTCCCGGGTTCACGCCATTCTCCTGCCTCAGCCTCCCGAGTAGCTGGGACTACAGGCGCCCGCCACCTCGCCCGGCTAGTTTTTTGTATTTTTTTAGTAGAGACGGGGTTAAATAATATTCTTGAAAACAAATTAAAGCTGGTTTCATTAGGTTTGGCTTCATATATACATGGAGAATGCTAATTTTTCACATAAGTCTTCTTACATTTATTTTGATGAAGATTTTTGTAAGGAAACAGATTGAACTTGTAAAAGCCCCTATTATTTGCTATCCTGATTTAAGGAATTAAATCCAAGAAAATCTCTCCACCATATTTTTCCTGTGATACCTATACGTTTGGGAGAATTCCTCTCTTCTCAACGTTCCCCAAATACTCTGAGGTCTTTTGCCTGCAACGAAATGATCTTCAGCATCTCTCAATCTGAGGCCCTACAAAGCAAATTAGGTTTTTCTGAGAGGGATTTATACGTTTTTGGCTCCAGAAAGTGGACCTCAGTTCTTTAAAGTAGCTTACCTTTCTGATTAAAGGAGCAGCATTCTCAAATGTGATATTTCAGACAAGGCGTTTGTTGCCTAATGAGTAGTTCCCTTTATATTTTTTATTTAAAAAGGATAAATTCTTGATGAATCTATGCAAAGATATTGCCATGGAAATTGAAGAAAACTCAAGGAGAATTCCTGATTTGGAAAAGGGATGATAGTTAGAAAAATATATTTTATTGTTATTATTATTTACTTATTTATTTTGAGACGGAGTCTCACTCTGTCTCCCAGGCTGGAGTGTGGTGGTGCGATCTCGGCTCACTGCAAGCTCCGCCTCCGGAGTTTAGGCCATTCTCCTGCCTCAGACTCCCGAGTAGCTGGAACTACTGGCGCCCGCCACCATGCCTGGCTAATTTTTTGTAGTTTTAGTAGAGACAGGATTTCACCGTGTCAGCCAGGACGGTCTCGATCTCCTGACCTCGTGATCTGCCCGCCTCGGCCTCCCAAAGTGCTGGGATTACAGGTGAGAGCCATCACACCTGGCCATTATATTATTTTTTATTTTAATTTATTTTGTTGAGACAGGGTCTCACTCTGTCATCCAGGCTGGAGTGCAGTGGTACATTCTCGGCTCACTACAGCCTCCACCTCCTGGGTTTAAGCGATTCTCCTGCTGGTTGATTGCAGAACTTCCATGAAAGCATGGGAGTAAAACAAACCATATCTGTAGGTGACAGAGACTTAAAATGACTGTGATTAAATCAATTACTGATAACTTTCAAATTAGAAGGTGTGATGAGACTTCATGACAAGAATAATATATAACTGACAAGGAAATCTGGTAGTTTTGTGGCATGCAAAAAAAATAATAAAGCCATTTCAAATACATTTTAGGAAAAATGCCTCCAATTATGGTAAGTTTCATTTTGAAGAACACAGGGAATATTAGGTGTAATTTATAAAATCAAAGGACCTAATTTTAACAGAAAAAAAAAACTGATTTAAAGCATATATAATCCTGAAGCAGTGTACATCTATACAAACCATAGTATCATATAATATGGTATTATATTATATAATATACCAATTACATACCAAGAATTTAATAAGAATATCAACTAAAGAAATTCTATGATTGTGAAATAGGTCCTAGATATTTTTGTCTTTTTAAAACTCTATAGGTAAGTCTGATGTGCATTTCCCAATTGAAACCCACTAAACTAGAAGATAGTAAATTCAAATAAAATAAGTAAGGTTGTGAACAAGTTAACATTTTAAATAATAACTAAAATTATGACTTATAGCATGATGCTGCTGTTGCCTATTATCATTAGGCAAAGCATCACCAGCTGTGATATACAAGAAAATTTGACAGAATGTTGATACTAACTACATCAGTGTTTTTCTTGAGTTTAAGATAGTGTGAAAAGCGAAGACACTGATAAATCTCTAGAGACTTCCCATAAATAATACAATTTCTAAAATATTTATATTAATGACATTATTACTTATATAATTTAAATAAAACTAACCATATCTTCTGGTTCAATAGCTCTTCCATTCTAGCTTATCAACAGTAACATATCAAATAAACCAAATAATTTCCAGCATCCTACTAGACAGTGAAAGAACAAATCTTTGTGATTTTTTAGGGACCCTTTGGAGTATTTAAAAATTAGTTTTTAGTATAAAAGATATCTTAAATATTTTATTTTATTTTTTCTATAGTTAGGATATGATGTGGGGAAGTCACAAACAAAAAATTGTTAGAGGAGATTTAAAGATGATTAAAATAGAAGTGTAAGTTCCCGATAAATAGTATGTGGCTACACATTTTACTCAAATGACAATAAAACATTTATCAATAAGCATACAATGTAATACAATTGTAAAGAACCTTAGCTCTTTTATAAGGTAGGAAATTTTGTGTTTTTCTGAATTTTCAAGGGCATGATAAAGTCAACATAAATAAGAGAAAATTATTCTTGTAAATTATAGAATCTAAGCAGATTATACAGAAAAAGAATAGTCTTTCATATTGCAATGGCAATAAGTAATAAATCATGGAAACAAATCCACCAAAATCAGGTGAACGTTTCTAAGAATTTAACACGTAACTTTTCAGACTCAGATATTATAAATAAGGACAAATAAAATTCACTTTGAGATTTTGTTTTTTATTACACTAATTTATTTTCTTTATGATGTAACACACTGACATCTTACTTTAAAATATGTCTGAGGGCATCTGGAAGTTTAGACTAATTTCATAAAAAATATAGAAGATTATTCATATATCATGTACGTATTGTTGCCTCGATCAAATGAATCAATAAATAACGTTTTAAAAATTCTTAGTTCAAGTTTCAGCAAAGTAAATATTGATAGTTTTTCCCACAACGACAAAGGTGTTTAGGGGATTCATCAAAAAGTTTTAGCTCCTACAGGCATCTGAATGCAAAACATGTAGATACACACATACACACACACACACACACACACTCTCTCTCTCTCAACCCTCCTTTTCTTGAAAAGCAGAAAGCAAGCATTGTTATATTTCTGTATCACTATTTCTCCTAAGTGTAGTCAAAACTACTTACAATGATTATAACTTAACCATTGTAACTCACTATTAGTAGGTTAATCCTCCTGGTTTTTGTAGGTTTTGGCATTAAAAGTCTTACATCCCAAGAGAACTTCTTAGCTTGTTCTCTTAGCTCCAGACAAATCCACAGGCGGAGTGAAGAATTGAGAACTGTCTTTCATACACCAGCACCTTAGCAGACTTGCAGAGCTTATGGCTGCATGGAACCCAGCTTTCTGCAACTACAAATGTTTCAAGCACAGCTTCTCAAAATGGCAAAATTAAACACTTTTGTTAACATGGCCCAAAGATATAACTTATTTGTAGCATGTAAAAAATAGGAGGCAAATTCATGTAGCATAAAATTATTCTTCATAGTAAATGATGTTTCAACACTTTATTTTCTCAGGAAGATTGCCATATATTCAAGTATTATCTATTAATTACCTTGGTATCAGTCAAAGGTTTTGAATTACCTGAATATCTTGGAAATTATTTTCAAGTGGACTTACTGCAGAATATAGATTCTGCTGAAATTTTTTTAAATGTCAGAATAATTATTCAATTTAGTAAAAAATAAATTTGCGTTTTTCATAACTTTGAATATTAAATATGATGAATGTTAACTTATTTGGTCATTCAACTTGAATACATTTATGGAAATATCCCCAAATTGAATAAAAAAGTACATTTGTATTGTACTTAGCATCGATAAATCAGAGTAGGCATAGCTGTTTTTATTAAACTAAAATTATTAAATTAGCCTTGTTTGTCAAAGTTTTACCTAATTTCTGTGAACAAAGACTCATAACATATTTCTGAATTAGTTTTTATAAAAACTGTAAAGTACGTTTAAAGCACATTAAAAGTTTTAAACATTAAATATTATTTTATTCCTGTGAATTTTAGGATTATTCAATTTCTATAAGGATTTATTATTTTCTATAAGTCAATCCAGTATTTTTAATTTAAGAGCCTTTGTAATCTAAGTTATTAATAATACTGTGAAGAAATTAAAAATGTTCCACAACCAGACAACAAAGGGCAAATGCCTTTCTGAATAACAGACACTTAGAAAAATAAACACACAAAGAGATTGTAGCTTTAATTCCATACTTTCCATCATGTGTCACAATTAATACAAAACCATAAAAAAGTCATTCGTTCTTGTATCAAAGAGCTATTCTCCTTCCCAAGGGGCACAGGATTCTTAACTGAGTTAAGCTTAAATAGAGAAACAAACAAAAAACACTAGCTGAGCAGAGATATTTCATTACCTCTCATCCAACAGAACGTTGTCATCTCTAAATTATTAATCCATTTAACAAATATTTGGAGGAAAAAATTGGATTTTTTTTTTAAATTTTAATTTGAGACAGGGTTGCCCAGGCTGAACTGCAGTGGTGCCATCTCAGCTCACTGCAACCTCTGCCTCCCGGGTTCAGGTGATTCTCCTGACTCAGCCTCCTGAGTAGCTGGAACTACAGGCATGCGCCACTACACCTGGCTAATTTTTGTATTTTTAGTAGAGACAGAGTTTCGCCGTGTTGTTCAGTCTAGTCTCAAACTCCTGACCTCAAATGATCTCTCCGTCTTGGCCTCCCAAAGTGCTGGAATTACAGGCATCAGCCACGTTA
This sequence comes from Macaca thibetana thibetana, assembly GCF_024542745.1. Taxonomy (NCBI): domain Eukaryota; kingdom Metazoa; phylum Chordata; class Mammalia; order Primates; family Cercopithecidae; genus Macaca; species Macaca thibetana. Next base: position 61,504,628 of record NC_065585.1, read on the forward strand.
AAATCAGATTTCAATCACTGCTGCCACCTATGGGGAATAGCTTACCAAACGTAAGTTAATAAACCAAAACCAAAATACATTATAGAAAAGAAAACTGAAATTAGAAAAAAGTAGATTATATTTCCATGTGGGATTTAACACTGAGAGCCAAGAAATGACACACCTAAACTTAAAAGCTCAAATAAAGAGCACTGCTCTAGAAAAAAATTCTACCATCTCTCTCAGGTGAGTTCATTGGGTATCTTGTTGGAAGACCTCCGAACAGGTAAAAGTCATAAAACTATATGAAATTATTATATGATACTTTCTTACAGTTTTTCTAGTTAGTAAATTTTTTTTTGAGTAAAATTATTACTCATATGGATAAAAACAATCTGTCGTATTAATGAGGAAATGAGGTAGATGTTATAAACAAAGCCGGAGGAACATCATATTAGTTCAAATTTATTGATACGAAAGTACATTGTATAACATGCCATAATGTTATTTTATAGTTAAGGAAACTTACAAACTAGTGCTTTTCCATTTTTAGAATCAAATTTTAATCCAATTTTATATTTTAGTCCCAGAGAGATATTTGGGCTTTCTTAAATTTTGAATATCTTTGTATTTTGGCAGTTTTATACTTGTCCCATATTCTTTGATTATTACTGATTTTAATATTCATGCTAGTGATCAATTTAAAATTGACTTTAAAGTTATCAGTTACCTCAATTTAGATAATATTTCTCTCTTTCCACTTAAGACAAATTGTCAATATGACCAAAATCTGAACCTGACCATTAGGCGAAACTACTGAATTACCAAGATTTCAAATTTCAGTTTTTTAACTCATATCATGGTTTTTCTACTGTATATGTTGATCGAAATTGATAAAATGAATTCTGGTTCATGCTTGCAGTTTTACCATGGTTACCTAGGACATGTTACGTATGAATCTCAAGTACTCCTTTTCTTGTATGGACTGAATTTAAACCTAAATATTGACTTTTTTCTCTTAGTACCATGTTGCTAATGTTGGCCCTCTCAGTATTACGACATCAATGGTCCTAAGAGTCACAGAAAACTATAAGGGAAGACATCAAGGAGAAAAGAATACTTTTTCTTTTTAAATAATATCAACATGTAACTTGACTCAAGCCAATCTTATTTTAATGCAAAAAGCAGGAGAACTGCCAAGAGATTTATTTATGGAGTCATTTTCTCTCTCCGTTCCTGGAAAGCATATCACAGAATTTGTTGTGCCTTTTCAAATGGCCATAATTATCTACCTGTTACTATTTTATTTAAGAAACAACCTGTTTAATCCATTAAACAGCAACATTGAAATATTAATTCAACAAAAATTTGCTGATGCAAGTTTTTATATAAATGCGTTTTATTAAAAACATTTTAGTCAAATATTTAGAAAGACACATTTAGCCCATTTAGCTTATGAAAAATGCCAATCACATAAACTAATTTTCAAAGCCAGTCCTTGTTGTCAAACCAATCTTACTCTGCTAGAAAAACCCTGACACCAGTTTCAAATTTAAGTAGCTATATTAAAATTTATTCTGAGGAATATTATAAAGTGCATTGAAAACCAAATTACAGCGAGTTTTTGAGACACATTATTAAAAGCATTCAAACCAAGATGAGATGATAAAAATTTAGATTGACCATATAATTATACAAACTAGAATTTTAAGAAGACACTTTTAATAATACTGCCAGAAAAACTGATATAAAACAGAAGTGTTCAAGTTTAACTCAACCATATGACGATTTATTCATTTAATGACAAATAAAAAAGAACAAAATAGTCAATATACTGATCCTACCCATTTCATTTAAATCAACACAACATAATATACAGTTAAAATTATTATATATTAAGTGAGAATAATGAGAAAAAGGGGATTTTCTTTCATTAATCACAAATGAGGGCAGTATCAAACTGATGTAAAACTTTAGTAATTTTTAGTAAGGATTATTGATAAAAGTTAGACGTAATTCCAAAAAAGTCATACATTGTGACTGAATGTTTTTTCTGTATTTAGCACATAAATGAATTATAAGCTGTCAAACCAATCAGTATATTTAAGCAGAGCATTGTTTTAAGCATTTTTAACATTATTCAAAATTTTAATCTCTGTATCAGCCCTATGAAGTAAATATTTCTGCTATCTCTATTTTAAAGATGATCAAATTAAGGTGTGGCAAAGTTGAATGACTGGCTCAGCTCATGCTCTACATCATGCCCAGACAGGGATTTCCAGCCAGGCCATCTGGCTCCAGGTTGCAGTGTTAGTCATAGTGCCCTCTGCTGCCTTTGGTCCTCCAGAACAAGCATTTAAAATTGTCTTCTCGGTACCCACAGGGGTTTTTTGCATTCTAGGCCAATGCTTGATGCCAAGATTAAGGAGTAGTGAAGGTCATGCCTTTATATATTTATTTATTTGTTTCGAGAAATAATTTTATTCTTGTTGCCCAGGACTTTATTTTTTAAATTGAGAAGGAGGAAATGAAAGATGGAAAAACAGAATATATAGAGTGCCTCAAAGGCACAGTCTGAGACAGATCAATTATATGAAGAGTTCATACAGAAGTTAATGATATGGGCACTGATTATTTGAAAAACATCAGGAACCCAAAAATACCTTTGAGATTCCTCAACTGCCCTCCAGGGTACAAGTACTCCAGTCAGAAGACTATGTAGTAATATTTAGTGGAATAGGGCAAGACTAGCAAAATTCCTGAAAACAGTTTCTTACTTGGTTCTGAAAGCAACACTACTACTGTGGTTTATGCATTAATTACATTTTTAATTTTTAGCTATATAGTATCTTAAATGAAAATAAATTTTATGTGTACTGTCCAGATATATTCTCCTTTTGATTAATTGTTGTTTGTCATTTAGCTTTTTATTTCAGATTGAAAAATTAAGCAGAAAAGTCCTCTCTAGTCTGCTAATAATTTAGTTAAGAGTATTTGTTAATATATTTATGAGAAATAAACATATATCTTGTAGGAAAATTTCTTAAAGTCTTGGTGAAATTCAGGTTGTGAAAACTTCCAAAGATAGTTCAACCAAAGAGGTTTTACCAGACGTTATGAATTATTCAGAGTAGCTTCCATTTTATATGCCTATAAATGTGTGTAGTATTATTCCATTAGTCTGTGAGAAAAAAAAATAAAAAAATAAAACCTGAAAGAAGAAATTAAACCTAATGAAAACTTCAACATTAGCTGAAGATGCTAGGTAAATATAATGCAGAGAAATGCATTGCTCCTTTTTAAGAAGTTGAAAATGTTTCTAAATTGCTACAATTTCTATTGCATTCAGGTAGTAATCAATAGAAAACGATAGTTTAAATCTAATTAAATGTGCTGTACAATTTTCAGAAAAGGAATATATCCTGAAATTAAATAATTATAGTTACCATTTTCAAAGATTTATCTTTAAATATAATTTTATCTAATTCTATTGTTTAACAAAATAGCAAACTATGTCAGAATGAAAAGCACACTTATTACATGGGAATATTACTTTTTCTTTGACATTTCTACCCTTTTTTAAAGGAATTCTATTTTGTAAGGAGCTGGGCTATATTAGTTTATGTATATAACATGCAATGAAACTTCTTTGATTCCAATAGAGACCACAGTGTCTGCTAGAATTAGAGGTTTTTGTGTTTTTTGTTTTGTTTTGTTTTTTTCTCCACCTATGAGATATTAAAGAACATCTTGCAGAGATAAGTAAGAAATTAAAAGATAAAAATCAATGTGAAAAGTAATAGGTCTATAATTTAGGATATCTGAAACTCTAAATGGCATTTAATAGCATTTTCTGAAACATATCAGATTATTACATCTTCATTTTGCAGTTTCAAAGATCTTGTTAATGTCTATTCAATAAAGGTCTTGATTGCAACTAATTTTTAAAAGTAATGAATTTTTGTCTGCCCTATGTAAATGACTAAACTGGATGGACTAGTTATCTCATGATTATTATGAGATTGCAGATGAAATTGTGTAATTTTCTTCTAAATTAGGAAAATAAGCTTTGCCACATCGTGAAATTATTTTACAAAGAACATTTGAAAACACTAAGCTATATATTTTTATCCTCATTTCTCCAAACACAAAACTGATTGAAGAAAATACTTAAGGGATTTTAGATGTTTATATAGCCTATTACAATTAACTCAAAACTATATTACACTAGGGATTATTTTGCTCAGTAACTTCTGGGTTTTTTCAAGTTTCCAAATATTGGTTTGAAAGCATGCTAACTAAAATGACCAAATGCCAGTATCACTACAAACTTCACCATCAGCAGTGACACTAATATTTCCATACACTTGAATCATGAACTTCTTCTCTGGACTCTTTTACCTAAAGCTTTATATCTTGACTGTTGTGATTATTTGGGTTAACAGGATGATTTTCCATTGAGTTTTCATCTCAGAAGTCCTATGTTTCCCTTCAGAAGTCATTATTGCAAGTACTAATTTTCAAATTTAATATTGGTATTTTAAATGAATTTAAATATAACAACTAAATAGAAGTTGCATTTGTCACATAAAGTATCATGAGTAAGAAAGATGAAGTGACATGAGTTGATTCATTTATCCTTTGTTCATTCCTTTCTCTGTCCCTTTCCTTTATGGTTCTTTCAATTTACTAAGGGCTTGTCCTGAAAACACACACAAAAAAGGAAAAATATGTGTAGGCCTGTAGTAGCAAACAGCAATCAGGCAGAGAAGTGCCAAATTTAACATCTAGACTTCACCTATTATTTTATAAATATATCCACAGCACCAACAAAAGTTAGTATTGCATGTTTCACTGTTTGATTTTTAACCTACATTCCAAATGACTTTTACAACAGTTATAATAAAATTATAATTGCAAGGGCATTGTGTAGCTAGATGAAAATGTTGTAATTGTGATAATGAAACATGGCCAAAGGGTTGAAAATTAAGCAATAGATGGAGATAAAAATTTTAGATTAAAGTGTACCATGAAATACACACACACACACACACACACACACACACACACACAGCCAAACTCACTCTAACAACAACAACAAAAAGCAACTAATTAACTTACTGCTGACCAATTCTGCTCACTTTGGAAGAGCAATATTTTGTCTTTTTCAACTCATTAATAAACCAAATAGTATTACCAACTAGTAATAAACCAACTAGACCCCTGCCAAACATCTGATCTCCTCTGATACATCTTTGTTCTTGATGGACTGAGAGATATAGTAAAAATCATAGAATTTTCTCATATTATTAAAAGGAATCAAATAGTTGCAAGGTTTTATAATCACTTCTATAATTCTTTAACACATATAATTTTGGACTCTAATTCTACTATCTTAAGTTATACAATATTCAACAAGTTGAAAATTATTTTAAAATGAGAACACCAAGGAAAATGTTATTGCCAATAATCAACTTTACAGATAAATGTTCACACTTTGGATCAGTTTGCTATCTTCTCCTCCAATATTGAAAGCAAACTATGTCTGATTTTATGGGACTTGTGGGTAAAAACATCCATCATGTGATGCGTGGTAGATACAATTCCAAGATGGATCCTCAGATTCCCATATGTACTCCCTATGTACTTATTTCCCTTTGTGTGTGGGCAATCCAGCAAATATAATGTGATAATACTCCCTTGATTAGGTGACTAAACAGTTTAGTTTAAGTTAATCGAAAGGGGGATTATTCTAGGTGAGTTTTTAAAACTCATCTAATCATGTCAGTTTTTTTAAAACAGGATAGTTTTACTGCTCTTTGAAGATGAAGCCTCCATGAGTTATATAGCTGCAGGGTAATGCATTCTGCCAAACAAACATGCCAGCTGGGGAGAGAACTCAGAGGATCAGATGAGACCCAGTGCCCAGCTCTATGCTAGGCACAGTAGGCACTCAGTAAAAGCTTTCCAAATGAATGGATTTCTTGATATATGTGATTTAAGAGAAATTAGTTATTAACAGTGAATATTTAAATATTTGCTAAATGTGAAACAAAATATTTAATCTTCTTTAATCTTTAATATGTAAAAATAATTTCCACAAAATAGTACTGAGATTTGAATAAACTAAGCATAACTGTATATTTATTGTATTTCTTTACAAGTTATGTTTCCCATAAGTCTTGAGTTCCTGTGTTTCTTATTTACTTCTGTGCCTGGTTTATAACACACCCAGTTAATGCTCATGGATGTCTTCCCACATTTACCTTTATTTAAAAATCCTAATAAAATGGTCAAGAAATATGTAAATAATGAAGGTGATGGTTGTGTCGGGGGAAGAAGACAGAGCAGTATTAATGGCCAAACGTATAAGAAAGGATTTCGAGAGACAACTATAAAGAGAAAATGGTAACTTTTCAGTGTAGGAGCATGGCATATACCACATTAGAAACTCGATCAGCAAAATTAACATTACAAATAGTAGGATATGTCTACACCATGTTAACTGTGACATGATGCATCGAGAAAAGCACACCATCAGGTAAAAACACATAGCCTCAATCTAATCATGAGACCACATCATATAACACTAATTGGGGGACAATCTAAAAAAAAAAAAGCTGGCTTCATCATTTCACAAGTGGGAAGGTCATGGAAGAAGAGGGATAGAGGACATTTCATATGCTAAAAGATATTAAAAATTTGACAACAAAATACAATTAGTAATACTGCCTTTAATCATAGACTAGAAAAAGGACATTAGTGGAAAACCATCAAAATTCAACTAATGTCTGAAGATTGTTAATAGTTTTGTATCTATATAAATGTTTTTGTTTCCAAAATTGTGCTGTCTTTGCATAAGATGCAATAAGATGATAATTATTGGAGAAATAAAGGATACATGGGAACTCATTGTATTTTTTTGTAACTCATCTTTAATTAAAAAAAATCACTTTATTGAGGTGTAATTGACATATAAAAAGCTGTAAATATTTAATATATACATCTTGATTAATTTAGGGATAGGTATATACTCATGAAACGATCACCACAATTAAGACCATAAACATAAACATCATCTCTCAAAGTTCCCTCCTTCCTCATTTATTATTATTATTGTTATTTTTGTGCAAGCATAAGAAATTTAAGATGTACTTCTTAGTGATTTTATGTATACACTAAGTTATCAATAAATATGGGTTACCATGCTGTATAACACATCACCAGAAATTAATTACCTTGTATAATTGAAACTTTGTACTCCTTACCTTATATTCCCCTTTCCTATAACTTTTCTGTAAGTCTAACATCATTCATTTTTTAATAATTAATTTAATTTAGTATTTTAAATTGAGGATAATACTGCATATTCATGGGGTACATAGCAATGTTTCAATACATATAATATAGAGAGTGATCAAAACAGGGTAATTATCATATCCATCATCTCAAACATTTATGATTTCTTTTGTTGAGTACATTCAATATCCTCCTTCTAACTATTTAAAACTATAGATGTTTCTTGTTAACTATAGTAATCCTACAATGGTATAGAACACTAGAACTTACTCCTCCTATCTAGGTGTGATTTTGTATGCTTTAGCAAATCTCTCTATATCCACTCTCTCCTTAACCTTTCCACATTCCAGTATCCTCCTTTCTACTTTCTACTTCTATGAGCTCTTTTGTTAGATTGCATATATGAGTGAGACCATGCAGTGTTCCTTTGTTTCTGGCTTATTTCACTTAACATAATGCCCTCCGGTTCCATAATGTTGCCACAAATTACAGGATCTCATTATTTTATGGCTGAATAGTATTCTATTTTGCATATATACCACCTTTTAAAAATCCTTTAATCCGTTGTTAGACAACCAGGTTGATTTAAGATCTTGGCTATTGTGAACAGTGCTGCAATATACATGGGCATGCAAATGTCTCTTCAACATAATGATTTCCTTTCATTTGGGTAAGTGCCTGTATATTAGTCCATTCTCACATCATTATAAATACTTGAGACTGGGTTATTTATAAGGAAAAGAGGTTTAAATGGCTCATGTTCCATAGGCTATACAGGAATCATGACAGCTTCTGCTTTTGTGGAGACCTCAGGAAGCTTACAATCATGGTGCATGGCAAGGAAGAAGTAAGGCATCTCACATGGTGCAATCAGGAGTGAGAGGAGGGGAGTTGCCACACACTTTTAAAAGACCAGATCTCATTAGAATTCACTGTCACAAGAATAGCACCAAAAGGATGGTGCTAAACCATTCATGAAGCATCCACTTTATCTAATCACCTCCTACCAGGCCCCACCTCCAAGACTGGGGATTAAAATTCAACATGAGATTTGGGCAGGGACACAGATCCAAACCATATCAGCCTGGTAGTGTGATTGCTAGATCATATGGTAGTTCTATTTGCAGTTTTTTGAGGAACCTCCATATTGTTCTTCACAGTGGTTGTATTATACTATTTTACATTCTCACCAAGGGTGTATAAGTATTCTCTTTTCTCCACATTCTCACCAGTATTTGTTAATTTTTATCTTTTGGATAATAGTCTTGCTAACTAGGATGAGAAAATACCTCATTGTGATTTCAATTTGCTTTTCCCTGATAATTAACAATGTTGAGCATTTTTTCATATATCTATTAGCCATTTGATGTCTTCTTTTGAGAAATATCTGTTCAGATCACTTGATCATTTTTAAATCAACTTATTTGTTTTGCTTGCTGTTGAGATGTGTGAGTTCCTTATATCTTCTGTGTATTAATCCCCTGTCACGTGAGTAGTTGGTTAATCTTTTCTCCCATTCTGTGTGTAGGTTGTCCTTTCACTCTGTTGATTGTTTCCTTTGCTGTGCAGAAGCTTTGTGGTTTGCTATAATTCCACCTATTTTTGTCTTCTTATTGCTTGTGCTTTTGAAGTCTTATTCATAAAATCTTTTTGCAGGTCAATGTTCTAAAGTGTAACCCTCATGTTTTCTTCTAGTAGTTTTATATCTTTGAGTCTTATATTTAGATCTTTGATCCATTTAGATTTTCTTAAAAGGTGAGAGGTGGGTGTCTAGTTTCACTTCCCACATATGAATACCCATGTTTATTAGCACCATTTATTACAGATACTGTCCTTTCCCCAATGAGTATTCTTGGCAACTTTGTCAAAAATTAGTTGGCTGTAGATACATTGATTAATTCCTGAGTTCTCCATTCTGTTAAATTGGTCTATGTATCTGTTTTCATGCTAGTTCGTGCTCTTTTGGTCACTATATCTTTGCAGTATATTTTGAGGTCTGGTAGTGTAGTACCTCCAGCTTTGTTCTTTATGTTCAGGATTGCTTTGGCTATTAGAGGTTGTTTTATGGCTAGATTACAAATTTTAGGTTTTTTTCTTCATTGACTCTGTTGATTGCATTGGATAGTATTGTCGTTTTAACAACATTAATTATTTCCATCCATGAGCATGGAATGTCTTTCCATTTGTATCCTTTATTCAATTTCTTTCATCAGTGTTTTTTAGTTTTCCTTGTAGAGGTCTTTTGCCTCTGTGATTAAATTTATTTCTAGGTATTTTTGTTTGTTTCTCTATTGTAAATGGGATTTCCTTTTTGGTTTATTTTTCAGCTAGCTTGTTGTTCCTGTATAGAAACACTACCAATTTTTGTATGTTGATTTTTTATGCTACAACTTTACTGAATTTGTTTAGAATTTCTAGGAACTTTTTGGTAGAGTCTTTAGGCTTTTCTAGAAGTAAGTTTATGTCTTCTGTAAATAGGGACAGTTTGACACCCTCCTTTCCAATTTAGATGAACTTTATTACCTTCTCTTGCCTAATTGCTCTGGTTAGGTAAAATTATTTTTAAATTTCTTAAAATTTGAAAATGAGGGCAATAAATTAAAAAATGAATTTAGAAATCAAGCAGTCATTTAGATACATTGTAATTATATTTCTATTTCTAACAACAAACAATTTTTAAGTTTTTTGACTGAAAATCTAATGGAGCCAAATAAAATGTCTTCAAGAAAGAGAACCAAAATAGTACTCCATATCTTCTTTACCACTCTATGCAAATGAAGACACTAGAATAACATTTAAAAAGGATTGTTAGGAGAAAAATGTGTTTCCCTGAAAAAAATATACTTGAGCAAACCTTTGCAATGGGTTTCTAACAGATCTTATGATCTACAATCCAATCTATCTTTTGCAACCATAGTTTATTTCTAAAATTCAATTTTCTTATTGTCTTGCATAAAGCCTGTCAGTTCCCCATTGACTGAAAGTCTGTTGTCTAAAATTGTTGTTTGGTAGCTTATGCTGTAAACACAGGTGGCTTCCTAACATCTGAACCCACTTTCTAAGTTCAGATAACTTTGCCAGCCACTATTTATTATAATGCTGAAAAGAAAGTGTTCAAGTCATTTCTTTTTTTCCTTTTTTGAATTCTGTGACATGTAACCTTATCTTCCAATCAACAGACTAATCCAAATTATGAATCTGCAATAACTACAAAAATGAAGCAATAATAGAGCAGAGTATACTCTAATCTTGGTGATTATAGCAATAATGATTTCATCCCTTTTCCATGGTCAGTAGTAGAAATAGTAGTAGGAGTAGTGTTCGGGGTCTGTTGTCATTGGTGTTATTGGGTGAGCTAGTGTCTATGCCCAATAGTAGCAGCAATGTCTCAGACAAATCATATTTCTGTGTCGTATCTGAACTTGATTATTTGGTCCACCCAGAAGTTTTGAAATGTGAAAATCAACAGTATCCTTTATGAATTCATTTTTTGCCTTATTTCATTTTTGCTATTTGCAACTAGTAATTCAGATTCTACTAACTCTTCTGTTGTGCTTCCAATAAATACTTCTTCAAAAGCATGTCAAGGATTTGAATGAGCAAAGGCATAGGCAAGAATTTTTTTTTTTTTTAATGTGATAAAAATTGACATGACTTTGAAACAATGACTCGGGTTTAAAGTGAATTAACATGTTTTCTCTATATTAAACAAATGCATGTTCACATTTAAGTTTGGTAGTTTTGAAATACAATTAGTTTGTGTTGAATCTAGACATGCTTTTTTGGCCTTTCTCAAAAACTCTCTTGAAATTAAATTAACAGTAAAATAAAATTTTTCTAGTACCTTAGTAGTAGGAAAATGTTGTATAACAATCCTGAGTTTCTATTTCCAGAGTTTGTTCATTTTGTTTTGTCAATTGCTCTGCTTATCACTCCTATATTGTGATTCTTCTTGAGATCTAAGTTTGAATACCTACTTAGCCAACAACAAACACTCAATTTAAAAAATTATATATATATACATATGTGTAATTTTTATATATACACACACAATAGTGTGCTGCATTTGTAATAAACCAGTATTGATACATTATTAGGTGAAGCTTCCTTTATTCAAATGTATTTAGTTTATATTCAACGTCTTTTTTCTCTTTCAGAATCCCATCCAGGAAAACACCTTACATCCATTGGTCATGTCTCTTTAGGCTCCCCTTAGCTGTGACAGATTTCCAGACTTCCCTTGTCTTTGATGACATTGATAATGTTAAGGATAAATGGTCAGGTATTCTGTAGAATGTCCTTCAATTAGGATTTCTTTGATTTTTTTTCCCATAATTAGCTTGGAGTAATATGTTTTGAGGCGGAAAATCACAGAGGTAGTATGCCATTTTTAGCACATCATATCAGGAGTACATACTATTGACATGACTATATTATACTCTGTACTCTACTCTACTCTAATCTTGGTGATTATAGCAATAATGATTTCATCCCTTTTCTGTGGTCAGTAGTAGAAATAATTGTAGGAGTAGTGTTCAGGGTCTGCTGTCATTGGTGTTAATGGGTGAGCTAGTGTCTATGCCCAATCATAGCAGCAATGTCTCAGACAAATTCTATTTCTGTATTGTATCTGCACCTGATTTAACTGTTGATGTGAAACTTATCACCTGGCTGACATAGTATTTGACAGATTTCTCCACTGCAAGAATCGCCTTTTTTGAAAAAGTTTTAACCCGCCTTTCAATATTACGGTCTTTGGAAAGAGGTCACCAGGCTCAATTCACACTTAAGGAGTGGATAGTTATGCTTTAACTATTTAAGGTACAGTATTTATACAAATTATTTGAAATTCTTCCACAGGGGAAGATGTCTCTCTTCTCCTCCATTTATTTACCTGTTCAGGAATGTGATTATGTCACTATGGATTAATGGATATTTCTTTTAGACTTTGGGTTGTAATCTGGGACTACTTTATTTTATTATTCAAATTCTTCCAGCTTTGGTCACTGAAATCTTTTGCATTTGACTCCTGATCCCCTTTGACATATCCATCAACATTTGTTGCAGTTTTATAGGGAAAAAAAATTTAAAAAAAAAACATTTTTCTCATATTCTGGCACTACAAGATGATTTAAACTTATATATTTTCTGCTCCAGTCCTAGAATTAGGCCAAATTCCACTAATGTTAATGTTTTGTAATGTGCTACCCTTTGTTATTCTTTGTTTCTTTCTCACTTTTTCTCTCCCTCCATCCATCTCTCTGTTCCTATCTTCCTTTTTAGAATGCTTCTAATAATCTGTTCCATCTACTTCTGTAATTTATTTCTCAATATATTTAAAAATATTCTTCAAAATAAATATTAACCTGTTTATTTGAATTGAAAAATACTATAAGCTAGTCCGCAGAACTTACTTATAATTCACAAACTATTCCTGTAAAATCTTTTGCAGCAAAATAAAATAATATTTCCTGGTCTAAGATCGAATTATGAATTTTCATGGCATTGATGTCATGGTTTATGTTAGTAAACTCTAATCAGGAGCATCCTCATAGTACTTCTGTTTTTTTTTTTTTTTTTTTTGTCTTTGATGACCTTGTCATTTTTGATATTTCCACATAATAAGATTTTGGTTAACATTTACAGAAAGAATAACGGATACATCTGCATTATATATCAACCATATTATAGGATATTTTTTTCTTGTGATATGAACTTCAATTACTAAGGTAATGATCATTACATTTCTCAATTGTAAATTTACTATTTTTTTCTTTGCGATAAAAGTACCTTGGAGGGAGATCATTTAAGACTGTAATTATCTTATTTCTTTTTTTAAAACATTTTTTATTTTATTTTTCTTAGAGGCAAGGACTTTCTCTGTCACCCAGGCTGGGGTTCAGTGACGTTAACATAGCTTACAGTAGCTTCAAACTCCTGGGCTCAAGAGATCTTCCACCTCAGCCTCCAGAGTAGCTGTGATTACAGGTGCAAGCCACTGTACCTGGCAAAATATTTTATTTCTAACCAAATGTTTTAGTACCAATTATTTTTTTTTCTGCCTGAACCTACTGTTCCTATGGTGATTAACAAATGACAATTTTTAAAATTCCATAATTTCTTCAGTATTTTGCATTTTATTATAATGAAGAACTTTCTATATTTTTATTTACTTGATTATATCAGTATGGACTCATGCATTATTTTATTCAATGGCTCAAAATACCTTAGTGTATTTACTTATTTAAATGTTCTATTCACCTCAAATTTGATGAGATCCTCTCCAAGTTACATTCTATATATTTTGATATTTGCAATTGATTGTTATACAAATAGTAGTATCTCAAATAATGCTTTCTAGGAATTTAGACATATAAAATTATTATTGCAATATAAATTCTCATCCTAATACATTATTAAATATTTATATTGCATTAACAAAACATAAAACAAGAATAGCATTTTAAACAAAATTTACCTAAAAGTATTTATTACAAAACCTTACATCATTTTAGTCAATGTAGATATACTAGCTACAAGAATGATTTTCTTTAGTTTTGTTTTCCAAATCAAACAATCTTAAAAAGGATTGACTGAAATGATAAAATTAGATTTCCAACCTGGCGCTACATGTTACTGTGAAAGCCCCAAATGAAGTGCGTGCATTTCTTCAACCTGTGTTTGTCAAGCTTCAATTTTTCTGGACTTCATTTGAAAGTGACCTTGCATAGTAATAACTATTGAACTTAGTAGGTATCTGTGATTTCTGAAGTTAATTATCATTCTTGCTTTAGTGCCTTCCTGCTGTGTTTGCTCATTTAAGAACAATAGATGATGATGGCTAAATAATTAATTCCAGATAGGGAATCTGAGTAGGTTTTGTTGCTGTTGTTTCTGTTTGTTTAAATTTATGCACAATTTAAGGATTTTGATGGAGAACAAAGGAATTCTTATTTTATTTCAAAAAGACTATTGTTATTTTTCATAGCGTTTATGCCTTTGCTGTTATGGCCAGAATTCTGGTTGAGTATTCTAATAAAAAAGGAAAAGTTTGTCATATTTGCTTTATTATACTTTAAATAAAAGGCTTACTATTTTAAAAGTTAGAGATTTAACACTATGTATAATGTTTAATTTTATTTTTTGTTTTTTAATTAAAAAGTGAATATAGTATATATTTATGATATGACAAAATGTTTTGATATATTTATACATTGTGGAATGGCTAAATCAAGCTATTTAGCACATACATTACTTCACATAATATTCTTATTTTGTGGTGAGAGCACTTAAAATCTATTATCTTAGCAATTTTCAAGTATACAGCATAATGTTATTAGCTGCAGTCATCCTGATATATAATAGATCTCTTGAAGTTACTCCTCTTGTCTAACTGAAATTTTCTGTATTTTGACTGCCATCTCCCCAATTCCCAACCTATGGTCTCTAGTAACCACCATTTTACTCTCTGTTTCTATGTTAACTCTTTTACACTCCACATGTGAGATCATGTGGTGCTTGCCTTTCTGCACCTGGCTTATTTCACTTAACATAATGTCCTCCAGGTTCATCCATTTTGTCACAAATGGCAAGATTTCCTTATTTTTAAAAGATAAGTAGTATTTCATTGTGTCTATATCCCAAATTATCTTTATCTATTCATCCCCTGACGGACACTTATGTTGCTTTTATATGTTGGCTAATGTGAATAGTGCTGCAATAAACACGGGAGTGCAGATAACTCTTTGGTATACTGATTTCAAATCCTTTGAATGTGTATACCCAGAAGTAGGATTGCTTGATCATACAAGAGTCCTATTTTCACTTTTTTTTGAGGAACTTCCATACAGTTTTTTATAATGGCTGTACTAATTTACATTCCCACCAACAGTGTACTTTACAAGGATTCCCTTTTCTCCACATTCCTGACAAAACTTGTTATCTTTTTTGCTTTGATAATGGCCACATTGATAGGCATGAGATGATATATCATTTTATTTTTTATTTGCTTTTCTCTGATGATGAGTAATGTTGAGCATTTTTCCATATACTTATTAGCAATTTATATGTCTTTTTTTAAAAGAAATGTATATCCAGGTACCTTGCCCATTTTAAAATCAATTGTTTTTCTAACTATTGAGTTTTTAAAACTTTCTTTTACATTTTGGATATTAGCCCCTTATCAGATGTATGTCTTTCAAATATATTCTCCCATTCATAATTTATCTCTTTACTATGTTGATTGATTCCTTTGCTATGTAGAAGATTTTGTTTGATGTAATGCCATTTGTCTACTTTTGTTTTTGTTGCCTCTGTTTTTGGAGTTGTGTCTAAAAAGTCTTTGCCTAGACCAAAGTTATGGAACTTTCCCCCATGTTTTCTTCCAGTGGTTTTACAGTTATAGGTCTTATGTTTAAGTCTTCATTTAATTTTGAGTTGATATTTGAATATCTTAAGAGATAAGAGTACACTTATATTTATCAGCATATAGATACCCACTTTCAATGCCATGTTTGTTGAAGAGACTTCTTTCACTATTTTGTGTTTTTAGCATCTTTTTGAAAGATAAATTGACCATAAAAGCATGGATATATTTTTGAGATCTCTGTTTTTTTCCATTGGCCTATATGTCTGTTTTTATGTCAATGCCATGCTGTGTTGATTACTATAGTTTTGTGGCAGATTTTAATCAGGTATTGTGATATCTGCAGCTTTGTTCTTTTTGCTGAAGATTGCTTTGGCTAATTGGGGTCTTTTGTGGTGTCATAAAAATTTTAAGATAGTTTTTTTTCTATTTCTATAATATATATCATTGGAAATTTGATAGAGATTGTAATGAATTTTCAGATTGTTTTGAGTAATATGAACATTTTAACAGTATTAATTCTTCCAACCGGTGAATCTGGTTATCTGGTTATCCTTCTATTTATTTGGGTCATGTTTTTTTTTTTTTTTTATCATTGTTGTATAGTTTTCAGTGTACAGATTTTTCACCTCCCTTGTTAAATTTCGTCTGAAGTATTTTATTATGTGGTAGCTACTACAAATGGGATTGTTTTCTTCATTTCTTGATAGTTCATTTTTAGTGTACAAAAATGCTACCAATGTTTGTTAATTTTGTATCCTGCAAATTTGCTGAATTCATTTATTACTTCTAAGAGGTTTTAGTGGAATTTATAGACTTTTCTATATCCATGATTATATCATCTAGAGCATAACTATAATGTGTAAGATAATTTCATTCCTTTCCAATTCTAATGTCTTTTCTTTTGTTTTATTTTTTGCCTAATTGATCTGGCTAAATTTCCCTATAATATGTTAAATACAAGTGTGATATGGTTTGGCTCTGTATCCCCACCCAAATCTCACCTTGAATTGTAGTTCCCATAATCCCCATATGTCATGGGAGAGACCAAGTGGGAAGTAATTTAATCACAGAGGTAGTTACCTCCATTCTGTTCTCATGATAGAGAGTGAGTTCTCACAGGATCTGATCTTTTTATAAGGGGCTTTTCCCCTTTTTGCTCAGCACTTTATCCTTCCTGCCACCATGTAAAGAAGGATGTGTTTGCTTCTTCTTTTGCCATGATTATGTTTCCTAAGGCCTTCCCAGCCATGCAGAACTGAGTCAATTAAATGTCTTTCCTGTATAAATTACCCAGTTTCAGATAGTTCTTTATTAGCAGTGTGAAAACAAGCTGATACAAAGTGACAAAAGTGTTCACATCCTTGTTTTATTACTGATCTTAAAGGAAAAGTTTTCCTTTTTTCATTGCAAAGTGTGATGCTTGTTATGAGTTTGTCCTCTATGGCCTTTATTGTGTTAAGGTACATTTCTTCTATACTTAATTTGCTGAAAATTTTAATAATAAATAGATGTTAAATTTTGCCTATTGTCTTTTCTACATCTTTTTAGATTATAATGTTTTTTTCCTTCATTCTATTAATACTGTGTATTACATTTATTAATTTGCATATTTTGAAACATCTTTGCCTTCCAGAGGTATATTCCACTTGATCATGGTGAAAGATTTTTTTACTGTCCTGTTGAATATGGCTTGCTAGGATTTTCTTAAGAGGTTTTTCATTAAGTTCATGAGGAATATTGGTTGGAAGTTCTTTTCTTGTAGTGCTTTTATCCAGTTTTGGTATCATAGTAATGCTGGCATTCTAAAACTTGTTCAGAAGAATTCCCTACTCTTCAACTTTTTGGAAGAGTTTAAGAAAGATTGGTATTAGTTTTTCTTTAAATATTTGGTAGAAATCAGCAATAAAACCATCAGGTCCCAGGAATTTATTTTATAGAAGACACTTCATTAGAGAATCAATCTCATTACTTACTATTAGTCTATTTAGATTTTCTATTTTTTCATGATTCAGTCTTGGTAAGTTATATGAATCCAGAAATGTATTTATTATTCTAGGTTATCCAACTTGTTGGCATACAATTGTTCAGTTATCTCCTATAATCTTTTGTGAATCTGTTGTGTCGGTTGTAATATGTCTTCTTTCACTTCTGATTTAATTTATGTGAGTCTTCTCTATTTTCTCCTAACCTAGCTAAAGATTTGTCAATTTTGTTTATCTGTTCAAAAAACCAACTCTTATATTTATTGATCTTTTCTATTGTTTTTCTAGTCTTTATTTCATTTACTTCTGCTCTTTATTATTTTATTTCTTCTACTAACTTTGGGCTTAGTTTGTTCTTCTATTTCCTTGAGTTCTAACATTAGGCTGTTTATTTGGGAATCTTTATTACTTTTTGATGAATTTGGTTATTGCTTTATAATTCCCTATTAGAACTGCTTTTTCTGCATCCCACAATTTTGGTATGCAGTGTTTTCACTTTTGTTTATCCGAAGGTATTTTTATATTATTATCCCACATATTTGTAAATGTTTTGAAATTTCTCTTATCCATTTCTAGTTTCATATCACTGTGGTTGAAAAATATCATTGATATGATTTCATTCTTCTTAAATATGTTAAGACATTTTAAAGCCCAACATGATCTATCCTGGAGAATATTTCATGTACACGGGAGAAAAATGTGTATTCTACTATGGATAAATGGAATGTTCTGTACATGTCTGTTAGGTTCATTTAGTCTTAACTTAAGTGCAATGTTTCTTTATTGATTTTTTTTGTCTGAATGATCTGTCCATTGTTGCAGGTGGATCACTGTATTACAATCTCTCTTTCTCTTTAGATCTATTAATATTCACTTTATATGTTTAGATGCTCAAATATTGGGTCCACATATACTTATAATTGTAATATCTCCTTGATGAATTGATCCCTTAAACTTTCTGGTCTCCTTTTATAGTTCTTCCTTAATTTCTATTTTGTCTTATATAAGTATGGCTACACCTGCCCTGCTCTTTATTGATTTCCATTTGCATGAAATATATTTTCTATCTTTTTATTTTTCAATCTATGTGTGTGCTTAAATGTGAAGTATTTTGTAGGCAGTATGTAGTTGGATCTTGCTTTACTCAGCCATTCAGCTATTCTATACCTTTGATTAGAGAATTTGATCCATTCACACTCAAAGTAAGGACTCATTACTGTCATTTTTTTTTTTTTTTTTTTTGAGACAGAGTCTCGCTCTGTCGCCCGGGCTGGAGTGCAGTGGCCGGATCTCAGCTCACTGCAAGCTCCGCCTTCCGGGTTCACGCCATTCTCCTGCCTCAGCCTACGGAGTAGCTGGGACTACAGGCGCCCGCCACCTCGGCCCGGCTAGTTTTTTGTATTTTTTTAGTAGAGACGGGGTTTCACCGTGTTAGCCAGGATGGTGTCGATCTCCTGACCTCGTGATCCTCCCGTCTCGGCCTCCCAAAGTGCTGGGATTACAGGCTTGAGCCACCGCGCCCGGCTGTCATTTCTTATTTTTGTATATCCTTTGCTTTTTTCTGCCTTTCTTGCTGTTTTCCTTCGCATTTAGATAATTTTCTCTAGTATATGCTTTGATTTATTACTCTATCTTTTGTGTATCTACTATGGGTTTTAGCTTTGTGATTACCATGAAACATGCATAATACATCATATAGTTATACCAAGCTATTTTAAGCTGATAATAACTTAGCTTTACCACATAAAATAACTAAACACTTTAAGTCCACATCTCCAATTGCCAACATCTTATTATTGGTGTCACAATTTACGTCTTTTTATATTGTATATTGTTTAACAAATTATTGTTTCTATTATTATTTTAATAGCTTTGTCTTTTAACATTCATGCTTAAGATATATAAATGATTTACACACCATCGGTATAGTATTAGAATATTCTGAATTTGACTGTAAACTCACATTTACCAGTGAGTTTGATATATTTATATATTTTCATGTTACTAATTAGTATCAATTTCTTTCTGTTTGGAGAACTCCCTTTAGCATTTCTAGTAAGACAGGTACAGTACTGATGACCGCCTTTTGCTTTTGTTTCTCTAAGAATGTCTTTATCTCTTCTTTATTTCAGAAGTAGAGCTCTGCTGGGTAAAATATTCTTGGTCTCTCTCTCTCTCTCTCTCTCTCTCTCTTTCCTTTTTTCGCTTTCAGCACTTTGAATATATCATGCCCTTTCCTGGTCTGTAAGATTTCTGCTGAGAAGTTCACTGCTAACCTTATCGAAATTCCCTTATATGTGATATGATTCTTTTCTCTTGCTGCTTTCCAGATTCTCTTTGTCTCTAATTTTGACAGTTTGATTATACAATGTCTGGCAGTAGTTTGTTTAAACTGCATCTGATTGAAAACCGTTGACCTTTCTATGCCTGAATATTTATATATTTCCATAGATTTGAAAAGTTTTATGTTATTATTTGTTTAAGTAAACTTTCTACCCATTTTCTCTCCTTTCTTATCTTTCAGCCCCCTTGGTTGCTTCACAAGTAACTGCGTCTTGCAAACTATTGCCAACACAGTACCAAAGGTGTCTACACACTGGCACCAGTGCCATTACTGGCCCAGGTCCCCAAACTGCAGTCCCCCCACATGGGCCCATGTTTCAGGCCTCTGCTCTGTGGCTGCTCCATGGGCACCTAAAATTTAAAGTTTGCTCTCTTGGTCATGTTCCATATATCCTGTAAGCTTTTTTCCTTTTCCTTTATTCTTTTTTTTTCTCCTCTCACTGTATATTTTCAAATAATCTGTCTTCAAATTCAAAGTTCTTTCTTCTGCTTGATCAGTTATGCAATTGATGCACGCTATTGCATATCTTCATTTAATTCGTTGTATTTTTTCAACTTCAAGGTTTCTGATTTTTTTGTAACTTCAATTTCTTAGTTAAATTTCTCATATTTGCACTTATTTATTACTTTTACTTCCCTTGAATTATTTTCTATTTATTTTCTTGAAGTTCACTTATATCACTTTCCAAAATTGTATTGAATTCTTTGGTAGTTCATATATGTCTATTTTTTTACCAATCAGCTACTGGGAGATTACAGTGTTCTTTAGGTGGTGTTATGTTTTCCTGTTTCTTTATATGTGTTTCTGCTGCCATATATTGATGTCTGTGCAATTCATGAAGCAGTCATCTCTTGCAGACTTTATGGACTAATTTTAGTGTGGAAATATTTTCCCCAAAAAAGAGAGTGTGATGTTCTTACGGGGTGGGATTCAGCACTTCTAGCACCAGTTATAGTGCAACTATGTTGTCTCTATGCAACCCTGTCAGCTGACCTCATTAAGAGTGCAGAAATCTTTAGCAGCAAATGCTATAGATTTTCATAGTGGCGATGAGTGTTGCTGGGGTCTTTGGTGGCAGTAGCTGTTAAGGTTCTGCCATTCTGTTTTTTTTCTCCCATCAGGGAATTTGTAGTTAAGGGTGTCTCTCTGTCCATTTAGTCTGGCTGGTGGTCCTGCTCCGAGTTGTGGTAGCACCAGTGTCTTGTGAATGGTGCCCATGGAGTGGTCACAGAGCGGAGACCTGAAACGTGAGCACGTGTGGAGGGACTGAAGATTGGGGACCTGGGGCAGGAATGGCACTGGTGTCAGTGCACAGACACCTTTGGTACTGTGCTGGCAATAGTTTGCAAGGCACAGGTACTTGTGAAGCAACCAAGGGAGCTCATAGAGGAGCACAGCTACACTTAGAGTTTGAGCAGCTCCAAGGTCAGAGTGGGGCCTAGCTCTCTGTGGTGGCTGAGCTGATGCCTGGCTTCCATGCACCCCCATCACTGCGTTAGTAACATTTTGTAAGAAATAAATGCTTGTGAAGTCTCCAGGGAGTCGGTAATAGGAACAGAGTTAGACTGGCTGTGGGGTGTGATCAGTGCTTAGTTCTCTATGTTGGTTGTGGCAGTGTCTGGAACACAGGCATGCACAGTGAGTGACTGGCTCTGAATTTAAATATAAGCCAGTTCACTGTGCCAATGGCTTCAATATATGAGAAATGGACAGGCCCACTGCAGCCACAGAGGCTTGATCTAGAGTGTAGATACTTGCGGTTTAGCCACAGCTCCAGGGTCAGGACACATTCAGGTTTGGGAGAGGCAACTGCTCCTTTTTTTAAACAGTTCAACAGCAGTCACTTTTGTGGATGGAGGAGCTTGTATGGCTGTACAACCTTCTCTGGTATTCTGTGGCAGGAATACCTGTTGGTTACCTCAGTGGCAGGAGATGCTGTGTCTTCTGCAGAGCAGGTTCATAGGCATGGTTGTAATTCCTGCCATGTGGCTTTTACTGATAGCCTCTACCTTTCTTCTTTACTCCTAGCAGTCTAATGGTATCTCAGATATGCTGATCTTGCCAGTGATCCTTTTCATGTGGGTCATCTCCATTTCTTTTGCCTTTTTCTTTCTTTTTTCTTATGTGTGTGTGCGTGTGTGTGTGTGTGGGTGTGTTTTCTCATTTTGTTGCTGTAAATTCTTTAAATTGCTTTTAAGCCCTTTCTGGGATAGTTTGTTTTATGAATAGCTGTCTACATTTTTTTTTTTTTTTTTTTTTTTTGTGGGAGGAATGTGGTCTAGTATCTCCTATTCTGTCATCTTGGTGACATCATTCTTAATCTATTCTTTATAAAAGACATTTTTAAAGGCTAAATATTTGTATGCAAGAGCTTGCATTTTGAAATAATAAAATAAATAACAAAATTATAATATTCATGTGAGTTGAAAGAACTATGTTTTCTTTGGGGAATATGAACTTAATCTAACTTCCTGAAGAATGTTGAAATATGTGATTTATTTTATGTACTAGATACAGTATAAAGGGATATCATCTATGGGTACCAATACAGAAGTAAGAAAGACAAAAGGTCGTAGTAAGCCTGGTAAAGAATGTCAGAGTAGGGGGGCGGAGCAAGATGGCCGAATAGGAACAGCTCCAGTCTCCAACTCTCAGCGCGAGCGACACAGAAGACCAGTGATTTCTGCATTTTCAACTGAGGTACTGGGTTCATCTCACTGGGGAGTGCCGCACGATCGGTGCTGGTCAGCTGCTGCAGCCCGACCAGCAAGAGCTGAAGCAGGGCGAGGCATTGCCTCACCTGGGAAGCGCAAGGGAGAAGGGAATCCCTTTTCCTAGCCAGGGGAACTGAGACACACAACACCTGGAAAATCAGGTAACTCCCACCCCAATACTGCGCTTTAAGCAAACAGGCACACCAGGAGATCATATCCCACACCTGGCCGGGAGGGTCCCACACCCACGGAGCCTCCCTCATTGCTAGCACAGCAGTCTGTGATCTACCGGCAAGGCAGCAGCGAGGCTGGGGGAGGGGCGCCCACCATTGCTGAGGCTTAAGTAGGTAAACAAAGCTGCTGGGAAGCTCGAACTGGGTGGAGCTCACAGCAGCTCAAGGAAACCTGCCTGTCTCTGTAGACTCCACCTCTGGGGACAGGGCAATAACAAACACAGCCGAAACCTCTGCAGACGCAAACGACTCTGTCTGACAGCTTTGAAGAGAGCAGTGGATCTCCCAACACGGAGGTTGAGATCTGAGAAGGGACAGACTCCCTGCTCAAATGGGTCCCTGACCCCTGAGTAGCCTAACTGGGAGACATCCCCCACTAGGGGCAGTCTGACACCCCACACCTCACAGGGTGGAGTACACCCCTGAGAGGAAGCTTCCAAAGCAAGAATCAGACAGGTACACTGCTGTTCAGAAATATTCTATCTTCTGCAGCCTCTGCTGCTGATACCCAGGCAAACAGGATCTGGAGTGGACCTCAAGCAATCTCCAACAGACCTACAGCTGAGGGTCCTGACTGTTAGAAGGAAAACTATCAAACAGGAAGGACACCTACACCAAAACCCCATCAGTACATCACCATCATCAAAGACCAGAGGCAGATAAAACCACAAAGATGGGGAAAAAGCAGGGCAGAAAAGCTGGAAATTCAAAAAATAAGAGCGCATCTCCCCCGGCAAAGGAGCGCAGCTCATCGCCAGCAACGGATCAAAGCTGGACGGAGAATGACTTTGACGAGATGAGAGAAGAAGACTTCAGTCCATCAAACTTCTCAGAGCTAAAGGAGGAATTATGTACCCAGCGCAAAGAAACTAAAAATCTTGAAAAAAAAGTGGAAGAATTGATGGCTAGAGTAATTAATGCAGAGAAGGTCCTAAACGAAATGAAAGAGATGAAAACCATGACACGAGAAATACGTGACAAATGCACAAGCTTCAGTAACCGACTCGATCGACTGGAAGAAAGAGTATCAGCGATTGAGGATCAAATGAATGAAATGAAGCGAGAAGAGAAACCAAAAGAAAAAAGAAGAAAAAGAAATGAACAAAGCCTGCAAGAAGTATGGGATTATGTAAAAAGACCAAATCTACGTCTGATTGGGGTGCCTGAAAGTGAGGGGGAAAATGGAACCAAGTTGGAAAACACTCTTCAGGATATCATCCAGGAGAAATTCCCCAACCTAGTAGGGCAGGCCAACATTCAAATGCAGGAAATACAGAGAACGCCACAAAGATACTCCTCGAGAAGAGCAACTCCAAGACACATAATTGCCAGATTCACCAAAGTTGAAATGAAGGAAAAAATCTTAAGGGCAGCCAGAGAGAAAGGTTGGGTTGCCCACAAAGGGAAGCCCATCAGACTCACAGCAGATCTCTCGGCAGAAACTCTCCAAGCCAGAAGAGAGGGGGGGCCAATATTCAACATTCTTAAAGAAAAGAATTTTCAACCCAGAATTTCATATCCAGCCAAACTAAGTTTCATAAGTGAAGGAGAAATAAAATCCTTTACAGATAAGCAAATGCTTAGAGATTTTGTCACCACTAGACCTGCCTTACAAGAGACCCTGAAGGAAGCACTAAACATGGAAAGGAACAACCGGTACCAGCCATTGCAAAAACATGCCAAAATGTAAAGACCATCGAGGCTAGGAAGAAACTGCATCAACTAACGAGCAAAATAACCAGTTAATATCATAATGGCAGGATCAAGTTCACACATAACAATCTTAACCTTAAATGTAAATGGACTAAATGCTCCAATTAAAAGACACAGACTGGCAAACTGGATAAAGAGTCAAGACCCATCAGTCTGCTGTATTCAGGAGACCCATCTCACACGCAGAGACATACATAGGCTCAAAATAAAGGGATGGAGGAAGATTTACCAAGCAAATGGAGAACAAAAAAAAAAAAGGGGGGGTTGCAATACTAGTCTCTGATAAAACAGACTTTAAACCATCAAAGATCAAAAGAGACAAAGAAGGCCATTACATAATGGTAAAGGGATCAATTCAACAGGAAGAGCTAACTATCCTAAATATATATGCACCCAATACAGGAGCACCCAGATTCATCAAGCAAGTCCTTAGAGACTTACAAAGAGACTTAGACTCCCATACAATAATAATAGGAGACTTCAACACTCCACTGTCAACATTAGACAGATCAACGAGACAGAAAGTTAACAAGGATATCCAGGAATTGAACTCATCTCTGCAGCAAGCAGACCTAATAGACATCTATAGAACTCTCCACCCCAAATCAACAGAATATACATTCTTCTCAGCACCACATCGTACTTACTCCAAAATCGACCACGTAATTGGAAGTAAAGCACTCCTCAGCAAATGTACAAGAACAGAAATTATAACAAACTGTCTCTCAGACCACAGTGCAATCAAACTAGAACTCAGGACTAAGAAACTCAATCAAAACCACTCAACTACATGGAAACTGAACAACCTGCTCCTGAATGACTACTGGGTACATAACGAAATGAAGGCAGAAATAAAGATGTTCTTTGAAACCAATGAGAACAAAGATACAACATACCAGAATCTCTGGGACACATTTAAAGCAGTATGTAGAGGGAAATTTATAGCACTATATGCCCACAAGAGAAAGCAGGAAAGATCTAAAATTGACACTCTAACATCGCAATTAAAAGAACTAGAGAAGCAAGAGCAAACACATTTGAAAGCTAGCAGAAGGCTAGAAATAACTAAGATCAGAGCAGAACTGAAGGAGATAGAGACACAAAAAACTCTCCAAAAAATCAATGAATCCAGGAGTTGGTTTTTTGAAAAGATCAACAAAATTGACAGACCACTAGCAAGACTAATAAAGAAGAAAAGAGAGAAGAATCAAATCGACGCAATTAAAAATGATAAAGGGGATATCACCACCGACCCCACAGAAATACAAACTACCATCAGAGAATACTATAAACACCTCTATGCAAATAATCTGGAAAATCTAGAAGAAATGGAAAATTTCCTGGACACTTACACTCTTCCAAGACTAAACCAGGAAGAAGTTGAATCCCTGAATAGACCAATAGCAGGCTCTGAAATTGAGGCAATAATTAACAGCCTACCAACCAAAAAAAGTCCAGGACCAGATGGATTCACAGCTGAATTCTACCAGAGATACAAGGAGGAGTTGGTACCATTCCTTCTGAAACTATTCCAATCAATAGAAAAAGAGGGAATCCTCCATAACTCATTTTATGAGGCCAACATCATCCTGATACCAAAGCCTGGCAGAGACGCAACAAAAAAAGAGAATTTTAGACCAATATCCCTGATGAACATCGATGCAAAAATCCTCAATAAAATACTGGCAAACCGGATTCAGCAACACATCAAAAAGCTTATCCACCAGGATCAAGTGGGCTTCATCCCTGGGATGCAAGGCTGGTTCATCATTTGCAAATCAATAAACATAATCCAGCATATAAACATAACCAAAGACAAGAACCACATGATTATCTCAATAGATGCAGAAAAGGCTTTTGACAAAATTCAACAGCCCTTCATGCTAAAAACGCTCAATAAATTCGGTATTGATGGAACGTACCTCAAAATAATAAGAGCTATTTATGACAAACCCACAGCCAATATCATACTGAATGGGCAAAAACTGGAAAAATTCCCTTTGAAAACTGGCACAAGACAGGGATGCCCTCTCTCACCACTCCTATTCAACATAGTGTTGGAAGTTCTGGCTAGGGCAATTAGCCAAGAGAAAGAAATCAAGGGTATTCAGTTAGGAAAAGAAGAAGTCAAATTGTCCCTGTTTGCAGATGACATGATTGTATATTTAGAAAACCCCATTGTCTCAGGCCAAAATCTCCTTAAGCTGATAAGCAACTTCAGCAAAGTCTCAGGATACAAAATTAATGTGCAAAAATCACAAGCATTCTTATACACCAGTAACAGACAAACAGAGAGCCAAATCAGGAATGAACTTCCATTCACAGTTGCTTCAAAGAGAATAAAATACCTAGGAATCCAACTTACAAGGGATGTAAAGGACCTCTTCAAGGAGAACTACAAACCACTGCTCAGTGAAATAAAAGAGGACACAAACAAATGGAAGAACATACCATGCTCATGGATAGGAAGAATCAATATCGTGAAAATGGCCATACTGCCCAAGGTAATTTATAGATTCAATGCCATCCCCATCAAGCTACCAATGAGTTTCTTCACAGAATTGGAAAAAACTGCTTTAAAGTTCATATGGAACCAAAAAAGAGCCCGCATCTCCAAGACAATCCTAAGTCAAAAGAACAAAGCTGGAGGCATCACGCTACCTGACTTCAAACTATACTACAAGGCTACAGTAACCAAAACAGCATGGTACTGGTACCAAAACAGAGATATAGACCAATGGAACAGAAGAGTCCTCAGAAATAATACCACACATCTACAGCCATCTGATCTTTGACAAACCTGAGAGAAACAAGAAATGGGGAAAGGATTCCCTATTTAATAAATGGTGCTGGGAAAATTGGCTAGCCATAAGTAGAAAGCTGAAACTGGATCCTTTCCTTACTCCTTATACGAAAATTAATTCAAGATGGATTAGAGACTTAAATGTTAGACCTCATACCATAAAAATCTTAGAGGAAAACCTAGGTAGTACCATTCAGGACATAGGCATGGGCAAAGACTTCATGTCTAAAACACCAAAAGCAACGGCAGCAAAAGCCAAAATTGACAAATGGGATCTCATTAAACTAAAGAGCTTCTGCACAGCAAAAGAAACTCCCATTAGAATGATCACGCAACCTACAGAATGGGAGAAAATTTTTGCAATCTACTCGTCTGACAAAGGGCTAATATCCAGAACCTACAAAGAACTCAAACAAATTTACAAGAAAAAAACAAACAACCCCATCAAAAAGTGGGCAAAGGATATGAACAGACATTTCTCAAAAGAAGACATTCATACAGCCAACAGACACATGAAAAAATGCTCATCATCACTGGCCTTCAGAGAAATGCAAATCAAAACCACAATGAGATACCATCTCACACCAGTTAGAATGGCGATCATTAAAAAGTCAGGAAACAACAGGTGCTGGAGAGGATGTGGAGAAATAGGAACGCTTTTACACTGTTGGTGGGATTGTAAACTAGTTCAACCGTTATGGAAAGCAGCATGGCGATTCCTCAAGGATCTAGAACTAGATGTACCATATGACCCAGCCATCCCATTACTGGGCATATACTCAAAGGATTATAAATTATGCTGCTATAAAGACACATGCAAACGTATGTTTATTGCAGCACTATTCACAATAGCAAAGACTTGGAATCAACCCAAATGTCCATCAGTGACAGATTGGATTAAGAAAATATGGCACACATACACTATGGAATACTATGCAGCCATCAAAAAGGATGAGTTTGTGTCCTTTGTAGGGACATGGATGCAGCTGGAAACCATCATTCTTAGCAAACTATCACAAGAACAGAAAACCAAACACCACATGTTCTCACTCATAAGTGGGAACTGAACAATGAGATCACTTGGACTCAGGAAGCGGAACATCACACACAGGGGCCTATCATGGGGAGGGGGAAGGGGGGAGGGATTGCATTGGGAATTATACCTGATGTAAATGACGAGTTGATGGGTGCAGCACACCAACATGGCACAAGTATACATATGTAACAAACCTGCACGTTATGCACATGTACCCTACAACTTAAAGTATAATAATAAATAAATTAAAAAAAAAAAGAATGTCAGAGTAAGCACCATGTAATTCGTGATATAAGTTGAATATATGATAACTATTTACTAAAAGTAGGATGACATTTAACAACTATTTATGCAAATTCTACATGAATAGAACTCAAAATTAACTACAGCTTTGTACCTTGCTACTTGTAGGTATTTAGAGTATTTGCTTATCCAATAATAAAATCAGCTAGTTTTATATTTATGAATTTATATATTCCTTTGAGTCTCTATTTCTTCCTTAGTACTCCATGAAAGTTTACTTCAACCAACTGGAATCTCAAAGGACTGTACAGATTATACTGTAGTCTTAATTTTGGTTTGGGGTACATGAAACAAAATAAGAAAAACAAGTTAGAGGTTCTTCCTCTAAATGTATGCTTTTAAGACGCCTATCATGCAATTAACGAATAACATAAGGTGGAAATGCAGTGAATTTCACAGCATTTTTTTATTGTTTCATTTTAAATATGAGATATTATTAATGACCTACTCTTTCAGAATCACTGAAAAAGCAAATAATATGACGATTTTGGTTAATTAATCTTATTCTAATGCAGACTACTCAAGAAGTTTCTTTAATCATATTTTCATTTTGGAGATAGTGATGGTGACAATGGCCCATTCAGAGCAGCAACTATGAGGAAGCTGGCTGCAGCAGGAGAGGTGTGGCTGGGGCTATGCACTCTGTAGGGCCAGCAGGAGCTAGGGAGAGTTGAGAGACAGCCACAGTTCCAGCCCCAGCATTTCCGAGCTCTTGGGGGTCCAGGAAGCTCCTTGCCCCCACAGGCTTGGAAGTGATTGATCTCACTCCCTGGCTTCTCCCAGCTCCCAGAACCTGTTCCACGGTGGAGCAAAGCTGTGGCCAAACTCAGATGCTATTATAACCCTGCTGGGTATGTGCGTGTTCTGGGGGGAACTGACATGCCAGTCCCCTGCTGCCTCAGCCTCCTCTGGATGTTGGGTGCCAATGAGCATGGAATGAATGCTAAGGGGGTACTGAGGGTGGCTCAGCATAGACCTGCAAGCCCCCCATAGAACAAGCAGCTGGGGTGCTGTGGACAACATGTTGATGGTGACAGGAGACAGAAAAGCTCCTGGGCGGAAAGGGGTGGCTCCCTGGTGAAGCCTCACCTTCAAGTCAGAGATGGCCTGAAGCCTGGGCGCCAGGCTGTCAGTTCCAGGTGGAGTCTGTGGCCCAGAGTGAGAACTTATGATGCTTTTTCTGATCCATCCCATGGCCCAATCAGCACATACTTTCTCCCTTATGAGGTCAAAAAACTCCAGACCCACCTAGACTCACACAGATGTTGGGAGTACCAGCTGTGGAAAGCAGCTACCCACTCCAGGTCTTCTCTCCACTGACAACTAGACACTCGCTGGGGTAACCTGCCTGCAAAATGGAGCTACCCACTCTGGGTCTCTTCTCCACTGAGGGCTGCACTCATCAGAACAATTTGTGTGAGGAAAGGATCTACCCACTTTGAGTCTCCCAAGGGCTGTTCTATCACTCAATAAAGCACCTCTTTTCCTTGCTCACACTCCAGTTATCCGAGTACTTCATTCTTCATGGATGTGGGACAAGAACTTGGGACCTGCCAAATGGCCGTATGAAAAGATCTGTAACACAAACAGGGCTGAAACACACTCACACACTCCCCATCTTGCCACATTGTGGGCAATAGGGAGAGAAGAGCTGTGGCCCTTCAGGGAGCACAGACCTAAAGACTTCCTGAACCATGTTTGATAGCCTCTTTGGGGCTCTGCAGTTTCTAGAGTCTCTAAGTTTTCAGGCACCACTGCATTCCTCTCAACCAGATGAGGGTGCCCAGAGCAGAAGTCACTTGCCATTCATCTGATCCAGCCACAGGTTTGCATGGAGCCAGCACCTGTACTGGTGCCTGCAGCTGTTTGTCCTACCACAGCTGCTGCCATGCCTGGCTGTGCACAGTGGCTGGACCTTGTGCTTACTCACTCACACACCCCTCACACTCCACACCTGGCTTGCCCTTAGCAGACATGGGATTTTGGCCAGTAGCGCAAGCTGAGCACGGTCTGCAAGGTCCAGTAAGCAGAACGAGCCCAGCAGTCCCCACCAAGACTCAGGCAAAGGCGCCACTGGCCACAGAGGTTTCTGGCTGGAAAAGTGACACCTGAGAGACCCCAAGACAATAGCATTGTAAAGGTGATGTTTCATTCTTGGGCTTTCAGATCTCTACAAGCAACAAGAATGAAAAAATAAATATGCAAACTTTATAGGTGATGGAATCTGAAGAAATTTGAAACACCAAATGACAAAAACAAAAAATAAGTTGTGAAATTCAGAGATTGCTAAACAAAAGAATAGGAGAAAAAATTGCCAATGGTTGATAATCTCAGAAAGCTCCAACATAATGTACATTTCACAGATAAAAGATGCAATAGAAGGAATTGCACCACTATTTCAGTGGTGTGGGTCGTGTACTATTCACCTGAGCTCTCCTGGATTGACTAGTTCTGTAATGCAGTAGAGGCGGTGACAGTGACCAAGCGAAATTTAGGCACTGATTATTTGTAGAAAGTATTGTAATGATTGCTATATGGTATTGAACAGAAAAGATAAATGATGATATCAACACTCACACAGTTTTCTGTTTTCATTGGCTAATTACACTTAATCATGCCAACATTGTAAAAGAATCAACACTCAAAAAGAAGTACAGCAATGGGAAAAGTAAATAAATGACAAGTAGAATGTAGAAGGAAGGAAAGAAGGAAAGAGGGAAGGAGGGAAGGAAGGAAGGAGGGAAAGAGGGAAGGAAGGAAAGATGACAGGAAAGAAGGAAGGAAGGAAAGAAGGAAGGAGAAAGAAAGTAAATAGGAAGGAAGAATGAGCTGACATAGAACAGAGCTTGACATGTTTTTCTGTCTGATGGACCAGATGGTAAATAATGTAACTATGTTGGTCATATCATCTCTGTTGCAACTATTCAAATCTGCTAATGTAGTGTAAAATTAGTCATAAACTATACATAAATGAAGCATGGCTGTGTTTTAATGAAACTTTATTTGTGGAAACTAAATTGATTTTTGTAACATTTTCACATATCATAAAAAGCTATTCCTTTGAGCTTTTTAAAACCATTTAAAAATGTAAAATGTCTTCTTATCTCATGGCTGTACAAAGTGATTTGTTTTCCAGGAAATAGTTCGCTCGCTTTTGCCACAGAACATATAAAAATAATGAACACAATTAAGTATCACAAATTAAATATCACTGTGTATATATCAAGATAATTGCTCATATAAAACAGTAGTACAGAATAGAAATATAAGAACAAGAGATTTTGAGACAAAAGTAGATAAAATGTAAGCTGGAAAAGTTTATGAAAGAAATGGAAAAAAGTCACTGAAGTGTATGTAAAAATAGTGACAGTATAAACAAAAATAAATACTTACGAAAATGTTATAAAAAGTCAAAGAAAAAGTAAAAATAGATTGAGGAAGAAGAGAAAATGATGGTTATAAGTCTCTAGGCAAACACTCTATAGAGATTATAATGAAGAAAGAATATGGAATAGGAGGTTCCAAGATGGCTGAATAGGAACAGCTCCAATCTACAGCTCCCAGCATTAGGGACGCAGAAGACGGGTGATTTCTGCATTTCCAACTGAGGTACTGGGTTGATCTCACTGGGGCTTGTTGGACAGTGGGTTCAGGAGAGTGAGTGCAGCCAATGGACTGTGAGCCAAAACAGGGCCGGGTGTTGCCTCACCCGGGAAGCACAAGGGGTCAGGGAATTCCCTTTCCTAGCCAAGGGAAGCCGTGACAGAGGGCACCTGGAAAATCGAGTCACTCTAACCCTAATACTGTGCTTTTCCGACAGTCTTAGCAAACCACACACCAGGAGATTATATCCTGTGCCTGGCTTGCAGGGTCCCACACCCACAGAGCCTTGCTCACTGCTAGCACAGCAGTCTGAGATGGAACTGCAAAGTGGCAGCAAGGCCTGGGGAGGGGTGCCCACCATTGCTGAGGCTTGAGTAGGTAAACAAAGCGGCCAGGAAGCTCCAAATGGGTGGAGCCCACCACAGCTCAAAGAGGTCAGCCTGCCTCTGTAGACTTCACCTCTGGGGGCAGGGCATAGCTGAACAAAAGGCAGCAGAAACTTCTGAAGACTTAAGCGTCCTTGTCTGACAGCTTTGGAGAGAGTAGTGGTTCTCCCAGTCAGGAGTTTGAGCTCTGAGAATGGACAGACTGCCTCTTCAAGTGGGTCCCTGACCTCTGAGTAGCCTAACTGGGAGACACCTCCCAGGAGGGGCCAACTGACACCTCATACAGCCTGGTGCCCCTCTGAGATGAAGTTTCCAGAGGAACAATCAAGCAGCATCATTTGCCATTCTGCAATATTTGTGGTTCTACAGCCTCCACTGGTGATATTCAGGCAAACAGGGTCTGGAGTGGAACTCCAGCAAACTCCAACAGACCTACAGCTGAGGGTCCTGACTGTTAGAAGAAAAACTAACAAACAGAAAGGACATCCACACCAAAACCCCAACTGTATGTCACCATCATCAAAGACCAAAGGTAGATAAAACCACAAAGATGGGGAGAAACCAGAGCAGAAAAGCTGAAAATTCTAAAAATCAGAGCACCTCTTCTCCTCCAAAGGAATGCAGCTCCTCACCAGCAGTAGAACAAAGCTGGATGGAGAATGACTTTGACGAGTTGAGAGAAAAAGGTTTCAGAAGATTGGTAATAACAAACTTCTCCAAGCTAAAGGAGGATGTTTGAACCAATTGCAAAGAAGTTAAAAACCTTGAAAAAAGATTAGACGAATGGCTAACTAGCATAAACAGTGTAGAGAAGACCTTAAATGACCTGATGGAGCTGAAAACCATGGCATGAGAACTACATGACGCATGCACATGTTTCAGTAGCCGATTCAAACAACTGGAAGAAAGGGTGTCAGTGATTGAAGAGCAAATTAATGAAATGAAGTGAGAAGAGAAGTTCAGAGAAAAAAGAGTAAAAAGAAATGAACAAAGACTCCAAGAAATATGGGACTATGTGAAAAGACCAAATCTACGTCTGATTGGTGTACATGAAAGTGATAGGGAGAATGGAACCAAGCTGGAAAACACTCCAGGATATTACCCAGGAGAACTTCCCCAACCTAGCAGGACAGGCCAACATTCAAATTCAGGAAATACAGAGAATGCCACAAAGATACTCCTCAAGAAGGGCAAATCCAAGACATATAATTGTCAGATTCACCAAAGTTGAAATGAAGGAAAAAATGTTAAGGGCAGCCAGAGAGAAAGGTCAGATTATCCACAAAGGGAAGCCCATCAGACTAACAGTGGATCTCTTGGCAGAAACTCTACAAGCCAGAAGAGAGTGGGGGTCAATATTCAACATTCTTAAAGAAAAGAATTTTCAACCCAGAATTTCATATCCAGCCAAACTAAGCTTCAAAAGTGAAGGAGAAATAAAATCCTTTACAGACAAGCAAATGCTGAGAGATTTTGTCACCAGCAGGCCTGTTTACAAGAGTTCCTGAAGGAAGCATTAAACGTGGAAAGAAACAACTGGTACCAGCCACTGCAAAGGCATGCTAAATTGTAAAGACCATCGATGCTGGGAAGAAACTGCATAAACTAATGAGCAAAACAGCCAGCTAACATCATAATGACAGGATCAAATTCACACAAAACAATACTAACCTTAAATGTAAAT
Organism: Macaca thibetana thibetana; assembly: GCF_024542745.1. NCBI lineage: Eukaryota > Metazoa > Chordata > Mammalia > Primates > Cercopithecidae > Macaca > Macaca thibetana. The sequence goes on from NC_065585.1 coordinate 61,539,075, forward strand.
GGACTAAATGCTCCAATTAAAAGACATAGACTGGCAAATTGGATAGAGACTCAAGACCCATCAGTGTGCTGTATTCAGGAGACACATCTCACATGCAGAGACACACATAGGCTCAAAATAAAGGCATGGAGGAAGATCTACCAAGCAAATGGAAAACAAACAAACAAAAAAGAAGGGGTTGCAATCCTAGTCTCTGATAAAACAGACTTTAAACCAACAAAGATCAGAAGAGACAAAGAAGGCCATTACATAATGGTAAGGGGATCAATTCAACAAGAAGACCTAACTATCCTAAATATATATGCACCCAATACAGGAGCACCCAGATTCATAAAGCAAGTCCTTAGATACCTACAAAGAGACTTAGACTCCCACTCAATAGTAATGGGAGACTTTAATATCCCAATATCAACATTAGACAGATCCACGAGACAGAAAGTTAACAAGGCTATCCAGAAATTGAACTCAGCTCTGCACCAAGCGGACCTAATAGACATCTACAGAACTCTCCACTCCAAATCCACAAAACATACATTCTTCTCAGCACCACATCGCACTTATTCCAAAAATGACCACAAAGTTGGAAGTAAAGCACTCCTCAGCAAATGTAAAAGAACAGAAATTATAATAAACTGTCTCTCAAACCACAGTGCAATCAAACTAGAACTCAGGATTAAGAAACTCACTCAGGACTGCTCAACTACATGGAAACTGAGCAACCTGCTCCTGAATGACCACTGGGTACATAATTAAATGAAGGCAGAAATAAAGATGTTCTTTGAAACCAATGAGAACAAAGACAAAACATACCAGAATCTCTGGGACACATTTAAAGCAGTGTGTGGAGGGAAATTTATAGCACTAAATGCCCACGAGAGAAAGCAGAAAAGATCTAAAATTGACATCCTAACATCACAATTAAAAGAACTAGAGAAGCAAGAGCAAACACATTCAAAACCTAGCAGAAGGCAAGAAATAACTAAGATCAGAGCAGAACTGAAGGGAGATAGAGACACAAAAAACCCTTCAAAAGATCAATTAATCCAGGAGCTTGTTTTATGAAAAGAACAGCACAATTGATAGACCGCTAGCAAGACTAATAAAGAAGAAAAGAGAGAAGAATCAAATAGATGCAACAAAAAGTGATAAAGGGATATCACCAACGATCCCACAGAGATACAAACTACCATCAGAGAATACTATAAACACCTCTAGGCAAATAAACTAGATAATCTAGAAGAAATGGATCAATTCCTGGACACATACACTCTCCCAAGACTAAACCAGGAAGAAGTTGATTCCTTGAATAGACCAATAACAGGCTCTGAAATTGAGGCAATAATTAAGAGCCTACCAACTTAAAAAAGTCCAGCACCAGACAGATTCACAGCCGAATTCTACCAGAGGTACAAGGAGGAGCCGGTACCATTCCTTCTGAAACTATTCCAATCAATAGAAAAAGAGGAAATCCCCCCTAACTCATTTTATGAGGCCATCATCATCCTTATACCAAGGGCTCGTAGAGACACAACAAAAAAAGAGAATTTTAGACCAATATCCCTCATGAACATCGATGCAAAAATCCTCAATAAAATACTAGCAAATCAAATCCAGCAGCACATTGAAAAGCTTATCCACTATAATCAAGTGGACTTCATCCCTGGGATGCAAGGCTGGTTCAACGTACACAAATCAATAAAATTCAATAGCCCTTTATGCTAAAAACTCTCAATAAATTATGTATTGATGGGATGTATCTCAAAATAGTAAGAGCTATTTATGACAAACCCACAGCCAATATCATACTGAATGTGCAAAAACTGGAAGCATTCCCTTTGAAAAGTGGCACAAGACAGGGATGCCCTCTCTCACCAATCCTATTCAACATAGTGTTGAAAGTTCTAGACAGGGCAATCAGACAGAACAAAGAAATAAAGGGCATTTGATTAGGAAAAGAGGAAGTCAAATTGTCCCTGTTTGTAGATGAGATGATTGTCTATTTAGAAAACCTCATTGTCTCAGCCCAAAATCTCCGTAAGCTGATAAGCATCTTCAGCAAAGTCTCAGGATACAAATTCAATGTGAAAAAATCACAAGCATTCCTATACCCCAATAACACGCAAATAGAGAGCCAAGTCATGAGTGAACTCACATTCACAATTGCTTCAAATATAAAAACATACCTAGGAATCCAACTTACAAGGGATATGAAGGACCTTTTCAAGGAGAATTACAAACCACTACTCAACAAAATAAACAAATTGAAGAATATTCCATGCTCATGGATAGAAAGAATCTGTATCGTGAAAATGGCCAAACTGCCCAAGGTAATTTATAGATTCAATGCCATCCCCATTAAGCTACCAATGACTTTCTTCGAAATTTGAAAAAATTACTTTAAAGTTCATATGGAACCAAAAAAGACCCCGCATTGCCAAGACAATCCTAAGCCAAAAGAACAAAGCTGGAGGCATCACATTACCTGACTTCAAACTATACTACAAGGCTAGAGTAACCAAAACAGCATGGTACTGGTACCAAAACAGATATATAGACCAATGGAACAGAACAGAGCCCTCAGAAATAATACCACACATCTACAACCATCCGATCTTTGACAAACTTGACAAAAACAAGAAATGTGGAAAGGATTCCCTATTTAATAATTGGTGCTGGGAAAACTGGCTAGCCATATATAGAAAGCTGAAACTGGATCCCTTCCTTACACCTTATACAAAAATTAATTCAAGATGGATTAAAGGCTTAAATGTCAGACCTAAAACCATAAATACCCTAGAAGAAAACCTTGCCAATACCATTCAGGACATAGGCATGGGCAAGGACCTCATGAATGAAACACCAAAGCAGTGACAACAAAAGCCAAAATTGACAAATGGGATCTAATTAAACTAGAGAGCTTCTGCACAGCAAAAGAAACTCCCATTAGAATGATCACGCAACCTACAGAATGGGAGAAAATTTTTGCAATTCTGGACAAAGTGTTAATATCCAGAATCTACAAAGGACTTAAACACATTTACAAGAAAAAATCAAACAACCCCATCAAAAAATGGATGTGAACAAAGGATAGGATATGAACAAAGGATATGACAAAGGCAAAGGATATGAACAGACACTTCTCGAAATAAGACATTTATGCAGCCAACAGACATATGAAAAAATGCTCATCATCACTGGCCATCAGAGAAATACAAATCAAAACCACAATGAGATACCATCTCACACCAGTTAGAATGGCGATCATTGAAAAGTCAGGAAACAACAGGTGCTGGAGAGGATGTGGAGAAATAGGAACGCTTTTACACTGCTGGTGGGGCTGTAAACTAGTTCAACCATTGTGGAAAACAGTGTGGCGATTCCTCAAGGATCTAGAACTAGAAATACCTTTTGACACAGCCATCCCATTGCTGGGTATATACCCAAAGGATTATAAATCATGCTGCTATAAAGACACATGCACATGTATGTTTATTGCAGCACTATTCACAATACCAAAGACTTGGAATCAAACCAAATGTCCATCAGTGATAGACTGGATTAAGCAAATGTGGCACATATACACCATGGAATACTGTATAGCCATATAAAAGGATGAGTTCATGTCCTTTGTAGGGACATGGATGCAGCTGGAAACCATCATTCTGAGCAAACTATCGCAGGGACAGAAAACCAAACACTGCATGTTTTCACTCATAGGTGAGAATTAACAATGAGAACACTTGTACACAGGTTGGGGAACATCACACACCAGGGCCTGTTGTGGGGCGAGGAAAGGGAGGAGGGATCACATTAGGAGATATACCTAATGTAAATGATGAGTTAATAGGTGCAGCACACCAACATGACACATTTATACATATGCAACAAACCTGCAAGTTATGCACATGTACCCTAAAATTTAAAGTATAGTAATAGTAAGAAAAGGAAATAATATGGAATAATGGAACAGAAAAATATTTTGCCATGATATAATTCTTATAAATTTTCAAGGCAGAGCCAATAGAGTCTCCTTATGTTATTGTTCTGATGTCCGCTTCTACTTTACTTTGAGACAAAGAGTCCTAGTTTTGAGTGAGGGATTGGAAATACAGAGTGAAAACAGAAAACAGTAATTATATTAGATATTGAGGGAAAGATAGTAAGTTTAGCTATTCAAATTATAGTTTTGGATATCTGCATTCATATTTTAATTTATTTAATGAATTCAACAAATCCAATAATTATTATTTGTTAATTAGTAATTCAATCTTGTTTTGTGAACACTTCAAACATTAACCATATCCAATTAAAACTTCTCATCTATATCATAGTAGATTTTAATGAATTTGAGCTATCCTTACCTCATTATTTGAGGGATTGCTTTAAATGAAGATAGCATTTGAATATTTTGTTGAAAAGGAGCTAGAAATTATTAAATTTCAGTAAAAAACTTGGAAACTGAATCAATGTCTATGACTATTGTTTAAAATGATAATGCTTTCACCAATATTGCCAATATTGTGAATATTGTGAATATTGGCAATATTGGCAATATTGGTTAGCTCCTTAATCATATTTTATTTGCAGATATAATATAGTCATTGATACTACTCTCCAGTATATTTGAATACTTTTATCAATATCAACTTTATTCTCTTAGAAATCTTATAAAATTTCATATAAAATTGAGTTCTTGAAAATCCATTTACTAATATTTTTAATAGATGAGCTTAAATCAATAGTAAAAGGATCATCAACAAATAGATCATCTCTCATATTGCTGAAGTACCCAAAGATGAGAACCACCAAACTTCTGAAAATTGTTCAATTGGCTATTGTTAATCTTAAAATTCATCTCTGAACAGCATCTATATGTGTCATTCTCAAATATAATGAGACTTTTAAATTGATGAGATCTTAGATAGTTCCCTGTTACAGAAAATTCCCCTTCATAGAAAACTGAGTAAGTTTGTTTCTACTTAACACACAAGTACTTGTGTCTCTTGGTCAAACAAAATATATTTAACAAAGATATTATATAATAATAATATCCCATTGCTATGATAGCCTCACAAATATCTCAAAAAGGACTTTTGACAGGACTTATGGCAGTTTTCACAGTAACCCAACATTTTTAAGGTAGTTGTGATTTTTGTCAAGGTAAGTTTAGACTCCTTTATAATATTTTAATGAAATTACTATGGTGCTTCTCTCTCCCTCTCTTTCTCTCTCTCTCACTGTTTCTCGTCTACAAACTATGAATTTAGAGACCCATCTTTCCTTTCTTTTTTTCCTTCTCACCTATTCCTTTCAGAGTTGGTGATTTTTACATGAAGATTAACAAACTATAATTTTTAAATAAATGCTTTTTTTAATCCCAACAATTAAAATTTGGCAGGGAGCAATGGTTCACACCTGCAACCTTAGCGTTTTGAGAGGCTGAAGCTGGCACACTGCTTGAGCTCAGGAAGTTGAGATCAGTCTGGGTACCATGGTGAAACCCATCTCTACATAAAATAAAAAAATTAGCCAGGTATGGTAGTATGTACCTGTAGTCCCAACTACTTGGGAGGCTAAGGCAGAAGAATCTCTTGAACCCAGGAAGTGGAGGTTGCAGTGAGCTGAGACTGTGCCACTGTATTCCAGCCTGGGTGACAAGGTAAGACCCTGTTTCAAACAAAAAATAAAATAAAATTTGAGGACACGTGACATTTAAAATTGCATCATGCATTTCAAATTAATTATGGTTTTAAAAATTATCCCCAAAGGAAATACACATTTTGATGGGCATATATGGGTTTTAAAATATTGTGATTTGAAAAAAAATCATGATCTATTTGAAAAAGATTTTTTATAAGGTCAAAATATATAAGATTAAACTGTAATTAGAAAAAAAGATTATATACCACCTGAAACTGAGATTATTATGTTTGTCGATTTTAAGATATAGAGGAAATCAATAGTACAGAAGTCTATTTTCATAGCAGAAACTCTTTCAAGCTCTTAGAATAATTTAATAACACTGTGACTAAATAATTAAAAAAATGAAGACCATGTTAATGATTGTAATTTCGACTGGAACAAGTATCAAATGTATGCCTTGAAAGGAAAGAAATAAAATATTATGTGTGCATGGAACTGGCAATTACTGCAGTGAGATCTAAATCAAGTTATATTGATGAAACACTAAAAACCTACAGAATATTGTTTAGATGAGATTAGATTTAAATAAATCCAAGCAAAAGAAAAGCAGTCAAGCAGTTTAAAATACATTTGATGTGAATCATAATGTTTCTAAATTGTATAGCTGGGTGGCCTGAGAAATATCTGCACTTCTTATTTTATCTTGAGTATTTCACATACTTATGCATAGGCAATATAGATATAAGTATAAAGTTTAAAGAGATTCAATGCTTGATGAGCTGTACTATTTTCACTTTAATTTAATTGCCACACTCACTCTTTTTCTAGGCACTTTCTGCTTTAACATTTCTACTTAATTTTTAGATAGGGTTTTTGGATACATCACATTCTCCATTTTTGGTGGGCGGGGGCTGCTGGGAAAGGAGACTACACTATTGAAGGAGTTTAACCTAGCTCAGAAAATGAATAGAAGACTGCAACCTTGAAAAGCCCTTTTTCCTTCTGATGTATATTCAGATAAACTCTTAGCAATTATTGCATCTTTTCTATAAAATTATTTGTACATCAGTCTATCACAGTAGTCAGAATATTTCCTTTTGACACTTATAATTTTATTTTCATTTGTTTTATTTTATTTTCATTTTATTTTTATTTTCATCACTGATAGATTCAGGAAAACTTAATATTTTGTTGCAGTCTGACATTGGTTGCAGCAGAACCTGAAAGTCTGGCCATGTTAATGAATTCCTCTCCCATCCCAAACTGTCTCCAGATTCTAGTGATATGAGTTAATTTTTTTGGAGAACATTAATTTTCAACTCTAATAATGCTAACATGCCATTTTTTAAAGGTATGTATTTCAGAAATTCCATCTTCACTGTCCTGAAATTAAATTTAGAATAATACCATCTACCTACTAATATGCTTTCAAAACAAATAGTACAACAAAAAGGTGAAATCCAACAAAGGCAATTTATAGAGCACTAATCTGTATTGAATATGTAATGCTTTCTAAAACTGCCATTATACTATTTGGAAGAAAGACACTATGTGCAATGCACACCAAAGAAGCAGAGATTAACTCTCCTCCTCCTTCATAGCAGTGGCCCATAAATTATTTAAAAATTGCATGGAAGATTTGATATACACACATACTGTTCTCACCTATTTATTTACTCATTTAATCATTTAGTTATATCAATATGTACTTATGATTAATATTTTATACTTTTGGGTGCAATTCAATACATTTTTTTTTGCTCAAATTGTTCAACCTTTGGTCATTGCAGCTCTTTCAATTGGCTCCTCTATCCCTTTCACGTATATTAACATAACGTGTGTGTGTTTGTGTGTGTGTGCGCGCGCCTGCATGTTCAAGTGTGTGCCAGTTCTTTCTTAGTTGTTGGCACTATGTGATGTTCCAGGCTTAGTATGTTTCTTGTACCAATCCTAGCATTAACCATTTCTTCAAGAATCCCTACATGTTTTATTGGAGAATAGTATTAGAAACCAAGATCTGAATATTAGGTGTGCTCAAGAGTCTCTATTTGATAATAATTATCTCACACATAGATGGACTATAAAGCACAGCTCTTGGGACTAAACAGGGGATATTTCTGGTTCTTTAAATACTGCAAAATTCACAGACTTGCTAGAACTTCTGACTGCTTTAAAGCTTCTTCTGATTATTGAACCAATTTCCAAATAGTCGTATTAAACTCTGCTGTCATTTTAGAAAAAGACAGTCCTATATAGTAGTTAAGGACATGACCTGCCAAAGTTTGAATTTCAGTTCCATCACTAAATGACTGTGTGACCATGGACAGATTATTCAATCTCTGTGGCTCTTTCATCATCTTTAAAATAGTAATGTAAATATTGCCTGGATTGTAGAGTTGTAGGGATTAAATGAATTAATATATACAAAATTATAAAACAGAGCTGGCATATAGTAAGCAATCTAGCAATCTGCGTGTTAGCTATTATTACCCGTATCCTTAGAACTAGAGATATCATTTATTTGTTTATATTAGTGCGTATAGGAGTTTGATTTCACAGGCAATGCAAGATATGAACAGGCATACAAACACTAAACAGCATATTATTTTCCATTCATATATTTATTCATTCAACATATATTTATTGAGAATCTACCATGTGTTCTACAGAGATACTGAGAATACAATGAAAAACAAACAGAGCAAGTCTCTACTCTCATGAAGCTAACATTCTAGTAGAGACAGGAAGAAAAATAAACAAAGGGACATAGAATTCTAGGTAATGATAATACTATACCAAAGTTAAGAAGGGAGACAATATAGACAGCTCTTCAGAGGGTGAGAGTGTCTGCTATTTTAGAGCACGATCATTAAATGCAAGGGGAATTTGAGTAAGGTTACAAATACGATAAAGAAGTAAAGCCATATGTATACTTGTGCTATGTAGCTGTTAAAGTATAATAATAATAATAATAATAATAAAAGAAGTAAAGCCATGAAAATATCTTTCAGACAAGCATTTCAGGCATAGGAAACAGGAGAGTGGTCAGAAATGAGAATGGGTTGTAAGGAACAGCCATAACGTGCCTCTATAGGAATTCATTTTAAGTATGATAGGAATCCACCAAAACAGAGACAATCTAAATTCTCTGTTTTGACAAGATCATTGTGGCAACTGTGTAGAGAATGGGTGTGGGTGAGGGAACCTGTTTATAGGTTTAGTTTAAGGAACAGATGAAGATGATTTGAAATAGGGTGGTAGTGCTACAGGAGCTGGTTGAATTCATTATCTTTTTTATTATCTATTTTGATTGCAGGAGAACAAAAGCAATCTCTGGGGTATGGAGATATGAGAGTATAAATCAGTTGTTTTCAGAGTTTAGTAGCCATCATATATGGATGGCTTGTTACCCTTAGTATTATTTTTTTTTGTCTTTGTTTCCCTTGTGTGGAGAATGGGGTCTCCCTATATTGCCCAGGCAGTTCTCGAGATCCTGACCTCAAGCTATCCTCCCACCTCTGCCTCCCTAAGAGCTAGGATAACAGGCATGAGCCACCGCTCCTGGCCTGGATGACTTAAAACACAGATTGCTGACTGCACACTCCATGATTCTGATTTAATAGCCCTGTAATGGGACCTGAAAACATGTATTTCTAACAAGTTTCCAGGTGCAGCTGATGCTGAGCCACATTTTAAGAACCTTTACTTTAGAGGATAAGAGAAGTGATACTATTACTTATGGGAAGTAAATTATAACTCCTTTTTATTAAAATCCATTTTCATTTTAATTTGTTTTTAGCTGTTATGTTGTGTAGTGGACATGATTTTAGTAGAATAGGACAGATATATATGTATATATAAAATTGATAACAAATACATACTTTGGCTATTGAACAAAAATGTCTTACAAGTGATATGTAGTTTATTTCTATTTATTTATTTATGTATTTAATTTTTGAGACGAGTCACACTCTGTCACCCAGGCTGGAGTCAGTGGCACAATCTTGGTTCACTGCAACCTCCGCCTCTGGGGTTCAAGCAATTCTCCTGCCTTAGCCTCCCGAGTAGCTGGGATTACAGGCGGTTGCCACCAAGTCCAGCTAATTTTTGTTTATTTTATTTTATTTTGTTTTTTTTTTTTATTTTGTTTTATTTTATTTTATTTTATACTTTTTTGAGAAGGAGTGTTGCTCTATCGCCCAGGCTGGAGTGCAATGGCTGGATCTTTGCTCACCACAATGCCTGACTCCTGGGTTCAAGCAATTCTCCTGCCTCAGCCTCCCAAGTAGCTGGGATAAGAGGTGCATGCCACCACACCTGGCTAATTTTTTGGTTTTTAGTGGAGACAGGGTTTCACCATGTTGGCCAGGCTGGTCTTGAACTCCAGACCTCGTGATCCAACCACCCTCAGCCTCCCAAAGTGCTGGTATTACGGGCAAGACTCACTGCACCCGGTCAGATGATATGTAGTTTAAAAGTTCAGAGATTGTTAGTCTCAGGGAATGGGTTTAAATTTAAATTAAGTTATAGTGTGAGTACTTGTGTATGTGTTAATTGGTTAGGAAGAGTAACTGTTGGGTAGCAAGTATAAAATGTTGTTTGAAGAAATAATTATCTCGAGTTATAAAAAAAAACTAGCAGCTCATAAAAACATTGACTAAAATAAATAAATTGAAAAGTTCTGAGTTCAGTTTTACTTTTGATTAGTACTACATTTGATATTTGTTAGAATTTTAATGATCAATAGGGTATCTAAACTGTGATCCTTCATAGTTACTTTACTATATGATAACTGAGTAAATTGACAGATCATGTCAGGAGTTTTGGCCACCTTTAATTTTCATTTATACAATTGTGTATTAGTGAATGTATTGGCTCTTTCGTGAGAATATATTTCCTATTTGCTTATTTTTATTTATTTTTAAGAGAAGATAACTGTAGTCTAAAATTCAGTTCATGAATTTTCTTACTATTTGAACAAAATGGTTTTAAAATACTCATTTAATTCATTTAGAATTTGTGACTGGTTTTTCAAAATGGTTTAAACATTTTAATTCTATCAATTCAAATATTGAAACACTGAGTCAAAAACAAAACACATTTAAATCATTTATTTGCATACATTAATCAATTTAAATGAATCAAATGTTCAGTCAAATGATTGTTCTAATTGGCTTTGAGTCCAGGCCCTGAAATCTCTGTTCTCTTAATGAAAGTCTTTTTGTAAACATGGATTTGTAACACATTTCTCAACATATTTCTGCATTCTCTGACATCTTACTATAATTTACTTTAATTTGCTTCATTATTCCTATTTTATCTAATTGAAGATAAAATGTTTACCAGTTATTTTTTAATACAAGGCCCACAATCAGAAGTTCTCAGGGTGGGGTGTAGGGCGTGTTGAGTGAAGACAAGTATGAGCCATAAAGGGCAAAACATAATAAATGTGCCCTGTAAGACTCCACTATGCGTTTTGGTCTGATTTTTAAAGCTTCTACTTTGTAAAATGGGTAATATTGCCATTGAAAGAAGATTTCTATGTTCTTTTTATGTCCCAAGCTTCATTAGCTTTCATTTTCCATTCAATTTTCATTGAATTTCAAAAGCCATTTTGCTGCCCATGCTCCTGGTATATCCGAGTTATTCAAATTTTTAATATTCAGCTCCTTTTCAGTGATTGGCTTACTGCTCTTTTCCAACAATCAGCAGATTACATCCCCTCCATGTGCACTCCACCAGGTCCTTGCTCTACTAAGTCCTTGTGTGGGCAGCCATTTCTCTGCACTTCTGTTCTCTGACACTGGCTGGGAAACACTTCATTCCCCACTACTCAGCACGTTTTTTATTCCACTTGCAGATTAACCTTCACTAGCCTGCATTTTCTAGGGAATACAACTCCATAGAGTTCTTAAAAGAGTGAGGTCAATCTACGGCTGGGTTTTTGTGCCCTAAATATTGAGAATTTATTCTACTTACACATAGTTCTTTAGCTCGGAAGTTGTTTGGTCAAGTTTTGCTGAATGTACACCCTAGTTAAGCGTTAACACACACGTACACACACATGTACACACACCCAACAAATAGCTTTCTCTGAACATGATTTACTAGGAACTTGCCTGCTTTTAGAAGCAAAATATGTTAAAAAAAAATCTGTTAATTTGTTATTCAAATTCTCCCTCATTTCAAACCCCCTTCACCAATTTAGGGCAACACAAATTGTTGCCCAATCAGTGTTGCCACTAACTTCATCTGGAGAGCTAACATTTTTTATGGTTTTGTATTATTTTGAAAAAAAAAAAAAAAAGGTTTTCCTATTTTTATTGCTTATGTTTGGTTTTGATAATGTGAAAAGAATCCTAATAATTCTGATGCATTGGACTACAGACATACAAAATGTAAACATTAATTGACATAAAACAGAATTTTTTATTTTCTTAACCTTAGTGGTAAAAAAAAGTTTTTAAAACATTTATAGTCCAGTCCAACTTATCAATTATGACTTGTTTAAAACAAACAAATTTTGAAGTCACTCTCATTAAATGGCATAGTTTTAATGGCTGTCTAATTAGTGTGATGTATCACAAGGCACTACTCTATTTTAGAGGAAGCATGAAATAGGTCATTGATGAACTGTTGGAAAAAAGAACCTCACTTATAGTCCCTTCAAAATCAAATATCAATATATGTGTAATTTTCTAGAGAATGTATTTAGGCTTTTGTTTCATAGATACTTAGATATGATTCCCATATTTCATGTACTCCATTTTCATACAACAAAAACAAGATTATAATATAATGAGCAAGCTTTTCAACAAAAATGATACACCAGATACCTCTTAACTCACCTTCTTATGCTCAAGGTGAATTTAATGTATCAGTTAGATCTCAGTCACTCCATGTGAATGGAATGCCTCAGCTCACCTTCCTGTGCTCAATGTGAGTTTCAGGTATCAGTTAGGGAGCAGTCATTCCAGGTGCTGTCTGCCAAACAATATTTCAATTTTTATCAATGTTGTTTTTTCATTGGCATAAGCATATGTTTTTGTATAAGCACTTGAATATAATATTTTGCTCCTTTTATCTTATAAAAATATATGTTGAAAAAGTTTGTATTTGTAATACAGCAATTAAGATTATAAAAATCAATAGGCATGTTCCAAGTACTGAGTGTTATGCCTTAATGAGATGCTTATTGGGCCTAACTTGTCTTTTGTATTTTTTGAATGCAAAAATAGAACATGTAAGAAATTCTAGAAATATGTCACAAAGAATTATCCTACCATTACAGAAAGGTAAGGTAATTGAATAGACGGCAGATGCCTTGCATACTATGTGAAGTTCCCTTTGACTAAAGATCAGATAAAGGCTTTTCTAATACATCTCTGTCCCTACACTGAAAGAAAGAAAAAGTAAAACCAGTTTTTCTATATGAAATGATAAATTTTAATCACATAAATTCTCTTAATACTAATTTACACTGTTTTATCTAATCAAAATAAATGTCATTGTATTTCAACTTTTTCCCACGTGTTTACATATCTGGTCATAAGATGAGCATGTGATTATATCATGGCATTATTAAATGGACAAGTACTCAAATGTGGAGTTTATGGTGATTAAGATGAACAGGTGTCTCTGAAGCAAATTGATTACGTTCTAAATAGCTGTTCACATTTCAAAGACAAGCTAAAATATAATCTCAGCAAAAACAAACCCACTTACATTTTCTATCCTATTACTTTGTTTGGAATAACCACAGAAGTAGTCACCCTAACCTTCACTAAATTATTTTAATGGGATTCATTATCTTATTCTCGGATAAGATCTGATGTATCATTTTTGACTGTGGAAAAGCTGGCTCAGTTTCTAACCATCTTGAAAAAATGGGCAGCTCTATCTTGTAACACTATAAATATAGTAAATATAATAACAATTCGAAATGAAGCTTGCTGGAATTGAGTGTTAACTTCAAATCCAGTCATATCCTCCTTCATTCATATTTACATGGTATATGGCACTTGATTACATATGAGAGTTTTGTTAATAAAGTTATTTAGAACTTAAAAATCTTAAAAAAATAAATATTTTAAGTATATAATGGCTCAGATTCTTTATAGAGGAAATGAATATTTTAGCTAAGTAAATATGCTTTTAAATATAATTACATGTGTAGTCTGGTGACTTGCTACACAAAGTATGATTCTCTGAGCAGCTGCTGTATTACCTTGAAGTTTGTTAGAAGTAAAAATTCCTAGACTATTCTTTATACCTCCTGAATCAGAATGAGCAGATCACGCAGATAATTCCAATGCACGTGAAAGTTTAACAAGCCCTCCTTTGTTTTATTCTCAATGTATTTAGAGTTCAAAATTAAATTATATTTATCCCAAGTGCACCATTCAATGTGTCTGTGTCCACTTAGACACAGGATGACAATAGTGGTTTCTGTTTATTTAACATTGACTTACTAGGTATGTAGTAAGTCCTAATACATGTTGGGCTCTGCACTAGGTATTGATTGAACAGAAATGGCTCATTCCCTTAAGGAGGTCCAAGTCCAGGGTAAGAACAAAGAGAGAAATTATTTCCCTTCAGTATAACAATGCTTCTTCTAAAAACATGAGAGTTATGAAATTCACCTCCATATGGCAAAACTATTTTTAAAAGTGGTGGGAATAATTTGACAGAAGTTCTTGTCTGTAAATTTCCTCCTAAACCCAAGTAAATGAGTCTTCTTAGAAATTTGATGAAGATCAAATTTTACTATAATTTGAATGATACATACATTGATGTTTATTTACATATAATTTAATATACATATAATAGAAATAAAAATAATGTAATACATTTGTATATTCCATAAATGCAATTTACCTTTACATTTTAAAGACAGAGAGATTAAGAATGAAATGAGGTCAAGGAATGGTAAAAAGTCAACTTGAAATTCAACTTCATTCTTGCAAACAATGTAAGTAAATATTTTCTCACTAGATCTAATTAGACAACACTCAAGAAGTTAACAGTGTAATAATATTTTTCCCTGCAACTCTCATTTTTAGTCATGTTGCTGACAAATCTTTGATAAATATATAACAGGCATCCTTTTATGACCAAATATATAACATATAGGGCCAATTTACTTAATAGGATATATAGCTTAATCAGATCTAAACACAACACCTTTTAAAGACAATCACTTCTATGAAAAACTGATGGAAAGAGAAAAGCAATTTTCAATTCTTTATTCTACAATTTGAGATCAATAATCAAAAAAAGAAATTAAAGAGTTCTAACTCTGTCTTCTAACTAGGATACATTTTTAAACACTAAAATCACCATTCCCTACATTAACCATTTAGGGAGATTTTAACTGCTGTTGTATTCAGGAAGCAATAGAATAAACTTGAAAGATTGTGCCCTCTAACAGAAGCAGATGGCCTGTCTGAGATTTTGCAGATCAGAAGCAAGTCTCATTTAAAAGCAGCCAGAAAGCAATGGATGATATTCAAACCCTGAATGCAGGAGAAAAAAACACTGTTTCTAGGATTTATTTGGTAAAATCTGTGAAATTTGGGCATATGGATATGATAGAAAGGAAGAATTTTAGAGCCATCTTTGAAACCTGTCCAGTTGAATTAGATGATCCATTCCCTGTAATTAAGACTAAGTAGTTGGTATATGTCACGAGCCAAATTAATACAAATTAATTCTAAAACCTTGGAAGGGACATGCCATGCTCATCTATATAGCATGACCCTGAAGAGGACATTTGATTATGTCGGTAAGATTTCATTGTTAAAAAGAAATGTCGCTCTGGCAAATGCTGAACAAGGCAAGTAAGTTTTTCAGAGGGTAAAGTGCATATTAATTAGATGTAAATTAGCATGCTGAGGGCATCATTTAAGTGACAGCTTCCAGAAAACTCAACCGTACCGTCTTCTGTAGAAGAGTCTGTCACTTAAGGGTGAGAATACTGCTCTTCAAGAATACCCTATTCCATTTATAATCTTATTTGCTTCCTCTGGCGTTTAAAGAATGACATAGTGAGGTTCAAATGTTCAGTCATTTTAGATTTGTGAATTGAAGGCTGTGGAAAACAATGGTAACATCCTTTTGTATGTTTACTATAACCCACTTCAGACACATTCATAGAGGTGGACACCTATCCCAGGAAGTCAAGGCTGATCAAACTTGCCATATTGATTTACTATAATGTCTACAATCTTCATAATAACTTCAGTCTAGAAGAATATATGGTATTTTTTTTTTAAAAGAAACCTTCCAAGAGACATCAGTATAGGCTTCTCTTCATCTACTGAATTTGGATCCTAGCTTTCTCTGTTCTTTTTCTTTCCATTTTACCTTTCTCTTCAGGTTGCAGTTTTATTTTATCTTTATCTTACATTAATTTTTCTCTTTTCCTCGTCTGTTCTCACATGCTGTACTTAAATATTTCTTCTCTCCCTCTTTTCCTCTTATTCCCTTCTTCCACTCCAACTTATATTGTTTTCCCCTATCCTTTGTTTTCCTGATTTTACTTTTCTTTCTCCCCACTTCAGCTTTATTACAATATAATGGACAGGTTAAATTGTATATATTGACAGTATCTGAGGATATTGACAGTGTACAAGGTGATATTTTGGTTATATGTCTACATTGTCAAGTGATCATATAAAGCAAATTAGCATATATATCCCTCACATAGTTATCATTGTTGTTTTGTAGTGAGAAAAATTAAGATCTAATCTCTTAGTAATTTTCTGGTATATGATACATTATTATTAATTACAGTTGTCATGCTGTATGATAATTAGAAATTATTCATTTTGCATAGCTGAAACTTTGTACTCTTTGACAAACATCTCCTCATCCTTCTCACTCTCATCTCCTAGGAAGCCCCACTCAACTGTCTAATTCTAGGAGCTCAACTTTTTCAGATTCTACATATAAGTGAGATCATGCACTATTTGTCTTTCTGTGGCTGGCTTAATTTTATCTGGCATAATGTCCTTCAGATTCGTTTATGTTTTTGAAAATGGAAGAACTTTTTTTTTCTTGTTTAAGGCTGAACATATTACAATGTGTATACATACTATGTGTGTGTGTGTGTGTGTGTGTGTGTGTATATATATATATAAAATTTTATTTATCCATTTATCCAGTGATAGACCCTTAAGTTGATTCCTTATTGATTCTTTATCTTTGCTCTTAAAGGACCATGCTGTGATGGATAAAAGAGTGCAGATGTCTCTTTCAGATTCTGATTTCATTTCTCTTGTATATACAACCAAAAGTGAGATTGCTGGATCATATGGTAGTTCCATTTTTTTTATTTTTTTGAGGAACTTCTTTATTATATTCCGTAAAATCTATACTAACTTACATTCCCACAAACAGTGAACAAGCGTTACCTTTTTTCCACATCTTTCCCAACACTTGCTATCTTTTGTCTTTTTGATAGTGGCCATTCTCACAGTTATGAGGTGACGTCTCATTGTGATGTAATTTGCATTTCCCAGATGATTAGTCAAGTTAAGCATGTTTTTCATAAAGCTGTTGGTCATTTGTGTGTCTCCTTTTGAGAAATGTCTATTTAGTCCTTTGTCTATTTTAAAATCATGTGATTTGTTTCCTTACTATTGATTTCTTTGCATTTCTTATATATGTCAGATATTATCTACTTATCAGATGTATTCTTGGCAGGTGTTTTCATCTGTTCTGTAGGCTGTCTCTTTAATGTGTTGACTTTGATTGTTGGTTGTTTCCTTTGCTGTGTAGGAAGTTTTTTAGCTTGATATAATCCCACTTGTCTATTTTTGTTTTTGTTGCTTGTGCTTCTGGGGTCGTATCCAAAAATATATTTGCCCAGATCAATGTTACAAAGCTTTTATCTTGCATTCCTCTAGTAGTTTTACAGTTTCAGGTTTTATGTTTAAGTTTTCAATTAATTTTGAGTTGATCCCCGTGTTTAATGTAAAATAAGGGTCTAATTTCATTTTTCTGCATACAATATCCAGTTTCCCAACATCATTTATTAAAGAGACTTTCCTTACCCCATTGTGTTTTTGATATCTTTGTTGAAAATCACTTGACTGTAAATGCATGTATGTATCTCTGGGCTCTCTATTCTGTGTCATTGCTCTATGTATCTGTTTTGATGTCATGACCATGGTGTTTTGGTTACTATAAATTTGTGGTAGATTTTAAAATCAGGTAGTGTGATGCCTCTGGCTTTGCTTTTTTTTTTTTTTTTTTTTTTTTTTTTTTGCTCAAGATTGCTTTGGCTATTCAGGATATTTTGTGGTCCCACAGGAATTTTAGGATTTTTTTTTTTCTGTGAAAAAAAAATATGTCATTGGAATTTTGATAAGGATTGCAATGAATCTCTACCTGCGAATTGCTTTAGGCAGTATGGATATTTTTCCAATCCATGAATATGGTATCTTTCCAATTATTTGGTGCATATTTGTTCAATTTCTTTCATCAATTATGTCATAGTTTATTGAGAACAGATCCTTCACTGTGACTGGAAAAATGATCCAGCTGCTCGCTGCTTGTAAAAGGTGCTGAAATAATAATGAGGTGTGATAGAGGAGACTTTATTATCCATGCCAGCAAGGGGAAGAGTGGATAGAAAAAATTTTCACTATTCAACTGGTGGAGGAAAGACAGGGGTTTTTAAAGGGAGAGTTTGAAATCCAGAAGAGGTTGTGGAGGTGGGTAGTAGATGTCAGACAGGATGACTTGCTCCAGTGGTTCATCTTGAAATATTTTTCCATCTAGTGAAGGGGCTGATGCCATTGTGGGCCCGATCAGGTTACAGATTAATCACAATCTTGCAGCAAATCTCTAGCCAGGAGTGGATTCCCACCTTGAAGTAATCTTTTGTTGGAGAAAAAATTCTGGAGGTGTCTGGTCCATAACAGGATCTGACCCCTGAAGCTTCTAAGGAAATATATGACCAGGTACATGAGCATGATGTGTGCTTTACAAACACCTCGGTAAACAAATGTGCACGAGGAGAATAAAGTGGGAAAGGGAAGGGAGTGGAGGAAAGAAAACAATCCAAGGCTGTAAAACACATGTGTAATTTATCTCAGAGCTGCATCTTGAAACTGGGGAGAAAGGAGGACAGACAGGAAAAAGAAAATTTTAAGAATGCAATTTAAGGCTTTCCACTTTGTTACATCACCTCCTTGGTTAAATTCATTTCTAAATATTTTACTTCTTTTTGATACTATTGTAACACCCCCTGTACTTCCACTTGTTACCACTTCCCTGATCCTTTTTGATGTTTCTCCTTTCCCTCTTATTCCCTTATCTTCTCTCCCTCAACCATAATGATTTCTGTATCGCAGTCATCTGCCTGTTTTCAGCCGCTTGACCATCAACTGAGAAGGGTTTCAATCTTGTCTTATTGTTGTATTAGTTAAAGTTTTTCCACACAAATGTTACTATATATCTATATCTATATCTATCTCACAAAATCAGTAGGAGATATAAATATATATAAACATACACATATATATGTATACACACATATATATGTATACACACATGTACATATGTATACACACATATACAAATATATGTATGCACACATATACATATATACACACACATATATATACACACAAATATGCATATGTATGTATACACATATATACATATGTATGTATGAGAAATTACCTCACGTGATTATGGAGACTGAGGAGTCCCCAAATCAGCTGTGTGCAAACTAGCCACCCAGGAAAGCTGACAGTATGATTAAGTCCAAGGCCAAAGGTCTGAGAACCGGGATAGTCAGAGAAGATGAGAGGAGATGTTCCAATTCAATTAGGCAGGCAAGAAGCAAAAGTAGAGAATTCCTCCATCCTCCACCTTTTGTTCTATTTAATCTCTCAATGGATTGGATGATGACAAGTTTCACACATTGAGGAGTCAAGTCTACTTACTGAATCCACCCATTCAAATGCTAATCTCTTCCAAGAACACCCTCACAGTAACACTCAAAATAGTGTTAAATCTGGGCACCCTGTGGCCATTCAAAATGACACATAAAAGTAACCAACACATGATTCTGCCTGGAGTTTCACTGGCTTTTAATGCATTTTGTTGCTGTTGCTTGTAAGGTGGAACTATTATTTTTCCAAAATTATATATTTTTATTTTGTTTTGAGTAAGAGATAAAAGCAAGCT
The DNA here is from genome assembly GCF_024542745.1 of Macaca thibetana thibetana. Lineage (NCBI taxonomy): Eukaryota > Metazoa > Chordata > Mammalia > Primates > Cercopithecidae > Macaca > Macaca thibetana. Next base: position 61,558,920 of record NC_065585.1, read on the forward strand.
AAACTTCCTGTTCATTCTTAAATAATTTCAGTATGATATAGGAAAATTCAAGCATAAGATGATTTTTAAAGAATCGAATTAGCTGTCTTTGTTTCAATATTTCCTAGAGGTAATCAATTCATGAATAACTACATTGCTGTAATTAATTATATTGTATGATAGATCTAATTTAATTAATTGAGGCAATTTCACAGTGAAATTTCTGTGCAAGACAATGATTTAGAGGTTATTTTTGGTATTTTAGGCCACAAAAATATCATTATCTATATTCTATTATTATCCTAAATATTGCCTCCCATCAGTCAAAAAAAGCCTTTAGGCTTGTAACCATGAACTTATTTCAAAGATAGGGAAACTATGCCTGATGTTATCTAAGTACCAATGGTGTTAGTTAATGAGAACTTATCAAGTCCAAATGTAACAGTCTATAATACATATGGAAGTGTGGCAATAACGCATAAATTAAATAATAGTTGATGATGGAGGTTTAATAAGATATGTATTTTCTTATAGTTCTGAGGTTTTATGATTATTTGGTTGACCTTCCAAATGATGAGATTCCAGTGACCCCACTTCAAGCAGTCAATTCATGAGTACTGATGGGTATAAATAAAGGAGGTTAAAAACCTCTGTGTGTGTGAGTATGTGTGTGTGTGTTTACATTTTATCAACTTATCAGCTGTCTCCACCCAGTATTTGAAGTAAACTGTCATTTTAACAAATACAAGAGGACATAGATAGGTAAAAAATTAAAGGAATTTTCAGAAACTCAAAAGGAGCTTTGCTGGAAAAAGACTTTGGGGTCATAAAACACAACATAAAATTAAATATCTATTCTCTTAATTCAAGTTTTTTCTGATATGCCATCTCTAAAGTATTGTTCGCCACTGATTTTGTCCCTAGTTGTGCTACTGTTCCTCTGTCATTCCAGAAAACTTGAGCAGCTGAAAAAGCCTTTGAAAAATTATGACTGAGACAGTGAAAGAGATCTAATCTAACTGACTCTATCTTTGTTCTAAACTTTAAGCTGTCCTTATTCCTTCCTGGGCATAGGATGGACTAACTTTAAGAGGAACTCAGTTTATAGTGTATGGTTTAAAACAAGTATAATAGTAGCCCTTTCCCAAAACAACCTCCTTCTTTCCTGGGGACTAGACTGCCTTTGTAGGACTAACAAATTAGTGACAAGGTTAGACATTATGGTTTAGGAGTCATGCGGCCGGAGGCTACAAGATTCTGACCCTCCCTAAACTGCTCTTTACATCAGTGCTTGAGATATTTTGCAGACCCAACACTTTTGGATTAGCTGACACCACCCAGATGGATAAACTGGCTCATCTGATCTTGTGGCCCCCACTCAGGAACAGACTCAGCACAAGAGGACAACTTCTACTTCCCATGATTTCATCTCCTGTATCACTGGCTTCCCCCTACCCACCAACTTGTCCTTAAAACCTGATTCCCAAATGCTGGGGGAGACTGATTTGAGTAATAATAAAATTCCTGTCTCCGGCACAGCCAGCTCTGTGTGAATTACTTTTTATCTATTGCAATTCCCCTGTCTTGATAAATCGGCTCTGTCTAGGCAGTGGGCAAGGTGAACCCACTGGGTGGTTAGAAAGTTGGGGGATCATCTGGGATTGCCCTTGCAGCTACCTGCCCATGGTTCAGTAGCTCCCCTCCAGCGACGGATCCAGAGACCAGCCCAAGCAGCTGCCTAGTTCTCTTAGACCAGGGACTGACTCTGGTACTCTCTACTGGCAGGGTGCTGCCAACTCAATGTGCATGGATTTAATAGCAATAGAGAAATAGTCCTGGGGAGACATTCTTTAACTGTAGCCCTATCACAGGGTGTCTTTCTGTAGCCCCATGATGAGGTATCTGTCTGGAGCCACACTGCAGATTGTCTGGGTTGGTGAGTATCCTAGGCATTGCCAACACCTCCTTCCTTCTACAGACTGGTTCTGTATCCCCACAGTGGGGTATGTCGGTAGCCCCATGGTGGTGTGTCTGTTTGTAGCTCTACCACAGGGTGTCTGTCTCTGTTTGGCTCCTTTCAGGGTTCTGTTTGTAGTTCCATTGAAGGTTTGTCTGTAGCCCCATTGAGGAGTGACTGTTTCAGTTCAGCTCCTTGTGGGTCTCAGTTGGTTCTCCCTAACCAGTAGGAAGAGTCTTGGTTCAGGACACTTCTCAGTCAGGAAGATGTAGGGGAAATATTTCAGGTGGAAAATAAGAGCATAAATTAGGAAGGGATATTCTTGGAGTTCTTGGTTAAGGATCTGAGTTGGAAATCCTTCTGTCCATCTTGTCTTTGTGTGTGCTTGTATATGTGGAGAGGATCCCTGAATAAATTAATGATAGAAGTCCAGCAGGCCTAACTCAGAGAACCCCCTTTATGTGTCTGGTCACATTTGATGAGCCCTGAAGAAAACTCAACATAACTGCCTGGGGTGACTATCTGCTCTTCACCTTGCCCAGAGACCCCAGTGTGAATTATCATCTGGAGGTTATCCCTCTCGACCTGAAGTGGATCAAAGAAAAGAGGGATCAGTAAACTTTGAGCTTTCCTGGTTGATATTGAGGGGTGAATAAGGTGACTAATATCTGTTTTGTTATGTGTATCGTGCTTCGACTGGCATGGAAAATGTTAATTTGATTCTCCATGCAGCCCATTGGGCTACAAAATTAAAAATATTTTGTCTATGGTTCCATAAAACAGAAAAGAGTGATTTTCTTTTGTAAAGTGGCTTGAACCCCACAGCTATGGCACAGTGAGCAGGGTCATCAAAAGCCACTCCATTCTTCTGGAAGCTGGAGAGAAAGGGAACCTGGAAACCTGATATGCTGGCAAATAGGGTAAGAAATTCTTACCAGCCAAGTTTCTGCTGTCCGTCTCTCTCTCTCTCTCTCTCTGCCTCCCGCCCCCCTTCTTTTTCTGTGTGTGTGTGTGTGTGTGTGTGTGTGTGTAAATGGTAAATATCACTCTTTGTCTCCTCTGCAAGGGTTTGATTAGTAGAAAAGAAAGAATTCATGAGAATAGTCTTTGAGGTTATAGGAAATCTGATGTACTTAGTGCTAAGAATTTGTCTTTCTGTGTTTTTCTGTAATGGAGAGAGGAGTATCACAGGATGGAATGTGGGTTTAAGACCCCTATATAAGCCTGCATTTCAAGCCAGCCCAGCAGGCTGATCAGTTACAAACTTTGCTGTGTGTCCCTGAAACCAATATCAGACGAAATTTCTCTGTCTTGTTTTGTGTCTTTAAGACCTTAACCCTGTGACCATGTGGGGATACTTTCTCTTGGTTTCCACCATCCAGAGGATAGGAATTTGGGGGTTCATATCAGAGTTATCCCTAAAATTATCTTGATAAGTTAAAAGCCTTTGCAAACTTATAATTGGCTGCTCTAGGCTTCTTCTGGGAAAAGCAACAGAAACTGCCCAATGTTGTGTAGCTTAGTAGCTAAGGTTTCATCTTTTCAAAGTGATGGCTCGGGTTCAATTATTGGCTTTCAGAAAGATTCATTTCTGGTTTGTTATTTGTGTAACTTTGACATTTATTGAGGTTCTCCCTTCCCCATGGATAGCTTCCGATTTTCTGTCTTAGGATTTTCCTTTCATAAATTACCCTTGTAGATATTCTAAATCTTAAAAAGAAAGAAAGAACCTGCTTACCATCTCTTTGAGAAAACTTATGCATCCATGGTTAAGTTATAACCTTAGTTAAAACTTGTTAATTTCATGTGGGAAGTTACCTGGTAGAATTCAAAAGCCAGCAATATTGGCTGTCCTGGCAAAAGAAGATAATTAAAATAACTGGTAATAAGATATTTAAAATAAGTTTTTTTTTTTTTTTTGTTTTTTTGTTTTTTTTTTTTTTTTTTTTTTTTTTTTTTTTAAAGAAAAAAAGAGCTCTGTGGTTTAAATCAGCTTATTTAAGAATGGGCATCCAAGCTATATGTATTTAAGAGACTTTAAATTTTCCCTCTTCATGAATTCTGTTTTTCTGAAAAATTGTTTCTTCAAAGTAGATTCAATTATTCTCCATTTTGTCTTCCTGCCACTCTTGATTCCCACAAGAGGAAACTTAAATTCTAACAGTCTGGGATTCCCAGGGAAGAACAGAGGAACCACAGATCCCATTGTGGGAAAACCTTGGTTTTCCTCACTGAAGCCTAGATATTGAAAGAGTAGTTGAAATTGATCCCTCACAAAATCTAATCCTTGTTCTTCTTTGTATTGTGTTATCTGATGGTTTTGAGTTTTGGGGGTATCAAAAATTACTTTGCATTAAGGGAGAGCTTTTAGCCTTGTTGTGTAATATCTAGGTAATATATATACACACACACACACACACACACACACACTTTAAGACATGGCTAATGTCAGTTATGAACAGAGAGCTCTTTGTGTACTTGAATCAGAGAAGCACGCTGTTGGCCACCTGGAAGATACAGAAACATCCCCAACCTCCACTGAGGGAAGGTGAGACTCCCATGGGGGATGGGTGATTACACTATGGGCTGATTGGCTTTGGGTTGCCTTGCAATAAAGTGCCTGGCGGAAGCACTGTAATGTCTTCTCCCACAGTATTTCCCTCCATTTGTGGATCCAGGATCCAGTATAAAATGGCACCCTTAATTTGGGAGATCAGTTTTTGCCTTCTAGCTGTGCTTCCTTATTAGGCCCCAGAAACTGGATGCTTTCCTGGCCTTACTCTTCCAAAGTCTCCACCCTGAAGCCAGTAATTCGATTCAGAAACAGGCAAATAAAAAGGCTTAGAAATGCTGAATCTTCTGTCTTTATATGTATTGTTTGTGCAATGTTTATATAAAAAGAGTTCTGATTAATTGACTTAGAAAAATAAGTGCTTAAATCAAATATTTTATCAGAAAAATAAAAACTTTAATGTATTTTGTTCGTGTGACTTAAGTAATTTTCTGAAAATAAAGACAGTTTAAAAATTGTTGGTAAAATAAATATATCTTCAAAATTTAGACGTTTGGTCTAAATTAAGGTGAGATGTTAGATTTGCTAAATGTTTTAAGGTAACAAACTGCTTCTTTAACTTTTAAAGTTTGTTCAATTTATCAACTTTGGAGCATTAGATTCTGGATAAGGCCTGGGGATATGTGGAGCTTGTCAGGCCCCATAGCTATGCTGAAGAGAGTCAGACTTTATCTGCACTTCTGTCTGATATCCTAGGTTCCACATGTGCTACATAAGTAAAATTGCTTACTAATCAGGTTTTCACCAAAAATAAGATTTGCTAAGTGGTAACATTGTGACATGTAATTGAGACTACTGGAGAAACAGTTTTACACACAAGATGTGCAAGGAAAGTGTAACATGTTTTAGGAAGGCATGGAAATACGGCTTTTGTTAAAGGGAATGTAATTTTGTGTAGTTCAGAGTTTTAAAGATTGTCTTAACCTAAAAGAGTACCAGGACAAAACAAGGTTTAAGAATGGTGAAAAAGGTTTATGAAGGGTTAGTCTTGTAAAGAAAGTTCTGTGGGTATGAGCAAGTTGGCTAAGATTTAATTATTTTCCATAGGTTGAACATTGAAATAAAAGCACACTATGCAGGGCCAGAATCTGGTCTGGGTCCATCTGTCCAGATAACAGAGTTTTCTTAGAAAATTGATGTGGTGTTTAACAGAAAATTATAAAGGGTTCTAAATAGTTTATGAAAATCTTACCTTATTGTCAAATTAATTAAAACTGGTTAGATATGTAAAACTTTATTTAAGAACTATCCTTAGCATTAAAGACGCACTCATGCAAATATAAAGTTTGATTTCCTCTTTTGAAAAATATTTTTCTATAATATTAAATGATAATGAAAGGATTTTGTTTGGCCCTTGGGTAAATAGCAGGAAAAAAAGTGGGAGGAGAGAGGAGAGATAGATTCAGTTGGCCTCATGCTATCTTCATTGGGTCTTGTTGTTTGAAAAGCTAAGTCTGCTTTATTAATGTAAAGGTTTCTCTTTTTTCAAAAATTTGGAGTTCTTTTGGCCAAATAAATGACTGATGGTGACCTGGGATTCTATTTTGTAATATCTAGTGTTTTAAATATTTGATATTTGATAAACTTTCCAAAATCACATTATGAATTATGTCTCTTTCTAAACTAATCTTGTAGGTATTAGGTCCCCTGAAGTCCAAAAATGGCATGTTTGGCTTATTTTGTATAAAAATAATACAGGAAGCATTGTCAAATATAAAATGGTGTTTGACATTCTTTGGACTGTATTTGTATAAATATGTTGTTAATATGTCTTCCAAAATTAAGAGAAACTCCTATAATTCTGATATGACTTAGTATATGTTATCAGTAATAATTTTAATTTTTATGTTAAATTATTGTGTACCACTGAGGTAACAAATTTACTTGGCAATTGTATCTTTAACTGTGACTGCTCTAATATTTTTGTCATCCATAGACAATTGTCTTCTTTTGCTCATCTTTAAATGATGGTTCTGTAATTAGATATGAAACTCTAATAGGTGCTGTCAAATGAATGTTTCTGATTAATAACTCTGGAGAGTGTGACATTACAATAGAGGAAAAACTTTCAAATAGAAGACTGAAGTAATTTTTTTGACTTTTTGCTTAAAACGTTGATGATACTTTTTGGTTTTCCAGAGCTAAGGAAACTTTTCTTTTGAGCTATTTACCACTTTTAACAAATGAGTAAAATATACTTATTTGAACAAAATTTGGAGCATATTTGTTTCTCTCTACCTGATTTTTCCAGAATTTGAAAACTATTTGTGAGTATTCTCAACTTATGGCAGTGTAATTATTTGCATAAGGGCAATAAGAATCTGTTTTCTTTTGTAACAGGACACAATTGGAGAAACTGATTGTTTTACCAAGGTTTTGACTGGAATGTCATGCTTTCTTTAAATAATCAAAGTTGACTTATAGAGCCCCAATGAAAGCCCCTTGGGAAATCTGGCCTCATACCTTGTCTACACGGTCCCTATTCAAGGTTCCTGACCTGTTGTAAGTAAAGAATGTAACTTTCTAACAGGCTCAAGAGCCCCAACTTCTCTTGAGACCTCAAGAGGAATTTATCCAACTCCTAGGTATTTGAGGGTACAAACCTATGGCTGGGCTCAACTTTAAAATGTCTTACCTGAGATTTCTTATGGAACAGAGTGCTATATCAAAGCCAATTTTAAAAGCCTATGTGAAAAAATAATAATTCTTTATGCAAATAATCAGGCCAGGTACAATAAGACTAAAGTTTATCTTGTGAACAAATAAATTCTATTATAAATTGTTTTGAATACAAATGGGGGTTGGAGAAAGAAAAATTATGCTTCAAAAGAAAAGCTATAAATACACAGGTTATTAGCTGTTCTTGAGTGTTTTTTTGTTTTTTGTTTTTTGGTTTTTTTTTTCTGTAGTTTGGAGTCAATTCTAAATTCTTTGCCAGTTACAAGTCCCCAGACTAATGCTTTCAAATCTTTTCTTTTAAAACTGGGAATTGCACACCTTACTCTAGTAGTCATTATTTAACTTTTAGTACTCTCTTCCCTTAAATACAGTACTAAAACTATAGATGACAATACTAAAGCCTTTGCCATGCAAGCCTTGGAACTCCAGCCAGGCCTGCATGAGTCCATGCAGACAGTTACAAAGTGGTCCACTCCTCTCACCTTGGAGTCAACAGTTAACCCCAGGATGCCCCTTGTAAGCAGGAAGAAACCAGAGCAATTGATGGCCCATCTTCACAGTCTACACCTTAAGATTAAGGTGTTTTAAAACCCAAAAGGAGGGATTGGAACTGCCTTTGCAAAGTTATCACTGAGACAGTGAAAGAGATCTAACCAACTCCATCTTGGTTCTAACCTTTAAGTCGTCTTTGTTCCTTCCTGGGCATAGGCTGAATTAACTTTGGGAGAAACTTAGTTTATAGTTTTAAAACAAATACGATAACAACCCTTTCCCAAAACAAACCTCTTTCATGTCTAGGGGCTAGATTGCCTTTATGGGACTAACAAATTAGCCACAAGATTAGAAATTATGGTTTAGAAGCCATGAAGCTGGAGGCTACAAGATTCTGACCCTCCCTAAACTGCTTCTTAGATCAGTGCTTGAGGTATTTTGCAGACCCTGCATTTGACAGATCATCTGGCACCACTCAAATCAATAAATAGGCTTATCTGATTTTGTGATTCCCACGCAGGAACGGACTCAGCACAAGAGAACAGCTTCAGCTTCCCATAATTTTATCTCCTACCTAATCAATCAGTACTCCTGGCTCACTGGCTTCTCCCCACCCACCAAGTTGTCCTTAAAAACTCTGATCCCCTAAGGCTTAGGGAGACTGATTTGAGTAATAATAAAACTCCTGTATAGTCAGTTCTGCATGAATTACTCTTTCTCTATTGCAATTCCCCTGTCTTGATAAATTGGCTCTGTCTAGGCAGTGGCAAACTGAACCCACTGAGTGGTTACACAGCCTTGTCCATGGTGGATGTTGGGTTTAACAGTCATAACTTTGCCACTGTGTAAAAACAGAATATTTTGGAAACAAACAAATTTGAGTTAGATTCCCAGTTATTATGTCTATCATCTATTAGTTTTGGTAGGTTAAACATGTTATATAATTATTTGTGCCTTTGTTTTCTCATCTCAATTCTGGAATTAGGAAAACTCACAATAGTATTCTAGATATTAAATCACCTTAGGTAGTATTTATTTAGTAAAGTGCTATCTTTTTTTTTTTTTTAATAAAATGTGTTTCTCATTTAACTTTCATAACAATCTTATGACATATGTATTGGCCTATTTTTCGGGTTCATCCATTGAGTTTCAAAGGGGCTAAGCCATTCCCAAGGTTAGAGTGTCAGTGAATGGAGAAGTAGATATCTGGAAGGTTGGCATAGTCTTCTCAGGTTTACCCAGTTGGAGGTTAGCAATTGTTGCCATTCTTACATACAAATATCCATTGTAAAATTCATAATAATAAAAGCAGCTTCATATAGACACTGTGTAGGGAGGTTATAATGAAAGAGAGAGAACCTATTTTAACATAGCAGAGAATAATTAGCCACAAAGTAAATAGCATCTAATTCCTCTTCTGTTTCCAACTTTGATGTCTTATTTTTGAAGAAAAACTTTAAAACTACTGATCAAGAGATAAATTGACTTTATCAAAATTATAAACTTTGATATCTCAAAGGATAGTCAACAGAGTAAAAGGCAATCCCCTGAATGGGAGAATACATTTGCAAATCATATGTCTGATAAAGCTGATAAAGCATTGATATCAAAAATATATAAAGAACTCTTACAACTAAACAGCAACAAAACCAAACAATCCAATTAAATAACACAAAAATTCCAGTAGATATTTCTCCAAAGAAAATATGCAAATGGCCAAAGACACATAAAAAGATCCTCAACATCAGTAAACATTAGGGAAATGCAAATCATAAGCACACCCAATGAGATATACTTCACATCTATTAGGGTGGCTATTAAAGAAGAAAGGAAAAACCAACCAACATAACAAAATAACGAATGGGTTAGAATGTGGAGAAATTAATTGGGATCTTTGCGCATTGCCAGTGGGAATGTAAAATGATGTATCCACTGAGAAAAATAGAATGATAGTCCCTCAAATTTTTTTAATTGCCATATAATCTGACAATTCTACCTCTGGATATATACCCCAAAAAATTTAAATCAGGGAGCAAAAACTTGAACAGATATTTGTACACAAATGTTCATACCAATATTCTTCACAATAGTGAAAAAGTGAAAGCAATCCAATGTCCAATGGACAGACAAATAAATAAACAAAATATGATGCATACATAGAATGAAATACTAATCAGCCTTAAAAAGAAGGAAATGCTGATACATAATATAGCACGGGTACACTTTGGTAACACCATGCTAAGTGAAATAACCCAGACACAAATAACAAATATTATATGATTTCACTTATATGCAGTAGTAGATTAGCCAAATGTATAAAAATTGAAGCTAAAATAGTGGTTCCTGTGGCTGCAGGAAGGAGATACATTGTGTAATGGGTATACGGTTTCAGTTTGGGATGATAAAAAGAGTTTAGAGATGGATAGTGATGATTATTGCATAACAATGTGAAGGTACTTAATGCCACTAAACTGTACATTAAAAAATGGTTAAAATGGTAAATTTGATGTTATATGTATTGTACCACAATTTTAAAATAAACTGATATGTGAAAGATAATGTGTCTTAATTTCAAATATATGTCATGTTACATACACAAGTTCCACTTCATAAAAGGAATGATAGAAGCTTTGTGAATGCACATTTCATTACCCTGGATACTTTAAAGCAATACATAAAAATTTCCCCGAAATAAAACTATTAGCTGATTTACATTTACAAATTTGTGCAATTACTCTTCTGGCTAAAGCTGATATATATTTATGAATTTGTGCAATTATTCTTCTGGATGACAATAATCTAGTTCTTTCTTCAAGCATAATATACATACATAGATACATATATTTATGTTTAGATTTCATATATAGGCTGGTCGAGGTTGCTCACGCCTGTAATCCCAACACTTTGGGAGGACCAGGTGGGCACATCACCTGAGGTCGAAATCATAATCAGCCTGGCCAACTTGGTGAAACAGCATCTCTACTGAAAGTACAAAAATTAGCTGGGTGTGGTGACAGGTGCCTGTATTCCCAGCTTCTCAGGAGGCCGAGGCAGTTACTTGAACCCAGGAGGCGGATGTTATAGTGAGCAGACATCATGCCATGGCACTCCAGCCTGGGTGACACAGTGAGACTCCATCTCAAAAAGAAAAAAAGAATACATGTAAAAATATAATATTTTATATATATATATATATATATACATAAAGTATCTTCTTTAGTAATAAGATAATAATTAAAGCCAGCTTTAGTCTTGAAAAACAGTTTCATCATAAAAATACAAGCAAATCCAAAACATAACTTAAACTGTATGAATATCATGACCAGGAAGTATTTTATTCCAAAAACATGCTGACATATATTATTCCCTCTTGATTCAACTAGTTCAGCATTTCTGGTCTAAATTAGAGTCAAAATCTTTCAAGTTTTCTTTAAGAAAAAAAATGACTCATATATATTACAGAATAAAGGGAGCAAATTTTCCCCGGGTACCTGGATTGTTAGTAGTAGTAGTATAACACTTATATAATGTAATAATTCTTCAAATGTAGTTTTGTCTACTTTACAGGAGTGTTAATCATATTCTATCTTTTTTTTGATCTTGGTCTTTAACACAGCACTATAAGATGATAAGGGAGTTATAATAATGAGATATGGAATATAAAGAATTATAACCTTTTCAAATTTAATTAAATTTATTTCCTCAATCATACAATAAATATATGGAAATTCATGTTATTCTTTCAATAGCAGTTTCAATGTGAACATGCATTCTTATAATTGGCCTAGCAAACTTTGTTCACAGACAAATACTTCTTAGCTTGATGACAGTAACATACAATGTAATGGATTTCTTTTGCAGGCTGGGTTTCCAGAGAAGAAACCGCGATAGAGATGACTGTGCAGTGTGTTAAGGAATATTCTTGGGTTCAATACCTGTGAATGAAAAACAAACAAACAAACAACAGCAACAACAACAAAACAGCATTGGGCAGGGAGAAGTTGGGCTGTATTATAGCCTCAACAAATTCCTACACAAACTTCATAAGAGCTTCTGGAATTTTCCCAAGTCAGAGAGAGGTGTCAGACCTTTATGTAGTTTAACAACGGATAATTTGATGCATATTTCCCTGCAAATGTGGTGGGGGCATAGACCTGAGGAATTTTCTCAGCCCAATCAGTTCCTAAGCTAAGATCTGAGGGCTGTCTGGTGGCAACAACGCAAGCAGCAGAAAAAAGACATTTTTGTTACTGAAGAAGCATCTGGGCAGCACATCACAGCAACCACTATTGTGTTTTTCCATATAAAATTCTCATTTGTTCTTGATAACTCTATAAGATAGCCAGGGCAAGTATTATTCAAAGTTAAGAATGGAAATTTAAGGCAAGGAGTTCATTTATTTTATTAAATACAAAATTAGCTTACACAACATTAGAAAGAAAGATAATGCAAAAGCATTTACCTATTGACACTAATTTGTGATATATGTCAGAATTATTTAGAGTAGTTTGATGCTAAGAAAAAAAGCCACATAGAAAACCAAACCAGAAAAAACAACAACAACAAAAAAAAACCTGATAAATTTCTGATGATTGACTGGGGAAGCTCGAATCTCTTGCTGTAATTCAGAATCATTTCTAGCTAATACTTTCATTTAAATGTTACAATGTCACATAATGTGAAGTAATTAAGCTGGAAGACAGCCTAGAAATTTTTGTCTATTATCTGTATTTTTTTAAATGTTTTTGGTGCATTTTCTTGTACTACAACTTCAGATAGCCTCCTGCTGAGAAATGAAGGTAGACACAGCAGTAGATCATGTTTTTGACAAGCCTAAACTTGATGACCCATGCACAATATACTTACCTGCTTCCTTTTTGCAGCATCTTGACAAGGTCATCGTGCATTAAAAGGAAATATTCAGAATGTAACACCCTAATGCTCACTTTTCTTAAAGAAAGTGTGCAAAAAGGTATAATTTTAACACATCGCCATCATTTCTGACTACATAGTAGGCAGTTTTGTTCATTGTAAGTGAACTTCTTGCATGTAAATACATCAATCAGAAAGTAAAGTGTTCCAAGTAATAGCCAGCTACAACTTTGAAAGATGCATTTGTTGACCTCTTAGTATCATTGTGGCTTAGAACTAAACCAGGTGTTTTCAAGCGTGTTTCGCAGTGGAACCCTTTCATTAAGCACAGATTGAAAATGGAGTTGTTGTGTATATATAGATGTAGCTCCAGGGCTTAGAAACAAGCTAGCTTGGTCCTCCTTCCACCTCAATCATAACTAAGGCTTTAATCTCAGAGGACCCCAAAGATACTATAGAGTAAAACTGGGAAAACCTCTCACTTATTGTCAAATTTTAGAAAGTATCAGAGTACTATAATAGCTATGTGTCTAACTCCACAATGACACATTCTGAATATATATTTTAGCACCTAACACTGTATGTGACTAGCTTACACATGTATATTGTCTACTGGCCTATATTTTAAGTCAGAATTGTATATTTTTGTTCTCCCTCTATATATCACTCTCTACATTACCTGAATATAAGTTTGGCACATTGGATTGAACAGAGCAAACTAATAAATATTACTTTAATATGGTTATAAAATCCTTCATAGCAGACAACATTTCTGCATTAGTATTCCATTTATAAAATCCTAATACTTACGTGAAAAGAATATGAGCCAAAAGCTGTAATTCCTATACATCAGAATGTTTTCTGATTAGCTAATCTTTTTTCTTGACCTACAAAGTCTACTGTCTGACTAGGGGTGAAATTTCCTCAAGGTTATACTTCAGACAAAGACATCCTGGATAAATGGCATAGGACAGTGAATAGGAAAATAAAGATGTACTTTAAATCACAACATAGTACTTATTTTCCATAGAACAGTCTCAGGCTTGCCTCTCGGCAAGCAGAGTGGAGCTTGGAGAATTCACCCTAAAGCAACCATTTCTGTTAGGAATACAATAGGGTAATCCAATCTTACATTCATAAGAATCTAGGTGTTGCTAGATGTTTCTTTTTTTAGAGTCCATTGATTTGTATTTCCAGATCCTAGACATCTAAGGCAGCTATATCAGATAGCTGATAATAGTTTTCCCTTATCTTTTAAAGCCCAAACAAGGAGGTGTTATGTATCATATTCTAATGCTTCCTTCCTAATATATAAATGTTCCAGTTCTCTAATGTATACTTATACACATATAGAGGATATATACAAATAATTATCATATTTTTATTCCCACATTTTAAAAGTGGGAAAAAAATATATATACACACACACACACATATGCATACATACACACATATGTACATACATTTTACAGTACAGTATTATACAATAAGCCTGATAACTCTAATACATTCTGGGAAAACTGTGAGTTTGTTAACTTGTAGATTTAATCCTCTAACATGCTAATGAAAGAAAAATCTTACAATTAATAAATGCACAAAAGTTATAAATGTTTATATAAAAGTGTATCCTTAAAGACATCTATATCAGAAAGGAAACAAAAGACTTCACAATTAATTATAACATGTTATTAATGCTTTGCATTCCATCATTCCTCTTGAAAAGCTATTTAGCTCCAACAGAGGTATGCTAACCAACACTGTGAAGAATCAAAATTGCATTTATGTGACTTACACTGGTTCATCAGTTTCTGTAATTAACATTTATGAAGCACAGATAGTTTCCAAAATTTTGCATAGAACATGAAGAAGATAAGTGTACTCCCTATTGGGATTCCGATTAATAAGTTTTCTCAAGGAAACTTAATATTGGCCACTGTTAAATGAATGGGGGAATAAAAAAAACCCTAGAGCTGAAGGATTTGGCTCCAAAGTTATTTATATTACATATCTTAGTGACAGGTACTTAATTTCACACCTGTGAAGTATGATTCAATGTATAAAATCACACAGTGAATTGACATTAAAGACCACATTGGTTTCATTTTAGATATTCTGTTTACGTGAACTTTATATTTAGACTTCAAACTGTTAACAAATATAGAAAAACATTTTTTAACTCGCTAAGCAATTATTCTGTGACTTGAAAAATGTAATTTATTTTTAAATGTACACACACATATAATCTAAGACAGATTTGGTCAATATTGAAAGACAGGTCTTACAAATTTGTAGAAGTGTGTGGTTTGTAAACCACATTGTGTTCACATTACAATACCTCATTCAAAGTTAGATCTTCACAATTCAGTGATCTTGAAAACCCAAGTATTCTTATTTCCACTTTTAGATGAGAAAACTGAATCTGAGAATAAAGGAACAAAAGTCAATAGCAGAATCTGGATTTGACCTAGTTCATTTCATTCATTTCACATGCTAAGAACCAGTGTATTCTCTTTCATAATATTAGCCAATTTCCAGAAAAGTGAATATTAGGTTTGAAAATTTTTACATGCTCTTATTTCTATGCCTTTAAAACACTGTATTTATTAAGCATTCATTTCACAAAACAGCCAGGCAAAATTTCACCCTGGCTTGCTCCCAGGTCACTGCTCTGGTTTGGCTCTCGCTGGTCCTGAAAAAGGGGAAGCCAAGAACAGCTGAGCCTAAAGGAGCATCCAGAGAATCATTGTCATCCCAACAAGGCTAATAGTGATCACAGCTGCCAAAAGGAAATACAACAGTGATGATATGGGTACTGAAGCACTCAATAGTTTTGTTGAGTCTTGAAAGTTATTCATAAAATGCTGTGATCACAGTGTTGTACCACTGAGAAAGTAGGGTGTGTTTAATCATCCCCTGGCAACTCTTTGCTTGTTTCTTCTTTGTCAGTGTCAAACCTGGCTAGTCTTTTAAAGATTTCAGCTTTAAGTATGAAAAAAAAAAAAAAAAAAACACACACAATGGAAAAAACAAAGTCATGCAATTTTGCGAGGACTGAATTTCTAATAGAATGACATTATAATAGTTAAGTTGGAAGCAATGGTAACAGGTAAAATTAACCAATAAACCTGACAGCACATACAGCAATCTTTAAGTACGAGTAAATTCCCTACTAGCTGTCACCCAGGCACAGAAAAACTGCATTGCTAATGCTATTTCTGAATTGAATTCAATATTTTATAAAACTATGTCTCTCAAAATGACAGCAAGCAATAAGAAGCTGCATAATGTTTTACTTCCATGATTTAAATGGAACATTTTTAAATGATAAAAAAATTCCCTGACTCAAATAAATGATATAAACTAGCATTTTTAATTGCCTTTGACTGAATATAAAATTAAAACCTATAAAACATTATTATATGGTCAACAGTTATAATGATAAGTTCAAGAAAGTCAGTGTCATTTACATATGCTTTTAAGAAAGACTGTAAAAGTCTTTGAACACATTTATGATTCTGATTCAAACAATTTTTTTGTATAGTAAAATGTCAGATAGAAAAGGCAAGGGTATCCTAGTAATAGTTATTGTAACATAGACACTTATAATCCTATAAAGATTCAGTTGCCTATGCTTGGAAAAAGTGTTATAAAAGTATCTGCAGTATGGAATATAGGGAAATATCTCCTATGACACTAGATTCGTTCCATATTGAGATGCGCACAGAAGGGACATACTGGCAGGAGGTTCTATGTTAAGAAGATTTCTAGAATTATATAATTAAAGGGAGTAATAGAGTCTGTTTGATTGAATCCCTCATTATGTTAGTTCATTTTCTTTTGCTTATGACAAAATATCTTAAGCTGCATAAATTTAAAGAAAAATGAATTTATTTATTTTAGTTATGAAGGCTGAAAAACCCAAGGTCGAGATGGCACATATGGTGAAAATCTTGATGTTGGGAGCTCTCTGAAGAGTACCGAGTTGGTGCAGGGTATCACATGGTGAGGGGCTGAGCATGCTCACATGTTAGTTCAGGTCTCTTTTGCTCTTCTTATGAAGCCACTAGTTATACTTTCATGATAACCCATCAATCCATGAATCTAAAATTAATTAATATAATCATGAGGGAGAGCCTTCACGATCCAGTTACCTCTTAGAGGCCTCAACTCTTAATACTGCCACATCAAGTGTTCAATTTCAACTTGAGATTTGGAAGGGACACTATTCAAACCATAACACCCATTTTAAAATGAGAAAAACAAATCTTCCACAACTTAAATTAATTTCCTAACGTCACAAAATAGAGCATGACAAATCAAGTCTAAAATGTATATCCTTATTCTTCCCCTTTAAAATTTTATCGTCATTCTTCTTTTAGCCTTCCTAGAGGGCTAAAATCATAATGGTATTCATTTAGTAAATATTTGTTAAGATGACTTAAATTAAATTAAATCGATTGTCTTACTCCATTTGTGCTGCTATAACAAAATACCCAACACTGGGTGATTTATAAAAAGCAGAAATTTATTTTCTCATACTTCTGGAGGCTGGGAAGTTCACGATGAAGGTGCCCACATTTGGTCGGGTGAGATCTTCTTGCTGCATCCCTACATGGCTGAAGATGGAAGGGCAAGCCAAAGCTTCATGATGCCTCCTTTGTAAGGGCCCTAATCCCATTAATGAGGAAGGAGCCTTTACGGTCTAATCCACTTTTAGGCCCTACCTTTTAACAGGATCACACTGGCAATACCCAAATATTGGAGGTGACACGAATATTCAAGTTAGCATTGAAGACTAACTTTAAAGGTATTGTGTAGAGGTTACAAAGCTAGTAACTGAATATAGAGAGAATGATTGTATTGCAAATGTGCTCATTTGTGTTCTCCTTCAGCTTAATTTTACTTGTATTTTTCTTATACTAAACATAACTGGTCAATGCAGGATTTTAAATCACAATATGCCCAGGTAAGAGATGACAATAAAATGATAAAGTTTCAACTTCACTTGCCACACAATAAATTTGATGTTATTAATTCACAAAAGAGAATCACTTATTAATATATGTAACTTTTTTCCTAAAATTATTTCATAATGTTCATATTTATACTCATTCTCCATTCAAGGCAGAGGCTGCTATATATATTAATATATATCTATATCTATAGCTATTTATAGCTATCTATATATATTTATATCTATCTCTATATATTTATATCAATATCTATCTATATCTTACTTTTGACATATATGTTAAGAATCTGAGAATTTATATATGTACACATACATTTTATTATATATTTATTATATATTATATATAATTATTTTATATTATTATATATGTGTCATAAACCCTTTTATTCTTAACAGATACATCAGGACTAGGAAATAACTTTCATTGAAGCATTGTCACTCACTGTTGTGATGACTATTTCCACAAAGGCTCCTATTGACTTCATGTAACCTGACAGTCTCACTCCTCACCTATACTGCATACTGCTTGCTTTTTGCTCAGTTTCCCTGATGTTGCAACATGAAATGCCTGTAGATATGATCTCTGTACTCACAAATGCACATTCCTCACATATGCATAACCTGTAATTGTTGCAGAGTGAATGTCCTCTAAGCTACTCTGGAACAATGGGAGCCAGATTCAACAAAGAATGCTTCCTCTTTTTTAACCCTGGGTAGAAAATCTAAAAGTACATTTTAAGGATCGGTCCAAAGTTCTCACAGGATCAGGTATCACGTGCATGTGGCAGTAGATAACTTTATAGCACACCTTTCTGTTGACTCCCTCCCTCATATAACCCATTTTCCTTCGTTCATTTCACCACATTTCCCACCTTGTCCCTTATACCTGATGCATGAGATCACATCGAAAATATACCACCTGCATGAATACCATTGTCTAAGGCTCTGATTTCAGGAAAACTGAGATTAAAGTTTAGAGATGTAGTTTCTTTTAATGTAACTAATTTTACTCAGTATAGTTATGGATGGGATCAATCTAAAAGCCCATAATTCAAATGTGAGCTCCAGCAAAATTATAATTTTGTACCTATTATATACCATGGATCTTTGCAATTGTTCATGAAAAGTTGAAATGGCAAATACTTCTGACGCTAACACTAAGGTTAATTCAAGAATATTTAAGGAGTGATTCAAGCACAAATAATTATGTAAATGCATGGCAGAACTGCAAATAAGAAACTTTTAGTTAATTGATTTTTAATTGAAATCTGTTACACGTGATGGCAAAAGTACTGCTAATATCCATAGCTACATATAGATACTAGGAAGTAGTATCATTAACATTTTCTTATTTGATTCTAATAACAACTCTATAATTGTAGGGGTTTTTTTAAATTTATTTATTATTATTATACTTTAAGTTGTAGGGTACATGTACATAACGTGCAGGTTTGTTACATATGTATACTTGTGCCATGTTGGTGTGCTGCACCCATCAACTCGTCATTTACATCAGGTATAACTCCCAATGCAATCCCTTCCCCCGCCCGCCTCCCCATGATAGGCCCCGGTGTGTGATGTTCCCCTTCCTGAGTCCAAGTGATCTCATTGTTCAGTTCCCACCTATGAGTGAGAACATGTGGTGTTTGGTTTTCTGTTCTTGTGATAGTTTGCTAAGAATGATGGTTTCCAGCTGCATCCATGTCCCTACAAAGGACACAAACTCATCCTTTTTGATGGCTGCATAGTATTCCATGGTGTATATGTGCCACATTTTCTTAATCCAATCTGTCACTGATGGACATTTGGGTTGATTCCAAGTCTTTGCTATTGTGAATAGTGCTGCAATAAACATACGTGTGCATGTGTCTTTATAGCAGCATAATTTATAATCCTTTGGGTATATACCCAGTAATGGGATGGCTGGGTCATATGGTATATCTAGTTCTAGATCCTTGAGGAATCGCCATACTGTTTTCCATAATGGTTGAACTAGTTTACAATCCCACCAACAGTGTAAAAGTGTTCCTATTTCTCCACATCCTCTCCAGCACCTGTTGTTTCCTGACTTTTTAATGATCGCCATTCTAACTGGTGTGAGATGGTATCTCATTGTGGTTTTGATTTGCATTTCTCTGATGGCCAGTGATGACGAGCATTTTTTCATGTGTCTGCTGGCTGTATGAATGTCTTCTTTTGCGAAATGTCTGTTCATATCCTTTGCCCACTTTTTGATGGGGTTGTTTGTTTTTTTCTTGTAAATTTGTTTGAGTTCTTTGTAGGTTCTGGATATTAGCCCTTTGTCAGATGAGTAGATTGCAAAAATTTTCTCCCATTCTGTAGGTTGACTGTTCACTCTGATGGTAGTTTCTTTTGCTGTGCAGAAGCTCTTCAGTTTAATGAGATCCCATTTGTCAATTTTGGCTTTTGCTGCCGTTGCTTTTGGTGTTTTAGACATGAAGTCTTTGCCCATGCCTATGTCCTGAATGGTACTACCTAGGTTTTCCTCTAGGATTTTTATGGTATTAGGTCTAATATTTAAGTCTCTAATCCATCTTGAATTAATTTTCGTATAAGGAGTAAGGAAAGGATCCAGTTTCAGCTTTCTACTTATGGCTAGCCAATTTTCCCAGCACCATTTATTAAATAGGGAATCTTTTCCCCATTTCTTGTTTCTCTCAGGTTTGTCAAAGATCAGATGGCTGTAGATGTGTGGTATTATTTCTGAGGACTCTGTTCTGTTCCATTGGTCTATATCTCTGTTTTGGTACCAGTACCATGCTGTTTTGGTTACTGTAGCCCTGTAGTATAGTTTGAAGTCAGGTAGCGTGATGCCTCCAGCTTTGTCCTTTTGACTTAGGATTGTCTTGGAGATGCGGGCTCTTTTTTGGTTCCATATGAACTTTAAAGCAGTTTTTTTTCCAATTCTGTGAAGAAACTCATTGGTAGCTTGATGGGGATGGCATTGAATCTATAAATTACCTTGGGCAGTATGGCCATTTTCACGATATTGATTCTTCCTATCCATGAGCATGGTATGTTCTTCCATTTGTTTGTGTCCTCTTTGATTTCACTGAGCAGTGGTTTGTAGTTCTCCTTGAAGAGGTCCTTTACATCCCTTGTAAGTTGGATTCCTAGGTATTTTATTCTCTTTGAAGCAATTGTGAATGGAAGTTCATTCCTGATTTGGCTCTCTGTTTGTCTGTTACTGGTGTATAAGAATGCTTGTGATTTTTGCACATTAATTTTGTATCCTGAGACTTTGCTGAAGTTGCTTATCAGCTTAAGGAGATTTTGGGCTGAGACAATGGGGTTTTCTAAATATACAATCATGTCATCTGCAAACAGGGACAATTTGACTTCTTCTTTTCCTAACTGAATACCCTTGATTTCTTTCTCTTGCCTAATTGCCCTAGCCAGAACTTCCAACACTATGTTGAATAGGAGTGGTGAGAGAGGGCATCCCTGTCTTGTGCCAGTTTTCAAAGGGAATTTTTCCAGTTTTTGCCCATTCAGTATGATATTGGCTGTGGGTTTGTCATAAATAGCTCTTATGATTCTGAGGTACGTTCCATCAATACCAAATTTATTGAGCGTTTTTAGCATGAAGGGCTGTTGAATTTTGTCAAAAGACTTTTCTGCATCTATTGAGATAATCATGTGGTTCTTGTCTTTGGTTCTGTTTATATGCTGGATTATGTTTATTGATTTGCGAATGTTGAACCAGACTTGCATCCCAGGGATGAAGCCCACTTGATCCTGGTGGATAAGCTTTTTGATGTGTTGCTGAATCCGGTTTGCCAGTATTTTATTGAGGATTTTTGCATCGATGTTCATCAGGGATATTGGTCTAAAATTCTCTTTTTTTGTTGTGTCTCTGCTAGGCTTTGGTATTAGGATGATGTTGGCCTCATAAAATGAGTTAGGGAGGATTCCCTCTTTTTCTATTGATTGGAATAGTTTCAGAAGGAATGGTACCAACTCCTCCTTGTACCTCTGGTAGAATTCAGCTGTGAATCCATCTGGTCCTGGACTTTTTTTGGTTGGTAGGCTATTAATTATTGCCTCAATTTCAGAGCCTGCTATTGGTCTATTCAGGGATTCAACTTCTTCCTGGTTTAGTCTTGGAAGAGTGTAAGTGTCCAGGAAATTATCCATTTCTTCTAGATTTTCCAGTTTATTTGCGTAGAGGTGTTTATAGTATTCTCTGATGGCAGTTTGCATTTCTGTGGGGTCGGTGGTGATATCCCCTTTATCATTTTTAATTGCGTCGATTTGATTCTTCTCTCTTTTCTTCTTTATTAGTCTTGCTAGTGGTCTGTCAATTTTGTTGATCTTTTCAAAAAACCAACTCCTGGATTCATTGATTTTTTGGAGAGTTTTTTGTGTCTCTATCTCCTTCAGTTCTGCTCTGATCTTAGTTATTTCTTGCCTTCTGCTAGCGTTCAAATGTGTTTGCTCTTGCTTCTCTAGTTCTTTTAATTGCGATGTTAGAGTGTCAATTTTAGATCTTTCCTGCTTTCTCTTGTGGGCATTTAGTGCTATAAATTTCCCTCTACACACTGCTTTAAATGTGTCCCAGAGATTCTGGTATGTTGTATCTTTGTTCTCATTGGTTTCAAAGAACATCTTTATTTCTGCCTTCATTTCGTTATGTACCCAGTAGTCATTCAGGAGCAGGTTGTTCAGTTTCCATGTAGTTGAGCGGTTTTGATCGAGTTTCTTAGTCCTGAGTTCTAGTTTGATTGCACTGTGGTCTGAGAGACAGTTTGTTATAATTTCTGTTCTTGTACATTTGCTGAGGAGTGCTTTACTTCCAATTACGTGGTCGATTTTGGAGTAAGTATGATGTGGTGCTGAGAAGAATGTATATTCTGTTGATTTGGGGTGGAGAGTTCTATAGATATCTATTAGGTCTGCTTGCTGCAGAGATGAGTTCAATTCCTGGATATCCTTGTTAACTTTCCATCTCGTTGATCTGTCTAATGTTGACAGTGGAGTGTTGAAGTCTCCCATTATTATTGTATGGGAGTCTAAGTCTCTTTGTAAGTCTCTAAGGACTTGCTTTATGAATCTGGGTGCTCCTGTATTGGGTGCATATATATTTAGGATAGTTAGCTCTTCCTGTTAAATTGATCCCTTTACCATTATGTAATGGCCTTCTTTGTCTCTTTTGATCTTTGATGGTTTAAAGTCTGTTTTATCAGAGACTAGTATTGCAACCCCCCCTTTTTTTTGTTCTCCATTTGCTTGGTAAATCTTCCTCCATCCCTTTATTTTGAGCCTATGTATGTCTCTGCATGTGAGATGGGTCTCCTGAATACAGCAGACTGATGGGTCTTGACTCTTTATCCAGTTTGCCAGTCTGTGTCTTTTAATTGAAGCATTTAGTCCATTTATATTTAAGGTTAAGATTGTTATGTGTGAACTTGATCCTGCCATTATGATATTAACTGGTTATTTTGCTCGTTGGTTGATGCAGTTTCTTCCTAGCCTTGATGGTCTTTACATTTTGGCATGTTTTTGCAATGGCTGGTACCGGTTGTTCCTTTCCATGTTTAGTGCTTCCTTCAGGGTCTCTTGTAAGGCAGGTCTAGTGGTGACAAAATCTCTAAGCATTTGCTTATCTGTAAAGGATTTTATTTCTCCTTCACTTATGAAACTTAGTTTGGCTGGATATGAAATTCTGGGTTGAAAATTCTTTTCTTTAAGAATGTTGAATATTGGCCCCCACTCTCTTCTGGCTTGGAGAGTTTCTGCCGAGAGATCTGCTGTTAGTCTGATGGGCTTCCCTTTGTGGGTAACCCGACCTTTCTCTCTGGCTGCCCTTAAGATTTTTTCCTTCATTTCAACTTTGGTGAATCTGGCAATTATGTGTCTTGGAGTTGCTCTTCTCGAGGAGTATCTCTGTGGTGTTATCTGTATTTCCTGGATTTGAATGTTGGCCTGCCCTACTAGGTTGGGGAAGTTCTCCTGGATGATATCCTGAAGAGTGTTTTCCAACTTGGTTCCATTTTCCCCCTCACTTTCAGGCACCCCAATCAGACGTAGTTTTGGTCTTTTTACATAATCCCATACTTCTTGCAGGCTTTGTTTATTTCTTTTTCTTCTTTTTTCTTTTGGTTTCTCTTCTCGCTTCATTTCATTCATTTGATCTTCAATCGCAGATACTCTTTCTCCCAGTTGATCGAGTCGGTTACTGAAGCTTGTGCATTTGTCACGTATTTCTCGTGTCATGGTTTTCATCTCTTTCATTTCGTTTATGACCTTCTCTGCATTAATTACTCTAGCCATCAATTCTTCCACTTTTTTTTGAAGATTTTTAATTTCTTTGCGCTGGGTACGTAATTCCTCCTTTAGCTCTGAGAAATTTGATGGACTGAAGCCTTCTTCTCTCATCTCGTCAAAGTCATTCTCTGTCCAGCTTTGATCCGTTGCTGGCGATGAGCTGCACTCCTTTGCCGGGGGGGATGCGCTCTTATTTTTTGAATTTCCAGCTTTTCTGCCCTGCTTTTCGCCCATCTTTGTGGTTTTATCTGCCTCTGGTCTTTGATGATGGTGATGTACTGATGGGGTTTTGGTGTAGGTGTCCTTCCTGTTTGATAGTTTTCCTTCTAACACTCAGGACCCTCAGCTGTAGGTCTGTTGGAGATTGCTTGAGGTCCACTCCAGACCCTGTTTGCCTGGGTATCAGCAGCAGAGGCTGCAGAAGATAGAATATTTCTGAACAGCGAGTGTACCTGTCTGATTCTTGCTTTGGAAGCTTCCTCTCAGGGGTGTACTCCACCCTGTGAGGTGTGGGGTGTCAGACTGCCCCTAGTGGGGGATGTCTCCCAGTTAGGCTACTCAGGGGTCAGGGACCCACTTGAGCAGGGAGTCTGTCCCTTCTCAGATCTCAACCTCCGTGTTGGGAGATCCACTGCTCTCTTCAAAGCTGTCAGACAGAGTCGTTTGCATCTGCAGAGGTTTCGGCTGCGTTTGTTATTGCCCTGTCCCCAGAGGTGGAGTCTACAGAGACAGGCAGGTTTCCTTGAGCTGCTGTGAGCTCCACCCAGTTCGAGCTTCCCAGCAGCTTTGTTTACCTACTTAAGCCTCAGCAATGGCGGGCGCCCCTCCCCCAGCCTTGCTACTGCCTTGCCGGTAGATCACAGACTGCTGTGCTAGCAATGAGGGAGGCTCCGTGGGTGTGGGACCCTCCCGGCCAGGTGTGGGATATGATCTCCTGGTGTGCCTATTTGCTTAAAGCGCAGTATTGGGGTGGGAGTTACCCGATTTTCCAGGTGTTGTGTGCCTCAGTTCCCCTGGCTAGGAAAAGGGATTCCCTTCCCCCTTGCGCTTCCCAGGTGAGGCAATGCCTCTCCCTGCTTCAGCTCTTGCTGGTCGGGCTGCAGCAGCTGACCAGCACTGATCGTCTGGCACTCCCCAGTGAGATGAACCCAGTACCTCAGTTGAAAATGCAGAAATCACCGGTCTTCTGTGTCGCTCGCGCTGAGAGTTGGAGACTGGAGCTGTTCCTATTCGGCCATCTTGCTCTGCCCCGGGGTTTTTTTTATTTGTTTGTTTTGTTTGATTTTGTTTTATTTGAGACAGAGTCTCACTCTGTCGCCCAGGCTGGAGTGTAGTAGCATGATCTCGGCTCACTGCAACCTCCGCCTCCTGGGTTCAAGTGAGTCTCCTGCCTCAGCCTCCTGAAAAACTGTGATTATAAGTGCCTGCCACCATGCTCGGCTAATTTTCCATATTTTTTAGTAGATACGGGGATTCACCATGTTGGCCAGGCTGGTCTTGAACTCCTGACCTCAGGTGATCCACCCGCCTCAGCTTCCCAAAGGGCTGGAATTACAGGTGCTAGCCACTGCACCCAGTCAATAATTGTAGTTTTAAAGCTGGGAAACTGAAGCTTTGAACTTACATTCTCTCTCTAAGACATTATATCTTGAACAATGTACCATTAAACATTGACTCAAAATTCTATTCCCTTGTGTTGGAATCCTCTCACTCTGTGTTTGCCGTCGCCTTAACTCTACAATATTGTCAGGAAAACTTTTGGGGACCAAAGAAGCCACTAGTCTATAGTAGTCATTTGACAATTTATGGTTATATATGTACACTCTAATGAAGATATATACTATGTGTGAGTACACATATGAGTAGATATAGCATTAAATACTTGTACCCTAAATGCAGTATACTTTTACTGAAAATATTTTTATCTCTATTTAAAATTGAGCTTCATAGCATTACAGCTAAAATGAACTTCTCTTAAGTATTAGGTCACATGGCAAACTCTTACATAAAATTTATTCATATGTCCTCATTCAGCAATGGTACACATTGGATAACAAACTCTAAAGAACACATAAGACTCTTTCTGACCCATAGCTGCCACTCTCCCTGCAAGCCTTCCCATCCCATTGCATATGAATTTTTGACTCTTCTTTATGACAGTGAAAAAAAGCACTGCTATCCTGATATTTAAAAGTCTGTTCAGAGGGAATTCCAATTAAGAAGACAAAGAAAGAACTTATTGGGAATAGGAAAGAGTATGAGTTTATTTCACTAAGATTTTTGAGATTTAAGGAGTGATTTCCTTAGGTGTATTTGGATTTTTAGAAGCTGATATTTATGATTATTGTGATACACAAATATCTATATCTCTCTAGTTTGGCTGCATTTATAACGAATGACCTGGCAGTTACTGGTTAGAACAGCAGGCAAAGGTAAACCGGGGAGATTTGAACTGTTTTTATTCTCCACTCTTGCAGTTTGAAAATGCAAATGTTACCTTCAGGGGAATACACAGAAATCTAATTTAAAGATATTTAAAATATACCCTTTGGCAAGTTAGCAGTTGTAAATGCCAAATCCACCTAATTATATCCTCTATGCTACTTAAATCTATTCTTGAAAAAATATCTTTTTAGTACTCAGGACATTTCTGACTAAGCAGATAAATATTGGGCTGACAAGATCTAATACATAAAGAGAAATATTACCTATTATTTGCACCCATTTAACTCATTCTCCTGCTGCCCAAAGAATCTTTCCAAAATGCCAGCAATCATCATTTCATTAATATTCTTTAATTATTTAATATAGTACAGATGCCAACTACAGATTATCTCATGGAGTATGACTGCTCCAAAATATTGTTAGTGACTGTTTGGAGTTAATGTGATAAATTTCCGAGGCCACAGACAAGATAAACAGAAGAAAATTCACCACATTGCTTCATGATATCTGTCATACAGAATGAAGCAGAGAGTTCCAATACCACTTAAAAGTGTCAAATGTGTGGTTGGCCTCTCCGCCAAACCTTTCAGCCTGAGCTCTTCCTTCTTCTACTGTCCTACAGCCAAGTGAATACATTCATAGTTCTTGAATGACCTATTCCATTCCTTACCTCTGAGCTTTTGCTTAGGTTCTACATTGTGCTTGGAATGTTCATGTCCTATATAAATCAGTTTGGCCAGCTCCTTTGTGTTTTGGGAGACTGAACTTAATTTTCTCTTCTATGTGAAGACTTTCCTGATTTTTTCAAGCATAGGCAATTACTGCTTCATTGGTGGGTCTGTTAAACTTAGTAAGTGTTAAACTTACTTAGTAAATGTTAAACTTAGTAAGTGTTAGACTGGCTTACTTTAGTCACACTCTCCTTCACTTAGCCTTTTACTCAACAACTCTTGCATCAATAAATGTAGCACAAATATACACAGACACCCACATATATATACACACACATACACATTATATATATATATATATATAGTCTATGCAAGGAACTCTATGTATAATTGTAAAGGATATAGAACTGATAACTGCTTGTATGATTATTTTAATTTAGTCTTATATACCTTAGGGCTTCTGCTAAATATTATAACTATATTGCAATTAATTATGTTTCCCGTATTAAACTTTAAGCTCTTTGAAAGAGCAGTTAGAACATATATTTATTTATATTCCTAGAACTTAACATAGTGCCAGATATAATGTAGGTGTGTAAAAATGCCTTTAATTGCATAAAATTGATTAAATAATCCATTGGGATAGTAGCCACTAATTGTATGTATTTTTTTCAAGCCAGTTATCCATGCCTAGATTGTATACATATATGCTTTTTAATATTGTGGATGGTCTGAACTAGATCACATGGACAGAGTAGTGAGCAAGGAAGACTACTGTAGGTGACTGCTAAAGTTCAGTGTAAATCCCAGCAGTACTTATTGCTAAAGGAAAGTGCAATGTTATGGATCATTATATAAAAAAAATGTGAGTTGTTTGTTAGAGGTTCAAATGAGTCCTCTTAAAATAATGCCTTTTAAAATAAAGCAATTATTTTTGAAGATTATAATAACAAAAAACAAGTGAGTTGTGCCTAGAGAATCTAGGAAACAATAGTAATATTAATCTAGCAACAAAAGTCAAAGGACAAAATTTAACTCACAGCTTCATATTATTATTATGATTTAAAAACACGAAAACTTAGATACACTGTACCTACAAAGGAAACAGAAGAAGTTATCAATATAATAAATTTATTTTTTTTTTGCTTGCAAGTAAATATGTATTCATAGTCTAATTTGCAATTCAGTGTAGAAAAAATATTTTTAATATCCCAGCTTGTTCCTTTTTTCCTAGTGGCAAAATACAGAAAATAGACAAAGGGCTTTGATTTACACGTATGTTAGAGCTCCTAAATTTTATTTTCGCAAATTATGCAGTGGCTTGAACAATTAACTATCTTGTCCCTCGTCGTCATTGTCTATATAGGAGATAGATACAATTCATAATTCTTTCTCTCAGGTGTACGCACACACGTACACACATGCAATAGTATTGTTTGATCTATTCACAAAGTAAGGTCCTTTAAAACATTTGCTTAGAGATGCCTCTATATAGGATCCAAAGCCAAACACAGTTATATGTTTTCCATTTACTGTATTCAATGTACTTAAAGTAATACATAAATAAGCTCAATAAAAGTGAACCTGACAAAATTCAATCAGATTATTCAAAACTGTTGACTGATGTTAGCAATTAATGGATTATTAACTTATACTTGTTTTCTTATCATTTAAACTTAAAGCTTTAACATTTTAAATTAATCAATTTCAGGGCCAGGCATGGTTTGGGAGACCAAGGGAGGAGATTTGCTTGAGAACAGGAGTTCAAGACCAGTCTGGCCAGGAGTTGAAGACCAGATAGCAAGACCCCATCTCTCCAAAAAATTAAAGTAAAAAAAGCCAAGTGTGGTGGTGCACACCTGCAGTTCTAGCTACTCAGCAGGCTGATGTGGAATGATTGTTTGAGTTCTGGAGTTCAAGGATGAAGTAAGCTATGATCACACCAATGCACTCCAACCTGGGTTACATTAAATAAAATACAGTTAGTCAATTTCATTAAAACAACTATTTTATTTTGCAAAAGAACTTGCATTGGTCCATTCTGACATTGCTATAAAGAAACTCCTGAAACTTGGTAGTTTATAAAGGAAAGAGGTTTAACTGACTCACAGTTCTGCAGGCTGTTCAGGAGGCATGGCTGGGGAAGCCTCAGGAAACTTACAATCATGGTAGAAGGTGAAAGGGAACCAAGCACATCTTCACATGACAGCAAGAGAAAGAGAGCAAAGTGAGAGGTGCTACACACTTTTAAACAACCAGATCTCATGATAATTCCATCACGAGAACAGGAAGGGGGAAGTACTCCCCCCTGATTGATTGAATCTTCTCCCACCAGGCCCCTCCTTCAAAGTGTGGGGATTACAATTTGACATGAATTTGGGTGGGGCATAGAGCCAAACTCTATCTAGGCCCATTCTTTATTTATTCTTTCATTTTATCTTAATCATTTTAAATGTATTTGTTTGGAAAAGGATTCTGGAGTAAGATTTATAAAGAACTGGGGACAGAGAAGTTTGGAAATTGTGTTTCAAAGTAATGAACCTGATTTAGACTTTGGAGAATAAAAGATATCATATAATACCAGGTAGGCTGGTAAATAACAGATAGGTAGATAGATGAATATTAGTATATAGATATAGATACAGGGATAGGAGTAGATGTTAATATATATAGATAAATACGTAGGCATAGATACATAAAAAGATATGGGTACAGATATCAAATGTTGACAATCTCCCTCCATTTTACAAAACTCTATGTAAAATTACAGGATATCACATATTTCAAGATATTCCTAGTATACATTACCAGAGATGAGTTCAAAATTTGCCAGCTATGTGGATTATCTCCGAAAATATATGGCTCCATTTTCTTGTTAAATATATAAGACAGGAAGCATTTTGAAAAACACTTTAAATAATTCATAAATTATTTTACCATGAGCTAGACATCTGAGTATTACATTTCTAAACCAGGTAAAATAATGTTACAGAATCTTATTCTACTTGACCAAATTGCTATGAGACATTTCACAGTAATTTTAATCATTTTAAATAGTATTCCCTTGCATCACAAATCAGGTTTGCATCTCACGCCAGTCAGAATGTCAATTATTAAAAAGTCAAGAAACAATAGATGCCAGAGAGGCTGTGGAGAAGTGGCAACACTTTTACACTGTTGGTGGGAATATAAATTAGTTCAACCATTGTGGAAGACAGTATGGTGATTCCTCAAGGATCTAGAATCAGAAATTCCATTTGACCCAGCAATCCCATCACTGGGTATATACCCAAAGGAGTGTAAATCATTCTACTACAAAGACACATGAATGTGTGTGCTGATTGCAGCACTATTTACAATAGGAAAGTCATGGAACCAACCCAGATGCCCATCAATGATAGATCAGATAAAGAAAATGTGATACATATACAACATGGAATACTATGCAGCCATAAAAATCACTTGAACCCAGGAGATGGAGGTTGCAGTTAGCTGAGATCACGACACTTCACTCCTGCCTGGGTGACAGAGCAAGACTCCATCTCAAAAAGTGAAATAAAATTAAACTAAATCAAAAAGAAAAACTATCTATTGGGTGCAATGGTCACTTTCTGGGTCACTGAAAGCGAAGACTTAAATGCATGTGACAAATTGGCATTGTACCTTCTAAATCTATAATAATATATCATAAAAACAGCAATATAATAGGTTGAATTCATGTATTGATACTGATATTAATAAATTTATATTTTTGAGGAAAAAACTTTCAGGTTAACAGTGTTTTCCTTTTAGATTTTTGGAAAATGTATATAAAATCCCACTCTGTCTTTATTCACCTATCTCTCTCTAAGGCTCTACACAGTAGTCTTTTCTCTCCTCTCTCCAAAACCCTGTGCAAATTCATGGGCTCATCTTTTACCATTTTCATCTCTCCAGAATATTTTAAGTGCATCTTTTATATTTAGGATGACTTTACATTCTGGTTTCCTGATATGAACCTCTCCTCAGTGCACAGTTACTGATATTGACCCCGATACGTGCAACAGCACCCAGGTTTGAATGATCAGTACCATAATCAATCTATAAGCCTTCCTTTTTTCACTTTAGATAAGTTTACCTAAATTCCCCAGGTCTTGACAAGATGTTTCTGATACTTTCTTTGCTTTGCTGAAGCCCAGCTCCAACCTGAGAAAAGGCATTTATGTGTGACACTCTCCTCAGAGGGAAATGTTTTCTCACAAGCCCAAACAGAAGGAAAGAGATTGATGTTCTTTTGGTTGTGCATTGCCACTCTCAGATTGCTGCATTGTTCTATAAATTTCCCTGTGTTGAGGTTCAGTTATACATCTGAATCTATGGATCATTCTACCTTCCCTCAGTCTTATTACCTGCGAATATTCTCGTTTCTCCCCAAGTTTTGTGAAAGACGACTTCAAGGCAGACCTCATTCTTGCTGACAAGCTGACTTCGGTCTGGATAGACAAGGGGCATCATTTTTATTTTTCCACACAGCTATTGCAACATTATCTCTAAACTTCCATCTCTAATGTTTCCTCACTCAGAAATATTCCATGTCTGAACCCTTGAATTGCAGTGCTCTTTATTCTAATCACAAATGCTCATCTGTCTTCTCACTCTCATGTTGTATTTATTTTCATTGAGAACACTAAGCACAATGCCCTTTAATTTTGCCTTTGATGTTATTGCTCTGTTTCTTTCCCTTTTTTTCTCTCCATTTCTTCAAGTACTGTAGAATTTTGTTAAAAGCAAATTTGGATCTCATCCTCGTCATGCATCAGGCCATTATTCTTTCTCCTCATTTTCAACTTTTCACTCTTTGGTTGCTTATTGCTTTCAGCATATGAATGTGTTTAAGTTTCTTCCAAAAGACCACAACAAGCAAATAAAAGACTGGCATTTCATAGCCTGCTGTAGATATTTTTCTTCTTCTTTTTATTCTCCATTTTGCTAAGAAAAATCTTTATGAATGGATTCTTTCTCACCACTCATTCAGTGGGCACACTCATCCCAACTCCTCACTAAACTTAATTCACCCAAGCCACCATTTATCTCTTACTTACCAAATCCAATCTTGCCTTTGGGTTGTATTGACACTGTTATTTACTTCCCCATTGAAATTCTGTCTTAAAAAATGATCATGTCATTCTTGCTCATTTCTTCTTAGGTGATTTTGATGGAATTTCCTACCTTCCTGCAACACTTGAAATTTAATTGTTCCCAAGCTTCTCTTCTGTCTTCCCCTCTTCTTCATTTGATACTATTCTGCTTAAAACTGCTTTTCACTAAAAGGAAAAGGTAAAGGCCTTCCAATGAACTACAAGGTTGTAATAAATGCTGTGATGCAAATCTCTCCTGCAGGGGTAAAGGACTTATTCCATCCACAGTTGCTTCCAGCATTCCCATCTATCTGGGAAATAATCCAGTTAAAAAGAGCCAACATGCAGCCCATGTCCTAACTGGATGCTGGAGTATTATATTCTGGCCCCATTCCCAAAGAATAATTTCTTTGAAGAGCCACCTCACTTTTCAACTTTTCTCCCAGATTTTCCTATCCTGCCTCTTAATCTTCCCAAGCAGATTTTTATCCTGAGAGCACTTGCTAATAAACATTGCACATGCTAACGTACATCTCGTAGTCTGCCTCCCAGGAAATCTAACCTATAACACTGGTATAGGGATCATCCTAGAAAGCAGATTCTTAAATAGGATTTTGGAGTTGGATGATCCCCAATGAGTATTCCTATTGTTGGCAGCATAGGCAGTCAGTATACATGGCCCTTGGAATAAAGTAGCATTGCAGTTGTTACCAATGGTAACATTTACCAGTAGCAATGGTAAATGGTAAACTAGAGTGTGCAAAACTAGAATACTGTATTGGTAGATGAAAATGAACCAGTAGCATATATCAGGTATTAGGAAATATGGGAGAATTACAATTTATGTAAACAATTTAACAGTGGTTTCTAGGGAAAATTGGTATTTTAAAAGCTGATAATAATTAATAATTAAAAACTAAAGGTAAAAGCTATAGAACCAACTTGTTGGGAAACTAATTTCCTGAACCTAGAGAGCAAAGAGAACTTAGAACTGAGAGCAGAACTTAGTCATAAGAAGAGGAGAGCTCTGGAGATTAATTCTCAAGCTAGAAAAATATGCTATGCCAAGCTCAGGTCCCTGATGAAAAAAAAATTAGACCTTGGACAACGAGATAGGCATGTCTAGGTTGATGAACTTGGATTGCAGAAATGGTCAGCTCCTTTTTATTAAAGAGCTAGCACTCCACTTTCCTTGAAGAGGACCAGAGGACTCTGTCCTGCAAGACAACATATGCTTCCTCAGGATTCCTCAGGATATTACACACATTGACCTCCGGTCGCCTCATCCATAACTTGGGTCAAATAGTATTACTAATTGCCAGACATGCTAAAGGAGGAAAGAAATACTATCAAGAAAGGGTTGCAGGACCAGAAAGAGAAGGCAGGATATATGCTCAGGGTGTTAGATCAAAGGGGAAAGATAACAAAATTAGATAAGGGAAGCCTTATTAATTTGAGAGCAATTTCCAAGAATGTAATACTTTGACCAGAATTCAAGGAAATGATGCTAAGAAACTCCTAGAATGACTATTAAAAATGATAACCCTCATTAAGTAAGAGAGAAATGCCAGATCTGCTATAGGGAAGAGTGGAAATGGGGAGGAAAGGCTTACAGATATCATCATGGTATTGTACATATAACATGTAAGGACAGACAATCAACTTTCTGACCATGTCCTTAGGAGGGCCTGTAGGAAACTATTCAATAAACAATTAAAGAATATCTGAAGAAGATACCAATTGATACGGTTTGGCTCTGTGTCCCCTTGCAAATCTCACCTTGAATTGTTAATCCCCATAATCCGCATGTGCAAAAGGCAGGACCAGGTGAAGGTAATTGAATCATCGGTGCAGTTTTCCCCATGCAGTTCCTGTGATAACGAATGAGTCTCACGAGATCTGATGGTTTCTTAAGTTTCTGCCATTTCCCCTGCTTGCCCTCATTCTCTCTCCTGCCACCTTGTGAAGATATGTGTTTCTCCATGATTGTAAGTTTCCTGAGGCTTCCCCAGCCATGCGTAACTGTGAGTCAATTAAATATCTTTCCTTTATAAATTACCCAGTCTCAGGTATTTCTTCATAGCAGTGTGAGAACAGACTAATACAGTAAATTGCTACCAGTAGATGGGATGCTGCTATAAAGATACCTGAAATGTGGAAGCAACTTTGAAACTGGGTAATAGACAGGGATTGTAATAGTTTGGAGGGATCAGAAGAAGACAGGAACACGTGGGGAAGTTTGGAACCTCCTAGCGACTCCTTGAATTGTTTTGGCCAAAATGTTGACAGTGATATGGACAATGAAGTCCAAGCTGAGCTGGTCTCAGATGGAGATGAGGAATTTGTTGGGAACTGGAGCAAAGGTGACACTTGCTATGCTTTAGCAGAGACTGGCAGCATTTTGCTTCTGCCCTAGAAGTGCCACTTGAACTTGAGAGAGAAGATTTAAGGTATCTGACAGAATAAATGTCTAAGCTGTAAAGCAGTCAAGAGGAAACAGAGCATAAAACTTTGGAAAATTTGCAGCCTGACAATGCAATAGAAAAGGAAAACCCATTTTCTGGGGAGAAATTCAAGCCCGCTGCAGAAATTTGCATAAGTAATGAGGAGCCAAATGTTAATCACTAAGACAATGGGACAAACTTCTCTGTCATGTTTAGAGACCTTCACAGCAGCCCCTCCCATCACAGGCCCAGAGGCCTAGAAGGGAAAACTAGTTTTGTGGGCGGGGCCCAGGATCTTGCCGCTTTGCGCAGTCTCAAGACGTGGTGCCCTGCATCTGAGCTGTGGCTACAAGGAGTCAACGTACAGCTCAGGTCATTGCCTCAGAGGGTGCAGGTCCGGAAGCTCGGCAGCTAACATGTGGTGTTGGGCCTGCGAGTGCATAGATGTCAAAAATTGAGGTTTGGGAGCCTCTGCCTGTATTTCAGAGGATGTACGGAAATGCTAGATGTCCAAGAAAAAGTTTGCTACAGGAGCAGAGCCCTCACGGAGAAACTCTGCTAGGGCAGTGCAGAAGGGAAATGTGGGGTTGGAGTCCCCACAGAGTCCCCACTGGGGCACCGCCTAGTGGAGCTGTGAAAAGAGGGGCACCATACTCCAGACCCCAGAATGGTAGCTCCACTGACAGCTTGCACCATGCACGTGGAAAAGCTGCAGACACTCAATGTCAGCCTGTGAAAGCAGCCAGGAGTGGGGCTGTACCCTGCAAAGCCACAATGGCAGAGTTGCCCAAGGCTGTGGGAGCCCACCTCTTGCATCAGTGTGCCCTGGATGTGAGATTTTTAAGTTTCAAAATGGTCTCCTTTGACTGCTCTAATGAGTTTCAAATTTGCATGGGGCCTGTAACCCCTTTGTTTTGGTCAATTTCTCCCATTTGGAATGGATTTATTTACCCAATGCCTATACCCTCAATGTATCTAGGAACTAACTAACTTGCTTTTGATTTCACAGGCTCATAGATTGAAGGGACTTGCCTTGACGTAGATGAGATTTTGAACTTGAACTTTTGGGTTAATACTGGAATGACTTAAGACTTTTCGGGAATATTGGAAGGTCATGACCATGTTTTGAAATGTGAGGGCATGAGATTTGAGAGGGGCCAGGGATGGAATGATATGATTTGGCTCTGTGCCCCTACTGAAATCTCGTCTTAAATTGTAATCCCCAAAATTCCCATGTGTCAAGAGGGAGACCAGGTAGAGGTGACTGAATTATGGGGTAGTTTCCCTCATGCTGTTCTCATAATAGTGAGTGAGTCTCATGAGATCAGATGGTTTTATAAGTGTCCTACATTTCCCCTGCTTGCACTCATTCTCTCCCCTGCCACCTTGCGAAGAGGTGTGCTCCTCCATTATTGTAAGTTTTCTGAGGCCTCCCCAACAGAACTGTGAGTCAATTAAACCTCTTTCCTTTGTAAATTACCCAGTCTCAGGTATTTCTTCATAGCAGCATGAGAAAAGAATAATAAACCAATATAGCTAAGAATCTATTTTATGATCCATAATACATTTCAGGACTGGGTTAACTGGGAGTAATGGCAATGATTTAACCCTAAAGCTATAAGTCAGATGGTGACACTAAACTGCTAGATGCCAAGTGGGTGCCATTTTGATAAAGAACAGAAAAAGTAAAGTGACTACCAAGGATCCTAACATACTGAGAGCTATGATTGGTAAGTAATATCACTCAGCATTCCCAAAGATTAGATAAACAAACAATTAAAAAGAACATTTCTCAAAAAAGTTGGCACAGAACTTCTAAAATCATGGAGTAAGGACCTTGATGAACAAACTCTCCAGCAAAACAACAATATAGGTGATGAAAATTATTTTTTATGGAAAGACTATTTAAAGTATACTCAAAGGACACAATTTTCAATTAGGTCTACCCTACCTTAAATACACACATGAAAGCATGTGTGCGCGCGCACACACACACACACAGACACACACACTAAGCATGTACTCCTAACTCTCTTTTGTTCTTTCTCTTTTTCTGTTTTCACAGCATTTACCAAATTATAGAAAACTATTAATAAATTTTGTTTATGTAATTGTTAATTTTTATATAATAAGTTAGTATTTGTATAATAATTTTTATTTATATAATAAATTATAATAAATGGATTTTACATATTTATTACATTTAATTTTAATTTTTGTCTCCACTAAAAAAAAAAAATAAGCTCAACTATGGAAGAATAAGTGACTGCTTCTTTTTTGCATACTACTTACTTATTTTAATATACATATAAAGACACATAGGAATGTGTCCTAGTATACATTAGACACTTAATAAATACTTGTAAAATAAAGGAATGCACTTGGTTTCAATTTATCACTATGTGATTATGATTTACATATTTATATTGCTAGTTGAAACGTCTCTCCTGATACTTCAATCCATATATTCAACCAGCTATCAGACATACATTCACAAATTTCACAAGCATTGTCTAAGTTACTTGTCCAAATTATCACCAATGATGAACTTTCCAAATATGCCTTTCCTTCAACACTTCATGTATATGAATTATATACTAATATATTTAGAAAGCAGGTAGCTATTCTAAGAGCATATTTATGTACATCAGTTACCTTTCCAAATTGTCCTCAAATTTTGTCCAACCCCATAGTTACTCATTAACATTGGTCAGTATATTTTATGAAT
Source organism: Macaca thibetana thibetana (assembly GCF_024542745.1). NCBI lineage: Eukaryota > Metazoa > Chordata > Mammalia > Primates > Cercopithecidae > Macaca > Macaca thibetana. The sequence goes on from NC_065585.1 coordinate 61,596,136, forward strand.
TAAACATGTTCTACATATGCCTGTTGTTCTCAGATTCAGACCCTTACTAATTTTTCCTCTGTACACAAAAGTTTTAAAGTGCAAACTGACTTACTGTACTCCTACTTAAAACGCACATGGAACCTAATTTCCTATTTTAGTACATTATTTGCTTTTTTCTGTGAAAATAGCATGCACTCTCGTGGTGTATCAGTTAAGATGTATTTGGCTGCAAGAAACACAATGGCAACCAAAAGTAGTTTCAAAGCTGGACATTTATTTATCTCACATAAAGAGAATCTGAAGATAGACTATTCCAAGTTTAGTTTAACAGCTCAGGCTGGGCGCTGTGGCTCACACCTGTAATCCCAGCACTTTGGGAGGTTGAAGCTGGCAGATCATGAGATCAGAAGTCTGAGATCAGCCTGGTTAAGACAGTGAAACCCCATCTCTACCAAAAATACAAAAATTAGCCAGGCATTGTGATGCATGCCTGTAGTCACAGCTACCAGGGAGGCAGAGGTTGCAGTGAGTCAAAGTCGCTCCACCTGCACTCCAATCTGGGTGACAGAGGGAGACCCCATCTCAAAAAAAAAAAAAAAAAAAAAGAAAGAAAAAAAAGCTCAAAAAATCAACAATGACCCAGGTGTTATCCAGCTTCCTGCTTTGTCATACTCAGTACACTGGCTTTTAGTTCTTTATCTTGTATCCACGTGCAAGAAAGAGACTCACCATATATATATGTGAAAATATCTCACACGGGAAGACAAAGGAGGAGCAGAACTATGGGTTTTCCCTCATTTGATCAGAAAAAGCCATCTTTCATAGTGAACATGTGTTTCTCCCTCACCACTCATTTGATGTCCACATAGAGGCAAATCACATACTATAAAAACAAGCACTACTCAGATGAACTTAGCTGGAGTGTGTGGTAATTTTGACCAAAAAATTCAAAAGAATATTTATTTATTTATTTATTATTTTTTATTATACTTTAAGTTATGGGATACATGTGCAGAACATGCAAGTTTGTCACATAGGTATACATGTTCCATGGTGGTTTGCTGCACCCATCAACCCGTCATCTACATTAGGCATTTCTCCTATTGCTATCCCTCCTCTTGTCCCCCTACAAGTGCCTTGTAGATTCAGGATATTAGCCATTTGTCAGATGGATAGACTGCAAAATTTTCTCCCATTCTGTAGGTTGCCTGTTCACTCTGATGATACTTTCTTTTGCTGTGCAGAAGCTCTTTAGTTTAATTATATCCCATTTATCAATTTGGGCTTTTGTTGCAATTGCTTTTGGTGTTTTAGTCATGAAGTCTTTGCCCGTGGCTATGTTCTGAATCGTATTGCCTGGGTTTTCTTCTAGTGTTTTTATGATTTTAGGTCTTACGTTTAAATCTTTAATCCATCTTGAGTTAATTTTTGTATAAGATGTAAGGAAGAGGTCCCCTTCAGTTTTCCGCATATGGCCAGCCAGTTTTCCCAACACCATTTATTAAATAGGGAATCCTTTCCTCATTGCTTGTTTTCGTCAGGTGTATCAAAGATCAGCTGGTTGTAGATGTGTTGTGTTATTTCTGAGGCCTGTGTTCCACTCCATTGGTCTGTGTATCTATTTGGGTACCAGCATCATGCTGTTTTGGTTACTGTAGTCTTGTAGTATAGTTTGAAGTCAGGTAGCGTGATGCCTCCAGCTTTGTTCTTTTTGCTTAGGATTGTCTTGGCAATGCGGGCTCTTTTTTGGTTCCAGATGAAGTTTAAAGTAGTTTTGTCTAATTCTGTGAAGAAAGTCAATGGTAGTTTGATGGGAATAGCATTTAATCTATAAATTACTTTGGGAAGTATGACCATTTTCATGATATGGATTATTTCTATCCATGAGCATGGAATGTTTTTCCATTTGTTTGTGTCCTCTCTTATTATTTTGAGCAGTGGTTTGTAATTCTCCTTGAAGAGGTGCTTCACATCCCTTGTAAGTTTTATCTCTAAGTATTTTATTCCCTTTGTAGCAATTGTGAATGGGAGTTTGTTCATGATTTGCCTCTCTGTTTGTCTATTATTGGTGTATGAGAATGCTTGTGATTTTTGCACATTGATTTTGTATCCTGAGAGTTTGCTGAAGTTGCTTATCAGCTTAAGGAGATTTTGTGCTGAGCTAATGGGGTTTTCCAAATATACAATCATACCATTTGCAAGCAGAGATAATTTGACTTTCTATCTTCCTATTTGAATACCCTTTATTTCTTTCTCTTGCAAGATTGCCCTGACCAGAACTATGTTGAATAGGAGTCGTGAGAGAGGGCATCCTTATCTTCTGCTGGTTTTCAAAGCGAACAGTTCTAGCTCTTGTCCATTCAGTATGATATTGGCTGTGCGTTTGTCATAAGAAGCTCTTATTATTTTGAGATAAGTTCCATCAGTACCTAGTTTATTGAGTGTTTTTAGCATGAAGGGTGTTAAATTTTGTTGAAGGCCTTTTCTGCATCTGTTGAGATAATCATGTGTATTTGGTCATTGTTTCTGTTTATGTGATGGATTATATTTATTGATTTTCATATGTTGAACCAACCTTGCATCCCAGGGATGAAGCCAACTTGATTGTGGTAGATAAGCTTTTTAATGTGCTGCTTGATTCAGTTTTCCAGTATTTTATTGAGGATTTATGTATAGATGTTCATCAGGGATACTGGCCTGAAATTTTATTTTTTTATTGTATGTCTGCCAGGTTTTGGTATCAGGATGATGCTGGCCTCATAAAATGAGTTAGGGAGGAGTCCTTCTTTTTCTATTGTTTGGAATAATTTCAGAAGGAATGGTACCAGCTCCTCTTCACACCACCAGTAGAATTCACCTACGAATCCATCTTGTACTGGGCTTTTTTTGGTTGATATTTTAATAATTACTGCCCCTGTTTTAGAACTTGTTATTGGTTTACTCAGGAATTTGACTTGTTCCTGGTTTAGTCTTGTGAGTGTGCATGTGTCCAGGAATTTATCCATTACTTCTAGATTTTATAGTTTATTTTCATAGAGGTGATTTTGGAATAAGGGCTATGTGGTGCTCAGAAGAAAATACATTCTGTTGATTTGGAGTGGAGAATTCTGTAGATGTCTGTTAGGTCTGCTTGGTCCAGAGCTAAGTTCAAGTCCTGAATATCCTTGTTAATTTTCTGTGTCATTACGTGTCTAATATTGACAATGGAGTGCTAAAGTCTCCCACTATTATTATGTGGGAGTTTAAGTCTCGTTGCTGGTCTCTAAGAACTTGCTTTATGAATCTGGGTGCTCCTGTATTGGGTGCATTATATTTAGGTTAGTTAGTTCTTCTTGTTTCATTGATCTCTTTACCATTACATAATGGCCTTCTTTGTCTTTTTGATCTTTGTTGTTGTTGTTGTTGTTGTTGTTTGCTTTCTATTTGTTCAGTAAATCTTCATCCTTCCCTTTATTTGGAGCCTATGTGTGTCTTTGCATGTGAGATGGGTCTCCTAAATACAGCACATCAATGGGTCTTGACGCTTTATCTAATTTGCCAACCTGTGCCTTTTAATTGGTGCATTTAGTCCATTTACATTTAAGGTTAATATTGTTATGTGTGAATTTAATCCTGTCATTATGATGCTAGCCAGTTATTTTGCCCATTAGTTGATGCAGTTTTCTCATAGTGTCGATAATCTTTACATTTTGGGTTGTTTTTGCAGTGGCTGATACTGTTTTTTTCTTTCCATATTTAGTGCTTCCTTCAGGAGCTCTTGTAAGGCAGGCCTGGTGGTGACAAAATCCCTCAGCATTTGCTTGTCTGTAAAAGGTTTTATTTTTCCTTTGCTTATTAAGCTTAATCTGGCTGGATATGAAATTCTGGGTTGGAAATTCTTTTCTTTAAGAATGTTGAATATTGGTCTCCACTCTCTTCTGGCTTGTAGGATTTCTGCAGTGAGATCTGCTGTTAGTCTGATGGGCTTCCTTTTGTGAGTAACCCGACTTTTCTCTCTGGCTGCTCTTAACATTTTTCCTTCATGTCAACCTTGGTGAATCTGATGATTATGTGCCTTGGAGTTGCTCTTCTCGAGAAGTATCTTTGTGATGTTCTCTGTATTTCCTGAATTTGAATGTTGGCCTGTCTTTTTAGGTTGGGGAAGTTCTCCTGGATAATACCCTGTAGTGTGTTTTCCAACTTGATTCCATTCTCCCTGTCACTTTCATGTACATCAATCAAACATAGGTTTGGTCTTTTCACATAGTCTCATATTTCTTGGAGGCTTTATTTGTTCTTTTTCATTCTTTTTTCTCTAATCTTGTCTTCACACTTTATTTCATTAAGTTGATCTTTAATCTCTGATATCCTTTCTTCTGCTTGATCGATTCAGCTGTTGATACTTGTGTATGCTTCACAAAGTTCTAGTGCTGTGTTTTTCATCTCCATCAGGTCATTTATATTCTGCTCTAAACTGGTTATTCTAATTAGCAATTCCTGTAACTTTTTGTCAAGGTTCTTAGCTTCCTTACATTGGGTTAGAACATGCTCCTTTAGCATGGAAGAGTTTGTTATTACCCATCTTCTGAAGCCTACTTCTGTCAACTCTTCAAACTAATTCTTTGCCCAGTTTTGTTCCCTTGCTGGTGAGGAGTTGTGATCCTTTGGAGATGAGGCATTCTGGTTTTTGACTTTACAGAATTTTTGCTCTGTTTTTTCCATATCTTCGTGTATTTGCCTACCTTTGGTCTTTGCTGTTGGTGACTTTCAGATGGAGTTTTTCCTTGATCATCCTTTTTGTTGATGTTGATACTATTGCTTTCTGTTTGTTAGTCTTCCTTTTAACAGTCAGACCCCTCTTCTGCAGGTCTGCTGGAGTTTGCTGTGGTTCTACTCCAGATGCTGTTTGCCTGGGTATCACTAGCAGAGGCTGCAGAACAGCAAAGATTGCTGGCTGCTCCTTCCTCTGGAAGCTTTGTCCCAGAGAGGCACCCACCAGATACCAGCCATAGCTCTCCTGTATGAGGTGTCTGTTGACCCCTGCTGGGAGGTGTCTCCCCATCAGGAAGCATGGGGGTCAGGGATCCACTTAAGGAGGAAGTCTGTCCCTTAGCAGAACTTGAGTGCTTTACTGGGAGTTCCACTGCCCTCTTCATAGTTAGCAGGCAGGAACATTTAAGTCTGCTGAAGCTGCACCCACAGCCACCCCTTTACCCAGGTGCTCTGTCCCGGGGTGATGGGAGTTTTATCTATAAGCCCCTGTACTGCGGCTCCTGCCTTTCTTTCAGAGATGCACTGCCCAGAGAGGAGGAAACTAGAGAAGCAGTCTGGATACAGCAGCTTTGCAGCATTGTGGTGGGCTCTGCCCAGTCCAAACTTCCTGGTGGTTTTGTTTACATTGTGAGGGGAAAACAGCCTACTCAAGCCTCAGTAATGGTGTACGCCTCTCCTTTCACCAAGCTGGAACATCCCAGGTTGACCTCAGACTGCTGTGCTGGCAGCGAGAATTTCAAGCCAGTGGATCTTAGTTTGCTGGGCTCCATGGGGGTGGGATCCACTGAGCAAAACCATCTGGCTTCCTGGCTTCAGCCCCTTTTCCAAGGGAGTGAATGGTTCTGTCTCACTGGTATTCCAGGCACGACTGGGGGGGGGTGGGGGACAAAAAACACACACACACACACACATACACACAAACAAAAAACAACTCCTGCAGCTAGCTCGGTGTCAACCCAAACGGCCACCCAATTTTGTGCTTGAACCCCAGGGCCCTGGTGGTGTAGGCACCTGGGGGAATCTCCTGGTCTGCGGGTTGCAGACAGTGAGAAATGTGTGATATCTGGGCTGGATAGCACTGTCCCTTAGAACACAGTCCCTTATGGTTTCCATTGGCTAAGGGAGGGAGTTCCCCGACCCCTTGTACTTCCTGGGTGAGGTGACAGCTGACCCTGCTTCTACTTGCCCTTTGTGGGCTGCACACATTTTCTAACCAGTTCCAGTGAGATGAACTGGTTACTTCTGTTGGAAATGTAGAAGTCACTCACTTTCTGTGTTGATCTCGCTTATAGCTGCAGATTGTAGCTGTTCCTATTCAGCCATCTTGCATGGGAATCCCAAGAATATTTATTTTTCATCAGAGGTTCTATGAAGAAATACTTACTCTAATATTATTGCATCTGACACATTCTATTCTATTCCATGATTTTGTATATACATATACAAATTCTGAATCATAATTTATAAATTTTATCCTAATTATTGAAATACAAGTTATAATTTAATCAATTGCTTAACAAATTTCTAATGAGTAAGAACCAATTTTCATAACGGTGGATAAGAACCAAAGTGAAGTATTTCTATGGGTATTGGAGTGAATGAAAACCCCTACCTATATGTGCCTATGAACATTATTATTATATTTGTATTTTTATTGATATTTCATAGTTGTACATATTTCTGGGGTATATGTGATATTTTGATACATGTTTACAATGTTTAATGATCAATTCAGGGTAATTGAGGCATCCATCCCCTCAAACTGTTATATTTTCTTTGCATTAGGAAATTACTGTTCTTCTCTTCTAGCTACTATGAAACATAAATTATTTTCCCATGCAATTTACTGCTGGAGTGGTATCTGAGCAAAACTGAGGATGTTTTAATAAAGAAGAAGGGGAAAGCCAGGCATTAGATAAGTGGTGGTATTTATAACACAAGTTAATCTTTTCATGTACATAATCCATATTTTTTTTTGTTTCTTGTCCTAATTACTAAAATAATGTCAAGATCTAGAAGTACGCCTTTCTATGAGAAGCGGCACGTAATTACCATGAAATGGATTAACTGTCTTTCTTGGACTGTCTCATATTTTCCTTACTTTAATTATGCCCTTCAAAAAGCTTTGGTATAATTGTTAGTCTGAGATTATATTCTCTTTCTTTCTTTTTTTTTTTTCTTTAAATTTATTAGCCTGTGTGCTTCACGAGTCATCTCCTCACAGAGTGCCTGGTATATAGATATTATATATTTTATGAATAACTGAACTAATACCTTTCAGATGAAACTTTAGAATTAAATTTCTAAATTTTTCATATTTTAGTGTGTATTCATAATGTACACTTTAATATACACAGAAAAATGTTCTTAAGTCTGGATAAAAATTGATTTTGTAAAGTGATATACACCAAGTTATATATCTTAATATATCAAAAAGTTGATTGGTCGTAGCAGTTCCCACTAAAAACTTTCTGACACATAAAGTTGACTAGCTATCCTTTTTGTTGTCTTTCATGCAACATTTTCCTTTCCTTGATCATGCCTGTATGAATGGCAAACACAAAAGAGAAAGGACACTAGAAAGCTATTTTTTTAATAGTAATATGTTCATATACTAAAATAAATGGAAGCATACAAATATCTGGAAATGCTCAAATCAAGTGTTTGCAATATGGGATACATCAAAATTCCATATCCAGAAACACATTTCAATCTCAGTGTATTTTATTTCTAAGACACATTCCTGAGATTTGCTTTGTGTTTGTTTGTTCTAGTCAAAATGTGATCTAGTCCTTGTATTCTGGAAACCATTTTATTTTTTCTTGGAATTTTGGTATAGTCTACTTTCTTGGGTAGTTTATATTTGGTTCATAACAGAAGCTTAATACACATATACACATATAAAAACACATATCTGTGAAGAACTTTATTTGTTGAAAATTGCCATGCACTCAAATTGCAAAAATGATGACAGTTAATTAACTGGCATTTTGTGGCATTAAAGCTGTTGAAGTGAAGCAAATGTCCCTCCTTAAAAATGTCTAATACAATAATTTTACTTTTTTAATTAGTCAAATCACAGTTAGCTGGAAAAATTAAAGTGACTGAGTATATTTAATTAACTAAGCACTCTAGTAAGTTAAGGTAAATGCTGAAGAAAATAGTCTTCATTATGTAAAGAATTCTGTAAAAGGAATCAATATTTAATAGTAGTTCTATTTTTTCAAAGATAGAAACTAATATTCTATATTTTATTGGATGTTTTCTTTTTATGTACTTTTTTTCCTCACACAAATGGAAAATGGACTCAAATTAACATTTTTTTGGTTAAGAGTTAATGTTTAATTGTTCCATTATACATAACTCTATATATGTTAAAGATGATACAAACAGTATATTTGAAGCACAAGTAGACAAGCTGTAATTGTCAAAATACTCATACGTATGAACTTAGGTACTGTTAGATAACAATAACAAAAATAATTTTTCCTTTATGTGAAGAAAATATTTTGTCTAAAAATTCCTGTAGTGATGAGAGGTGAAGCAAGCTTGACTTCTGGGTCCAGTGGGGACTTGGATAACTTTTCTATCCAGCTAAAGAATTGTAAATCCACCAATCAGCTCTCTGTAAAAACACACCAATCAGCGCCCTGTGTCTAGCTAAAGTATTGTAAATGCATCAGTCAGCACTCTGTAGAAATGTACCAATCAATGCTCTGTGTCTAGCAAAAGGTTTGTAAATGCGCCAATCAGAACTCTGTAAAAATGCACCAGTCAGCACTCTGTGTCTAGTTAAAGGATTTTAAATGCCCCAATCAGCACTCTGTAAAATGGACCAATCAGCACTCTATAAAATGGACCAATGAGCAGGACATGGGTGGGGACGAATAAGGGAATAAAAGCTGGCCACCCCAGTCAGCAATGGCAACATGCTCACGTCCCCTTCCATGTTGTGGAAGCTTTGTTCTTTTGCTCTTAACAATACATCTTGCTGCTGCTCACTTTTTGGGTCTGTGCCACCTTTAAGATCTGTAACACTCACTGCAAAGGTCCACTGCTTCATTCTTGAAGTCACTGAAACCAAGAACCCACCGGAAGGAACCAACTCCGGACACAGTGATACATGATAAAACATGACAAAATCTCATATTAATTAACATTCTTCTCATATTTCATTGGCTGTATAACAGTATAACTATCTTGAGGGAGTGGCATAGGACAAGACAATGTTTTTAAGAGTTTTGATTTCACAAAATTATAAAGAAATTATGAGCATGTGCAATATAATCACCAAATTTCCTTTTATTAGGTCAAACTGTTAAGTGCAAATCAAATAGGCAACTCAAGAAAGAAAAATAAGAAAAAGAAAGAGGAGGAGGAAAAGGAGACAAAAGAGAGGAAGAGAAAGAAGAGAGAGGGTGAAAAGAAGAGAACCAAAGAAAAAATGGTCATTTATCAGCATTTGGATTGTAAAAGAATTTTAGGCACTTTAGGTCCTTTTTTTTGGTGGAAAGATCTTACTGAAGTGCCAGGGTTTGGGACTATGTCCTGCTGCTCACTGCATAGAAAGCCAATCACTGAGACAATGAGTATTGCCAGGGAAGATGGCTTTATTCAGGTGCCATAGCCAACGAGATGAGAGACCAGTGTCAAATTCATCTCCTTGACCAACTAAAATCAGGGGCTTATATAGCAAGGAAGAAATGTATACTATACACAGCAAAACAGGAATTAGAGAGGTGTAAGGAAAAGGAGTTGGTGAACAAGAAGCAGGTGGTCCATTTAGGCACTCATGATGGGGTTGTCTGGTGTCTCATTGACCAGATGTGGTAGTTTGGTAAGTTTCAGTTCCTTGGTATTATCTAGGAGGCCTGATGGTTGGTTTCCTGAGAAAGGAACTCAGTAAGACAAATGTAATTTTCTCACATTTTAACACTGGGAGGGCCAATTTCTATGTTTATTCAAAACAAACCATAGACATTAGTTCTATGGGTCATTTTGGCTGGTTTCAAAAGAAGATCCTTTTAAGAAGTGTTACTAATTTAAAGCTTCTGTTAAGCAAGGAGAGCATTATCTCTCAAATAAGTTATTTAAGACTTTATAGGACTTAGATAACTATTGCATTTTTTCAGATATTTCACAGTACATCATTACAGACATTTTTTACCATGAAATTTGCTGAAATAAGCAGCAGTTTGTTTTGTTTACTTAATATTAAAAATTACAAGTCTTTGGAAGTATTTATTTGTAAATACTTTATAGGGCACAATGAAAGATACAAGCAGAGGTTGGCATTGTTTATTTTGGGAGAAAGAAATTGAGAAAGCACAAGTGTCAAATATACAAACAAGACTTCCAAATCAACATAAGGTGGTCAATATGTCTGTAGAATTTTACATTCTATTAAAGACACTGGGAAGCCACCACTAGGAAATTAGGTGGACAAATTTTTCTCAATGAGAAAGAACAATTTCTGGAGAAAGAATGTTTTGAAAGAAAATAGATAATAATCATGAAGATGGTGAACCTTCCTGTGTCTGGCTTTTTTTTTTTTTTTTTTTTTTTAAACTAGATCTATCCCTTTCCTGCTCTCAGCCTATAAATAACACTGCTGTATCTGGCTGTTATGACTTACTAATAAAGATAATCCAATTCCTTTCCTTGATTCTAATTTCACACCATGTAACAAACTTCCAGATATAGGTTATCTTCTAGTGGACTCTTCTACAGGGAGAAAATGAACTAATCCCTGGAACAATTTTGTAATCATTCAGGCAGTTTGAGGTCTCCAGAAATAAAACAAGTTTATTTCATTTGTTTCTGATCCTTGAGCATGTTGTTCTACCTACTAAGGCAAAATTATTGTTTGTTGGAATAAATAAACAAAATTTAGAAGAAATCTGTGTGATAGACACTTGGTATTTTTTTATGATGGCCTCACAACAACTTAGATAGAAGTAAGAAGTAAATTTATACAGTTAGGAAATTTAAGCTTAGAGGCATAAAAGCATTACTCTACAGAATCATAAAACAAGTGGAAGAGCCATAAACCAAAACCACTTCTTTCTGAATGCAAAGTTTATTTTTTTCCTATTACATGTGCCACTTTCTTATCATATTTATGGCACCACTGGCTGAGAATTTCTTATAATTGAGTGAATAACATAATATTTAACAGTTGTGCATTTTATCTTTACATATCTGATAATTTTAACAAGTAAATTGTGAGTTTGCACAAGAAGACATATGTCATATACTTTTGCATTTTCTACTATGCGTCATGAAGACTGAGGCCAAATGATCAGAACTTAATTCATATCAATTGACACATAGATTTGTTGTGATTTCAGAAAAGCAAAAAATAACATAAATAATATGATCATGCTTAGGCACAAGCTTATATTTTTGTTTTGTTAGACTGTAATGCCAAATAGTCACGTTTGCCTAAATTTTTCACTTATAATCTAGTTGTTTTAATCAACTAAATATAATTTGTAGAGTGAAATAAAAAAGTCATAGACAGTGATTTATAATGAGAGCCATTTATCATTTGGGGATAATTAAAATTTTGTAGCTTTTCCTCATTAGCTTTTTTCCCAAACTTAATTTTTATTGATTTTTGTCTGAGATAATTGAAGAAAATTATTACTAATTTTATGTACTCTTGAACATGGATCTTAAACTAAAGCCTAATTGCTAAGTTTTAGCATCTATGTTCATCAAACTTACCTGTGCTTGCCATTATTTTCTCTCTTGTAATTAGGCTCTGTCCAGTATTGTAAACTCATCTTAAGACTCCAGGAAATTTCTTGGGCTAATTTCTTAGCTCTTCATCTGATAAGTGAAGGGTGTTTTTGTGTGTGTGTGTGTGTGTGATGGAGTCTCACTCTATTGCCCATGCTGGAGTGCAGTGGTGCAAACTTTGCTCACTACAAGCTCCACCTCCCGGGTTCATGCCATTCTCCTGCCTCAAATAGCTGCCTCTCTCCCAAATAGCTGGGACTACAAGAACCTTCCACCATGCCCAGTTAATTTTTTTTTTTTTTTTTTTTTTGTATTTTTAGTAGAGAAGGGGTTTCACCGTGTTACCCAGGATGGTCTTGATCTCCTGACCTCGTGATCCACCCGCCTCGGCCTTCCAGAGTGCTGGGATTACAGGCGTGAGCCACCATACCTGGCCTTTTTTTTTTTTTTTTAACACTATCTTAAGGAAACTGACAACATTGTTAGGCCTAATTTCCATCAAGTGTTGAACACTTCCAGTGGTTAGGACAAAAGCGCCGCCAGAAAAGCTAATTATAACGGTTCATACATTTCTATCTATTGAATTACCCCAAATTTGATTATTGTCTTTATAGTTTATGGGTTTCTAGTCAAATCTATGTAAAACTTCAAGATAATTATTGCAATTACCATTATTACTAGAACCATCTTGTTAATACTAAAATACAATTCCAAAATTGGGCTACTATTTATTTCTCTACTAATACAATGTATTTACTTGTTAATAAAGTGACACGTAGTCATGTACCCATCAAATGTTTGTTAATATTTCCAGAAGAACAGAACTCAATCCGTCACATATAAATCATAAAAGGCTGAATGAGTTGTCTGGCTTCCCACAGACACTAATAGCTTGTCTAAGAGAGACTGTCTCTTCTTTTTCCTTTCATTGTAATATTAAGCAAGAAATCTATTCTGCATTAAAAATACATACAGAAAATACAACTGGGCTAAAAAAACAAAACCTTGCCATAGAAACTCTGTGGGGACAATCTAAGGGATTAACTTTCATTTCCTTTTTTATCTGTTCTTTTTCTCATACTTTTTAGGGTGTCCAGAGAGAAGGATGATATCATATCTATTTGGCTATGAAATTTACAATGGAGTTTTTGATGCAAGAAAGGAATCTTTCCCCACGGCTTAGAAAAAAAGGATAAATATATATACACATACACACACACACACACGTGTGTGTGTGTATATATATATAGTATATATTTAAAGTGTATATATATACTAGTATATATGTATTTGTATATGTATATATGTGTATTTGTATGTGTAGGTGTATTCTTGTGTGTATGTGTATACATACCCCATCATTTGCTGCAACTTATGAAGACCTAGCTTTCCTTTTAAGTGAAAGCTAGAGTAGCATACAATAAAAGGCCTTTAGATCTTCACTCAGTTATTACATCCATTTTAAAAATTAAATTTCTTTACAGAATATGTGTGTGTATTTTGGTCTGGTGCAAAAGTAATTCTGGTTTTTGCCATTAAAATTAATGCTAAAAACTGCAATAACTTTTGCACCAAACTGACCAACCTGATGTGTATGTATACACACACATACACATAGATATAAATACATATACAATATATGCATGTGTGTGTACACACACACATATATGAGTTGTTAAATCATCTTCTACAAAATAGTTTTAAATTGAACAAAAGCAACATTTTCTGTTTAAAAGATATGTGGAATCTTAATCAGGGAAAATAATGGACCTGTGGGACCAGGCGAAAGCAAAAAGAGAAAGAATATAAGTTATAAGTTTGCCTTTGTATGGAGTCCAGGACACATACCCTCCTGCGCAAACAACTCACAATCTTCCTGTACCTAGCTGTCACCACACCCATGTTTTATAGAAAATTGCAAGTTAACTCCCTGCAACCTTGACATTATTAGTACTACACAAAGTCCTCTTCTGAACACAGCACAAGCACCATTCTCAAAAATGCCCAACAAGCCCTTGTCTCTTGCAGTCAGCTCCTCTCCTGCTGGTTTGCCCATTGCTCCCTGGCAATGTGTTTTCATACTTTCTTTAATAAATCTGTCTTTCTTTTTTTTTTTTAAGATTATACTTTAAATTCTAGGGTGTATGTGCACACCGTGCAGGTTTGTTATATATGTATACATGTACCATGTTGGTGTGCTGCACCTATTAACTCGTCATTTACATTAGGTATATCTCCTAATGTGATTCCTCTCCCCTCCCCCCTCCCCACAATAGGACCCGGTGTGTGATGGTCCCCTTCCTGTGTTCAGGTGATCTCATTGTTCAATTCCCGCTTATGAGTGAGAACATGCCGTATTTGGTTTTCTGTTCTTGCAATAGTTTGCTGAGAATGATGGTTTCCAGCTGCATCCATGTCCCTAGAAAGGACACAAACTCACCCTGTTTTATGGCTGCATAGTATTCCATGGTGTATATGTGCCACATTTTCTTAATCCAGTCTGTCACTGATGGACATTTGGATTGATTTCAAGTCTTTGCTATTGTGAATAGTGCCGCAATAAACATACGTGTGCATGTGTCTTTATAGCAGCATGACTTATAATCCTTTGGGTATATCCCCAGTAATGGGATGGCTGGGTCAAATGGCATTTCTAGTTCTAGATTCTTGAGGAATCGCCACACTGTTTTCCACAATGGTTGAACTTGTTTACAGTCCCACCAAAAGTGTAAAAGTGTTCCTATTTCTCCACATCCTCTCCAGCACCTGTTGTTTACTGATTTTTTAATGATTGCCATTCTAACTGGTGTGAGATGGTATCTCATTGTGGTTTTGATTTGCATTTCTCTAATGGCCAGTGATGACGAGCATTTCTTTTTCATGTGTCTGTTGGCTATATGAATGTCTTCTTTTGAGAAATGTCTGTTCATATCCTTTGCCCACTTTTTGATGGGGTTGTTTTTTTCTTGTAAATTTGATTGAGTTCTTTATAGGTTCTGGATATTAGCCCTTTGCCAGATGAGTAGACTGTAAAAATTTTCTCCCATTCTCTAGATTGCGTGTTCACCCTGATGGTAGTTTCTTTTGCTGTGCAGAAGCTTTTTAGTTTAATTAGATCCCATTTGTCAATTTTGGCTTTTATTGCCATTACTTTTGGTGTTTTAGACATGAAGTCCTTGCCCATGCCTATGTCCTGAATGGTATTATCTAGGTTTTCTTCTAGGGTTTTTTATGGTTTTAGGTCTAATATTTAAGTCTCTAATCCATCTTGAATTAATTTTCATATACAAAGCTGACAGGGATTTGGATAAACTGCCCCTAGGACAACACAAGCATATGCATAGTTGCTATTCCCTATGATTTATCTTTCTAAAAATGCTGAATGGAAAAAAATACAAAAAATGATTTAAAATTTAGATATTCAATACTGTGAATGAAGCACAACAAGCACTGCATAGTGGTTTACATAGAGTTTTAAAGTATTTATCATATTCTTTTGGAATTACTGATTATTTAGTCTTCCCTCCTAGATCCTATGCTCTTTGAAAGTTAAAGTTTTGCTTTGTTGTATTATTGTATCCACTCCCTGGCCTAAGCACATTGAACAGAATACAACTAAGCAATCAGTACACTCAATATTTGTGAGTGACTGTGTATGTAAGCTGAGTATTTTAATCTATCAATTACTTAACCAACTTGGAAAATAAAAGGTCTTAGTGATAGCAGTGGTGACCAGTCTGGAGCAGCCTCTGCTGCGGTGAAGGAGGTGTGGTCAGGGTTGCATGCCCCACCGAGTTGGCAGGAGCCATGGGGAGATGGAAGACTTGCCCCCTTCCAAGTTGGCAGGGTTGGAGTCTTGCCCTCCAGGCAACAGCTGCAGCTGGCCAGCTGTTCCTGTGGACCGGGCATCACTGCACTCTCAGGGGCCCAGGAAGCCCCCCTGCCTCTGTAGACTCAGAAGTTCCTGATCCCACTGCCTGGCCTCTCCCTGCTCCCAGCAGCCACTCCAATTTCTGAGCAAAGTTGATACTGAGGCCAGATGCTGTTGCAACATGGCTGGGTGTGTGCACACTCAGGACAGTACGGACATGCCAGCCCCCTACCGCCTCTATCTCCTCTGAATTTTGGGCTCTGATAGGCATGGGAGGGAGGCTTATGGGGATGCTGAAGGTGGCTCAGCATGGGCCTACAGACACCCCTTGGTGCGGACAGCCTTGTCACCATGGGCACTGTGAATGACAGGTTAACGGTGGCAAAAGGCAGACAGACTCCTTGGAAAAAAGAGCTGGGTCCCCGTTGAAACCCCACCTTCATGCAAGGGATGGCCTGAGGCCTGGGGGACAAACTCCCAGTCCCATGGAACCGATTGAGAACTTATGGTGCTTTTTCTGGGCCTGCCCATGGCCAATCATGAGCAATAAGCACGCACTTCCTCCCCTCTGAAGCCCATACAAATTCCAGACTCAGCCAGACTCAGGTAAATGACAGGATTCTCTGCCTGTGGAGAGGAGCTAGGCACTGTGGGTCTGCTCTCTGCTGAGAGCTGAAGAGACTTTGGGATCACCTGCCTGCGAAAAGGAGCTACCCACTGTGGGTCTCCTGAGAACTGTTCTGCCACTCAATGAAGCTCCTCTCTTCCTTGCACACACTCCAGTTGTCTGTGTACCTCATACTTCCTCCTGGACTTGGGGCAAGAGCTCTGGACCTGTCGAATGGTGGGACTAAAAGAACTGTAACACAAACAGGGATGAAACATGACCTCCACTAGCCACATTGTGGAAAATGAGAGAGAAAGAAAGAAAGAAGAGCTGTAGCCTTTTGGGGAGCCCAGACCTATGAGCTCCCTGAGTCAGGGCTGTGACACCCTCTTTGGGGCTCTGTGGTTCCTGGTGTCCGCAAACTTCCGGTCACCACTGTATTCCCCAGTGTCAGCCGTGGAAGCTGTTTGCAGTATGCCTGGTCCAGCTGCAGCCTTGCAGAGAGCTGGCACCCATGCTGACACCTGGAGCTCCCTGCCCTGCCACAACCAGAGTGGCTGGCTGTGCACAGTGGTCTGACCCCATGCTAACTTGCTCACATAACCCTCGCTGCTCTGTGACTGGCTCACCCTTGGCAGGCATGGGATCTAGGCCAGTAGTGTGAGCCAAGTGCAGGCTGCCAGACCAAGTGGGCAGAAGGAGCCCAGCAGGTCTGAGTCAAACTCGGGCAAAGGTGCCATCAACCACAGAGGTTTGCAGCTGGAAAAGTGACACCCTAAGGATCCTGTGACATTAGAAACATATAAACACGCTATGTTCATACGTATTGTCAACATTAAAAAGAATAAAATTGCACATATTCTTCTCAGAAGTCATATTAGAGAAATATAACATTAAAAAGTACTAAGCTTAGCTGTAATATTTCAGCTGCATTTTTCAGTTAGGTACATTTAATGCTCTTCCAAGAAAAAAAATTGAAATCATAATTTATCCCCCAAAAAGTGCATTAGCAAAAAAAAAAAAAAAAAAAAAAGAAAAAGAAAAAAGAAAAAAAGAAACTTTTTTTCAATTACAACTACAAATGAAAAGAGACTCTAATATCAGGCAGCAAGATAATGATAATGATTCGTAAACTACATAATTTGGGCATTTTCTGACTGTGTGATCCTTTATAAACATTAGATAGGGAAATGTTCAAACCTGACTGAATTTCATATATGCACGACTTAGCTGACATACTGATTACTAGGATTTTAGGGGAGCTATTATTTTGAATGATAATATATGGAAAGTTGAGTGCATTTTCTTTTATGTTTTGCATATTAATGTTCACTTGAAGATAGAAACAAGGTACCCCATCATTTGCTGCAACTCTTGAAGACTTATTTTCCTTTTAAGTGAAAGCTAGAGTAGTATACAAAAAAAGGCCTTTTAAATCTTCACTCAGTTATAATATCCATTTTAAAAATTAAATTTCTTTACAGAATATGTTCAGGGAATACAAATTTTAAAGCATTTAACATACTAAGAGATCTAAAACATTACTATTTTTTTTTAGTATTGACTAAAATGATGTTTGATTTTGAAACACTAGCAAATGACAGTCATTTTTGAATGTAACATTTCTAGTCACCTTGAATACTTAGCATTTTACCTGAAAGCATACTTCATAGTACATTTTAAAATAAACACTTAAAGGACAATGTGTGTTTGAGCTTAAATGATTTTTTTAGGTCATTTACAAAATATTCTTAAATCAAATTTTACTTAGGAATCACCGCCCCAATACAGCTTTAAATTATCTATACTATAGTGTCTCTATAAAATGAATCATATTTTTTTTACTTAATAATAAGTGTACTAAAATCAACTAGTGATTTTCTTATATATATATTTTTAATTTTTGCTAGTAAACATTGGCATCAGTGATAATATATGTTACACATGATTACCAATGATCCAACTCATAAAATCTTAGAAAATGGAGCTAAAATGGAAACTAAAGATTACCTAACAAAAAGAAAATCACCAAAATTCTATGATTTGTTCAACATATGACTGAGTATATATTCTTTCTTTTTGATTTGGCTAAATTAACAAAATACACATATATTTCTGTCAAACATGATTTTGGACAGTCTTCACTATGGTTATTCAGTAGCAAGTAAATGGATGTGTGAATTAGCCAGTTTGCCTGCTGCTGTCATTCTTTACACTGGGCCTGACACTAGCAGAAATTCATCATAAAAACAGCCTGTGAGTTGGGATAATACTTGTTGATTCTTCTTTTATGTGGTTTAATTGTATAAAACATTCCTTAAACCACGTTTTCCTTGTTGCAATTAAGTTTTCAGTGTATGATAGACTACTTTCTCCAAAGTTTGTAAGATCTTCATGTTCTGAGTATTTAACAAGGCTATGTAGTAACTACTTCATGAAGCTGTCCTCCCATGAGAACTGAAAAAAAAAATGTATCTCCTTCGAGGAAAATATCTAACTTCACAGCTTACAGGCACTCTTAGTTATCATTTTATGTTTAAAAAATGCACATTAAGGCTTCTAAAATAAATAATGTTCTATATTAATCATATCTATGCTCCCTTTAAAAGCATTATTTATGACTATGGTTTTCACATTTTCTTACCATACATAAAAGAGAAACTCCTATATTATCCATCATGACCCTGAATATTGTGAAGTATATTAAAATAGCTATACCAGAGGTATAATTTTATATCTCTTTTCCTAGCCACCAGTGAGATTTTTGATGTTTTCTTGAAAATTTATTTCTTGAAATTCACCTCCTCAATTTCCATTGAGTAATAGAAGCTGGATTAGATTTGGCTGCTCTAAACTAAAATTGTATACAGATGAAATCATAGAGTACATGCCATGTACATTTCTGTGTCTGATCTCCTTCATTCAATATAAAGAAGATTTGAAAGGACATATGCCAAAATGTTAATATGCCTTAACTCAGCAATATGATTTGGGGAAGCTGTGGGGCAGATTATTAACTTTTTAAATAAAATTCTGCAATGCTTGACTTGTTAAACAAGTAGCAATTATGTTTTCAATGTATGTTTAAAATACCATAAGTTAAAGTAAAGCAGACAAATTATTTCTCATGAGTGGAATAATAAACAAACCTGAAGTGCCCAGCTTAGAATAATGGAAATATTAATGGATGATGTGAAGAAAAACAGTGATAATACAGTTTCCTTTAGTCTATAATAGAAAGACAATCATAATTGAGTGAGAATGGAAGCACAAAATAATTAAAATACAAATAACAGAACATGTTGCAACTTTTAAAATATATAATATTCTACAATCTCAGAAAATTCATATTCTAAGACCCTGAAATAACTTATAGGCAATAGTAGCAACAAATCTGACATTCTTAGAAGGTAAAATTGTTTAAAAATCAAAGTTCAAAGAAAAAAATGGATTCAAGAAAAGCTACCCTAATTTCCAAAAGGGAAAACTGAATTACTACAATTTGAGGGCAGGATGCTCAGTCTCCCTCAAAGTCACAACAGTGGAAGTGAAGGTGTTTTCAGATCATTAGAAAAGGGTGGTCACCAGGTACTAGTGCAGGTTTAAGAACAAATTGTGCACAAATCAGGCTCCTTTTATTCTAAATAATTTATCCATTGACATTTGATAGAGACAGTGTATGTTATTTCACTCTATTAGTTAGAACAGTCTTTTATAATATCTAAAGAAGGTGAGATGAAGACTTAATAATGATGAAGTCAAACTGTTGAACAACTATTTGTTCATTGACTTAAAGAGAGGTTTATTAAATACATTCTAAAATTTTAAATTATCTTATGTAAATAATTACCTGACAGATAGTTCATTCTCAATTACTTAAAATACATACTGGTTTTTCAGAGCTGTCTATATATTTCAGTGTCAGATCTAGCAATCAATATGTTTTCTATTTTCCCTACATGTAAATTGTTCAAGCCTGTAAAGTGGAATTCCAAGTAATTTTCAATAAAGATGAAAGAGACTGGTTTCATACATTTAGATTCCATTTTCCTGGCTCCGGAAGAAATAATGCTACTACTTTTGGGAGAATTAAAACTGAATGGAAACTTCCGATTTTATTAAATAAAACTAAAGCAACTATATTATATAAAAGAGTGTTACAAGGGGAAAAGCATGCTATTGAAGTTTGGGAGTACAATCATTTTGGTCATATAGACTATCTAGAATACCGAACTTAATTCATTGTAGATTTCAGTAACAAAAGTATAGTCCTAGAGGTATAGTTTATAATATATTGAAATAACCACTGGAAGCTACCAATGTATCTATAAATAGAAAATTGTGTACATGAATTGTACCAAATACAATGAAATAGCATACCACTGTTAAAGCTTAGGATATAGTTTTTTTATGAGCTAAGGCTAAAAGATCTCTAAAATATATCTTGAATGAGAAACAAAAACCAACATACAGAACTTATATAGCATACATCCTTTTTTATTAAAAACACTGATTATATATGGTATACATACATACACACTCTCATGTATCTATATGTCCACATATATAGCCAAACACTTGTTTTTACACTACACATTTCTAGAATACTGAATTTGTCAAATAATAAACTATTGACAGTTGTCATTTTGGGGGAATAAGCCTGATATACAGAGAGACAGGATACTCAGTTTCCATTGTGTATAGGACATATTCAATTACTGCTTAAATATTTTATGACATGTGTTATTATTAAATAAATACAGCATACATTTAGAACTATATTCAAAGTACATACACAAAATTATTGCTCAACTTTAAAGTAGCTCTAAAAATCTATCATAACCTAATAAAGTGTTGACTACAGGTAAGCCATACAGATTAAAATTGTCTTAGAACATGTACTCATCCTATTTCAATAATGATACATTATTTGACTGATTCATCTGATAGCCAATGATTTAACTGATAAATCACTGTGAATATTTTCTATGAATTTGACCTTTATAAAACTCCATAAATGTATATCCATTCTGAAATTATCAATTTCACTAATGACAGAAATGGCTTTCTATTTTTAGGGCTTAGTACTCTAATATAAGGTCCTTTGACTTATGTTTGTATTTCCCAAATAACCAAAATGTATAAAACATTAAGCTACTCATGAACTTTTTTGGTACCTTTTCTATACTATCCTACTATTCTACATTAATTTTTACATCTACTTTAGTCCAGATGGAACAGAACAAAACCTGGGAGATCCAGTAATAATATTCCCATGGGATGCTGTTGAGGCGATGATATCCACTTTACATGCAGTCCTTTTAAGCAATAATTGATTCTGATTCTTGGCCTTCTCTGATATTTTCTATTTGACTTTAAATTCACAAAGATCTTACATAAAATTAATATTTACATTGTGACTGACGTTTCAAAAAACTGATCTTTATAAATGTGTATATTATTTTATGAATATTTCTTACATCCAACACCCTAAATTATAGCTCTCACATCTTACATCCTAAATTATAGCTCTCACGTCACTTATCTTGAGGTGCTGAAGGAAACTCAGACCATGTACTTAGAGGAATTGGTGAAATACATTACTATTTAAATAGCTTTTTAAAAAGTACACAATAGAGATTGCCATACCATTTACTCTATCATACATATAACATTATTAAGTATTATTAATTACATTGGAGAGTGACATATTTCAAAAAGTTAGCAATATATTTTCCCCTAGCTTTGAGAAACTCCTTTTGGAGACAAAATGCAGACTTAGAGAGAATCGTATTCTTTTCATGTTACTCATTTTCTAAGCCACCATTTGTGTAGCTTCATCATCAGGCATCTCAAAACACGAGTAAAATTATTAAAAGTAATTACATAACTACCCACAGAAGAAATGAAATTTATATTTGTTTACAGAAAATAAGAAAAAAAAACTGAAGTTAATCTGCGCCATAGTGATATGCCCAAAAGGCATTCATTTTTCACCAAGTATTTATTAAGAGCCAACTAAGTACCAGCCTCTTTTCTAGAAACTTAAAATTTTACAGCGAATAAAAGTAATTAAAATATCTGCCTTAAAGGAACTGAAATCCAATTGAACAGGGATGGACAAAATGCATTCTATGAGTTGAATATATGGTACCCTGGGCGGTGCAGTTTCAAAATGACTGGCTATGAAAACCTTCACTAACAGAGTGACATTGTGGCTAAGTCCTGAAGAGATGAATGAGTTGAGAGGATTTCTCATATTACCTTCTTGGGGAAAGACTATCCCAGGGAAAGGAAACTGAAAATGCAAAAATTGTAAATTGAAAGTATGCCTAGACTTGAATGCTTTTAAAAGAACCAGAAGGTTGATTTGGCCAAAATGTAGTGAGCCAGGAGGACAGACATAGAGGTAGCTATGATAAGGATTTTGGCTTTACTGAAAAGATGGGAAATCATTGCAGGACTCAGAGCAGAGGAGCTGAACATGTGACTTATGAAGATCAAAACACTATGGGTGCTGTGTTGAAAGGGAAAAGGGGGTAGGGACATAGTAAGTGAATTAATTAGGAAGCTATTGTAACATACTTAGTCCAGAAATGATAGAGGTTTGGACCAGTGCAGTAAAGAGAGAGCACTGAAGTATGTAGGTTCCGGATATATTTTGAAGGAAGACTAGACAGAATTTATGGACAGATTAGATAGGTGGGTACAAAGAAAAGAGAACAGACAAGGACGACTCTGAGACTTTTGGCATGAATGACTGGAAAGATAAAGTTGCTTTTTACTGACATGGGGAAGATAATGGGACATGCTGGATATTTTGACCCTCAAGGTTTTCTGTTTGGGTATGTGAAGATAACCCTGGTGGATATGTTGACTAAAAGTTTGATACATTAGATCAGAATATACAGGCAAGGTCTGGAATGGAAGAAGTAATTTAGGTGCTATCTGCAGTTAAATGCTATTTAAGACTCATGACAATAAGTGAGATTGCCAAGAAAGTAGGTATAGACAGCAAAAGGAAGAAAAGATAAAGCCAAAGTCTAGGAGAGTCCAATGATTAAAAGCAAGATAGGAAGAATATAAGAAAGAGTATACAGGCCATAGTTCAGTAGAAGGGTCCAGGTCCCTGTGAATTAAGTGGAAAAAGGTGTCACAAAATAGAGAGTGACTGACTGTGTCTAACTTATTTATGGATTAATAAATATGAGGAATATTATGAAGCATGAAAATATAAATGGATATTTTAAAACTCTCTTGTGGTTAGGACAATTACAAGTGTGAAAAACTAAAAGGTAAAGCCATAGAGTATGATTCACACATACACTGAATAATAACCACTTCATTTTAGGTGCATTTGAAATAGTGTAATGATTTATAAATACATGTAATCAATCATGAATCTAAGTATTTTAACCTAGTGGACAATAATTTAACAAATATCCAATTCAAAATCATAGTGTTGCAGTTAGAAAGGGAAGTGTACAATTTATACAGGTATTTTCTAAAATGTCCCTAAGTGTTCTCACAAACTTGCTCTGAATAAAATCTCCATAAATATTTTATGTAGAGTGTTTATAGTTCTTCCAAAGATGAATAGAGTCAAGCATGACCTCAAACCTTTTATGGTAGAGTTTAAAGAACAATTTTATTTCCTTCTAAGAAAAATCATAGCGATGGTAAGTATATTAAACTAATGTTCAGAAGCAAGAAGAAATTTTCAATCTGATCAGAAATGAGTTGAGACAGATGTTTTAAAGCATCAATAATGTAATTTCTGTCAACTAGACTGTATAGAGTATATCAGGATAAAGAACAATAAATTTTAGAATATACACCATAATAATAATGCCTGAAGCCATCATGCTGAATATCATTAGTCATGCATAACACATGGATACTAAAACAAATGGTGCCAATAATTGAGAGCTAGGACAGGATTCAAGGGGTATCATTACTGGTAGTGCAAAAATAGTGGGAAGAAATCACAGAATCACATTCTTAAAGTCAATACAGGGAATAATTTCTCATTTTTTAAAATTTAATTTAATTTAATTTTATTTCTGTAAGCAAGAAAGCAATGTTTAAGTTCTATAGAATGGCAATAATAGAGACATGGGAATAAGAATAATTTTAATCGTATACTTTAACAAAATCAAACTTATGCTTGCAAAAGTTAATTATGCAAAAATAAGTTTTGAAAATACTGGTTAAAATACAACAGCATTCCATTAATATGTATAAAGTAATTGTTCCACAAATATAACTTAATTTATAAAATATATTTTAGTTATTTAAATATGTGTGAAATAAACAGCCCAGGACTAGAATAAACTTCTAAAGATATCCAGAATGCTAAATATTTCATAGAAGTGGATTTGATATATCTGTTCTATAAGGTACATTTATGCCAGAAACTCTGGTTTGTTGGGGTGGGAGGAGGCTTAACTTTTATTCCACAGCGCCATATAACACCCTAGTCACTTGCATGGGAGTAACATTTCTTTTGCTTTTAACAAGGAAGAAAAGGGATGCATCAATCACAACTCTCCTCCCTCCCCTAAAAATACTGAAATACGAAACAATCAAATTTGAAATTAGAGCTGAACAAAATGGAAATTACTGCCTTGTGAAATACAAATGCATGGCAATAGAAAACATATAGAATCAGAAGAAATAGATTGGAGATCCCGCAATAGCCACTTCTATGACTTTGGTCTGTTCAAACGATCAAGTCTTCATTTCCACATCCACAAAATGAAAATATGCCTGGGAAATATGAGAAGACTTAAGAGTTAAGGCTCCTGTGGGATTGCTAAGAGTTCTCCTTGACACTGCTGCCACCTTCCCCTTAAGCATGCACATAAGAAGAAAGAGTAGAAAAGAGGAGAGATTTGTATATTCTCCCCTGGTCTTAGGAGTTTTCTGCCCCTTGGGTCAAAGCTAGAGCACTTTTCCTGGAGCTCTCTCTCTTCACCCTCATGCCCACTTCTGGGTTTGACAGTGTATTGCATTCATGTCAGGGGATACTGCAGAGAGAAAAAAGTTGGGAGTGGGTATGGGGTGGGTAAGCTCACTGCTGGTTTGGTGGTGCTTATTTGTGTATTTAATGCACTGTATAGTTTTCTAGACATTAGCAATAAAACTCTTATAAAATATTGTTCTTGCCCTGATGGGAATCAAGCCAAAGATGATAAGTTATGCAAGTAAAAAGTTTCAAAATAATGTAGAACATTGAATAAAAGCCTACATTTCATATTAAACCATGCATATGTATTTACAGTCATTTGCCTAAAGGGCTAATAGCCCAACTGTTAAAGGTACCCATGCCAACATCAAATGTGACAAATTCCCTGCTTGGGTCTAGCATACTCTTCCCTGGGGAAATTTGAAGATCAGAATTGGAATGTGGGAATCACAGACAGATAAATGGCTAGCAAATACCAAAATTGGCCCTCAGTAGTACACACCTCCAACTGCCCTGGTTTGGATTGTAGCAAAGACAAAGTTTGACTATCATGGTGAAACAGAGAGGGAATAATCGTTCACAGCAGGTCCTAGTATGGCATATGGATAAACCTTTAAGATAGATGTATCTTTTGGCTTGAGCAAGCTGTTTCTTGCACGTTCTGGCAGTATGAGATATTGACTTAGCTAAATCTTTTAAAGTTGTGGATTCTGGGGAACTGGGTCGGATCCTTGGCCACAGGTATGTAAATATGTTAAGAACCTTTGTGACCATCTAGTATGTGTTAATAAAATGTTTCTATTCGGGGGATGAGAAAATACATGAAAGCAAAATGAGCTAGACAGCATCAGAAAAATATTTAATATAGGAAAGACAATAGTATGTAAGTTTAAAAAATCTCTTTAGCTGTCTGAATACAGCAGAGGATATTTTTTCAGAAATGTATAAAATAGTAAAATTGTAGCTGAATTGAAAATATTAACATTATTAAAATCTGAAAGTCCTGAAAACCATTTTTATTTTAGCGATAATAATATGTTAATTCAAAACTCTTGAAAATAAGATAAAAATTGTAGCCCTAAAATTTCAGAGGAATATACTGGAAATTGAATACAATTTGAACCAGAAATTATTATTATTGTTGTTGTTGTTGTTATTGCTATTAGAAATAGAGGAGAGGCAGAGAGTTATGTGAGAGCAATGTCCAGGCTTTAGGATGAACAAGAAACGGAGTTGTCTAAGAGTGCAGATGAGTTGCCCTCACAGAGCTAGACGAAACGAGAATAGAGTGTCAGCTATGTGCCTAATGAGACGGGAGAACTCCGACCCCCTTGCAGGCCTTGCGACAGGGGTGTGGCTTGTTTGCTCTGCTGCTGAGTACTCAAACCCCTCAAGGGAGAGGGAGCATGCAGATGGGCAGGTACAAGAGCCAGGACGAGCACTTTTGGGCTCAGGCTCCATGGTAGCATCTAGGGGTGTGTTACAATCAATGCTTTTTTAGCAGTTGCCATGTGGATTGCTAAGTGTTAAACCATTTCAGTGGAGAGTCAGGGCGATTGCCTTGTACACCCTGTCTTCTTGGTACCTGGATACTTGTATGGCATCCAGGAAGAATCAGGTCACTCAAACAAGAAGGATGGTGAATGTGGAGATTTTATTGAACGATAAAATAAAATAAAAAAAAAACAATAAAAAAAGCTACGAGGTAGCTTTCAGTGGGATGGATGGGAAGCTGTAAAGGGGATAAAGTGGGAAGATGATCTCCCCATAGAATTTGGTCATACCACAGCCAATTCCTCTCCAACATTCCAGCCAAACTCCTCTCGATGTTCAGATGCTCCTTCTCTTCTCTCCTCTGTGGTGCTGCTCTGCTGCTCTTCTGCTAATGGAACCTGGGGTCTGGGGTTTATATGGGTACTAGATAGGGGTGTGATGGGCCAGAGTGGTCTTGGAGAAGGCAACATTTGGGCACAAAAACAGGAATGCCTGTTCCCATTTCCAGGCTTGAGGGTGGGACCTTTGCTGGGGAACCACCCTCTTCTACCCAGTATTTCCCTGCCTCCTGTTCGTATCACTAAGACAAGACTATAAACTCTGATTCACTGGGAGCATTACAAAATAATACCTAGCTATTGATCTATTTATATATTTATATATATATATGTGTATATATATATAAAATATATATATATGCAAAGATAGATAGATAGATAGATAGATAGATAGATAGATAGATAGATAGAGGTGTAAAAATACCCGAGTACAAACTCAGACACAATAAATGCAAATTTGGGAAAATTATACCCAGAAATCTGCTTTTAAAAACATTCTCCAGACATCCCGGCCCTAGCTCAGAAACACAATTGTAATGATTCAATAATGCCTAAACTTCACAGGGTGAACTTAAATGAGAATCAATTTATGATAAGAGCCATGAAATTTTTTATAATACATTTATATTATCCAATTATTTCAAGTTATTTAATATATGAATAATAAAGAGAACATTTTAACTATATTATAACTTACTTTAACAATTATTTTGCCTCAATTAGGTTATGTCTTTATGATTTTTACTCGCTTAATATAAAATTTTTTTAAGAATTAAAGGATTCTATACAAAAATTGAATTATATTTAAATACAAGTCATAATTATAGGGTTTGTACAAAATTAACTTTAATAGTGAAAATTGAATAGTGCTATAAAATCAATTACATCTTTAAACTGCAATTTTAATTTGTATTTTTGTAGTTATACATTATTCTTGCATTTGTAAAAAAAGTGATAAAATGCAATATATATTTTTCATTTCACTTTTTTTGAAATTCTTAATTTTATACTGAGTACTAGATTTTATACATGAAATTATTGATTTTGTATGGATTCTCGTGCCACCATAATATCTCCTTTCCACACTAATGCTGTAAATGGATAAATACTGATGCAATAGAGTGAAATACAGGTGGTCTTATTTTAATAACTGATATCAGAGCTCTGTTAAAAAAGAATAATTGAAAAGTTGTTGATGTTGTTATTGTTGTTTTAAAAGAAAATTAGATACCAGCAAGTAAAAATTTTGATGAAACGTTTTGGAGGAAAACCCTAAAATAAAGACATAATAATTGTTACGCTTCTCTGGATAAGAACTTTAGTAAAGGTAATGTACAGCAAGGTAGGAGAGAGAATGAACTGAGCAACATGCCAAGAAGCCAGAACACAAATGAAATGAAAAAAGACTGTGGAAAAATCCCCCATGACCAGAAGCAGAAGGGCAGTCAAGATGCAGTCAAGACTCTTATCTATTCATTTATGTGTCATTTGTTCATTCATTTCATTTCAGAAGTGCAAGCTTCTCAATAAGGATTTGCTATGTATAGTCACCATTTTGAATAGGAAGAAAAAATTTCAGTGTTGAATATGAGACAAAAAATTGGCGAAAAAAAATGTAAATTCAGATAATCCAGAAATGAAACTTAATTCAGCCAGATAAGAAATCAGAACCAGGAGACATAGAAGACCCATGGCAAGATTTCATGTGAGGAACTGGATGTGACAATGTTACTGTAGCTTGCATCCTGAGTTCTGTGTCTCCCTCACATAAGCAGATATTAACCCCAGGCCAAACAGAAATTTTTCTCAGGCAAGGTTTAACAGGCTCAAGGCTCAAGCACCGCAAGGGAGAAAACTACAAGAAAGAGATCCCAGTGCTAGCTCTCCAAAGGGTTTGATCTTGTCATTTTAAGGAATTCAGAAAAGAGCGATGTGTAGGCATATAGTGGTAAGGAACGTAGCGCCTGCACAGTTTGATAACATGTGTGCTGACATCAAATCTTTATATGCTTAGTCCCCTAGTTATAAATTTACTTTCAGATTATCTCATTCAAAGTCACCTTAAACCTTATGTTTTTTCTGTGTACCATGTTAAAAATTATCCCTCAAAGTGGCAGTAATTTATTAATTTTGTTATGTCTTTTAAATTGGATAACATTCTACTCTACTGAGATGCAAAATTAAAACACTTTTTTTTTGTTTAGCTCTATATGTAAAATATATTATTTTCATATTTTTGGTACCCTCTTTCTGTTTATTTTATTTCCTAGAGGGTGCTTAGGGAAAAGTGTATTTTGTACCCTTGTTACCTAGAAACAACTGAAAACCAGCTGTTTTATTCTCCAGATAATTCTTATTAGAAATTTACCCATAATTTCATCACACACTCTTTTCATACCAGTTTTTAAAATTTATTATTTCTATTTTAATCTCACCTATATTTATTTGCCTTTTGATATAATTTTATATAATGTCCTTTAAGGATTGCTTTAACTTATATATTTAAAAAATCAGTCATAATTTTAGAAAGATTTAAATTAATTCAAAATAAAACAATTAAAAAGTTCCATAAGAAAAATAGTGGCAAAATATTTGCATATTAGATAATCAATTTTTAAGGGATAGTATTTATCACATTGAGAAATATAGTAAATTTTTGTTTTTTCCTGATATTTGACAAAAATGTCCAAATGGGTTTCAAATTCCGCCTCTAGAGGCCTCAGAACAAAATGCCTATTTCAAGCTCTTTTACAGTATCTGTGAGCATCTGCATAATTAATCAAATTATCATGTGATTTAGCTCATAACTTTTACAAAAAGTAATGTATATAATATGAACAAGATATGCCAATTTCCTGTATTTTAAATATCTGAACAATTTTTCATGTGCATTAAAATTTTGGGATTTTCTCATTCTTGTCTTTTATTAATAGTAAATCTGATTGAAAAATATTTTATATAATGAATAATCAATAAAATGTCATACAACTGTCATTGGCAAAAGAACAAATGTAGCTGTAAGTGATTTAAAAATCACAAGCATGTTTTATTTTCTTCACATTCTTCAATGTGTATGAGAAAGAATAGTAACACTTAATATTTTAGCAATGTAGCAAGCCATAGGAAAGATTACTTAGTGGGACGTTTTTCATTCTTCATTAGTTGAAGAGAAATTGTGTGACAAAAGATTTTGGAAATACTTTGTCCAGTACTAACACATGATGTTCATACAAAATGGAACAATGGTCATCACAGGTTTGAAACATTGCTTAAAGGAAAGAAGGCTTTAATGTGGACATTTGTGGGTAACAATACCAACATACAGACCTTACTATCAATCTCTGGTTGCTAAAAAAGTGAACAAATGGATGTGTTTTCAGAGTAAAAGTATTAATAACATGATATGTATTTTAAAAATATTCCAGCAAAATGACAACCCAATTTTTTAAAAAATGAGCGAAAGATTTGAGTAGACATTTCTCCAAAGAAGACATACAAATGCTCAACAAGCATATGAAGATATGCTCAAAGTGACTTATCCTAAGGGAAATGCCAATCAAAACAATGAGCTAACACTTCACACCTGTTAGGATGACTATTATTAAAACAAATAAACCACCAAAGATAACAAGTATTGGAAAGAATGTGAACAAAATAGAATCTGTGCATGCTGTTTGTGGGAATGTAATATGGTGCAGCCACCAATCCCACTTCTGAGTATATATTTAAAGAATTGAAATCATAATCCTAAAGCGATATCTTCATTCCCATGTTTACTGCAGTATTAACAATGGCCAAGATATGTAAACAAACCAAATGACTGTCAACAGATAAATGGATTTGAAAAATATAACATATACACACTGTTGAATATTATTCAGCTCTAAAACAGAAGGAAATCCTGCTATATGCAAACACATTAATAAACTGGAAGACATTATGTAAGTAAAATAAGCCATTCACAGGACAAATATCACATGATTCCACTTATATGAGATGTTTAAAACAGTGAAACCCACAGAAACAGAAAACAGACTAGTGGTTGTCAGGGACTGGAGGGAGAAGGAAATGAGCAGTTGCTGTTCAACAGGTGCAAAGTTTCAGTTATGCAAAATTAATACATTTTAGAGATCTGCTATACAGCATTGTGCCTATAGTTAACAATGCTGTGTTGCACACTTAAACATTTAAGAGAGTAGATCTTATGCGAAGTGTTCTTAGCACAAATATAAAACAAGAAAAAGTTATTCCTATTGTGCTATTTTTAAAGAAACTGGTATTCATACAGTGAAAACAGATTCAGATGAAAATTTAAGATGATATTATTATCTTGAAATTCTAGTACATTTTTCAATTGCTAAGTTTCTAACTCCATGATTTAAAGAAACATTTTCACAAATAATTATGTGAGGTCAGTATATGCACATATATTAGAAATAAAAATGTAATCGAGGGCAAGGATTTTAAGTAGTTATGTACAGTGGTCAGAAAGCTTCTTCCTCAGAAAATGCACAAAACTTCAGATTATGTGATAGCTTTAACGAAATTCAATACATACCATAAAGTAAACTTCAAGTCTTAGAATCAAAAAGTGGATAAGACTCATAGTTGCTAATAATTTGGTGACCACAACATCATCACTGATAACATTCACTGGAAGAGTAAGTCAAAAAAAATTTTTTTTGATTCTCTACAAATGTTTTATGAAAACATCGAAATTAAGGACAATATTTGTAAATAGACTAAATGTCAATATCTCTAATAAATGAAGAACTTCTGAACATGGAAAATTAAAAAAAAAAACAATAACTCCATTATAAAAAGGGTAAAAGGTACAAAAAAGGGGAAATCCACAATGAGATCACATCTTACCCGAGTCAGAATGGCTTTTATTAAAAAGACACAAAAATAACAGATGTTGCCAAGGATGTGGAGGAAAGAGAACCTTTATACGTTGTTGGTGGAAATGTAAACAAGTACAGCCATCATGGAAAACAGTATCGAGGGTTCTCAAAAAAATAATAAAAATAAAATAAAAATAGAATTACCATCGAATATAGCAATCCTGTACTATGTATCTACCCCCTCAAAAAAGGAGTCAATATATCAAAGAGATACCTGCACTGGCATGTTTATCACAGCACTATTCACAATAGCAAAGATATGGAATCAACCTAAGTGCCCATCAATTAATGAACGGATAATGAAGTTCTCTTCAGTCATCAAAAGAAGGAAATCATGTCCTTTGCAGCAAATATTACATGTTCTTTACTTAACTGTGGGAGCAAAAACAAAAAAAAAATAATTGGAGGTAAAAAGTGTAAAAAATGATAACAGACTGGAAAGGTGAGCAGGGTCTAAGGAAGAGGATGGAGAAAAGTGGATTCAAATTTACAAACATGCAGTAGGATAAAAATAAATACATTTACTGTTTGATAGCAGAGTGGAATGACTATATTTAATCAAAATGTATTGTGCTTGGGTGATGGACACCTTAAATGCCTTGACTTGATTAGTGAATATTATACACATGCAAAAAATCACTCACGTACTCCATAAATTTGCACAAATGAAAAAGAAGAAATCATAGTAAGATAAAAGCAAAATGTGATCAGTGTTGCTCCTAATTCGAGGGGTGTCCATTTAGACCCCACCGACTGCCATTTTCCTCAATAACCAAATTGATGATAAACAATAGTTCAACAAAACACTCCATAGGTGAATTTATAAAGAAGCAGGTAAACTTTCTTATATTACTGGTAGGAATGCAAAATGCTACAAATAATACGTAGGATAATTTGACTAAGATAGGAAAATAAAAAATGCATGTGCCCCTTAATTCAGCAATTCTACTTTCAGGCATCTATCTCAATGACACTCTGACAACATGATGGGAAAAAAAGTATGTTTAAAGCTATGTGTATCAGGCTACAGGATGGTTTACAGTAGGAAAATACTGGAACAGTCCAAATACTCATTTCATCAGGAGATATGCTGAATATAGCCACAGAGTAGATGCCATGAGCTTTAAAAAGAAATGGAGTCTATGTTGAGTGGTGTCCAGATTATGTTGTTTTATTTAAGAAATACTATATTTATTTATTTATGTCCGTATAGATATACACACATACACACACATAAATGTCATAGATACGTCATTTACAAATATTTAAGTAAAGTATATTATCTTACATTAAAAAATAATGGAGCTCGACTTGGGGTCAGGGAAGGCAGAGCCAGTGGAACCTTCAAGACAAGGACATGCTGTTGCACCTGTCACAGATGACCAAGCTGCCCTAGCATTCCAGGGTGCCCAGGCTTACCTGTGAGGCTGTGGGTGGCTTCCAGGTATCTGACATCTTCATGGGTGATGCTCACCACTGTCACACACTGCACAAGCACAGCAGTTCCTTTTGAAATATCCAGAGTGTTTCCGTCTGAATACCTGTAAGGCCACATCCTGAAGTGATACAACATATTCGTACAGATTCCAAATGGGAGGCAAGACATATATCAGTTCTTGGTAGAAGGCTGCACAGAGAAGTTAGGGACCAGCAGAGGCACAGGCTGGAGAGTCATATGGTAAGACTTCATGGATATTTTGCAATTTCTGGTTTGGTAAGTCCAAGAAAAGCAAAGGTCCGGGCGCACCTGGGGAAAGAGAGGTGAACCCATGGTCATCTGGTTTGGTCAATTCAAAAGGATATTAAAGCACCAAGTAAAGAAACAATGCCACTTTAGATACAGACAGGTAATGGGTGACAGGCCTCCAAGCAGACATTGAGGCAGTTGACCATCTTTTGAATGTATGCTTCTTTTGTCTTTTCAACTCCGGTTGAGAGGTGAGGATACCTTAGAACCCAGGACTTTGTTAGTCTCCATGTCTTGGTTACTCAGTCAGTGATTTCAGTGTCTGGATTATCAGAAGCAATAAGAAACCCACAGATACATAAAAGTGACACTGATAATAATAAATGAGATAATGAAGACTGGTCCACCTCCCTCTGCAGTGGGTCACCATAAGAATTTTCCTTTTAAACATGGGAAATAAATATTTTTCATTAAAAAATGGAAAAGGAACACAAAATAGAAAAACAATGTTTAACTTAGAGAGAAGGAGAAGCAGAAATAATACTCTATTTCAAGTAGAAGTCACAGTGACATGAACTAAACCTTTTAAAATATAACTGTAGAATAAGTTAAATATTTTTATAAGGCAAATTTATATTCCGAAAAGAAATATCTAAAACAGAATGATAAACATGAATACATATGTGCATCAAATTGCTGGTGTGATGATAAGGGAGAGCATTGTAAAACATAGTATTAGGTTGGTGCAAAAGTTAGTGCGGTTTTTGCCATTACTTTCAATGGGAAAGAACCACAATTACTTTTGCACCAACCTATAATTGATCTACTTATTTCAATAGAAAAGAAGGATAAAATAATGCAACACAAAACAAAAGGCTCAAAAATCTTAAACGGTTTTCTTATTGTTGATAGAAGTATTCACTTTTTATTCCAAAACCAAGTGTGTCTTTACAGTGTCATGCCAGCCATTTGCAATGTGTGTGTGTGTATATATATATATATATATATACTCCAGTATATATATATATATATATATACTTGAGTCCTCATTTGTGTAGATTACTAAAACATTGAGATAATCAGAGACATTTTTATATCGGCTGGATATTTGATTATATTAACGCAAAACATTAAAATTAATTGTGAAATTGGTATTTTGTTTATTTTTAAAAATTCTTATAAAGATACATAGTAAAATGTTTATGGATGAAATGATATGATATCTGATATTTCAGAATTAGTTTTTGGAAAAGGGTACAAGTGGATGGGAGAATAAATGAAGCAATATTGACCATTAGTCATTCATTGAAGCTGAATAGTGGGTACATTGGGATTCATTATATTTACTAGTTCTTCTACTTTGTTATATATTTGAAAATTTACTTACTCAAAAGTGAAAAGCCATAGTTTTCAAATGATTAAAATAGTAAGTATCTAATTAGGATGGCTAATAAATAATAAAAGGACTTTAGGAGGAATCCAGCACGGGATACTGCTGAGGAATTACTTTTTTGAAAAAATATTGTTAAACACTTAAACTTTGATTAATGTTATGGACTCAATTGTGTCCCTGAAAAATTCATATATTGAGGCCTTACCTAGGACTCCTTGATCTTGGACTTCTAGGTTCCAAAATATTAGAAAATGAATTTCTGGGGTTTTTTTGTTGTTGTTGTTTGTTTTTTTGTTTTTTTTAGACAGAGTCTCACTCTGTCAGCCAGTGATAGGGACGGGGGCAGTGGAATTCTAGGCAGAAAAGGGCAGGTCCCCAGTGAAACCACACTCTCAAGCCAAAAAACCTGAAACTGTAGCCCAAAGTGAAAACTTAATCCCTGCTTTCCTGCTCGAATGTTGCCTTTTTCTAAACCACCATGGCTCCACCCCACCTCATCCTGTGCCCATAAAAACCCCATACTCAGCCAGTAGACAGGACTGTGTCTGGACGTTAGAGAGAATCAGGTTGACTTCAGAGGGATAGCTCGACAGTGTAACTCTGGAGAAGAATCTGGCCAGAGATGGTGGGACCTCAGGGGAAGATTACCTACCCTATCCTCTTTTTAGCTCCCCTTCGGAAAGCCACTTTTTCATTGGCAATAAAATCCCCTGTACTTACCATCCTTCAGTTGCTTCATGCCACCTAATTTTTCCTGGATGCTAGACACGCGCTCAGGAGCCACAAATGCAGATACAAAAGGTTGTCACGCTGGCCCTTTACTCTAGCTGGCAGAGGGCCACCACCTCACGTGAAAAGGCAAAGGGCCCACTGAGCTGTTAACACTTAAGGTGTCTAAATGACAGAGCTAAAAGAGCACTGTAACATGCTCTCTGGAGCTTTGGGAGTCACAGGCACCCCCACCTGGCTGCTGCTGTGGGGCCTGCACAGAGTTTATTCCTGCTGGCACCCAACAGCAGCTGTTTGGAGCCTATACTTGCTTGCGTGCTTCCTCCCACAAGGGGTTTGAGTGTGGTGAATTGAGTAAATGGAGTTTGTTCCTGCCAGTGCCCAAAAGTGCTCACTCTGGTTCCTGCACCCGCTTACCTGTGAACTCTCTCCCATGAGAAATGGAATGCAGCAGGTCCAAGTGAGTGGAGTCAATCTTACTGGTGCTGAAGCTGCCAGCCAGTTTCCAGTGCTCATTCACTCCAGTTCCTGCATGCATTCACTAGCAGGCTCCCTCCCATAAAGAGTTGAGAGTGGCAGGCAGAGTAAATAAGGCACCCTTGTCACAAGTCCCATGAAGGAGTCAGGGAAACATCCTGCTTTACCAGACTGGAGTGCAATGGCAGCATCTTGGTTCACTGAAACCTCCGCCTCCTAGGTTCAAATGATTCTCATGCCTCAGCTTCCCGGATAGCTGGAGTTACAGGTATGTGCCACCACATCTAGGTAATTTTTGTATTTTTAGTAGAGATAGGGTTTTACCATTTTGGCCAGGCTGACCTCAAACTCCTGACCTCAAGTGATCTGCCCACTTTGGCCTCCCAAAATGCTGGGATTAAATTTCTGTTTTGTAAGCTACCCTGTCTGTAGTAATTTGTTGTGGTATCCCTTGGAAACTAATATAATTCCTAAGATTTTAAACAAATAGATTATAATAATCATCTTCAAATAAAAATTCAAATTTTTCTTGTGTTCCAGAATTTCATATTATGGTGATGATTTTTACCCTTAATTTTACTTAGGAAAGCATTTTAACTTGGATTTATACCATTTGCCCAACATATGGATTTGATGCATCATTTACACTTCTAGGAAAGTGACATTGAAAAATAAGTATCAAGATTGTTTTAAAAATTCCTATTAAAAATGAGAAACACACAAGTATCCAATAGATAGACAAATGAACATTAGAACTGAATAGGAATTTCAAAGAGGAGAGAACACATCAGAGCCATGAACTTATGAAGAGACTATTCATTGCTAATGATCAGAAAATTAAATAAAATGATATACCATTTTAGATTCATTTCATTGACAAAAATTTAAATTTCTGACAATACCACATGTTGGAAAGGATATGCATCAACAGAATCTCTTGAGGTTGCCCATAGGAGGATAATTTTGTACAGCCTCTTTTAAAATTTTGATTTATCCAGTGAATTTGAAACCTCAATTACCTTATGACACAACCAATTTACTCCTAGATATATACCCAAGAGATTTACTCATATTTCTGCATTGTAAAATAATGCAGAAGGTCTTTCATAGTAGAACTTTTTGTAAAAGCAAGAGTCTTAAAACAATCCAAATGCCCATTGACAGGAGAATTTACATATGAACATCAGTAAATTAATAGAACGGCATGTCACAGTGCAGTCTGAATAATTAAAATATAGCCCCCACAAAAAATGAAAATGACAAATCATGGAATAAACTATTCAGTGAAAATTTTTTGTAAAAAATACACATCTCAGAATAATAGCTTTATAAACTTTTTAAAAAAGAAAAATGAAAGCACGGTTATTTAGGAATATATGGTAAAAAGTGTACTCTGTAAGGTGTAAATCAAGAGAATGATTATCAAAAGACTCTGGATGATGTTGAATGTGAGGAAATACATACTTGAACACACACGTACGTTTTTGTATATATTTAAAGAGAATGTTTTGTTCTTTTAGTTGTGTGTGTATATATATACACACACAGAAAACCACCTATATGAGAAATGGTTTCAGAAAGTTTAAGTCCCAATCTATGATTATATCAATATTTGACCTGTAATTAATTAAATTATAAAGCCTCAGTATCACACATAAAAGGTAAATAATCCTTGAGAATTTGTATCTCAAAAGAATGATGTAATGATTACATGTACTTACCACATTCACATGGTCATTATAATATTGATTAATTCTGAACTTTATTTCTACATTACACTAAGGACATGCCAAAGTCTTATGTCAGGAAATAATTAAATCAATGTAATAAACCACACTTTATGATATTTAAAAATACTGACACATTAGAAGGATTATCGGGTTTTAATTTTTCTCATATTTTCTTCAGCATATGGGTGCTAATATTATTTCCTCAATATACAAGTTTCACAAAAATAGCGCCTAGATGAGCTAATGCCATATGTATATTACAAGCAACACCAAAATTCAGTTGCTTAAAACAACAATAAATACTATTTCTTATATAGCTACTGAGTTCAGCTGATTGGAGTTGAACTAGGCGAAACTTCTGCTGACCTCTGTTGGTTATTAGCTGACCAAATCTGGATTTTGATGGACTGATTCACCACTGTGTTTCCTTATTCTTCTCTGGCATGAGTCAGTAAGCCTGGCCACGCCACTTGTATGACAATGGGAGATTTATAGTGCAAGAGGATGAGAGGAACTCATTTTATGGTTCCCAAACAAATTATAGCAGAACTCCAAGTCAAAAGGTGAAGAAACAGTTCTGCCCTGCTTTGTGGGAGGAACTATGAAGATACACACTAAAGGGAATAGAAAAAGAGTGGGTTGAAACATTGACACTATTATTGTAATCTGGAAAAGGTATACATGCAATTGTGATTTTTTTAACCTATTATTTTGAGTACTTTAATAACATTTGGTAAGCATTTACTAAACAAATAGCAAGAAATGGGTAAGTGGTGATAATAAAATGGTACTAGTAAATTGCTAGAGAAAAATATAGAGAAATGAAGAATGAATTTATTCATGTTTTGAATGTTCAGCTAAATACTACATAGCCTTCTGGGAAGGATGTGAGGCTAAAAGAATAGTAAATAAATCACAATGGAAAATTAAGTAATTCTTAGAAAAATAAAATAAACTGAGAGTTGTGTACCAATACCAGGTGGAAAAGCCATTGTTTTCAGAGAATAGGTAAAATACATGTCTTTTTAAGGGTTAATAGAAAGATAAGCGGTTAGCAACGAGATTCTGTCAAAGCCCCCAAAGTTAAATTTTGACTTTAATTTGCTTAAAAATATGTGAAGTCAGAAAAACAATACCTTTATTTGTAAATATTATAATAAACATTGAGTTCTAACATCGCAGTTTCAATATTAAAATATATAGAAATTTTATTTTTTAATTTTGAACTGAAGATCTATATAATTAAGTATTATTTGTTATTTTTAAAGAAGTACTACAGCAATACAAACCCTTCCTGTATATCTTTTTAACTTTCTGGAACTTTTAACTTCAGACATAGAACTATCCTATAGAAAATGCTTGGTAGTTGATTGGAAGAGAGTTTTTAACTAGAAATTCTGCAAACCTACTAGAGATTTGTTTCAAAATTGGGCTTCAAGTGTATTTCCTTTTCTCCTTGGGGACTTAATTGAATGAGCTCTTTTCTAAGTGGAAAAAATAACGCTTCTTATTTTAGTATCTTGAATTTATATTCAGATGTCAATGTGTTAGAGTCACATTGCGTTGCACTGCTATTAAAGGCAGTATGATCACATTTATGATGAAACTATCAAGTGATTTATGTGTACTTACTTCAAATTGTTAACATAAATTGAAATACATCTTGTAATACAATAAAGTAAAATTAACTTTTAATGATTTTATTTGTGGTCATTTTCTCAGTATTATATTTTGGGTGAGTCAATCTTTACAAGAAAAAAAAATACAATTATTTAATAAGGAATCCAAAAAGAGAAGACAACAAAAAAGAAAAAATGCTCGGTGCTCTATTTTGTTCTTAAGAACTTTCAAAATATCTGTCATCAAGTGTCAAACTTTACATAACATCGAATGCAAATACTTAGTGCCTCTCTTTCTTTTCTTCTACATCGATGAAGCAATATATCATATTGTAGTAGTTTAGTCAAAAGTAACATATTCGTGCATGAAACTACACTTTTCTTCCTTTTTTCCCCATTCTCCTTCACTCTCAGTCAATAGAAAGACACACTTGTTCAAACAGAAAGATTTAACAGTGGCAGAAGACAGTCTTTACAGCTTTGTGTTCCTTTGGGGAAAGGCCATTTTTAGGCAGAGGCAAAGTGTGTTGGACGTAAATAATAGAAAAAAACAGACTTTTCAAATCCAGATATTAATCCTAACTGCAAATAAATCACTAAGTGGCAGCTGGGAGAAAAGAGTGAGAAAGAGCAAAGGAGACTTAGGACCAAACTTTTAGGAAAAAATAATAATAATAATAAAGAACTACACAGTGTATTTAGAGAGATAAAAGTTTAGGCTGCCTCATCAAAGATTTCTGAAACTCCAGAACAGTTGAGAAGTCATAGAGAGCAGCAATTCCTGATGGGCTACATTAAAGCCTGGAATAGACATCTTAGTAAACTCATATGTAGATGGATGAACAATGTTTAAAGCCTTAATTGGCCCTCTTCATTTTACTGATGATCTTGGTATATGTAAGTTCCTACAACCATAGCACCACAGCACCACCCCTGGTATAGGGGTGGATATCCCAAGAATGACAGAGGTAAAACTTTACACTGGAACATCAAAAAGGGTATCTGGATTCACATGTTTTATCAAAAGAAATGAAGAAAAGTTAACTTTTTACATTCTTGAATTTAAGGACTATATTATGCCTATTATCTTATTTCATTATAGACACTACAGATGGTATATGTAATAAATTATATTTAACATTCCCTATTATGTTAAAATATAATAAGCCTATGCAGTTTCTTGTTAAACTGTGGCCATATTCATGAATAATAGCTGTGTTATGCTGCATAAAATTTAAATAGGATATGATATTTTAGCTCATATGTTAAGTACCACACAAAGCTCTTGAGTTTCATTTCTTGTCATCAGATTTGTTAGCTCTTCCTCTTAACCTTCAGTAACTTTCCTCTTTCCATTTAATGTTCATCTTCTAAGCTTTATATATTGAGAAATATTGTAACTAATTAGCTTGTAATGATTTCTAGATATTAGTAGACTTTGAATTATGAAGCTTTATTTAGTATGTAATATGAGTTAGGTTTAGCAAATTTATCTGTGACAATTAGATAACCTTTCTGCTTTTATAAATGGAAATTGAGTTTTGGCTTTCCCAACAGGAGGATACAAGTATTCATTTGCTACTGAATGACCAACAGAGACATTTATTTTCTATGTGGAATCTGATCTTACTGAATTGAATCATGAAGATAAAACCATCAAACTTACACAATTTTAGGTTAACTTCTCGGCTTTTGCTTTAGTTGGCCCTAATATAAAGTGAGGGTGGAACATGTTTTTAAAATGTTAGCCAGGCACGGTGGCTTATGCCTGTAATCCCAGGACTCTGAGAGTCAGAGGGGGGCGGATCATCTGAGGTCAGGAGTTCAAGACCAGTCTGGCCAAGATGGGAAAGCCCTGTCTCTACTAAAAAATACAAAAATTAGCTGAGCATGGTTGTGCACACCTGTAATCTCAGCTACTCAGGAGACTGAGGCAGGAGAATTGCTTTAACCCAGTAGGCGGAGGTTGCAGTGAGCTGAGATGGCGCCACTGCACAGCAGCTGGGGAGACAGACTGAGATTCTGTCTCTATAAATAAATAAATAAATAAATAAATAAAATGTCATGCCCCCTGCATCTGGCAAATTATGTATTTAATTCCCTTTGTTAATGGCAAGATTGATATTTTTTGTAAATCACTCTCAGAATGAGAATATGCCTTTTTAGTATTCCATTTTATGAGAGAAATATATCCTTTTTCCAATGTCCATCGTTTCACAGGGCTGTTGCCTTGTTTTCTGCTACCCAAGAGTTATTTCTGTGATATTGTCATTTTAATCACGGTGATATAGTCTATTTTAGACTAAATAATTCAATGTACAGGACAAACATACAAAAATATCTATTTGAAAG
Source organism: Macaca thibetana thibetana (assembly GCF_024542745.1). NCBI lineage: Eukaryota > Metazoa > Chordata > Mammalia > Primates > Cercopithecidae > Macaca > Macaca thibetana. Next base: position 61,637,783 of record NC_065585.1, read on the forward strand.
CACCAGAAAACTATCATGGCAGTCGGTACTTGAAATGATAAAATCCAAGAGAGAAGGAGAATATAACGAAGAGAAGTTAACAACCTATAGTACTTTTTTTTCTCTAGGCATTTCCTTTATGTAAATGGCTGAGGATGCAGAGAGTGATAACACACACATATTTTAAAAATTAAGAGGTTGTTTATCTCAACTGAGTTCTCTATGATTAGTGAATAAATAAATATATAATTGAAGTTATTAGTTTTTTATATATAGGACAGTCAGGAAAGAAACAGTGAAAGTACTGAAGGAAAGTACACTTAAAAGCAGAAGTTTGAAGGGCTGAGAGACTGGGAAGCTAGGCAAAGATTTGAAAAATCTCACTGGATTTAGTTTTTTAAAAAATTTAATTTTTAGTCAAATTAGAGAAACCCTAAAAAATTACTCAAACTTCCAGTTTGACTATGAAAGGAGTAAACATCAGAAATTTGTAAATAAAAATGAAACAGAAAAAAAAATGAAGAAAGGAGAACAGAGTGTAAGGGACCATCAAGCAAACTAGCATATGCATTGTGGGAGTTCTAGAAGGAGAGAGAAAAGGACTGAGAAAAAAACTTCCTGAATTTTATAAAAATCATGAATGTAAACATCCAAGAAGGTCAGCATATACCAACTATGATGAACTCAAAGAGACCCACACCAAGACAAATTAAAATCAAACTTTTGAAAGAGAAAATATCAAAAGCACAAGGAAAGCAGCAATTCATCACATACAAGGAATTCTCAATAAGACTAAAGACAAATTTCTCATTAAAAGCTTTAGAGGTTAGAAGACAGCAGGCTGACATATTTAATGTTCTAAAAGAAAAAAAAAAAATCTGTCTACCAAGAATTATATATCCAGCAAAACTCTTCTCTATCCAAAAATAAGGGAAATATTGGGACATCCAAATAAGCAAAAGCTTAAGGGGTTCATTACCACTAGACTTGCCCTGTAAGAAAATGCTCTAGGGAATCTTGTAGGTGAAATAAAAAGACACTATGCAGTCACTCAAAATTATGTAAAGAAATAAATAAAAACAAATACATAGGAAATTATTAAAAGCTAGTATGTAGAAATGATTCGTAACTGCATTTTTTGCTTTCTACTTGAGTAAGAGACTAAAAAATGTATGAGCCTAAATGCTAGTCTTATTGTAATTTTGGTTTAAAAGAATGATTATGTTTTGGGGTGTATAATATATGAACTTATAATTGTATGAAACCTACAACTAAAAGAGGTGATAATAGAATTATTAAATGAGTAGAGTTTTGTATGTTACTGAAATAAAGCTTATATAAATTCAAATGAGGTTGTTAAAATCTTAGGATGTTAAATATAATCCCCATGTAACCACAAGGAAAATACATACAGACTATATACAAAAAATGAAAAAGAAATTTAATCATTTTTTGACAAAAAAAATCAGCTGAACAAAAAGGAATGCAGAACTGTAGAAAATGAGGGACAAAAGATCTATAAGAATTATAAAAAATAAACAGCAAAATGACAAGTAAATTCCTCCTTATGAATAACTACTTTAAATATTGATTAAACTTTTTATAAAAAGATCGAGATTGGCAGAATGAATTTAAAAGAATGATCCATTTACACACTATCTGCAAAAGACTCACTTTAGATTCAAAGATTTAAATAGATTGAAAATGAGAGGATGGAAAATGATATTGCAAGAATATTGCAATCACAATTGAGTAATGAATAGCTTTATTAATATTAGCCAAAATTCACTTTAAATTTTAAAAAGTTATTAATAGGTAAAGAATGTTACATATTGCAAGTAATAATAGTAAAATAGAAAGACATAGCTATTAACATTTATGCACCTCATAACAGATCATCAAAACCAGCAAAAACTTACACACTGAAGGGATAAATAGGAATTTCTACAATAATAATTGGAGAATTCAATACCCTACTCTCAATAGTGGATAGAAAAAACAGATACAAGATAGGTAGGGAAATAGAAGACCTAACACAATAACCCCACTAGATCTAACAGACATATACAGAACACTCTACCTAACAGCATTGGCATACACATTCTTCTCAAGTACACTAAGGAATTTTCAGAAATATGTTAGGCAGCAAATTTAGTTGCAATAGATTTAAAAAGATAGCTATCATACAAAGTATCTCCTCTGATTACAATGAGTTGAGGTTAAATATCAATAATAGAAGTAAAGCTGAAAAAACTACAAAATTGTAGAAATTAACAGTCTTGAACAATGAATGGATCAAATAATAGAACACAAGTGAAATTAAAAAATAGCTATGAAAAAAACACAAACGACATACCAAAACTTACGAGAAACTGCCAAAGCAGTGCAAAATGGGAGATTTATACATATAAATGATTGTATTAAAAAACAAGAAGTTCTTAGATAATCAATCTAACTGTGTTACTTAAAAAACTATAAAAAACTACATCCAAAACTAGCAGAAGAAAAGAAATAATAAAGATTAGAGCAGAGAGCAATCAAAGAGAGAGAGATAAATAAAAAGATAATCAGTGAAACAAAATGTTGGTTCTTTAGAAAGGTCTACAAAATTGAATAGGAGTGGTGAGAGAGGGCATCCTTGTCTTGTTCCAGTTTTCAAAGGGAATGCTTCCAGTTTTTGCCCATTCAGTATGATATTGGCTGTGGGTATGTCATAAATAGCCGTTACTATTTTAAGATATGCTCCATCAATACCCAGTTTATTGAGAGTTTTTAGCATGAAGGGCTGTTGAATTTTGTCAAAGGCCTTTCTGCATCTATTGAGATAATCATGTGGATTTTGTGATTGGTTGTGTTTATTTGATGGATTACTTTTATTGATTTGCGTATGTTGAACCAGCCTTGCATCCCAGGTATGAAGCCAACCTGATTGTGGTGAATAAGCTTTTTGATGTGCTGTTAGCTTCAGTTTTCCAATATTTTATTGAGGATTTTCGCATTGATGTTCATCAGGGATACTGGCCTGAAATTTTCTTTTTTTGTTGTGTCTCTGCCAGATTTTGGTATCAGGATGATGCTGACCTCATAAATTGAGTAAGGGAGGATTTCCTCTTTTTCTGTTGTTTGGAATAGTTTCAGAAGGAATGGTACCATCTCCTCTTTGTACATCTGGTAGAATTCGGCTGTGAATCCATCTAGTCCTGGACTTTTTTTTTATTGGTAGGCTATTAATCATTGCCTCAATTTCAGAATCGGTTATTGGTCTATTCAGGGATTCAACTTCTTCCTGGTTTAGACTTGAGAGGGCGTATGTGTCCAGGAATTTATTCATTCTTCTAGATTTTCTACTTTATTTGTGTAGAGGTGTTTATAATATTCTCTGATGGTAGTTTGTATTTCTGTGGGATAGGTGGTGATATCCCCTATATCAATCTTTACTGCGTCTATTTGATTCTTCTCTCTTTTCTTCTTTATTAGTCTGGCTAGTGGTCTGTCAATTTTGTTGATTTTTTTTCAAAAAAAAAAAAACCTCCTAGATTCATTGATTTTTTGAAGGGTTTTTCGTGTCTCTATTTCCTACATTTCTGCTCTGATCTTAGTTATTTCTTTGCTTCTGCTAGATTTTGAATTTGTTTGCTGTTGCTTCTCTAATTCTTTTAATTTTGATGTTAGGGTGTCAATTTTCGATCTTTCCTGCTTTCTCTTGTGAGCATTTAGTGCTACAAATTTTCCTGTACACACTGGTTTAAATGCATCCCAGAGATTCTAGTATGTTGTGTCTTCATTCGTATTGGCTTCAAAGAACATCTTTATTTCTGCCTTCGTTTCGTTGTGTACCCAGTAGTCATTCAGGAGCAGGTTGTTCAGTTTCCATGTAGTTGTGCAGTTTTGAGTCAGTTTTTTAATCCTGACATCATGGAATACTATGCAGCCATAAGAATGGATAAATTCATGTCCTTTGCAGGGACATGGAGGAAGCTGGAAACCATCATTCTCAGCAAACTACCACAAAAACAGAAAACCAAACACCACATGTTCTTACTCATAAGTGGGAGTTTAACAGTGAGAACACATGGACATAGAGAGGGGAACATCAAACACTGGAGCCTGTTGGTGGGTGGGGGCCTACAGTAGGAATAACATTAGGAGAAACACCTAATGTAGGTGACAGGTTGATGGCTGTGGCAAATTGCCATGACATGTGTATATCTATGTAACAAAACTTCACATTCTGCACATGTACCCTAGAACTTAAAATATAATAAAAAATTTTTAAAAGTCTACAAAATTGGCAAAGTTTCAGCTAGATTAAGTAAGGAAAAAGCAAAATAAGTCAAATTACTAAAATCAGAAATGAAAATGGAGACAAACTATTCTACGTAAATTGTAAAAAGATTATAAGAGAATGCTGTGAACAATTTGTATGTCAACAAATTCGATATATAGATCACATAGACAAATTTCTAGAAACACAAAATTACAAACACTAAGTCACAAACTAAGAGGAAATCTCAACGATCTATACAGTAAGAAGATTGAACCAGTAATTAAAAATTTTCCAAAAAGAAAACTCCTGGACCTGATGTTTTTACTGGTAAATTTTGCTAAATATTTAAAGAAATAACACCAATCTTTATCAATGTTTTACACTAACTGAAAAGGAATGAATACTTCTAACTCATTGTATGAGACCAACATTACCCTGACACTAAAGCTAAACAAAAATATTACAAGAAAAGAAAACTAAAAACCAATATCTCTTATCAACATTAATACAAAACATTCAACAAAATACTAGCAAACCAAATTTAGCTGTATATTAAAAGGATTATAAACCATGACAAAGTGAGATTCATTCCTTGAATGTAAGAATGTTTCACCTTGCATTCATCAATAAAGAACATTGATTAATGTAATACACCATGCTATGAAAATTATAGGAAAAAAAAGAATATCTAATTGATACAGGAAATCAATTGACAAAATTTTATATCTTTTTGTCGTAAAAATACTTAACACACTAGTTTTATAGTTTGTATGTTTGTCCCTTTTGAATGTTGAAATATAATCTCCAATGTCGCAGGTGGAGCCTGATGGAAGGTGTTTGGATCGTAGAGGTAGATTCTTTGTTAATGACTTTTTGCCATCCTCCTTGTAATTGAGTGAGTTCTTATTCTATGTGTTCACATCAGATCTGGTTGTTTGAAAGAACCTAGAACGTTCTTCTCTCTCTGATGATCTCATGCTCACCATGTGACATGCTGGCTCCCCATTTGCCTTCAACCATGATTGGAATCTTCTTGAGGACCTCACCGGGAGTGGATGCAGTGCCATGCTTCCTGTACAGCCTGCAGAACTATGAGCCATAAAAAACACTCTTCTTTTTCCTAAATTATCCCATTCTCAGGTATTCCTTTAGAGCAATGCAAATGGATTAACACACTGGTATTATAGAGATACCACTTTAACAAAGTAAAAGTCATATACAAAACACCTACAGAAAACATCATTCTCAAAAAAGAAAAACTGAAAGTTTCCTCTAAATTCAGGAACAAAGCAAGGGCACTCACTCCACTATTTTATTCAATATAGTACTGACAGTTCTCTAGACAGAACAATTAGACAAAAAATACATTGTAACTATAAGAGAGGAACTAAAATTATTTGTTAAAAGATAATATAGTCTTACATACAGAAAGTCTCAAAGATTCCATAGAAAAGCTTATAACTAATAAATAAATTCAGCGAAGTTGTAGAATATGAAGTGAACACATAAAAATCAGTTGTCTTTCTATAGAGTAACAATGAAATGTCTGAAAAGAGAACTAAGAAAAGAATCCCGTTTACAACCACAGCAGAAAAAATAAAATATTTAGACATAAACTTAACTAGGTAAAGGCTTGTACTATGAAAACTATAAAATACAAATTTAAAAAATTCAATCAGTATGCGTAAATGAAAACATATCCCATGTTCATAGATTGGAATAATTAAAATTGTTAAAATATCAAATCTACCATAAGCCATCTACAGATAAAATGCAATCCCTATACAAATCAAAATACCTGTGTGTGTGTGTGTGTGTGTGTGTGTGTGTGTGTGTGTGTAAATAGAAAAACTTATTGAAAACTTATTTGGCATCTCAAGTAATCCTGAATAGCCAAAACAATCTTGAAAAGGGGGAATAAAGGTAGAGCACTCACACTGTCTGATTTCTATAAACCTACTACAACGCTACAGTAAAAAAAAAAAAAAAAAAAAAAAGGGTGATATTGGCACAAAGACAGATATATAGAGCAATGAAATAGAATAGAGAACCCCAAAATGAACCCTTATATATATGTTCTAATGAGTTTTGGCAAGTGTTGCAAGACAATACAATAGCCAAAAGATAGTCTTTGAAAAAACAGGTGCTGAGAAATCTGGATATCCACATTCAGAAGAATAAAGTTGGGTCTTTACTTAATACCCTATACTAAAATTACTCAAAAATCAAAGACCTAAATGTAGGACTTCAAGCTATAAAACTCACAGAAGAAAACATAGCTTTATCATATTGGATTTGACAATTATTTCTTTAATCTGACGCAAAATACACAGGAAATAAAATAAAAGGTAGTAAAACTGAACTTCATGAAAATTTTAAAAAATTGCATCTAAAGACAAGATTAACAGAGTAAGAAGGCAACTCACAGAATCAGCAAAAATACTCACAAATCATATATCTGACAAAAGATTAATGTCCAGAGCTCCTATAATTCAAACATAATAAATCAGACAACTTGATTCAAAAATGGGCAAAGGATTTGAATAGAATATTTTTTCAAAGAAGAATACAAATTACCAATTAGTACCTGAAGAGTTGCTCAGCATCACTAATCATAAGGGAGATGTAAATCAAAATTACAATGACATTCCACCTCACACATGATAGGACGGCTACTATTAAAAAAATAATAATAATAATTTAGTAAGCGCTGACAAAGACGTGGAGAAATTGGAATGCTTGTTCACTGTTTATGGGAATATAAAGTGGTATAGCTGCTATGAAAAACAGTATATTGGTTCACCCAAAAATTAAAAATTGAATTACTTTGTGATCCAAGAGTTCCACTCCAGGGTATACTCAGGGGAATTAAAAGCAGGCTCTTAAAGAGATATTTGTATACTCATCTCGTAGCAGCATTACTCACAGTAGCTTTGTGGAATCCATCCAGGTGTCAGAGGAAAAATTAATGGATGAGCTAAGTGTGGTGTATACATACAATAGAATAGTATTCAGCCTGAGGGTCAATGGATGTTCTAACATATGTTGCAACATGGATGAACCTTGAAAACATTGCGTTATGTGAAGTAAGCTAGTAACAAAAGGAAAACTGCATAATTCCATTTATATGTTAGTTCTTAAGAGTAGTCAAAATCATAGAGAGAGAGGTGGAATGGTGGTTTCTAGGGGGCTGAGAGAAGGGGGAAATAGGGAGGTATTGTTTAATGTGTATAGCGTTTCTGTTTTACATGGTGAAGAGTTATGGACATGGTTGATAGTGATGGTGACACATAATGAATGTACTTAATACCACTGAATGTATTTAATACCACTGAACTGTACATGCAGAGATGGTTAAGATAATAAATTGTTATGTGTATTTAACTTCAATAAAAAATGGAAAAACAAGACAATAAAAGGATAACAGCTACAAAACAAAGCAGTTTGGATGGATCTCAAGGGAGTTATGTTGAGTGAAAAAACATGTCAACCCCAGAAGACTACATTAGTGTTATGATTCCTTTTATGTATTCCCTTGAAACTAAAAAAAAATAAAAATAAAAACCGACAAGAGATTGATAATTGCTAGGGGCTACAGATGGAGTGGCTCTGTGGAAATTGGGTGTTGTTATAAATGGGATGTATGAGAGCTCCTTGTTGTGAGGGAACATTTTTTGTGTTAAATGTAATAAGATTGGTAGAATATATTGGTAACGTATATCAATGTAAATTTCCTAATTGTGATACTGTACTGTAGTTTTGCAAGCTATTAGCATTTGGGAAAACGTGGTGAAGAGTACATTTAATCTTGACATTATAGTTCTTAAAATTGAATGTAAGTTTTCAATTTTCTCAAAATGTAACATACAATTGAGAAAAGTTAACTTAAACTTACAAACAAAAATCTAAATAAAACCCTGAAATTAAGTGTCAAACGAGTGTTTAAAGAGAAAATTAAACATAATAGGTGAGAGGACTAGAGAGCTAGTAGATAAAACAATATAAATATGCAGCCATATGGTTTGGTCTGTGTCCCCAGCCAAATCTTATCTCGAATTGTAATCCCCATGTATCAAGGGAGGGACCTGGTGGCAGGTGATTAGATCATGGGGACAGTTTCCTGCATGCTGTTCTCATGATAGCGAGAGAGCGCTCACTAGGTCTGATGGTTTTAAAAGTTGCGGTTTCCCCTGAGTGCTCTCTCTTTCCTGCTGCCTCTTGAAGAAGGTGCTTGCTTCTCCTTCATTTTCCATCATGACTGTAAGTTTCCTGAGGCCTCCGCAGCCATGCAGAAACGTGAGTCAATTAAACATCTTTTATTTATAAATTACCCAGTCTGTGGTAGTTCTTTTTAGCAGTATGTAAATGGACTAATACATCCAGCATAAAACAAAAGAAGAAAAGTAAGTTTAAAAATGCATACAATGGGTCGGGCACGGTGGCTCACGCCTGTAATCCAAGCACTTTGGGAGGCCGAGGCGGGAGGATCATGAGGTCAGGAGATCGAGACCTTCCTGGCTAACACGGTGAAACCCCGTATTAAAAATACAAACAAAATTAGCCGGCATGGTGGCGGCGCCTGTAGTCCCAGCTACTCCGGAGGCTGAGGCAGGAGAATGGCGTGAACCAGGGAGGCGGAGCTTGCAGTGAGCCGAGACTGCACCCCTGCACTCCAGCCAGGGCGACAGAATGAGACTCAGTCTCAAAAAAAAAAAAAAAAAAAAAAAAAAAAAAAAAAAAAAAAAAAAAAAAAATTCCTTGTTGAAATCATTGATCTAAATATTTATCTCTACGAGATAGAAGCCCGACAACAAATAAAAAATACATTGAACACAATTAAAACCATAAGAAGATAAAGAAAAAATTAAAACTACAGATGGAAAATTAGCAAAGCCAAAATTGTTTTTTAAGGAATAATAAAATTTAAAAAAATGACAAAGCACAAATTACCAAAATTAAGAATAAATGGTATTACTAGATGTTGCAGGTATTAAATGATAATTATGTAGTCTTGTATACTTTCTGCTATAAATTTTAAGATTCAGATCAAATGGATAAACTGTTGAAATCACTACTTAAAAGTGACATAAAGAAAATTAGAAAGCATTTTTCAAGGGATTGTATGTCTTACAAACTTTCCCCTAGGGAAAAAATCAAAACCCAGGTGGATTTTAATATACATTCTAAAAATTAGAATATCTTTTCTACAAATGACTTTTTATAAGGCCAGAATAATAGTTATCAGAAAATCTGAAAAAAATATTAGGAGAAAAAATTACAGGTCTATATTTTCCAGGAACACGGATGTAAAGGGATTTTTAAAATAAATATATGCAGAACAAATTATATCATAGGTAAGAATAACTCATCAAAAGCAAATTGAGTTTATTGTGAAATGCAATTTTGACATTATATTTGAAAATCAATGTATTACATTAGCAGATAAGCTGGAAGGATAATATTGATCTCTAATACATAAAACATAGCCATAATACCAATTCAACATAACACATTATAACTAAAACTTGCTGCGTAAAGACCAGAAATATGCTGTTGGGTAAAGTTGTCGTTTATATATTTTTGCTTTTCTTTTTTTATTCTTATTAATATATAGGCTCTTTGATTTCTATTGATGTGTTTTGCATTAAAATCTATTTTTTCTAATATACATATAATTTATTTGGCTTTACTTAGGTCTATATTTACATAGTGCATCTCCTTCCTTTATTTCCTGAAGAATTTATTTTACTTGTATCAGTTACAAAGAGCAGGTAGTTGGATTTTAAATTTATAAATCCTAATCTCAGTATTGATTATTAAAGTCTGTTGGTTATTTTCTGCACACTTCTTTTGCATTTCTGTGTATGACTCTCTTTCTTTAATCTTTTTTTCTTTCCTAACTTCTATTAGGCTAACTTTTCTTGAGGTACACCTTTTGATTGCTACTGGCTCATTTTGAAGCAAAATGGAATATGGTTATTCTCTTACTAATTATCTTTAAAACAAGAAGTTAGGTAAATAGCTGTCAATCTACCTAACAACATGCTTGGGTTTCCCCAACTTCTATTCTCCTTCCAAGCATGGAAAAAAAAAAAAAAAAAAAATGTAGCATACTTCAATTACATTTGAGCCAGACTCCACTTTCCTTCCTCACTGCATTCTACCTGGTGACAATTATTTTTTAGTGGTGAAGGGAAAGGAGTTATGTTAAACATATAGAGGCTATTTAAAATAACAATATTTAATTCAATTAACTGGCATATTTATCAATGTACGTGTTTGGTAATGTTGCATAAATCTCTCATCTTTTATTTTGTTAACTTTCCTTCTCCCTAAGGAACTCCTTTAATAAATTTCTTAGAAGTGGGCAGTGTGGGAAAGTATTAATAGCTATGCCTTTGCAAACGTCCTCACTTTTGAACAATTTTTTAGACAGGCATAAAATATTATTTTTTTAGTTCTTTCTATTCATAATTTGAATTTATCATTCCACTGGGTTCTCTTACCCATTGTTTTTGTGTCTTTTAATTTATAATGTGTTTCACTGTCATAATTTTAAAAAAATATCCTTGATATTTTGAGTTACATTATGATGCTTCCAAACCTGTAATCATCATAGGTAATATTTTTCCAGTCTAAATTATCTAGTGTTAAATTAGGAAATTTCTAGGTATGATAAATTGTAAATTGCTTCTCTGCTATTCAATGTTTCAAGATTAAGACGACTCCTAAAATAAGATATGCCAATACAAGAACTAAATGTACTGTGTTTATTTCCAATTGAATGCTGAAAGAGGAGCACTGAAGTGGTTTGTATTACTTTCTCTGTAATAATATATAGTAACTTAGCAATGAAAAGATTGCAATCTGGATTTTAGTTGGTTTAGACCCTATAGTTTTGAACAGAAACCCACAGTAAGAAAGCCAAAATGATTCCTATCTGCTTTCAGATGGGTAAGGTTGCTCCATTTCAGAGGTTAAAATAATTTAAGCCAACCATTGTATTTTTCAGTCTAATGCCATCAGTTCCAGTGGTTATTGGAAAATATCTCTGTATTTTAAAAATAAGTTAAATGACTGTCTCAGTTTTCCACATTGCTTTTATTTTGTTTGTTTGTTTGTTTTCACAGAGATTTTTTGGAAAAGACAAAAGGGCCTCTATCAGGGATTGGTAGCTGTGTGTTTAAATCAGTTATATTACAAGGTGAAAAAATTTGGAGAAACCAATCATTGGCAAGACACTTTAATTCAATTAATTATACTTAACTAACTAACTGCATAAAGTAGAAAGGATGTTTGTATAGCTGGGAGTAAAACTGAAGCTAATATTACCTAAATAATGTACTGAATTTGACATTAAACCTGTGATGGGCCAATGTGGCTTGTATTGCAGCATTTCACATTGTGAAATAAATAAAGAGAAAGAAAATTGATGCACGTGGTAGAGACCTAATTTTTTTCTTTAAAATCAGAAATGGAAAATAAGATACAAAATATTAAAACTGCAAATAAATGGCAAATAAAAACTGTAAATAAAAACTGCAAATAAAACAAATTAATAAGAAAGCAATCTTGGTTCTTAAGGTATACAAAATATTCAATATTTCTTGTAAAATATCCCACTTTCTTATGTAATAAGGAATGATAAGCATAATGGCTTTAAAAGTCATGTAATTTCAAAATGCATTTTATGTTTTTTTAGGTTTTAAAATTTACAAACTAAAACAAGACTGAGTGTGGTGGTTCATGCCTGTAATCCCAGCACTTTGGAAGGCCGAAGTGGGTGAATCACTCCAGGCCAGGAGTTCAAGACCTGGCCAACATGGTGAAACCCTGTCTCTACTAAAAATACAAAAATTAGTCTGGTGTGGTGGTGCCCACCTGTAATCCCAGCTACTTGGGAGGCTGAGGCAAGAGAATCGCTTGATCGGGGAGACCAAGGCTGCAGTGAGTGGAGATTGCACCACTGCACTCTGGCCTGAGTGACAGAGCGAGACTCTGTCTCAAAAAAGAAAAAAAAAAAAAAAGAGTAAGAAGAGTGAGAACTAAAAGGAAATAAAGACAACTTCAATTAAAATAGATGTTCCTAATGTGAATAAACTCAACTTCAGTCCATTAGACTGAAAATATCTAGTGGAAATGAAAATAAATTAATGATTTTGATTGATAGAAAGACAGGCAGGCTACTTAAGGAAAAATAAAGTAAAAAGAAATAGGCAAATAGGTCCTCAAAAGACATATATGTTCACCAATATGACTGTTGTATTGCCCTTTGGCAATATATAAATCTGACTGTAGCTGGTGATTAATAATAGTTATTTCTCCTGACACTTTGAAACCAAGAGCAGAAATACACACACACACAAACACACACTCACTCACATTTCTCTATTACCTAAATCATTCCAACATATACTGTTTTTGCTCTTGGTTGCTTTTAAAAATGTTTAAAATACTTCAGTGAGCATCTTGCTACTGACAGAAAGCTGTATTTAGCTGAAAATTATTCTCATTTCATTTGATAGAAATGACATTTTATTTTTAGACCATCAAAGTAAGTTTTACTAGAATGTCGTTAATCACTGCCTTGGGTGACACCTGGGGAAAATGATTTAGTGGAGATTAGAGCATTCAGATAAAATGTTGAAAATGTCCAATTTATTTCCATTTGTGGTCAGTGAAATGTAGTTCAATAAATAATGATACTGATAAACGTTTAAATTGACTAAATATTTAGTTCATTTCTATTTATTAACATAATTAATTTTGTTTACTAAATAGTCTTTAGTCAATTGACAATTATTGAATACACTGTAATATAATAAAATTTTAAAAATTCAGTTGGTGATTATAAGTAATATAATAAAATTTTTAAAATTCAGTTGTTGGTTATAATGTAATACTAACCACAGAAATTTTCAGTTCATTTTGTCTCTTTTAATTCTTCAAATTTCCTCTGTAAGTTTTCTATTAGAGAAATTTCCTATGCTTTATAAAGCTAAACATTTTTCATATAAAACTTAAAATATAGCTTTAAAATTGTGCCTGACAAATGTATATAGCCTATATTTTCATTTTATCATTTTATTATTTATTATTGAATTTATTTGAACAATTGCTTATTGATTCCCCAGTATACACCAAGGTAACTGGCTTGATAATAAAATGAGGAAGAAAACAAACAAAAATCTTTGTTCTCATTAAGAATACTGCCCTTGGGAAAGACATTCATTAGCCAAGTACTCCTACAAACAAATTTGTAAGTGTGATAACTGTCATTATAATTTTATACTAGACATGCGTGGCTCAATGCTAGTAAATACTAAATTTACCTTTTATTATTATACTATTGAGGAAGAGACAAAATCTAATTTTTAAAAATTATGCATGATAAAGTGTATTTGTAACGTGGGGTAAGTTGAATTAAAATGTTAGTCTAATTAAAACTCAAAATCATAAATCTTATCTCATGTTTAATATCTTTAGGGAAGATATATAAGTATGTGCATATGTTTAATATATACATAACTGGAATGTGTAAATAACAAGGAAAGAATGATAACAATGTCACCAAGCAATTCCCTTGAAATTGTGCAGTATATACTTTCATAATGTCTGAATTACAATTTTTTTTTTTTAGATGGAGTCTCACTGTCACCCAGACTGGAGTATAATGGCGCTATCTCCACTCACTGCAACCTTCACCTCCTGGATTCAAGGGATTCTTCTCCCTCAGCCTCCAGAGTAGCTAGGACTACAGGTGTATACCACCATGCCCAGCTAATTTTTATATTTTTAGTAGAGACGGGGGTTCCACCGTGTTGGCCAGGTTGGTCTCGAACCCCTGACCTCAAATCATCTGCCTGCCTTGGCCTCCCAAAGTTCTGAGATTACAGGTGTGAGCCACCACTACCGACCCTGAGCCACCATGCCCGGCCCTGAATTACATTTTGTAACATACATTCCCCAAACCTGCTCACTCTACCACAAACACATAATACTGCAAAATCAATATATTTAGATGCCAGAAAAACAAAATTCCAATGGTCATAGTATTGTTTAAATTCAGTTTTCAAGTTATTTAAAAAATAATTTAGACTTATGCAATATTTTCAAGAGGTCTATCTAAGTAGGAAGACATATAAATACTTAAACTGTATGAGGTAATATTCAAAATGAATATACAGAATTTAATAACCTTCAACTCAAGTAGTCAAGAGAATATTAAGTAATATACATATTAATATTTCACTGAATCCATTTGGCTTGTGATAAAGGTCAGAGATTCATTTACGGTACCATTATCTCTCAAATATGAAATGTTACATAGAGAGTCTCTTAGTTCTGACAGCTACAGAATGTTGCTACAGCAACCAGAAAAGGTTGAAAACAAAAATCAATGCAGTCAAAACTACAATGGCTAAAGTTAAACCACGTTTTGGAAATAGGTTTGCTGTTTCTATTGCAAGAACTATGAATTAGTCCACTAAATATTTTTAAGCCAAACATGCAGGTACTTCTTTTCAATGAAAAAAAACATGTATGTTTAGCTAGTAATTTACTTAGTGACCACATTACTAAACAAAATCTTCATGAGGTTTGATCAATAATGTGGTTGATTAAAATAATGTATTGAATAAAAATACATTGTATGTAAAAAATAATGTATTGAAAAAATATGTATTAAAAAAATGTATTGAATAAAAACCAGTACTTTCATCATTTTACAATAATGAAAAACTAATCCAGCCTTAAAAATATATTAAATTAACTCTTTTTGTTGAATACTATAACAACAATATGGCATTTACTTCTAATTTAACTTACACGCTACAACTTCATTCTGAATGTTAGTTATAAGAATTAGATAATCATAGAAAGAGGGAATAGAAAATAGCTTAGAGATTCTTCTCGGCCCGGGCGCGGTGGCTCAAGCCTGTAATCCTAGCACTTTGGGAGGCCGAGACGGGCGGATCACGAGGTCAGGAGATCGAGACCATTCTGGCTAACACGGTGAAACCCCGTCTCTATTAAAAAAAAAAAAAAAAAAAAAAAAAAAAAAAAAAAAAACTAGTCGAGCGAGGCGGTGGGCGCCTGTAGTCCCAGCTACTTGGGAGGCTGAGGCAGGAGAATGACGTAAACCCGGAAGGCGGAGCTTGCAGTGAGCTGAGATCTGGCCACTGCACTCCAGCCTGGGTGACAGAGCGAGACTCTGTCTCAAAAAAAAAAAAAAAAAAAAAAAAAAAAATTCTTCTCAAGTTTCTGTAAATAGTTGCATGCAGAAATAGCACTCTGATATTGATTCCTATTTTTTTCATTAATAGTTATTTTAAAAGTTTAGTATAAACAACGGCATTTCACTATTAGGAAATTTTATTTTAAATGTGTCCAGGTTAACTATGACTGTGACTTGATCACAATCATCATGAATTCCAAATGTCTTCGTGTTTTCAAGTACACAAATAAGTTCCAAAAGCCCATACATTATTTTCTGATTGACTACAGAAATCTGTTACCTCCAGTTACGCTTTTTATCAGCTTTCCTGAGTTTTAAGTGGCATACAAGCATGTGAATGTATTTATAGTATAAATTTATAAATATTTCTTGGAACTATCACTACAGTCAAGGTAATGAACATATTTATCTCCTACAACAGTTTTCCATTATCTTTTTGTAAAGCTTTCCTCATGTTTCTTCTCATGTTGCACTCCTCTCATCCTCAGGCAAAAATGTATCTGTTTTTTTTTCTGAGTATAGATCAGTTTGTTCTAAGACTGAGACATATTTTTTGGTCTGGATTTTTTCTTTTCTTTTTTTCTTTTCTTTTTTTTTTTTTTTTTTTTTTTTTTGAGACAGAGTGTCACTCTGTTGCCCATGCTGGAGTGCAGTCGCATGATCTTGGCTCACTGCAACCTCCTCTTCCTGGGTTCAAGCGATTCTCCTGCCTCAGTCTCCCAAGTAGCTGGGACTACAGGTATGTGCCACCACACCCAGCTAATTTTTGTATTTTTTAGTGGAGACAGGGTTTCACCACATTGACCAGGATGGTCTCAATCACTTGACCTTGTGATCTGCCCGTCTCGACCTCCCACAGTGCTGTTAAACTTATAATTATTAATATTTTGGAAATCATATGTATTGTTGCATGTACCAATAGTTCATCTAACTTTATTGATGATTAGCATTCCATTTTATGGTTGTATCACAAAGTTTATCTATTGATCTGTTGATGGACATTTCAGTAGTTTCCAGATTCTGGCTATTGCAAGTAAAGTTCATACAAATGTTCATGTGCCTATCTTTGTATGGACATATGCTTTCATTTATCTGGGATAGATACATATTAGTGTAATGATTAAGTGATATGGTAGTTATTTAAATTTTTCAGAAACTGCTAAACTGTATTTCAAAGTGGTTGTGTCATTTTACATTCCCACCAGCAGTGTATGAGAGAATATAACAGTTTACATATTTTATTTTGTTTATTGTCCCAAAATTTACTTTACTTTGATTTTTAATTGAAACTTCACAATTAACCAATTTTTAAAAGTTTTTCCAAGCACAGATGGATAAAACTTATTTTCTGTTGAATTTCTCAAAAAGACTTTAAGTGCAAAATTACCTGAGTTATATTTTAAATTGCTTTACTATAATTTCAACATATGAAGGAAAGTTTAGCTAGGTACAAAATCTTAGTTCAAGTTTTCTTTCCTTGAGTTTCTTTAAAATGTTTTATTAATGTGATCTGCTTTGTATGTTGATTTTGAGAAGTCTCTTGTTAACCTAATTTTTTCTTTCAATTGCAATTCAACTAGAGTCTCTGTGGAGTGTTCCCCAGTTTTTTCAAGGCTCACAACTTATTAATATATTTTAGATATGACCCTTTTAAATAAGTAGATTCAGGTCTTTTTCAGTTTCAGAATATTTTTAAATTATAGCTTGAAAATCAGTTATTCAATTCAGGTACTCCAATTTTGCCTGTTTTGAATTTCTTTTTTCCTGTCTTCCATTATATCTACTTTCTCTCTAACATCTATTATTTATTTCATTTCATTTCATTTTATTTTATTTCATTTTATTTTATTTGTATTCTATTGACTGATTTCATGCTTGTATTCAAATATACCTAATTAAACTTTTCAGTTGAATCTCATCTATCTTGGTATCTTGATAATTTTGTCTTTGTATCTCTGACAATTGTTTTAGTTTGTTGTTGTTTTGCATATTTGTTTGTAGAGACGAGTTCTTGTTACTTTTGCCAGGTTGGTCTCAAACTCCTGCCTTCAAGCAATCCTGTTGCCTCAGCCTTAAGACAATTATTTTTAGTCTTTGTTTCTTTGTTGAATTGTGTTAACTTTTTTTCAACTTTTCATTTTGAAATAATTTTAGATTTACAAAAGAGATGCAAAAATAATTGAGATTTATACTCTTCACCTAATTTCCTCTAATATTAACATTTTATTGACCAACAGTTAATGTTTAGTTTAATTTAAGGAATGGACATTGATAAATACTGTAAACTAGATTGCAGATTTTATTGAATGTCCCCAGCTTTTCTACTAATGTATTTTTTTCTGTTCCAGCATCCAGTAAAGCATGACTTGTTTGGCTCTAATCTGTCGCAATTTCGTAGTCTTTTCTTGTTTTTCATAACCCTAACAATTTGAAGCAAGATAGTCCGGCATTTTATAGCAAATTTATATACTTTTAAATTTAAATACCTTTAAATTTGTTGTTGCCTGATATTTTCTCATAATTATGCTGGTGTTATAGATTTTTGAAAACAATACCAGTTAGCTGAAATCCCCTTTTATCACATTAACAAAGGTTATATTTTATTGATATAACTTTTTTCTTTTTTTTTTTTTTGAGATGGAGTCTCACTCTTGTCACCTCCGCCTCCCCAGTTTAAGCGATTCTCCTGCCTCAGCCTCCCAAGTAGCTGGGATTACAGGCCCATGCCATCACGTCTGTCTAATTTTTGTATTTTTAGTAGAGACAGAGTTTCACCATGTTGGCCAGGCTGGTCTCTAACTCCTTATGTCAGGTTATCTGCCCACCTCTACCATCCAAAGTGCTGGAATTACAGGCGTGAGCCACCACACCTGGTCAACATCACTTTTTGCTGATAATTTTAGTCTTGATAACTTGATTAAGGCAGACGCCAGTTTCTCCAATGTAAATTTTGTCTTTTTTTTTTTTTTTTTGGTCAATCTTTGTCCACTTTTGCTGTGTATAATTGTATTCCTGATTTGAGAGTATTTTCTTTGCATATCTGTAAGTGCTGCTTTTAAACAGTATTTAATCATATTAGGACATTTTGTAACAATTTTATCTGCTTCATGTTTGGTTTGGGAAAGAATTTTTGCCAGGTGAAGTATTTCAATTTTATTTCCTTTTTCATCCATATGTAACTTTCAATTGTTATTTTTTTGTTTAATGTGAAATATATTTTTATGGATGTTAAAATATAAGCAGACAGGTGTGAATATTTGAGGTTGCTTAACTCCAGGTCCTTGGTTGAAGGCTCTTTCTTTTGTTGGTGTAGTCAATATCCTACTTATTTGGTTGTGAGATTTATTCTAGGACTCTTAATTTTCTTCTTCTCTTTTTTTTTTTTTTTTTCTTTCTCTTTGTTACAAAATCTGCTATGGTTGCCTCTCCCTTCCAAATTTTCCCATGTTTCAGGAGACCGTACTCCTTTACACTGTCATGTGGAATTTTAGACTCTTCTTTACTGAAAATCCCCAGTCCATTTCCAGGTCCCTGGAGTTAGCTCTGCTGGATTTAAGTTTATTTTCCTACTCACCGATAATTTGAAACATGTTGTCTTTTCTATCTCACTGTTATGTCGAAAATATGGGTGATATTATATTCTCTCCTTGTTGTTCAGTGTGGTTTTATTATAAAATGTGTGGCAAGATTCAGATTTAGGAGGCCGTCATTGTGTGAACTCTTTATTTAATCATCATTCTTTTCACTAACAATAGAAAGTCTTTTAAATATAGAAGAACTATTATATAAAAAATAATAATTATCTGTTCTGGATTTTCTAGTCAATGATTATAAAGACAATACTTTAAACATAGACTTTAAGGAACTATTTTGGAAGAAAAAGGATGACATTTCCAGTCTGATTTAATCTTGACTATTTTTCACATTTCAGACATAAAACATTAATACAGTGTGTTGATTCATTTCAATCATGTTATTAATCACATTCTTTTGAAAGTTTCTTGCCAGAATTTAAAAAATGAGAAAAGCTAAAATGCCAATAAGAATTGTATATCAGCCTAACAGTTTATTTTTTATTTCCCCACATCATCAAAAATTCCTTAAACGGTGGGATCTTGAAAAATTTTCACCTTCGATGCTTCTGAATCCACATCATTCTTCAAGATTGCTTATTCCAAGAAACAAGTCAATGGAAAATATTATTTGAAGGAAATTACCTCCTGTTTTGTCTTCAGTTTTCTATGTACAAATGCAATAGTCAATAGCTATCCAAAAGTCTCAAAGAAGAAAATTAGGGCTTTGAGACTTTTGTTAAAAGGCTTTCAAAACCTGATTTCTAGGGTGTAGAATGAGCTATTTCAGTAGCATTTACTATTTATATTTATAAAATGTCATGATACTATTTATGTTAATTGGGAATAATGTTCTCTAACTTTGTTAGAGTATAAAGTTATATTTCATTACTAATGCACAACATTTTTATTATAAATGTTCAAACCAGGTTTATTATTATAAATTTCTTTATCATTTATTTGACAAATATTAACTCAGCATCTGCTGTACTTAGTTTAGAAAATAATGATGAATATGTTATTGTCCCAGTACTCAGGGCAGCAGTGAATCCATCATTCGAATGCAGGGAGAATTTAGAGCAGCAATCTAGTTACCTAGAAAACAAAGGAGGCATGTCTATGTTGAAATAAATTAAATTAAGCTTGCCCTGAGGCTGTCTCTGTACTTTGATTTTATATGTAGCAAACTGCAAGCAACTTAGTATATTCTTAACAAACATAGGGGTATATTCTTATAACAAGTAGCTGAGTTGCTGCCCATCATAGCAGCTGAGCTTCAGCCAATCATAGGCTACAACTCTTCAGATCATGTCCATATAAATCAAATGCCTCATGACACCATGCCCAAAAAAGGCCAATGTGGAGCTGAAACCAATCAAGCTGTTTCTATAAATCACTTCCTTTTACTGTCTTTAAATACAGCCTGCTCACATTGTTGGGTAGAGCTCTCTGAACCCTTCCTGGTTCCGAGTGCTACCTAATTCATTAATCATTCTTTCTCAAATAAACTATGCTAAGGTTAATCTGTCTATTTTTTTTTTCTTTTAACATCTACTAGCTTAGTTTTCCTGACTTTCACCTGTTTTCATTTGAGATACACGTTTATTTGCAGTGGACTAGGACATAGTGATACAGATTAAAATCAGATTATCTGATTTCCCAATTTCTCACAAACTAAAGCACAGTCACTACCTCAAGGATGTTGCTCTGTAAGGAATGATTAGAAAGAAAAGAGGCAGTTGCAATTCAATGATGAAATAAGAAATAGGTATGGAAGAGGTACTAAGAAGGAGAATATCTTGGAACTCTGCAAGAATAGTTGCCAAATCTGGGATATGATCAGGGGACAGGAGATATTCAAGCATCCTAAGTGGTACAGAATTCCAGATAGAAGAAACAAATTCAATCCAGAGATAAGTCTTCTCTGGAAAGGAAATTTTAAGTAAACCTTGTATATAAAGTATGGGACATAAGAGTAGGTAGAGTGAAAATGGGAGATATAAAGAATTGACAAATACCTTTAGTCTCACAGAGAGCAATGCAGAGTTTTCAGCAACACTCATGTTTTAGAATAACCACTTTGCCTAAGTTATGTAAAATGAAGGAATGGTGATGGAAATGTAAAGAGTGGAATCTATATAATAATCTAGAGAGATATGATGATGTCATAAGAAATGTAAGATGATACAGAGTCTTAGAAAAATAGGCTCATAATGGTTAACTTTAAGAATTATTTTAGGCCGGGCACAGTGGCTCACACCTCTAATCCCAGCACTTTGGGAGGCCGAGGCAGGTGGATCACCAAGGCGGATAGATCACGAGGTCAGGAGCTCAATACCAGCCTAGCCAAGATGATGAAACTCCGTCTGTATTAAAAACTACAAAAAAATTTGCCAGGCACAGTGGCAGGCACCTGTAATCCCAGCTACTCGGGAAGCTAAGGCAGAAGAATTGCTTGAACCCTGGCAACAGAGGTTGCATTGAGCCAAGATTGCGCCACTGTACTCCAGCCTGGGCAACAGAGTGAGACTCTGTCTCAGAAAAAAGAAAAGAAAAAAGAGTTATTTTAAATACTATGATCAGTTTAGTCTTTGAGACAGTAACTTTCACAATGGTGAAAGACATGGCTTAAAACAAAGTGTTCAAACAAGAAAAGGCATTAGAAAATTATTACAGTGAGTGACATTGATACATACAATTCATATTAAATTGTGTCAACACTAAAATTTATATGTTAGAGATTTATTATTAATTATATTTTATATAGTGCAAAAATTTATTTTCTGATAATCAAAATCTTATTCATATAAATAGCTTGACATATTCTTATTGTTTTATACCTAATAAAATAATCATTTAAATCAAAAGTAACACAAGGACAATGCTCATTTAAGTACATAGCAATGAACAGTGCTAACAGAGATCATCACTGTTGTCTGTTTATCTCAAGCAATGGATAAATAAAACAAATAAATAGTATGTGTTAAATGCAGCACAAAATATTTATATTAATTTAGAGATTTATTACTTTTTAGTGGCATGTTCTCTATTCTCCATTATATTTTAAATATCTCAAAAAGGATTTTGTCATGCAATTTATAACCAAGTGTACCTAATTCACTGATTTTAGGAAAACTCTTCTCTTTCTTAGTTCTAATCTTCTATCTCTATTCCCTTGATATGTCAGCTTTTATCAGCTTCCTAAAGTAAGGCACTTGTTTCCCCCAGAGCTTGCAAAACAATATAAAATAAATGGAGGGTTGACATAAAAGAACACCTATGTAGTAATGAGATAAAAGCAGATAGTCCAAATGAATTAAAAAAACAACACCTTGCTCATCCTGCTTCCTTATATTTTCAGAGAAAATAATATATTAACTACTTTGGTGAATAGCCATCCTCATGAAGAATAGTCTTCTTTTTCTTATTTTTTTGAAACTTTTTTTTTGAAAGGGAATTTGACAGGAAAGTAACAATTAAGGTTTTATAGGAAGGAGAATCTTTCATCTTACAACTTTTTTATTTATTTGTAAATAAAATATGGTAAATCAGGTCTAAGAAATTATTCCATCTGAAATTTTTTAAAAGTTAAACACTTGGGATAGAACCTAAAATTTGTTTTGAAGCATTCTTCTAGATTGTATTTTCTTTCAGTGATAAATTTTGTAAAGGAAGTAAATAAAATAAAGTAGCACTAATACTGAACTTTGTTTCTAGAAGTTGACATCCAGGAGGGGTTGGATCCAATAAGACTTTTGTAGAGTAAATTATATGTATAATGAACTTGATACCCTTTGGAATGATCCAGAGCAGAGTAGATATATCTCCTTTAGAATGGTAGGCTTGGGTGTCCATATGATATTGTTCCTTTTTTTCATACGTAGATAACATGATTTTACACACTACTTAAGCCAATCTTAAATAGCCAAAGTGAGGACAATTTAAACACAGAATATTGCTTATTTGAAGCTGGGTACTAAGAAGGTATTTTCTTTTAATGCATTCCATTCATTATAGGAAAGAGAGATCAATTATACCTTTGTAGTTGAAAGACAGTTCTCTATAGAGGCAAAAAAGAATATAATATTTGACAGGCTTATTTTTAGTTCAGTGACTCTACATTATTTCAAGTACAGAGAAGTGTCTCTAAGGTATCTCAAAAGGGCTGTTTACACAGCAATCTATTCATTGCTGTATATCACATAGAAAAGAGACTATTATTGGTTTTATGTGAATTTAAACAAAGGCTTTTGTCCATTGAGATGGTATTACATAGTGGTATTATCTGATGTAATTTGCCTGATAATATGCTCCCTAAACATGTGACATATGGAATGTATTTTGCTTCTTCTCTGCTCAAAGTACTAGTTAATCTATGGCCCAATAAACCTACATAAGGCATTGAATGTTTCCTCAGCACCACATTCTATGCAGTCACAGACTATCAAGAAGTTGTAACACTCAAGATGAAACTTTGTTTTTGGTTCTAATGTTAAATCAAGCAGTTTATGAGCAAAGCTTCAAGATATGCTGGACTAATTCACATTGGACCTACCAAGACATGGTCATTCCTAGACCAAAAAACAGCTATCAGAACCACTTGTTCAGTCATAAGACTTTTTAAAAGCACCAACCATCTCATTTTATTTTATTTGTGGATTATAAATAAAAAATCATTGTGCCTGAACACTTTTAAAATTCCTGATGTAATAAAAATTATAAAATATCTATAACTTATTAAAAGCTTGGTTAAT
This sequence comes from Macaca thibetana thibetana, assembly GCF_024542745.1. NCBI lineage: Eukaryota > Metazoa > Chordata > Mammalia > Primates > Cercopithecidae > Macaca > Macaca thibetana. The sequence goes on from NC_065585.1 coordinate 61,661,591, forward strand.
TTATTAAACTGCTTCATATTCATAAATTAATTTTTTTTTCTGATGTTATGTTATTTGCTCTATCAGACACATGGAAGCCAGACTGGATAAGTTTTCCCTGGCTTGATATCTAAATAATCTAAAACATTTTTATTTCTCATGTTCTTATCCAAATAAAATTAAGCAAAAGAGCTAGTCAGGATGGGGTACATTCAAAGGAATAGAACTTAAGTGCAAAGTTGATTTGATTTAGCAAACAAAATTATATAATGAAGGATTTAAGGCATCACATATAATACAATAATAAAATGTGTTACGAAATGTACTGCATTAAGGAATTTGAAGAAGAAAGAAAAGCTCCATGAAATTAAAATTGACTGCAAAAACATAAAAGGAACTATAAGTATAAAAGAGACACAAATTAAAATCTATAATTAAATGTGCTTATCTATGCTGGTTTCTCACTTAAATAAAGGAACATTCTATTTGATCTTCATGGTTAAAAAGATAAAAAGTCCTTAAAACTGACCCTGCTATGAAAATGTAGCAAACTTGGTAGCCAATTTAATGATCCGTAAATGAAGCCAAAAAGTCATAATCTCTCATTAGATGTCACCTATTGATTTCTGGCTATTACGATGACTAACATAGCTGAGAGAGGTTAAAAGATAAAATTCTGATTTAAAGAAAATGAACTCTTGAGAAACATCATTCCTATAAAATTCTGCAGAATAAAATGATACTGAGCTAGCCAATTAATGTCGGCATTTATTTTCTCCCATAAAATGAAAAAGATGAGTAAGTTGATGTGCTCATTGCATCCTCCTAATCAAGCTCAGGGATATCTCATATTTCCTATTTCTAATATCTTTTTATATATATTTCACTCTCAATTTAGCAGGTTCAATGAATAGATTCTGTTCAAAGGCAGCAACCAAGTCTGATATGTCTTTCTTAGAAGTTTTACGGAGATATTCCAAATAATTTTCTTAAAAAATATCTGCTATAATTTTTTTTTTTACAAATGAAGGATGAAATTATCTAATAGCATGATAAGAAATGATTCTAATAACATGATAAAGTTCCCAGTCCTATCCTCTAGATACAAAATTGTCCTACTTTGTTTATTATGGAGAAAAATTTATTTTAATTATAGAGTTAGGAAGAACTTCTGGAAATTTGTAAGCTCATATGTGCCCCACATATAATTCATGAGTGCTTGACAAAACCTCACTTAATAAAACAAGAATTAGCAGAACTGTCTGTGTCTGTGAAACCTGACAATCTGTATTTTATAACTAAGTTTAGTGAGGCAGTGTGCATTATTTTTAGGAGCTTGAGCTTTCTCCTAAAGTACATAACTACATTTGCTTTTAAACTAAATCAACTGATTAACTGTGTGACCTTTGGGAATTTAATTAATCTTTCTAAATTCACTTTATAAAGAAGAAACTGATGATATATGTATAATAAGAATACCTTAGCTTTAAATAAGTTAATGTATTTTAAGCACACAGTTGAAGCACCATACTATGTGCTATAAATAGAAGTAACTATAAAATGCTACTTTTTATAGTTAATTCTTTTGGCAACACTTTGGTCTGAAATTCAGACTTTAAAAAATTATAAGGAAAGATTAGAGGAAGGAAGTTTGCCCTGTGTTTCAGTGGGTTGTTTATGTTTACTGTCATCAGAATTACCAAAAATGTTCATTTACTAAGTGAATCCGCAATCTGGGTGCAATAACTTCAAGAGGTTTGCAGTATAATTGGAGGTTTATTTTGATCCATACAGATATCCAACTGTTCCAGCATTGTTTTTTTTTTTTTTTTTTTTTTTCCAAACTGCATTTCCTCCACTAATTGCTTTTTGTGAATTATTCAAAAATTAGCTGAGCAAAAACACTTTTGGAAAATTGCTCCTATGTATAGGCAACAAAAACACTGGCAAAAATTTTCAAAATCAACTTTTTAAGAATTTTTAATCCAAACTTGCAATAATACAAACATAATTTAAGAAAAGTGGCCGGATTTCTGTAAGAACAGTGAGGATCATGGGATTTTTAACGTTTATCTCTTCTTAGCTCTGTGGTAGTTTTAAATACCAAGAACTTTGGTTCAAGGAATTTAAGAAAGTCTATCCAATTTCCACTGATTCTGTGAACTAAGCAAAGACCTTAGTGGTCTTGTATGAAAAACAATGAAGACTTGATGGGACTATTCCAGTTAAATCCCTAAACCAATAAACAGCACCAACAACAAACAAATACAAACTATGGGAGTAGTTATTTCTAGAGTTCCCAAATTATGTTATTTAAAATGTCCAGTTTTTCAAGAAAAAAGCAAAAGACACTTAAAGAAACAGGAATGTATGGACCATACACAGGGGAAAAAGCAGTCAATAGAAACTGTTCTTGAGGAAGCCCAGTAGTAAGACTTATTAGGAAAAGTTAAATTATCTATTATAAATATAATATAAAAAAAACGAAAGAAAACCATGGCTAAAGGATGAAAAGAAATTATGAGAATGAAAAAAAAGTCTCACTGAATAGAAACGTCAATACAGAGATTGATAATACCAGTTAACAAAAGTGAGCAAAATCAAAAAGAGAAAAGAAAAATTAAACAATATTAGTTTGTTGGAGACATTATGACCTATTTTCAATAATGAATTAAACAACTAGCAAAAATTTTTTTAAAAATTGAAGACTTGAACAACAGTATAAACCAACTATACTCAAAAGATGCATATATCACTTTACACAAAAACAGCTAAGTAAATATGCTTCTTAATGGAATATGAACTATTCTCCAATATAGACCATATATGGACCTTAAAATAAGTCTCAGTTAATTTAAAATATTGAAAAAATATAAAGTATATTCTTTATCTGCAATGTTATTAAATTACAAACAAATAATAGAAATAAATTTCAGAAACTCAAAACATATTTGGAAATTAAAATCACACACCTAAATAAACATTATCTCAAAATCATAAGAGCAATTAGAAAATACTTTGAGATGAATTAAAATGGAAACATAACATACCAAACCTTATGGAATACAGCTAAAAGAACTACTTTGATGAAAGTTTATACCTAGAAACTATTATACTACAAAGAAATAAATATATTAAACCAATAACTAATATTTTACCTTAAGAAATGAGAAAAGAGAAATGAACTAAATAAAAAAAGTAGAAAGAAGGAATTAACAAAAATAAGAAATGAATACATTAGAGTAGAAAAAAGGAGAAAATAAAACAAATAGTGAGTTCTTAAAATAAATCAACAAAATTGACAAAAATTTAGCTACATTCTCCATGAAAGAGGAGGCATTGCTACTACTAATCTGACAGAAATAGCAAAACTCATGAGAATGCTACTAGCAGTGCTAATAAATTAGATAACCAGAATGAAATAGATGAGATCTAAGAAAAACACAAACTGCCTAAACTGACTAAAGATGAAACAGACCTATAACAAATAAAGATATTAAATTTTTAATTAAAAAACAATATAAGCAACAGTAAAACTTTGTACAAAGAATAGCCCAGGCCCAGATGGCTTCTTTGATGAATTCTATCAAACACGTAAAGAATTAGCATCAATCCTTCTCAACTTCTAAAATAATAAGAGGAGGAGACACTACCCATATCATTTTATGAGGCTTCATACCAAAACCCAAAGCACTACAGGGAAAGAAAACTAATGACAAATATTTCTTATGAATGTGAACATAAAAATTATCAATAAAATACTAGCATAGTGAATAAAGCAACATATAAAAAGGATTGTATCAGATGACCAAGTGAGATTTTCCCTAGGAATGCAAGGTTGGTTTTACATATAAAGGGAGCTGCTGGCAAGACGACTGACTAGGCACAGCCAGGTGGAACAGCTGCCACAAAGGGACCAGGACTACTGGTGCACTCCTAACAGGTCTTGAGAAGGAAGGCACTGAGAGTGGACAGAGGAAAGGCATATAAGCTGGGCTGAAGAGATAGGAAGCCCCGAACCTTGCACAGGGATACCTGGAAACAGAACTAGTTCCTGGCCCCCCAAAACTCTGGGGGAACAGGTGAGTTGAACTTGCCAGGAGCAAACTGCTTTGGCCACGGGACTCTGAAATTCCAGCAGGAAGAGACTGCTTGACCACCACAGACATTCAAGTTGCCAGGGAGAGCTACTTAGAGAAGTGTTAGGGGCAGCAAGCCAGCTGATATGGAGCCCAGAGGGTTTGGTGTAGGAGCCTCCATAGGATAGCATGGCCAGGGACTGCCATCTCCTAAGGTTTGACTTGTTCCTATAGGAGACATTAGTCCTAGGGGAACTGTTGGACCTGAACTCTGAAGAGTGGTCTTGCCCATAAGACAGAGCTGGATTGGCCTGAACACCCTTTGGTTGGCTTCCCTCTCCTGGGGCCCCAGCCTCATCATGCCTGCTTACAAGGCAGCCTCCAGCACCTTCAGGGCCCACAACATAGCTCCTGCACTGGCAGATTGTGCCTGATCTGTGGAGAGCTCCCGTGGGGCAGCCCCATGGCCATGCACCAGCTTGGCAGGCTCATACCCCACATTGCAGCTTCCCCCAGACCCACAGCAACTCCTTACATAGCTTTCCTGTCGCATGTACTCAGGTGGGTTTTGACTTTCTCCCCGGTCAACACGTGTATGCCTGCATTCTGCCCTACCACTGCTGTGGTAGGAATGCACTATGCACCCTGTCCCCCAGCCGAGCACTGCAGTTGGAGCTTTGACAGGCACAGAATCAATCAGTCCCACCCCTCTAGTGCCCCACTCTTGTATCACCACAAGTTGAAACTTCTGTTGAAATTAGTCTTGGTGTTGAAACTTGTGTAAAACTAAGCACAGAAAACAGCAACCCTCCCTGGCCTTGTGCAACCACCTCTGACTGCCATGGGCACAGAACGCACATAGACTTGCGCCCACCAGCACCCCACCCCCGTGCCAACACCGCCACCAGTGCACCTGCATGCACAGTCACCAGCAGACAGGTTGCCTCCACCACTGTAGTGAATGTCTGAATGAAGGCAGGCACCTTGGCACCTTCTAGCCCCCTGCTGCAGCAGACAAACCAGAACCCTTTAGTATTATCACTGCCACTGCTGCTGATACATGCAAACAAGAATGGATCCCACTGTCACTGTACTACAAAATGCTTTGACTGACTACCTATTATTGGAGTGTAGTGACCAGTGGTCCAGCAGCACTTTCCCCCACTACTTCCCTCCCTTCCGCTACCCACCAAAGTGGGAGCTGAGCACTGGCCCCTAAAAATCTTCCAGAAACAAAGTCAGTTGGATGAATCCACCTTACACCACAATTTAACCCTCACGGTCATAAAATAGGATAAAGTGAAAAAAGAAAAAAAAAAACAAAACACATCCAGGACCAGATAGATTCACAGTCAAATTCTACCCCATGTACAAAGATGGGCTGGTACCATTCATACTGAAACTATTCCAAAAAATCGAGGCAGAGGGTCTCCTCCTTAGCTCATTCTATGAAGCCAGCATCATACTGATACCAAAACCTGGTATAGGTTACCAACACCGCTTTATGTTAAACACACACACACAAACAGAAGGAAACTTCAGGCTAATATTCTTGATGAACGTGGTTGCAAAAATCCTCAATAAGATACTGGCAAATCAATTCCAGCAGCACATTCAGAAAGCTAATCTACCACAATCAAGTAGGCTTTATCCCTGAGATGCAAGGTTGGTTCAACAGATGCAAATCAATAAATGTGATTCATCACATACATAGAACTAAAAGACAAAATACAAAGACCACATTATTATCCCAATAGATGCAAAAAAGGCTTTCAATAAAATTCAACTCCAATTTATGTTAAAAACTCTCAATAAACTATGTATTAAAGGCACATACCTCAAAATAATAAAAGTCATCATGCCAAACCCACAGCAAACATCATACTGAATGTGCAAAAGCTGGAAGCATTCCCCTTGAAAACTGGCACAAAACAAGTATGCCCTGTCTCATCACTCCTATTCAACATAGTATTTGAAGTCCTGATAGAGCAATCAGACAATGGAAAGAAAGAAAAGGCATGCAAATAGGAAGAGAAGTCAAACTCTCTCTGTTAGCAGACAATATGATCTTATAACTAGAAAACCTCATAGTCTTGGCCTGAAAGCTTCTTCAGCCCATAAATAACTTCAGCATGGTCTCAGGATACAAAATAAATGTACAAAAATCACTAATATATGTTAAAATATATACAAAATAAATGTATAAAATCACTAATATATATAATATTATATCATATGATATATGATATATATGATATATATCTTATGATAAAATATATATCATATATTATATATAAGTGATTTTTACACATTTATTTTGTATATATAATATAAATATATATTAGTGATTTTTATACATTTATTTTGTATATATTTTAATATACATTAGTGATTTTTGTACATTTATTTTGTATCCTGAGACCATGCTGAAGTTATTTATGAGCTGAATAACTTATAATATATATGATATAATATATATATTATATAATATTGATATAATATATATTATATCATGTATAATATTATATATAAGTGATTTTTATACATTTATTTTGTATATATAATATAATATATATTAGTGATTTTTATACATTTGTACATTTATAAACGTATAAAAATCACTAATATATAATATATATTATATATTATATAATATATATAAGTGATTTTATGCATTTATTTTGTATATATATTATAAATATATATTAGTGATTTTTATACATTTATTTTGTATATATTTTACAAATATATGCTATATATACATACATGTATGTATACACATATACATATTAGCAGCTCAGATGTAGCTGGTCTATGAGTCAGCTTTACTGATACCCTTTTTGCTTTTCCTCATTGTCAGAAAATGGCCACCACAGCTTCAAACATCAAATTCGATATTGGGCTGCTATCATTTATAAACATGACGTAACAAGTCAAACAGATGGTATTTCTACCTTCGTGCTGCTGAAAGTCTATGGAAAGTTCAGAGACTGCTTGGAGCACTTCCATCTACAGTATCTTAGCTCTTTCTTTTCTTTTTTTTTTTTTTTTTGCATAAACCACCTTTAAACAAAGCAATCTGTGGATATTGTAAAACTCAGAGGAGGGTTATTTTTAATATACATATATTTTGGAAGAGTTTTAGGTTCACAGGAAAATTGAGCATAAAGTACAGAGATTTCTTACAGAGCATAAAGTACAGAGATGTATAGCGTCTTTTACTATCAATATCCCACATCAGAGAAGTATATTTATAACAATTTATGAACTTACATTGTCATATCATAATCATGGAAGTCCATAGTTTACATTGTGGTTCACTCCTAGGGTCATATATTCTTGGGTTTGGACAAATGTATAATGGCATGTATCCACAATTACAGCACCATACAGTTTCATTGTTCTAAAAGTCTTCTGTGCACTGTTTATTCATACCTCCCTCTCCCAGAATCCCTGGCAACCAATGATCTGTTATCTCTCTTCATAGTTTTGTATTTTCCCGAATGTCATATAGTTGGAATCAGTATCTAGCCTTTCCAGATTGGCTTCTTTTGTTTGGTAATACACACTTAAGATTCCTTTGTGACCATGACTTTTCATGGCTTGATTATTCCTTTCTTTTTAGTACTGAATAATATTTCACTATTTGCAAGGCCACAGCTTATTTATTCCTTCACCCATTGAAGGTCATCTCGGTTGCTTCCAAGTTTTGGTAATTATGAATAAAACTGCTATAATCGTTTATGTACAGGTTTTTATATAGACATAAGTTTTCAATTCCTTTAGGTAAATACCAAAGAGCACAATTGCTCTACTGCATGGTAAGAGAACATTTAATTTTGTGAGAAACTGCCAAACTTGCCTTCCAAAATGGCTGTACCATTTTGTATTATCTCACACAATAAATAAGAGTTACTGTTGCTCTATATCCTTGCTACCATTTGGTGTTGTCAGTATTCAAAATTTTGGCCATTCTAACAGGTGTGTAGTGGTATTTCATTGTTTTAAATTGTACTTTCTGATGACATATGATGTTGTACATCTTTTCATATGGTTATTTGACATCTGTGTATCTCCTTTGTTGAGGTGTCTATTAGGATTTTCGACCCATTTTAAAATTTTGTTGTTTGTGTTCTTATTGTTGAGATTTAAGTGTTTTTTGTATGTTTTGAATAAAAGTCCTTTATCAGATGTATTTTCCAAATATTTTCTCCTTTTCTCTTCATTGTCTTGACAGTGCCTCTCACAAAGGAGGAAAAAATAATTTTAAGGAAGTGCAGCCTATCAATTCTTTCTTTCAGGGTTTGTGCCTTTGCTGTGGTATCTAAAAAGTTATTACAAAACCCAAGGACAACTAGATTTTCTCCTGCTATTTTCTCAGAGATTTAGAGTTTTGCATTAGGTGTGTGATGCATTTTAAGTTAATTTTGGTGAATATGAAGTCTGTATGTAGAATAATTTTTGTATGTGAATGTCCAGTTTTTCAAACATGAAGAGACTAATTTTGCTTTATTGTATTGGCTTTGATTCTTCACCAAAGATCAGTTAATTACATTTTTGTGAGTATATTTCTGAGATCTCTACCCTGTTTCACTGACCTGTTTCTCCATTTGCCAACACCAAACTGTCTTGGTTACTGAAGTTTTATGGTAAGTCTTGAAGTAGGGTAGTGTCGGTCCCCCAACTTTATTCTTCTTCTTCATACCAACTCACTTTTGATTAGTGTTTAGATAGCTTATATTTTTCATGCTTTTAATTGTAGTCTATATCATTATATTTAAAGTGGTTTATTACAGACAGCATATGGGTATTTTTATGCAATCTGGTAATTTTTCTTTTTAATTTGGTGTGTTTAGATCATTTGCATTTAAATATGAAAATTATTCAGTTACAGTCACGTAGTTATTGATATAATGTGACTTTGGTCTACCATTTGGTGATTTTGTTATTTTAAATTTTTTTTTAAATTTATTTGTTTTACTTCCAGTCTACTTCTGAATTACTTGAATATTTTCATTATTCTATTCTGATTTTTAAATACTTTATTGTATATATTATCTTGAGTGTGTTTTTAGTGGTGATTATAGATCTCACCATATATATGCATAAACTTTTGCAGATTTTATAGTTAATATTTTACTAATATAAGTAAAATATCAAAGCCTTACAACTCTAAGAACTGCTTATGTTACAGTTGGACGTCTACATACACAGAAAATTTACCAAGATTTTTGCTTTAAATAGTTACATATATTTTAAACGTCAGAGAGGAAAACTAGTTTTTTATACGTACTCAGATGTTTACTATATCATGACTATTGTTCTTGCATTATGTCTAATGGTCCAAGTTTCTCTCTGGTTTCATTTGCCTTTTGCCTAAAAAGAAGTTTGTTTGTGTACAGAGACCACCGTTCTCCTGCTAACAAATTCTTTTCATTTTTCTTTATTTGATAATATATTTTGCCATCATGTTTAAAGGAGATGATAATTTTATACAGAATTGTAGAAAGACATTTCTGTTTTTCAGCACTTTCAAGCTGTTGTTACAGTCACAGGAATCTGCATTTATTCAAAACATTGTCTTCTATTTCAAATGCCATTTTCCTCTGGCTGCTTTCAAGGTTTCTTTCTTTATGAGTTTGATTTACAGCAATTCTATTAAGACATACATAGAAATGTGTTTATTTGATGTACTTCAATAGCTTAATGGTAAATACTGAGAAATGTACACACAGCAGAATATTATTGAATAATAAAAGGATATGAGCTATCAAGTTACAAAAAGGAATAGAAGAAACTAAAATGCACATTGCTAAGTGAAAGAAGCCAATCTGGAAAGGGTATGGTCCATACAATTCTAATTAACTATATGACATTCTGTAAAAGAAAAAATACGAAGACATGAAACAAAAATCAGTGGCTCTCAGGGTTGAGTGGGGAAGAGAAGAAGGAGAAATTAATAGGTGGAGCACAGGGGATTTTTAGGGCATTAAAACTATTGTGTATGATACTGGAATGGTGGATACATGTCATATATTTGTCAAAACCTATAGAATATATAACACAATGAGTTAATGCTAATGTAATCTATAGACTTTGGCCATTAATAATTTATCAATATTGACTCATCGACTATAACAAATGTAGCGCATTAATGCAAGATGTTAATAATAGGAGAAATGATGGGTCAGAGAAGGAAAAAAGGGAGGGGGGATCTGTAGGGATTCACTATGTACTTTCCACTTAATTTTTCTCTATACTTAAAGCTATTCTAAAAATAAGGTCTAATTATTAAAGTAATAAATACAGGGTTTCTATCAGAGCTTCTACTGCCTTCATAGCCTGATACCACTTTGTGTGGGACTCATCCTAGGGTCAATGCCAGAAGAGAAGATAGGACAAAATAAATAAACATAACAGGAAAATCCCCGTCACAAGTTTCCCCTTTCCCCTACTCCATCTATCTGCTTTGCTTAATTTGCAGAGCCCTGAGATAGTTGGGGTGTGTGTGTGTGTGTGCGCGCGCACACATGCATATTTCAGAGTTGAACTGGCAGACGTATGTGTAGTGGTTTACACGTCTTGGCCAAGATCAGAAATCTTCACATGCAATTGTTAAAAATATAGTATTAAACCATTCATGTATTAATTTATTATTTAATAATAACAGAAAAAATTATGTGAGCGAAATTCTCTGAAAAATGTTTTGGAAATGTCTTTGCACATGGATAGTTTACTTGAGGAAACTATTATTTAAATAATACACAAAGTCATTTTGTTGATAGATATAAATATAAGATGTTAATATATTGAAGGGAAGTATTTTTCGCAGTTTACTGTTTTAATACATTTTGTTCATAGACTCGTATTTAAATTATTCTACTATATCATTTATTTCATTTTCATTTTGTTCAGCAAAGCTTTCTTTCTAAGTAAAGCATATTTAAACTTTGTGACATTTAGGACATGTTTCTTCTGAAAAGAATAATAGAATATTATATAGTTTCGGATGTTGATAAACTTGTATTATGAACACATGAATACATGAATTTCTATGCCAGATGGCTTAATTTTCTACATAATTTTATAATATTGTAAATGTTCATATGTTTACGATATATTCAATTTGAGCAATGATCTTTTTTTTTTTTTTTTTGAGAGGGAGTTTCACTCTGCCACGCAGGCTGGTGTGCAATGGCACAATCTTGGTTTACTGCAACCTCTGCCTCCCAGGTTCAAGCGATTCTGCTGCTTCAGCCTCCCAAGTAGCTGGGATTACAGGCATGCAACACCGTGCCTGACTAATTTTTTGTATTTAGGAGAGAACGTGTTTCACCATGTTGGTCAGCCTGGTCTCAAACTCCTGACCTCAAGTGATCTACCTGCCTCAGCTTCCCAAAAATGCTGGGATTACAGGCATGAACCACCATGCCCGGCCAAACAATGATCATTTGCTATGAGTATAAAAATGATGTAAATATGCCAATACTTTGGTAGGCCAAGGCTGGTGGATTACCTGAGTTCAGGAGTTCGAGACCAGCCTGGCCAACATGGTAAAACCCCGTCTCTACTAAAAATACAAAAAAACTAGCCCAGCATAGTGGCACACGCTAGTATTCCCAGATACTCCAGAGGCTGAGGCACAAGAATGACTTTGACCCAGGAGGTGGAGGTTGTAGTGAGCCCAGATTGTGCCACTGCACTCCAACCTGGGTGACAGAATAAGACTTAGCCTAAAAAAAAAAAAAATTGATGTAAATATGATAAGTTGATTGAATTCTAAATATATTCAAGATAGCTAAGGACTCATGTTGTCTTTTACTTGAAAATAACATCTGCTTACTTGTTGATTATTAAAATTATATGATTATTTAATATTGTAAAAATAAGTAACTAATGTAATGTCATATTATGTAATTTCAAACCAATGATTCCTATCAATTCTCTATAGCTATTCTTTTGTTCCATTACAGGAAATACACTCGGCACCTATTACATTTCTGACACTGTTCTATGTTCTGTGTATAAGAACTAACACACTATATGAGTCCTATCTTCAGAATTATTAAAGCCTTGATAGGATTGCAAGGAAATGTATGGAAAATGTTGAATGAGTGCAAAAAAGAGGAACTGATCAGATTCAATTATTATACGGAAGATATGATTTAAGTCGCTTTAACAGGATGGGTGATTTAGTAATGGCATAATATAATAAGTAAATAATTTTAGGCATGCATGAAGTGGAGCTAGAGAAGTTCCTGGGAAGCTTGTAATTTAACAGACTCAGAGGTGAACCTACCTAAATATATTTGACTACGGTTGAGACATTGTGTCATTAGATATATCTGGGAACACAGAGCAGTAAGCCTTTTCTAGAGCTAAGCAACTTGAATTAAACCTACATATTGTAGGTTTGAGAATATGCATCAGGTGTCTTAAAAATGGAATGCTTGTTTTAACAACAAAAACTAGAGATTAACTTTATGTTATTTTAAAATACATTTAACACTGTCCTACAGTTTTGGAGGAAAGATATTATTACAAGTTCACTACAGGCCTGTGAGATAAAAGCTATTATTTCATTCTGGGTACAAATGAGAAACTTGAGGCTCCAAGAGGTAGCACAGAAGTTGACTATGATTTTGGAGCCAGGTATTGTGCTCAAAAACCAGCCCTCCCAGTACATATGTACTCCACAAATTCTTCCTTTACCCTGGTGATTGGTACCATTTTGAGGAAAGGCTCTACCTAAAGTGAACCCAGAGATAGCACATGTCTCTGTAGGCCTAGTAGCTACCAGTGTTTTCAGATTTGAGATCAGAATAATCTTCTTCATCTTCTAGGCACTTGTTCAAAAATCAGACTCCCAGCTCCCTTTTTTGAGACTGTAATTGACATGATCTTCAGAGAGGCTTAGGAATGTATTTTTCAAAAAATTCAACAAGTTATTCTACAATCAGCAAAATTTGGACAGCTAAGCAATACATCATGGCATATGTCCTCTGGGTCTAACTTCTAAATTAGAATGCTTCCCAATTCATTTATGCAAGTGTAATTGTTGTAAAATATATAATACATGCAATTCACATGTTTAGCCTTTTTTTTTTTTTTAGGAGAGATAATGTGTAATGGGGTATGCATCTGCAGATTTTATGGAACTAGATACTGTCAAATATTTACTTAGATGAGAAATAGCTGTTTGTAGGTATGCTTAGAACAAAATATGTTTTGGTAAGAGATGTTTCTAAAACATTTTGCAGTTCAATAGATAGATATCCAGTTTTCATATTCAATACACATTAATGGATGAATATATTTATGATTTTGATTGTTTAAGACAAGAGTAATACTCACACTTAGCAGAGGTTCTATCTCTTTCAAAAAGTTGAAATAAACAAAATCAGAAAACACTTAACATCAAATTTGTGATCATTGTATCTAGTAGTTGTGGAGTCGAACACTGGATGCTAAGTTATAGTTAACCTAACACAAGGCAGTAATTTGTTGAACGACATATCTGAATGATGGCCAATTAATGTTATATCCCTATTTCTCTTAGAAATGTTCTCAGCTACAGAAAAGATGGATTTGGCGTTTTCAATTTTCATAACGATTGACTCAGATGGCCAGCCCTTTAATATGAATAATTACGAATTGTTTTTTCTAAAATTAGCCAATTCACAATACTGTAAGGCTTTTCTACATTAGAAAACACAGCTTATGGCGGGACATGGTGGCTCACACCTCTAATCCCAGCACCTTGGGAGGCAAGGCAGGCGGATCACGAGGTCAGGAGATCAAGACGATCCCAGCTAACACAGTGAAACCCCGTCTCTACTAAAATTACAAAAAATTAGCCAGGCGTGGTGTCGGGCGCCTGTAGTCCCAGCTAATGGGGAGGCTGAGGCAAGAGAATGGTGTGAACCCGGGAGGCAGAGCTTGCAGTGAGCCGAGATTCTGGGTGACAGAGCAAGATTCCATCTCAAAAAAGAAGGAAGGAGGGAAGGAAGGAAGGAAGGAAGGGGAGGAAGGAAGGAAGGAAGGAAGGAAGGAAGGAAGGAAGGAAGGAAGGAAGGAAGGAAGGAAGGAAGGAAGGAAGGAAGGAAAGAAGGAAGGAAGGAAGGAAGGAAGGAAGGAAGACAACTTATTATTTGTTTCAAGTACAGAAATTATTATAATTTAGTTTCTGCTATGTTATTTGTAACACATGAATATATTATCCAGTGCTTTGACAAATATTTATTCATGTAAGAATAAATAATCTCATTTGACCTTGTGGTAGTGATTCACAACACATTCCACTATATCTAAAAACAAAAGAAATTGCTTTTATCACACTTAAGATTAAAAAAAATACTTGAAAAATTTTATCCATTTAGTACATTTTTACATTTTAAATTCTTTATACATATACTAAGTGCAAATGATAGGGTATCTATTACATTTTTTAGTTTTCTGCATGTTCAAAAGTAAATAAAATACATTAACTCATTATGGAACAAAATTTTTACTGTGTTGAGATAATCAAGTAATCCATTTAGTTGTTCTATATAGCTAATCGTATCATTATAGTTGGATATTATATGTACAAATAACCTACTCTTAAAATGTAGGTTACAGAACAAAGGTAAATTCATATTTTTAGATACATAAAATATTATGTTGCAATGAGAAGAAAACTATACTAATGAAAATATTGGGAGAGCAGATTTAAATAGATTATCTTTAATTAAATCTGTGAAAGCACTAGCAGGGCACTACTAAAGAGATATTTGGTACATAGGTACCAAATCAGGAAAAAGGTAAAGACAGTAATATGTATTTGTAATGACAGATAGGTAGGCAGATAGATAGATAGAAAGATAGATAGATAGATAGATAGATAGATAGATAGATAGATAGATAGATAGATAATTGATAGATGTTAGGTAGAAGTAGGCAGGTAAGCAATGGACAGGGCTTTTACAACTAGTCTTTTTTCTTTTCCATTTTTAATTTAGGTTTGGGGGTACATGTGCAGGGTTGTTACATGGTAAATTGTGTGTCACTGAAGTTTGTGGTACAAATGATCTTATCATCCAAGTAGTGAGAATAATACACAGTAGCTTTTAACCTTTGTTCCTCTTGCCCATCTCCCCCACTCATAGTCCCTAGTATCTATTGTTTCCACCTTTATGTCCATGTATACTCAGTGTTTAGCTCCCAATTATAAGTGAGAACATGCGATATTTGGTTTCTTGTTCATGAGTTAATTTCCTTAGCATAATGGCCTCCAGTTGCATCCATGTTACTGCGAAAGACATGATTTTATTCTTTTTATGGCTGTGTAGTATTCCATAGTGTATATGTACCACGGTTTCTTTATCCAGACCATTGTCGATAGGCATCTAGGTTGATTCCATGTCTTTGCTATTGTGAATACTGCTGTGATGAACATACGAGTGAATGTGTCTTTTTGGTAGAACAATTTATTTTCCTTTGGGAATATACCTAGCAATTGCATTGCTGGGTCAAATTGCAAGTCTGTTTTAAATTCTCTGAGAATCTCCAAACTGCTTTCCACAGTGGCTAAAATAATTCACATTCCCATCAATGGCATATAAGTCTTCCCTTTTCTCTGCAGCCTTGCCAATGTGTTATTTTTTGTCTTGTTGGTAATAGCCGTTCTGAATGGTGTAAGATGGTATTTCATTGTGGTTTTGGTTTGAATTTCTCTAATGATTCGTGATGTTGATGTTGAACATTTTTTCATATATTCATTATTCCCTTTTGACAAGTGTCTGTTCATGTCCTTTGCCCATTTTGTTAATGGAGTTATTTGGGTTTTGCTTGTTGAATTGCATGACTAGTTTTTTAATTGATAAGTACTCTTAATTTTCTTCTTTGTACTCAAACATAAAAGGCATATATATATATAGAGAGAGAGAGAGAGAATGCCTGTTTTTGTTTGTTTGATTGATTTTTTTTTTTGCGGGGGGATGGAATCTCACTCTGTCGCCCAGGCTGGAGTGCAGTGGTGCAATCTTGGCTCACTGCAACCTCCACATCCCTGGTTCAAGCAATTCCCCTGCCTCCGCCTCCTGAGTAGCTGGGATTACAGGCATGCACCGCCACATTTGGCTATTTTTTTTTTGTATTTTTTAGTAGAGACGAGGTTTCACCATGTTGGCCAGGCTAGTCTCGAACTCCTGACCTCAGGCAATCCACCAGCCTTGGCTTCCCAAAGTGCAGGGATTACAGGCATGAGCCACCATGCCCAGCCAAATACATGTTTATCTTTATTTCTTTAAGCATATATCAGACCATACTGGGTTAGCTATCCATTTATTCCATTAGAAGAGAATATGTCTGTATATAAGTGATTCTTTACATTCATTGAATAAAATTGTGAAGAGAATAAAAGAATGGAAAGAGAAGGAAAAAAGAAGAGGCAGAAAAACAATAGTGTATTTAATTACCCTTAGTGACTTAAAATAAGCTTTAGAGTAGAAGCTAAGGGGAAAAAATGGAATTTTAAAACAGTACCAGATTAGCGTCTTCTGTTTTTAATGTATTTCCTTTGGTCTGTGCTGGATTTGCTGTTGTCAGGCAGCATCTATTCTGTTTTCCTGAATTTAATGTACCAATAATGCAATTCAATAGTTTATAGTATAAATGAGTTAAAATCGCTCATTTTTTGCCAAAACAATGTGCACATGTGTACTAAGTTTACCATAGTAGAGAGTAAGTTTATCAATTATTTAGTGATATTTAAATATACAAACTCATTTCAGGGCTTTGGATATTTTAAAAGAACAAACAAAACAAAACAAAACAACTCTTTACCATCTCAATGTTCCCTGTCTAAGTTCACATTTGCATCTGTCAACTTTTCCAGGATTTATTGAATCTTAGTTCAAATTACGGGAATAATAATTAATGAAAAGAATTTAGTTTACATATTCAGAAGCCATTTGTGATATTATTCTCAAAGAAATCGCTATTCAAAAATAATTAATGGATTATAAAAGGATAATGGAGATTTTACTTTACATTTCATGGATGCACACCAGCTTCTGAAAACCATAGCTAATGATCACAGGTGCTGATGTTTGTATGTGCTAATAAGAATGTTATGATGAGTACTTGTAAGACAAATAATCATAATTACAAAATCTAGTGTTATCATGTTATTGAATTATACTTGTATATCTGGAAATTCCTTTTTAAATATGTATTAAAATTCAGTTTGTGGAGTATAATTTAAATGTCTTGAAAGAAACAGGGACATTTCTCACATGAAGATCTTATTAGGATGAAATTGCATTCTGCTCCGTCTGTGTAATGTGGTACATCAATATCTTAAGCAATGTAGAACTTTTTCATTTAATGTCTTTGCTAGGTAATGAAATGGAATATAGCAATATTTCTACAGGTTTTGATTCTTTTTTCAATTCAATGCAAAGTTGAGATGATGCACAAGCATATTACTGCAACTATAACACAGCACAAAATAAATGAAATCATATAGGGATAGATAAAAATACCTCTTGATAGCTTCCTCTGTCAGCATGTTAAGAGATTATTGATTATGGACATCTCAAAGAAGCTTAAGACTAGCTAAGGAACCAAAAGAGACAACTTAAATGGAAAGGAAAGATGTCCTAAGTTTCTTCCCACAAATTGGTAAGCTCTGAGAATATGTGAAAGTAAGGTTATGCCAAGAAAATAAATACTTCTCCCCAAATTAAAAAAGGTAATATCTATAAAAGCATAAATACAATTTTCATATACTTGCCCCATAATAAATGAATACATATATAACAACAGCATGTTGATCAAATTCAGTTGTCCCATAATATTAAATTTTAAAATATTAAACTGAGGGCTAGAAAATCTGAGAAGCGATTAGAAGATTAAAATATACACATAGAGGCATTTGGAGTTATTATGATGAAAAAGATACACAGAGAGAAAACTGTAAACAGAGAAATGTTTTACATAAATTGAAATAAGCTGTGGAGTAGTGATTTTAAGATTTATGATATAACTGACATGTAATAAGGCCAACAAAATATTCAAAAATTCATCTTCTTATCTTGTTTTAATAATATGACTTTTGATTATTTTCATTTTATCACAGTCATTACTGAAGATAAACCTGGTTTAAAATAACCCAACCTATGCTGTATATTATAAATTGATAAATCACTACATTAATTCCCAAGAAAATACAACTAAATTTGAACTCTATAAAAATAAGTGTATTTACTTGTGAAGACAATATTAGCACAAAAAGAGTATATAAACTTGAGAAGATAAAATTTATTTTTGAAACTGGAAACAAAGAAAAATGTGTACTAAGTTATGCTTAAAGGTTATTGGGAGAGACTAGTAAATGAAATTACTCATGCCTGACCATTGGGTTTACTGAGGAAATAAGTACATGCACATGGTATTCTGTTATCTAAACTAGAGTAAAACACAGGATATTTAGCATTTATTTGTTCCTAAGACTGTAGAGAGTCTCAAAGAAATTACTTTCCTTTGAGAGATTTGTTTTTAAGATTAAAGCAGCTGATTAAAGTGTCTAGGATAAAGGACATCCACATAAAAAGCACACCAGGAAAAAAAGAAAAAAAAATACTGAGTACATGGAGAAGTTTAGACTGGGAAAAACAGTTTAAAATAAGATCTATTTTCCCAAAGGGTTAAAGCAGGGGTCCCCAACCCCCAGGCCATGGACTGGCACCTGTCCATGGCCTGTTAGGAACCAGGTCGCACAGCAGTAGGTTAGTGGCAGCAAGGGAGTGAAGCTTCATCTGTATTTGCAGCTGCTCTCCATTGTTCTCATTACCACCTGAGCTCTGACTCCTGTCAGATCAGCAGCAGCATTAGGTTCTTGTAGGAGCGTGAAACCTATTGTGAACTCTATATGCAAGGGATATAGGTTGCACGCTCCTTATGAGAATCTAATGCCTGATAATCTGTCGTGTTCTCCCATCATCCCCAGATGGGACCATCTAATTGCAGGAAAACAGGCTCCCACTGATTCTGCATTATGGTGAGTTACATAATTATTTCTTTATATAATGCAATGTAATAATAATTGAAATAAAATGTACAGTAAATGTAATGCATTTGAATCATCCCAAAACCACCCCCGCTCTGTCTGTGAAAAAATTGTCTTCCACGAAACTGGTCCCTGGTGCCAAAAAGGTTGGGAATGTTATTGTGGTTTGTCTAAGCATATTCAAAGTCAGAGAAGCAAAACCAAAATGAAAATGTGTTTATTTACTGAAAGCTAATACATGTGTGAAATCATCACACATAAGTGATTGGGTTCTAGGTACTTGTAATAATTAGATGTCTATGCTAGCAGGTGTACTAGTTAAGATCACCAGAGTTATTGGCTGGATAATACCTCCTGCTTTATGAAGTGGCATTTGTTGAAGGACCGAGTCTTGAAACAAAGATTTGCTTTGAAATTGACATAATTGAGGAGTCTTAGATTGAATGAGCCAGCCTTAAATACTATGGCTTCAAAAATGTTTGCTATGTGCACAGTGAAGTTCAGAGCTTGACAGTATCATTTCGGAAACAATGTATTGTTTGTTATATCTGGTCTTTTGAAACAATATGGTTTGTGGATTACTTTTCTTAGTACAAGCAGAAGCCCTTATCAGCAAATGTGGTTAAGATTTAGACTTAAGAAAATACAAAACTCTTTCAGGAACCATTAGACAAACCTCAGCAGCAAAAATATTATTTCCAACTCCTTCCTGGTTACTAAGGGTCAAGAATTTGATATTAAGGGTCAAACTTGCTCTGTTCCAGACCAAGCACGTTGGTTTTTCTTGTTTACAGTTTGGCAAAAGCAGAAGTTAAGTGTCATCAGGCACTTAAACAAGAAATATATATATCTTAATCCACGGAACAACTGTTATGCCACATGCACAAGTCAAAGATATCAGTGGGTTTTTTTGTTTTTGTTGCTGTTATTGTTAAAATAACTGAACCTTCTCAAGCAAATCCACTATTGGGATAAAGAATCACTCGTGATCTAATAGAATAGGTAAGAAAAATAAATGAGAGGCAGGTGTTCTTCGCTGGTGTTCTAGTAGAAAAAATATAAATTGATATTCCTGATGTAGGTTTATACTAACTTAGTTATTTTATTTAAAACAACAATTTTGTTCATCTTATTTTGCATATGTTGGTTTTATAGTCTCTGCTTCCTTGTGGTAAAATGACTGAAATTCTCTGAAAGGGCCTCTCTTCCAGTAGATATGAATTGCATAACTCCAAAAAGAATACAAATTTACACCTATTCCAGTAGTTTTGTGAACTTTTGTGAGTAACAAGAATGACATTTTTAAAATTATAGTAATAACACTGGTTTATTGAACTTATTTTGCTAGGACTTGAATGTCCCCTCCAAAACCACATTTAAATTTAATTTCCATTGTAAAAGTGTGGAGAGAAGAAATTTTTTAAGGTATGCCAGTGTCTGCTCAGTTTTGCTAGAAAGAAATATCTAAGTCTGGGTAATTTATAAGAAAAAAAAAAAGTAAACAGCTTCATTTAGCTCATAATTCCACATTTGGAACAGTTCAAGACTGGGCATCTGGTAAGTTCTTCATGGTGAAAGGCAAACGGGAGCTGGTTATGCAAAGATCACATGAAGACAGAATGCAAGAGAGACACAGGGAGGTGCCAGGCTCTTTTTAACAAAGAGCTCTTATAAGAATTAAAGTATTGAGAACTCACCCCCACCCCACCAGCGGGAGGGCATTCATCTGTTCATGAGGGATCTCTATCCAATGATCCAAACACTTCACCTTAGGCCCACCTCTAACACGAGAAGTCAAATTTCGACATGAAGTTTAGAGAGGACTAATATCCAAACCAGGTGATTAGTCCATGAGGACTCTTCTCTCAGGAATGGATTAATGTCATCATTATGGGAGTGGTTTTGTTATAAAAAGGTTGAGGTCAGCTCCCTTAGTTCTCTCTCTAGCTGCATTCTCTTGCCCTTACACCTTCTGCCATTGGATGGTGAAGCAGAAAGCCCTGACCAGATGCCAGTCTCTTGATCTTGGACTCCCCAAACCTCCAGAACCATAAGTGGTTATTGTTTAAAAATTACTCAGTCTGTAGTATTCTGTTACAACAGCACAAAACAGTCTAAAAGATCTCCACAAAATATAAACGTTTTGTGCTATTGAATAAGCCATTAAAAGATATACTTTCCTGAGTTTATGAGTATAGCCTGCTTGAAATATCCTGAAAATGTCCTGGCATGAGAATGGTAAGAAGCAGAATGCCAATACTGCTAGAAATGTAAACATCTATATTTAATGCAAGTTTGAAGTTGATCTAACTAAAGTATTCCTATGGTTTAGGTAAAGATGCAAGATAAAGGGAGGATAACAAAATAGAAAAATAAACAGCTGAATATGTGTAATAAAATGTGAAAAATGTTCATTATGGGATTAAATCAATAATTATAAACATTCCATTAAAGGTAAAATTATTTATTTTATGCACAGAATTCTTTTTTGAATTAAATTACTATGTGATCCCATTATTCAGTGAATTTTCTAAAGATTTTAACCTCTGCCAATGAAGATTGAAAGATGACTCTAATAGTTAACGAATTCTCACTAAAGCCAACAAAATATCTTAACATATGATTACATTTATATCTTATGAGGTTTGGACTAAATTATAGCTATCTTTTCCCTTAAATCTCATCCAAAAATAAAACTAAATTGCCTAAGATCTTTTTATTTTTCA
This sequence comes from Macaca thibetana thibetana, assembly GCF_024542745.1. NCBI lineage: Eukaryota > Metazoa > Chordata > Mammalia > Primates > Cercopithecidae > Macaca > Macaca thibetana. Next base: position 61,683,427 of record NC_065585.1, read on the forward strand.
AAACATGAATTTATTTTCCTCACATCTTGTAGAGTGGTGGAGGTTAGCAGGAAAAGACAAAAAAACATATATTCAAAGATATTTGAATAAACTCACTCTTATTTGTGTCCACTTAAGCCACACTGAAATTGACAAAATTTCCCAGTATAAAAAGTTAAGTCTCTAGATAATTCGACAAATAAGGTGCCATGTTCAAGTCCGCTATCTCTTCAGATTGTTTTGAAGATTGCATTCACTGATAAAGATACAAAATGAGCCAGGCATGATGGTGCACGACTAGTCTCCGATACTCAGGAGGCTCAGACAGGAAGATCCTTTGAGTCTAGGAATTTGAGGCTAGAGTATGTATTGATTGCATCTGTGAGTAACCCCTGAACTTTAGGTGGGCAATACAGTGAGATCCCATCTCTAAAAAGAAACAAGATAATGAATAATGGGGAGTATAGTCTTCTCTCTGTCAAAATGCAAGTTTTAAGAGCAGTAATCAGTTGAATACAATCAATTCAATACTGGGAGCAGCTGCACTATGCCTTTATGAAACACCATAAATTCAAATTAATTAATCCAAAATGAATTACAAATTATTTTTGTCAACTACACATTGATCCTTAAGGGTTATTTAAACAGCTGAACTTGATGCCATTTGTCCCATCTGCCATAACAGATGCTTTATTTCAATATGAATATTAAATGAATTTTGAAAGCAATTTCAATAATTGTAAGAAACATTTACAAAATGAAGAAAAGATCATAATCTTTCTGATGACTCGGAATTTTTTTTATATTTTAGAGTAAAATGTGTTGAAAATATAAAGCATAACACAAATCTAAGTTTAACTGCAGAACACAAGAACATAAAGTACCCCCAATAACAATCATTTTCAGTTTCACCCTTTTTACATAGATTATTCAAGCACTTTAATTGTCTACATTAGTTATTCTTGCAACATTTCAATTGAATTTACCACCTTCCTTCTAAATGATGTACTTCAAGGTTATTAACCATGTGCTTCTCTTGGATTCATGTTATTCTTTTAGTTTTGACAAAATTCTTAGGGAAAATCAGATTTGTCATATAGTTACTCAAAAGCTATTTTGGGGGGTAAATTCTCAGAGTCTCATATTACCATAAGCGATTCCAGCCATTGATTTAAGACACAAGGTGAATGAAACTCTAGAATTGATAATATGTGGTAAATTCAATGAAGAAATAAAAATGAAAAATGATGTTTAAGTAAGAATAGATCACTAAGGACCAAGGGGCACTTGGGAACAGATTAACAAGTAGATACAGGCAGTGGTATTAATTGCAGCACCATTTGTGCTGCCAGTGATTTGGAGACAAGCTGATTTTCCATCACTGAGATAAATGGAATAGATGAGCACTAAGAAGTATTAGGCAACAGTTAGAAGCATAATAGACATAAGAGAACAATAAGAATGAAATACAAATATACAGTGTTTACATGGACACAGGAAGGGGAATAACACACACGGGGCCTGTCAGGGAATGGGGATCAGGAGCATGGGCGGGGAGAGCATCAGGACAAATAGCTAATGCATGTGAAACTCAAAACCTAGAAGACGGGTTGATAGATGCAGCAAAGAAGCATGGCACACGTATGCCTGTGTATCAAAGCTGCATGTTCTGCATATGTATCCCTAAACTCAAAGTAAAATAAAAATAAAAGAAAATATAGTGTTTAGAGACAAAAGTAGAAAGCAGGATGTCAGTTTTAAGTGTTTGAGTTTTTTCCTCATTATAAATCACATGTTACTGTTGCTAAGGATTCTTAATATCTTTGCATGCTGGAGAATTTGAAATTCATATCGTTTTTGGAGACAAGTTACTGAGAATCACTTGGATCCCTTTGGGCTTTGCTTTTCACAATTGTTAGAAACAAAGACGTGTTAGCCTAGAGCTGATCATTCTTCACTACTGAGGCAAGACCCATTTGAGTACCTCATGCAGTATAAAGTTTTCCAGCCTTGTTGCTGGGAACAAGCACTATTCACAACCCTCTGTGAATAGCAGGTACTTCTACCTTCAGTTCATTTGGGCGATTCTTTTTTAAGCCTTAACTAGTTTTTTAATGAATCTTTGCTGACCTGCTTTACCTGAACACTCTGGAGGATGCAGGAACGCTTCTGTACTTTGGGGGTTCTTTATGTGCTCTCTCCTCTCTGGTGTTAAATAGCTTGCAAACTCCAGCCACTTTGGTTCTCCTGGATTCTCAACTTTATCTCCTCAACATGAGTGGTTTGCTGAGATCCACCTGGTACTCCCGCCCTAAGCCGTAGCCTGGAAACTGTCTTAAAAAAATAAACTTGTATAATCATAAGGCTTACCTGATTTGTTTCCCGTCTCAGTGACTGCTGATATTGGTTGCCTATCTAGTGTCTATACAGAGGTTGTTTTAAATATTTTATAGCTTCTTATGGTTGCTGCATTTGGAAGGGTATGGAATGTACTCCTTGTTACTGCATCTAGGACAGAGCAGAAATTTATCAGCTATAAAGTGTCTAAGGAGGAGTGACATTAGAAAGATGGCAAAATAGAAAATATTAGTCTCTACACAAACCGCCCCCCACAACAGAAAGTTTAACTAGCAGCTGTTCACAGACCAGAACATCTTTTTGAAAACCTTAATACTTGAAAACAAGCCTGATACACTAGTATGGTCTGCAGCAGCTGCATTCAACTAAAAAATCCCACCCAGTGATTCCACACACACAGGCTGACAAAAACTCCTTGGAATTTTCAAGAAGCATAGGTGCTAGAACTGCTTGACCCAGTAAGTAAAACAGCCGTTCAGCTCAGGCAGAAACCCTCATGATACCTCCAACCTGACAGTGAGGCAGTCCTCAATTATGTATTTCTAAGGAATATCCCAACTGGTCACACCCATCCTGGGAAAAGACTCACTGAACCTCAAGCCTAACCTATAGGTCTGCTCAACCACAGATCCCAAATAGCAGAATTGCCTGGCTAAGGAATGCATCCTTTGAATGGCCTGAGCAGAAGCCATCACTGTACCCAACCAGCAGCTCCACCTGATAGCAGAACCCAACCAGTGATCTCTCCGGAAAATAGAGTCTCACCAGCAGTCACACTTGATGTCAGAGAAAAGGCAGAGGTCTGTCCAATAAAGAAACCACCCCAAGTTCTGCCTGCCCAATTAAAGTACCGACCACAAACCCTTCATCATTAACAGATGTCCTTTCCAAAGTAACAAGTTAAACTATACAGTGAAGGTCTCTCTCTGCCATAGAACACTTTTAAAAGCCAGAAGAGAGGACTTTCTCTTCAAATTCACAGACAGCAATGCAAGGACACAGAATTACGAAGAATCAGAAAATCATGACACTCCAAAAAAATAAAACCCTAATAAAGTTGTAGTAATGAAACTTAAAGAGATAACTGACAAACAATTTTTAAAATGTTCTGTAAAAAAGCTTGTGAACTACAAGAATATATAGATAAAAATGTAAATAAAATTTGTAAAATACTCAAAGTGAAAAATTTGACAAATAAATAGAAGCAATAAAAAGAGACAAATAGTCTATAAATGAATGTAATGACTAAAAATAAATCAATAGTAGTCTTCAACATCAGACTTGATCGAGCAAGAAAAAATTAGTGAGCTGGAAGACAGAACACAGATTATTTGATCAGGTAGCAAAAAGACAAAATAATACAAAATAATGAAGAAAGCCTATGGAAATTATGGAATACTACGAAGAGACAAAACTTTTGCATAATAGGAGTTACAGAAGAAGATAGAGAAAATGGAAAAGAAAGCATATTTTTAAAAATAATGGCTAAAACTTTCCTAATCTGGGAACAGATGATATCCAAGTACAGGAAATATAGACAATTCCAATCAAGTTCAACCCAAAGAGGGGTTCACTAAGATACCTCATAATCAAACTATCAAAAATCAAAGACAAATAAATTATTTGGGGAGGAGCAACAGAAAACATATAACATACAAAGGAGTGCCTATGTTACTATCAGTGGATTTCTCAGTAAAAATTATACATTCCAAGAAAGAGTGTGATTATATATTTAAAATGTTGAAGGAAAGTATTGCCAAACACGAATACTTTACACAGCAAATTTGCCTTTTAGAAACGAGAGAGAAGTATAAACTTTCCCAAACAAAAGCTAAGAGGGTTCATCACCATTAGATCAGCTTTGCAGATACTGTTAGAGTTATTTAAGCTAAAACAAAAGTCTACTAATTAATAACATGAAACATACAAAAGCACAAAACACAATGATATAAGTAAAAAACAACCATATTCAAAATACTCTAGGACTATAATAATAATTTGTAAGACAATTTTTTCTCTAGTATGGAGGTTAAAAACAAAACTATTAATAACAAATATAGCTAAAATAAATTTTCAAGGGATACATATTACAAAATTATGTATATTCTGACATCAGAAAAAATACAGGGGGGAGTAAAAATGTAATGCCGTATACAATCAAAATTAAATCATTAACAGCTTGGATTAGTCAGTATATAGTTGAGTACAGTGTATTTTTTTGTTTTGAATCCATTCAGTTACTCTATGTCTTTTTATTGAGTAATTTAATCCATTTACATTCAAAATAATTATTGATAGATAATAATTTACAGCTGATATTTTGTTGTTTTCTGATTTTTCTATAGATATATATTTTTTCATTTCTCTTGCTATCTTTCTTTATGTTTTGATGATTTTCTGTAGTGGTATTCTTTTAATCCTTTCTATTTTCACTTTTTGCTTTCTCTAAAAATTTTTATTTTGTCAGTACAATGAGGCCTACATAGGGACATTTTGTACTTACATATATCCAGTAAGGAGTTAATACCCAAAATTTATTAGCAACTCAAACAACTCAGTAAGGAAACAATATACCCAATTAAAAATGGAGAAGGGATCTGAATAGACATTTCTCAAAAAGTCATCTAAATGGTCACCAGATATATTTTTAAACACCCGACATTGCTAATCTTCAAGAAAATGCAAATTAAAACCACGATGAGATATCATCTCACACCTGTAAGAATAGCTATTATCATAAACAGAAAAGATAACAGAAGTGTTGGTGAGAATGTGAAGAAAACATAACGCTTGTACACTGTTGCTGGAAATGTAAATTAACCATTATGGAAAACTGAATGGAAGTTCCAATAAAAAAAAGAATGAACAACAAGATCCAATAATCTTACTTTTGAGTATTTACCCAAAACATTTAAAATGAATTTCTTAAAGATATCTGCACGCTCATGTTCAATGCAGCAACACTCACAATATCCAAGTTAAGGAAGCAATGTGTCCATCAACAGATGAGTGGGTTAAAAATGTGTAGTATATATACACAATGAAATAATACTGTTCAGCCTTAGAAAGTAAATTCTGTCATTGGTGACAACGTAGATGGAATTGGAGAACATTATGCTAAATAAAATAAACCAAACACAGAGAGACAAATACTGCATATTCTCACTTATATGTGGAATCTATAGCAATCAAACTCATAGAAGCAAAGAGTTTAATGGTTTTACAGAGACTGAGGGAAGGGAGAGTTGGGAATTGATTATCAAATAATATACAATGTCAGTTAGACAAGAGGAATGAGGTTTTTTTGGAGATCTATCCTGCAATATGGTAAATATAGTTAAAAATATTGTTTTATATATTTCAAAACTGCTAAGAGTACATTTTAAATGTTCCCCCCACAAAAATAATATTTACTTGAGGTAATATATAGTTAATTAGTTTGATTTAATTATTCCACATCATATTAACGGATCATAGCATTACTTTGTACCCCATAAATATATACAATTATGAAGTGTCAATTTACAATAAAGTTAAAAAATAGTATCTAAGGCTCTCAACCCTTTCCGCTTAAAAGACCCTAGACTTTTAAAAGGACAATCTTAATCTCCTCCACCTCAAATACTTGAAGTCAGTAGTAAATTTAATATATTGTAGCTCAACAAATACTAGAAGTAGCTCCACTAAAGATTAGATGACAACCTCTCCCAGTATTAGTAACCTGATGAAAAAAAGTTACTTGTTTTGGGGGATAAATATTATCACTTTAATCTTTAACCTTGTTTTGCACAAAATATTCATCACACAATCAAAAAACTTATGTATACGTTAAGAAGCAAAACTTTGTCTACATGAGGAGCAGATTAAATATTCAATAGGAATGTAACCAGAAATGAGTCATATTCTGGAATTTATTTACGAATTTAAGCCTACTTTAAATACCCATATAATTACATTAAAAAATCTAATGCAATAATAACTACATGCATGAACAGACGAAAAGGTCAAGAGGATAGTGGAAGCTGATCCTAAAATGTATGTGGAAATATACAGAATAGCAAAAACAGCCAGATGTGGTGGCTCGTATCTGTAGATCCCAACTACTCAGGAGGCTGAGGTAGGAAAACTGCTTCAGTTCAAAAGTTTAAGACCAGCCTGGAAGTAGAGCAAGACTATGTCCCTTTAAAAAAAAATAACAAAAACAATTTCGAATACGAAAAAAATTGGGGGACTTAACTCATTTTAATGACTACTATAATGCAATAATTATCAAGGAAATGTGTTATTAGTATAAGGATAGACATAAAAATCAAAGGGATGGAAACAGAATTAAAAAATAACACCACGCCGGGCGCGGTGGCTCACGCCTGTAATCCCAGCACTTTGGGAGGCCGAGGCGGGCGGATCACAAGGTCAGGAGATCGAGACCACGGTGAAACCCCGTCTCTACTAAAAATACAAAAAAAAATTAGCCGGGCGCGGTTGTGGGCGCCTGTAGTCCCAGCTACTCGGGAGGCTGAGGCAGGAGAATGGCGTGAACCCAGGAGGCGGAGCTTGCAGTGAGCCGAGATCGCGCCACTGCACTCCAGCCTGGGCGACAGAGCGAGACTCCGTCTCAAAAAAAAAAAAAAAATAAAAATAATAAAATAAAATAAAATAAATAAATAACACCACACATGTTTAGTCAAATAAATATATCAACAAAGGCACTAATTCAATTCAATGAAAATTGGAAATGTTTTTGAACAAATGGTATTGGAACATCTAGAAAACTATACGGAAAATCATTAGTCAAGACTTCTACTCATTCATATGCAAATATTTGTTTGAGGTGGATCTTAAACCTAAGCCTAAAATTTAGAACCATAAAAAGAAAAAAATTAGTAGTATCCCTTTAACTTTGTCATAGGCATTTTCTTAAAGCAGACATATAAATCAATCATAAAAAACTAATGAAAAATTAAACTTAATTCCAATTAATTTTCTTCTATTCAAAATATATTGTTAAAAAAATGAACAGGCAAATTATAGACTGGTAGAATATGCATAACACATACTCTTATGCAAAATATATAAAGGACTCTCATTAAGAAAAAGAAAAAACAATCTATTTAAATACTGAACAAGCAAGAGAAACAATACATGAAAAATAAAATATACACATATCTGATAAGTACTTGAAATCTACTCATCATTTTCAAATAAGAAATTGCTCTTTAGCATCCTCTAAAATTACTCAAAATTATTTATACCCACACTCACGAACACACACAAAATATCTAGTGGTGCAGAGTTGGAGCAGTTGGAACTCTCAACATTGCCTGTGGGTACAAATAAAAGAATTCAGTCATTCTTGCAGTGTATGATAAAGGTCAACATACTTACCTTATGACCAAGCAATTCTGCTCTTGAGTATTTAATTAAGCATAATGAAATTATATGTCCAGAAAGAGACTTACACAAAAATGTTCATAGGAGCTGTATTGGCAGTAGCTGCAAACTGAAAACAACCCAAACACGAATCAACATAAGAATGGATAAAAAAAAAACTATACTCACCTAAGAAAATACTACTCCAGCTGAGGCGAGTGGATCACGAGGTCAGGAGTTCGAGACCAGTCTGAACAACATGGTGAAACCCTGTCTCTACTAAAAATACAAAAATTAGCCGAGCATGATGGTGCAAGCCTGTAATCCCAGCTACTCAGGAGGCTGAGGCAGGAGAATCACTTGAACTCGGGAGGAGGATGTTGCAGTGAGTCGAGATTGTGCCACTGCACTCCAGCCTGGGCGACAGAGTGAGACTCTGTCTCAAAAAACAAGAAAAGAAAAGAAAAAAGAAAAGAAAAAAAAGGGAAGGGAAGGGGAAGGGGAAGTGACGGGCGGGGAAGGGGAAGAGAGGGAAGGGGAAGGGGAAGGGGAAGGGGAAAGAAAAGAAAAGAAAGGAAAATAAAAGAAAAAAGAAAAGAGAAGACAAGACTACCAATCAGCAAAAGAGGGAACAAACTGCTACTATACAAATGGCACGTAAGGATCTCAGTAATGTTATTTTAAATACTCATGCCACATGTAGGTATGTACGTGTCTTGGAAGTGAACATTAAAGGTGTTCACTTTGCTCACATTATGCCATATTTCCAATTTCCCACCCACTATATTCTGCACAGAACACATTTTTCTCCATTCAATAAAATGTTCTTTTCTGTGGGGATCTAAACTTTAAAATTTCCCCTGGAACTTTAGCAAGTTTTTGAGATATATTTAATTCTTTTTTTTTTTAATTTATTTATTATTATTATACTTTAAGTTGTAGGGTACATGTGCATAACGTGCAGGTTTGTTACATATGTATACTTGTGCCATGTTGGTGTGCTGCACCCATCAACTCGTCATGTACATCAGGTATAACTCCCAATGCAATCCCTCCCCACTCCCCCCTCCCCATGATAGGCCCCGGTGTGTGATGTTCCCCTTCCTGAGTCCAAGTGATCTCATTGTTCAGTACCCACCTATGAGTGAAAACATGCGGTGTCTGGTTTTCTGTTCTTGTGATAGTTTGCTAAGAATGATGGTTTCCAGCTGCATCCATGTCCCTACAAAGGACACAAACTCATCCTTTTTGATGGCTGCATAGTATTCCATGGTGTATATGTGCCACATTTTCTTAATCCAATCTGTCACTGATGGACATTTGGGTTGATTCCTAGTCTTTGCTATTGTGAATAGTGCTGCAATAAACATACGTGTGCATGTGTCTTTATAGCAGCATAATTTATAATCCTTTGGGTATATACCCAGTAATGGGATGGCTGGGTCATATGGTACATATAGTTTTAGATCCTTGAGGAATCGCCATACTGTTTTCCATAATGGTTGAACTAGTTTACAATCCCACCAACAGTGTAAAAGTGTTCCTATTTCTCCACATCCTCTCCAGCACCTGTTGTTTCCTGACTTTTTAATGATCACCATTCTAACTGGTGTGAGATGGTATCTCATTGTGGTTTTGATTTGCATTTATCTCATGGCCAGTGATGATGAGCATTTTTTCATGCATCTGTGGGCTGTATGAATGTCTTCTTTTGAGAAATGTCTGTTCATATCCTTTGCCCACTTTTTGATGGGGTTGTTTGTTTTTTTCTTGTAAATTTGTTTGAGTTCTTTGTAGGTTCTGGATATTAGCCCTTTGTCAGATGAGTAGATTGCAAAAATTTTCTCCCATTCTGTAGGTTGCGTGATCATTCTAATGGGAGTTTCTTTTGCTGTGCAGAAGCTCTTTAGTTTAATGAGATCCCATTTGTCAATTTTGGCTTTTGCTGCCGTTGCTTTTGGTGTTTTAGACATGAAGTCTTTGCCCATGCCTATGTCCTGAATGGTACTACCTAGGTTTTCCTCTAGGATTTTTATGGTATTACGTCTAACATTTAAGTCTCTAATCCATCTTGAATTAATTTTCGTATAAGGAGTAAGGAAAGGATCCAGTTTCAGCTTTCTACTTATGGCTAGCCAATTTTCCCAGCACCATTTATTAAATAGGGAATCTTTTCCCCATTTCTTGTTTCTCTCAGGTTTGTCAAAGATCAGATGGCTGTAGATGTGTGGTATTATTTCTGAGGACTCTGTTCTGTTCCATTGGTCTATATCTCTGTTTTGGTACCAGTACCATGCTGTTTTGGTTACTGTAGCCTTGTAGTATAGTTTGAAGTCAGGTAGCGTGATGCCTCCAGCTTTGTCCTTTTGACTTAGGATTGTCTTGGAGATGCGGGCTCTTTTTTGGTTCCATATGAACTTTAAAGCAGTTTTTTCCAATTCTGTGAAGAAACTCATTGGTAGCTTGATGGGGATGGCATTGAATCTATAAATTACCTTGGGCAGTATGGCCATTTTCACGATATTGATTCTTCCTATCCATGAGCATGGTATGTTCTTCCATTTGTTTGTGTCCTCTTTGATTTCACTGAGCAGTGGTTTGTAGTTCTCCTTGAAGAGGTCCTTTACATCCCTTGTAAGTTGGATTCCTAGGTATTTTATTCCCTTTGGAGCAATTGTGAATGGAAGTTCATTCCTGATTTGGCTCTCTGTTTGTCTGTTACTGGTGTATAAGAATGCTTGTGATTTTTGCACATTAATTTTGTATCCTGAGACTTTGCTGAAGTTGCTTATCAGCTTAAGGAGATTTTGGGCTGAGACAATGGGGTTTTCTAAATATACAATCATGTCATCTGCAAACAGGGACAATTTGACTTCTTCTTTTCTTAACTGAATACCTTGATTTCTTTCTCTTGCCTAATTGCCCTAGCCAGAACTTCCAACACTATGTTGAATAGGAGTGGTGAGAGAGGGCATCCCTGTCTTGTGCCAGTTTTCAAAGGGAATGTTTCCAGTTTTTGCCCATTCAGTATGATATTGGCTGTGGGTTTGTCATAAATAGCTCTTATGATTTTGAGGTACGTTCCATCAATACCAAATTTATTGAGCATTTTTAGCATGAAGGGCTGTTGAATTTTGTCAAAAGCCTTTTCTGCATCTATTGAGATAATCATGTGGTTCTTGTCTTTGGTTCTGTTTATATGCTGGATTACGTTTATTGATTTGCATATGTTGAACCAGCCTTGCATCCCAGGGATGAAGCCCACTTGATCATGGTGGATAAGCTTTTTGATGTGTTGCTGAATCCGGTTTGCCAGTATTTTATTGAGGATTTTTGCATCGATGTTCTTCAGGGATATTGGTCTAAAATTCTCTTTTTTTGTTGTGTCTCTGCCAGGCTTTGGTATCAGGATGATGTTGGCCTCATAAAATGAGTTAGGGAGGATTCCCTCTTTTTCTATTGATTGGAATAGTTTCAGAAGGAATGGTACCAACTCCTCCTTGTACCTCTGGTAGAATTCAGCTGTGAATCCATCTGGTCCTGGACTTTTTTTGGTTGGTAGGCTATTAATTATTGCCTCAATTTCAGAGCCTGCTATTGGTCTATTCAGGGATTCAACTTCTTCCTGGTTTAGTTTGGAAGAGTGTAAGTGTCCAGGAAATTATCCATTTCTTCTAGATTTTCCAGTTTATTTGCGTAGAGGTGTTTATAGTATTCTCTGATGGTACTTTGTATTTCTGTGGGGTCGGTGTTGATATCCCCTTTATCATTTTTAATTGCGTTGATTTGATTCTTCTCTCTTTTCTTCTTTATTAGTCTTGCTAGTGGTCTGTCAATTTTGTTGATCTTTTCAAAAAACCAACTCCTGGATTCATTGATTTTTTGGAGAGTTTTTTGTGTCTCTATCTCCTTCAGTTCTGCTCTGATCTTAGTTATTTCTTGCCTTCTGCTAGCTTTCGAATGTGTTTGCTCTTGCTTCTCTAGTTCTTTTAATTGCGATGTTAGAGTGTCAATTTTAGATCTTTCCTGCTTTCTCTTGTGGGCATTTAGTGCTATAAATTTCCCTCTACACACTGCTTTAAATGTGTCCCAGAGATTCTGGTATGTTGTATCTTTGTTCTCATTGGTTTCAAAGAACATCTTTATTTCTGCCTTCATTTCGTTATGTACCCAGTAGTCATTCAGGAGCAGGTTGTTCAGTTTCCATGTAGTTGAGCGGTTTGGATTGAGTTTCTTAGTCCTGAGTTCTAGTTTGATTGCACTGTGGTCTGAGAGACAGTTTGTTATAATTTCTGTTCTTGTACATTTGCTGAGGAGTGCTTTACTTCCAATTACGTGGTCGATTTTGGAGTAAGTACGATGTGGTGCTGAGAAGAATGTATATTCTGTTGATTTGGGGTGGAGAGTTCTATAGATGTCTATTAGGTCTGCTTGCTGCAGAGATGAGTTCAATTCCTGGATATCCTTGTTAACTTTCTGTCTCGTTGATCTGTCTAATGTTGACAGTGGAGTGTTGAAGTCTCCCATTATTATTGTATGGGAGTCTAAGTCTCTTTGTAAATCTCTAAGGACTTGCTTGATGAATCTGGGTGCTCTGTATTGGGTGCATATATATTTAGGATAGTTAGCTCTTCCTGTTGAATTGATCCCTTTACTATTATGTAATGGCCTTCTTTGTCTCTTTTGATCTTTGATGGTTTAAAGTCTGTTTTATCAGAGACTAGTATTGCAACCCCCCCTTTTTTTTGTTCTCCATTTGCTTGGTAAATCTTCCTCCATCTCTTTATTTTGAGCCTATGTATGTCTCTGCATGTGAGATGGGTCTCCTGAATACAGCAGACTGATGGGTCTTGACTCTTTATCCAGTTTGCCAGTCTGTGTCTTTTAATTGGAGCATTTAGTCCATTTACATTTAAGGTTAAGATTGTTATGTGTGAACTTGATCCTGCCATTATGATATTAACTGGTTATTTTGCTCGTTAGTTGATGCAGTTTCTTCCTAGCCTCGATGGTCTTTACATTTTGGCATGTTTTTGCAATGGCTGGTACCGGTTGTTCCTTTCCATGTTTAGTGCTTCCTTCAGGGTCTCTTGTAAGGCAGGTCTAGTGGTGACAAAATCTCTAAGCATTTGCTTATCTGTAAAGGATTTTATTTCTCCTTCACTTATGAAACTTAGTTTGGCTGGATATGAAATTCTGGGTTTAAAATTCTTTTCTTTAAGAACGTTGAATATTGGCCCCCCTCTCTTCTGGCTTGTAGAGTTTCTGCCGAGAGATCTGCTGTTAGTCTGATGGGCTTCCCTTTGTGGGTAACCCGACCTTTCTCTCTGGCTGCCCTTAAGATTTTTTCCTTCATTTCAACTTTGGTGAATCTGGCAATTATGTGTCTTGGAGTTGCTCTTCTCGAGGAGTATCTTTGTGGCGTTCTCTGTATTTCCTGGATTTGAATGTTGGCCTGCCCTACTAGGTTGGGGAAGTTCTCCTGGATGATATCCTGAAGAGTGTTTTCCAACTTGGTTCCATTTTCCCCCTCACTTTCAGGCACCCCAATCAGACGTAGATTTGGTCTTTTTACATAATCCCATACTTCTTGCAGGCTTTGTTCATTTCTTTTTCTTCTTTTTTCTTTTGGTTTCTCTTCTTGCTTCATTTCATTCATTTGATCCTCAATCGCTGATACTCTTTCTTCCAGTTGATCGAGTCGGTTACTGAAGCTTGTGCATTTGTCACGTATTTCTCGTGTCATGGTTTTCATCTCTTTCATTTCGTTTATGACCTTCTCTGCATTAATTACTCTAGCCATCAATTCTTCCACTTTTTTTTCAAGATTTTTAGTTTCTTTGCGCTGGGTACGTAATTCCTCCTTCAGCTCTGAGAAATTTGATGGACTGAAGCCTTCTTCTCTCATCTCGTCAAAGTCATTCTCCGTCAAGCTTTGATCCGTTGCTGGCGATGAGCTGCGCTCCTTTGCCGGGGGAGATGCGCTCTTATTTTTTGAATTTCCAGCTTTTCTGCCCTGCTTTTTCCCCATCTTTGTGGTTTTATCTGCCTCTGGTCTTTGATGATGGTGATGTACTGATGGGGTTTTGGTGTAGGTGTCCTTCCTGTTTGATAGTTTTCCTTCTAACACTCAGGACCCTCAGCTGTAGGTCTGTTGGAGATTGCTTGAGGTCCACTCCAGACACTGTTTGCCTGGGTATCAGCAGCAGAGGCTGCAGAAGATAGAATATTTCTGAACAGCGAGTGTACCTGTCTGATTCTTGCTTTGGAAGCTTCCTCTCAGGGGTGTACTCCACCCTGTGAGGTGTGGGGTGTCAGACTGCCCCTAGTGGGGGATGTCTCCCAGTTAGGCTACTCAGGGGTCAGGGACCCACTTGAGCAGAGAGTCTGTCCCTTCTCACATCTCAACCTCCGTGTTGGGAGATCCACTGCTCTCTTCAAAGCTGTCAGACAGAGTGGTTTGCGTCTGCAGAGGTTTCGGCTGAGTTTGTTATTGTTTACTGTGACCTGTCCCCAGAGGTGGAGTCTACAGAGACAGGCAGGTTTCCTTGAGCTGCTGTGAGCTCCACCCAGTTCGAGCTTCCCAGCAGCTTTGTTTACCTACTTAAGCCTCAGCAATGGCGGGCGCCCCTCCCCCAGCCTCCCTGCTGCCTTGCCAGTAGATCACAGACTGCTGCGCTAGCAATGAGGGAGGCTCCGTGGGTGTGGGACCCTCCCGGCCAGGTGTGGGATATTATCTCCTGGTGTGCCTGTTTGCTTAAAGCTCAGTATTGGGGTGGGAGTTACCCGATTTTCCAGGTGTTGTGTGTCTCAGTTCCCCTGGCTAGGAAAAGGGATTCCCTTCCCCCTTGTGCTTCCCAGGTGAGGGAATGCCTGGCCCTGCTTCAGCTCTCGCTGGTCGGGCTGCAGCAGCTGACCAGCACCGATCGTCCGGCACTCCCCAGTGAGATGAACCCAGTACCTCAGTTGAAAATGCAGAAATCACCGGTCTTCTGTGTCGCTCGCGCTGGGAGTTGGAGGCTGGAGCTGTTCCTATTCGGCCATCCAGCTTGTCCATATTTAATTCTTATGCTGTTAGTTCTTATGTTCATTTTAGCAAATATATTCACTCAAGATCACCACATGTTGTTGCTATTTGAACTAGCTGGAAGAAAATGGTAGGACCTAGAGGTAAAATAGTTACTCTTCTAGGCCAAAGAAAAAAACTGTATCAAAAGGGAGTATACTAGATGAAACAAAATTAAAAAACAGATAAAAAAGATAACAAAATAATTTATCAGTAAGGAATAGGTTTGTGTGAATTAGAGGAGACATGTGGCATACTGCAAAGATGTTAGCCAACATCTTTTTTTTTTTTTTCCTTTTTTATCCTCATACTTATTTTGAACCGGGCTTGAGGTCTTATAGCTAGGATTGCACTTCCCTGATCTCACTGCAGTTTGAGCACCCACTGACCATGCCATCTCTAATGGAATTTGAGGGGAAATGATGTGCATCACTGAAAGCAGAATCCCGTAGGAAAAGGTCAAACTTCCTGACACTTTATCTTCTTCCTGCCTACTAGCAGGAACCTGGATATAAGAACAACCTACCTGTACCATGAAGGTTCCTGCAGCTCAGAGTGACATTTATCAAAAGCTGATTCCTATTGAAGTGGCTTTCCTGGCTCGACATTATCAGGAGGAATGGTGCAAATTCTGAAAATAGAATTGCTATTTGTTGATAGCATGCTATTGAGGAGTGAGCAAATCATAGATTCAAATCTCACCCTGAAAAACAAGTAGACTTGTGACAATTTGAAGCCTTCTGACTTACATTTCCCAATCAGCATAATCCAGATACTAGTAAAATATTGCAAAAGGTGGGTTTGAGATTTAAATGATCACCATATAGTAGGTGCTCAGAAAATTATAATTCTCTACCATTTTTTTCTTGAAATGATATATATTTTATTCTATTTATGTTGAATATACTCTCTGAGGATAAAATACACACTTAGATTTAGGTTATCAGAAAGAGAAGTGGCTACCGAATAGTTGTATTCTGCAGAGCACTCCAACAATTTGATTATTTGTTTTTTTACTACCCCATTCATCATATAGGCCTAAAGTATTCATTAAATTTCTAATTGTTGAAAAGAAATAAGCAGAATGATTAGCTAATGTTCGGTGGCTTAAACATACAAATGGAATCATTTGAAGAAGATACTGCTGCTTATCTGTTTCATCTGTTTAATGATTACACGGTTTGAGGTGGTCTCTTACAGCAACCATACTACTTCACTTTCTTTTCCTTTTTTTTTTTTTTTTTTTTTTTTAGATGGAGCCTTGCTTTCTCACCCAGGCTGGAGGGAGTGGCGTAATCTCGGCTTGCTGCAACCTCTGCCTCCCAGGTTCAAGCAATTCTCCTGTCTCAGCTTCCCCAGCATCTGGGACTACAGGTGCACACCACCATACCTGGCTAATTTTTGTATTTTCAGTAGAGATGGGGTTTCACCATATTGGTCAGGCTGGTCTCAAACTCCTGACCTCAGATGATCCACCCGCCTTGACTTCCCAAAGTGCTGGGATTACAGGTGTGAACTACCACGCCTAGTCTATTTGACATTTTAAAGTTACCTTTTGCCTAAACAAAAATCAAGAAAGAACATCAAATTACTTCTTAAAAAATAGATCATCAAATGTATAGAAGATAGGACCAAAGAAAACAGCAAGTTTTAAACATTAATCAGCACTAAATTCATAAACAAATACAAGATGAAAACACTTTTATTATGATAGATTTGGACATGTGATTTATGCTGGAAAATTTTTTCAGTATAAAATATTATATTTTCTTTAGAGATAGGCCATGTAACAATATAGATGAATTCTGATATTCTGTCAAATAAATATATTTTAGTGGAGTGTTTTGAATATGTAAACAATTCTCTTTGAGACCTTGACTTGAATGAACAAATATAAAAATCACTGAAAATAGCTAGTATGACTCAGTTCTTCTTTGGAAAAGAAATTCAATTGACTTCTTGGCTATTATCAAGATGAATGTTTCAGCTTTGAGCTTCATCTTCCCAGTTTAGATTTTGGTAAATGTAAGGTCATTCATTTCTTGAGCATTTAACTCTAGCAAGTTAAAGGCTGTGCTATTCAGATTAAAAATACATATTACCAGTAAACTGAAATGTCATGCAGCAATTAAAGTGAAAAGAAACCTTTTATGTATTGGCAATCTGTTTCTATTGCTGCTTTAGCTATCTGATTTTTCTAAGGAACTGCAAGTATAAGATAGAGCATACTTGTGTGAAAGGAATATTAATGCTGTACTCTAAGTATTGTAAAATATATTTTAAAGTGTCCCTAAATTTATAAATTAGCTATGTATAAATGACTTTTTATAACACATATTAAGTATTAAGATTGTGTACTTTTTTAATAGACTTTAATTCTTTTTGTCATATTTCCTAGCAAATAATGAAATAAAAGTTGACTAGATGTCCAAGTAAGACTGCTTAACATCCAAATAAATTTAAAAAATCAATATTAAAAAATTCTAATAATATAATGTGTACAATTCTTAAGGAAAATAGCATAGCAAATTTATGTAGTTTTTGTTTGTTTATTTGTTTTTGTTTTTAAACCTAGCCTATGGGAAACTCAGGGCCAGCTATTTCCCTCTATCATCTCCTTTCTTCTTTACAGTCAATGTTGATAAATACGTCCATCCCAAATTTACAGCTGAGGATTGTGGGAATCTTTCATCCTCAGTTATCTTCCAGAGTTATACACATTAAAGTGTAATTAAGATAATGCTAAGTACCTTGTATTATTGCACTATATAGTATCATCTAAATTATGTGGAGACTTTCTCAGTACTGGAAAAAAAATAACTTCAATTTTGGTAGTACCCATGGCCACCGTTTTCTCTAATATATTGCTAGGTATTTTTCATAATCTTTATTTCCCAGTAAATATGTTTCACGAACTATATTTCTTTTCTCAGAACTTCATTTTGATTCTTTGGTCTTCCTACAACATTCTACAGATATTTTCCAGGAAGAGCATTTTGACACTAATGATTACAAATACAGGCAGGAAAAAAAGTACGGTTTTAATAAATATTTGTTAATACTGTTCTTCCACTTCTCAATATCAATGCACTTTACTAACTCACAATTTAAAGATTACAAAATCTATATCACAATCTTAGCCATATAAGATTGTGATTATAAATGTCATGTAAACAAATTATAAAATGTTTGAAAAATACAATATTACAACATAGAGTCATTTCAATTATTTTTTTCTTAGCCCTATATATTTCTGTTTTAGTTCATTCTTGGAATTATCACTAATGAAATTTATCAAGACTATTGATATATACAGCAATCATTATTTTTTAAGGATTATAAAAATTAAGTTCCCATTGCTTTATATAATTGCTCATTTAAATATACCCTTGCCAGTATTAAAAAAAAAAAAAACTTTCAACCCTATAAACAAATAACTAAATCGAATCATATTTTAAAGAAATGAAGAATATTCTCACAATTTTTTAGGAATTGATTTTGTTGAGTAAATTACATGCATATGTTTTTATTTGTTTTTAAAAGTCTTTTAAGTGAAGCTAAATTAATCAAATTAATCATACACCTCAGATGATGGCAAACTATCACTTTCAGTTCTAAGTCACTATCCTTTGTAATTCTATTTTTCTTTCTTTTTAATGCTATTCCCTATTTCTGTTCCCAGAATCATAAATCAACATGATAGTGTTTTCAGTGTGTTTATTTTTGTTAACATCCTTAGAAATAATTAAGTATTTTTACACATGTACAATTAACTTAAATTCATGGCATGATGTTTTGAATTTCATTTCTTTTTATACTTCACTTCAAACACTATCAACATTTTAATTTTAGATTCTAGGGATACATATGCAGGTTTGATACATGGGTATTGATATAGTCTGGCTCTGTGTCCCCATCCATATCTCATCTCAAATTATAATCCCCATAATCCCCACATGTAGAGGATAGGACCTGATGGGAGGTGATTGGATCACAGGGCAAGTTTCCCCCATACTGTTCTCATGATAGTGAGTGAGTTCTCCCAAGATCTGATGATGTTATAAGTGGCTCTTCACCCTTTGCTTGTTCACTCTATCTTGCCTGCCACCATGTAAGATGTGCCCCTTCCCCTTTAGTAAAGATTGTAAGTTTCCTGAGACCTCCTCAGCCATGCTGAACTGTGAGTCAGTTCAAACTCTTTCCTTTATAAATTACCCAGTCTCGGGCAGCTCTTCATAGCACTGTGAAAACAGACTGTTACAGGTATACTGTGTGATGCTGAGGTACAAATGATCCTGTCACCCAAGAAGTAAGCAAAGTACCCATTAGGAAGTTTTTTTTTTTACCTCTTATCTCACTGTCTCCCTCCCTCTTCTTAGAATCCTCAGAATCTACTATTCTCAACTTTATGTCCACTTTATATACCCAATATTTAGCACCTACTTATAAGTGAGAACACATGATATTTCCTTTTCTGTTTCTGCATAAATGTGCTCAGGATAACAGTGTCCAGCTGCATTAATGCTGCTGCAAAGGACATAATTTCATTCCTTTTTATGGCTGTACAGTATTCCATGGTATATATCTACCACAGTTTCTTTATTCAATTCATCATTGATGGTCACCCAAGTTGATTCCATATCGTTGCTATTGTGAATACTGCTGTGATAAACATACAAGTGCATGTGTCTTTTTGGTAGAATGATTTTTTTTTCTAGTTACACACCCAGTAATGGGATTATTTGGTTGAATGGTAGTAATATTTTTAATTCTTTGAAAAATCTCCAAACTACTTTACATAGTGGTTGGACAAATTTACATTTCCTCTAACAATATATAAGCATTCCCTTTTCTTTGCAATCTTAACAACACCTGCAATTTGGACTTTTTAATAATAACCATTCTGACTGGTGTGAGATGGTATTCTGGTGTGAGATGACTTTTGATTTGCATTTCTCTAATGATTAATTATGTTGATCATTTTTCATATTTGTTGGCAGCTCATATGTCTTCTTTGAGAAGTATCTGTTCGTGTGCTTTGCACACTTTTTAATGGGGTTGTTTTTAACTGGTTGAATTGCATAAATTTTTTACAGATTCTGGATATTACATGTTTGTTGGATGCATAGATTGAAACTAATTTATCCTATTCTGGAGATTCTCTGTTTACTTTCTTGATAGTTGTTTTGCTGTGCAGAAGCTATTTAGTTTAATTACACCCTACTTATCAATTTTCTTTTTTGTTGCATTTGTTTTCACAGACTTGATCATAAATATTTTATCAATGCTAATGTCCAGAAGTGTATTTCCTAGGTTTTCTTTGAGGATTCTTATAATTTGAGATCTTATATTTAAGTCTTTAATGCATCTTATGTTAGTTTTTGTATATGATGTTGGGCAGTGGTTCAGATTTATTCTTCTGCATATGCTTAGTCAGTTTTCTCAACACCATTTATTGAATAGGGATTCCTTTTCCCGTTGCTAATTTTTGTTAAATTTGGTGAAGATTAGTTGGTTGTAGGTAAGCTGTTGTATTGCTGGTTTCTGTATTCTGTTCCATTGACCCATGTGTTTATTTTCGTATCACCACTATGGTGTTTTGTTACTGTATCCTTGTAGTATAGTTTGAAGTCAAGTAATGTGATGCCTCTGTCTTTGTTCCTTTTGTTTAAGAAGGCTTTGGCGATTTGGGCTCTTTCTTGATTCATAAGGATTTTAGAATAGTTTTTTTTTTCTTCTAATTCTGTTAAAACAACAACAACAAAAAAACTACATTGGTAATTTGATAGGAATAGCCACAAATTTCTAGATTGCTCTGGGCAATATGGACATTTTAACAATGTTGACTATTTGAATCCATAAGTATGGAATATTTTTCCATTTGTTTCTGCCATCTCTGATTTATTTCAACAGTGTTTTATGGTTCTCCTTCTAGAGATCTTTAACCTCCTTGGTTAGATGTTTTCCTAGATACTTTATTTTATCCTGTGGTTATTGCAAATATGTTGCATTGTTTATTGGCCTCTAAACTTGAATAGTATTGATGTATAGAAATCCTATTGATTACTGCACATTGGTTTTGCAACCTAAAAGTCTGCTGAAGTCATTTATGAAATCCAGGAGCATTTCAATGCATTCTTTAGTGTTTTCTATGTATAAAATTATATTACCAGCACCATGACCCACCAAAATATTCCAGAAATGAAGCCAGATGACTGAACCCACCTTATACTACAGTCAAAAACTCAGGGGCATCAAAATGTATAACAACTAAAACAAGACAAAACCCACCCAACGGACAGCAATTTCAAATATTAAATAAACATAAACCCACATAGATACAAAAGAACCAGTGTAAAAGCTCTGGCAACTCAAAAAGGCAATATGTCTTCTTACCTCCAAACAACCACATTAGCTCCCCCAC
Source organism: Macaca thibetana thibetana (assembly GCF_024542745.1). Lineage (NCBI taxonomy): Eukaryota > Metazoa > Chordata > Mammalia > Primates > Cercopithecidae > Macaca > Macaca thibetana. The sequence goes on from NC_065585.1 coordinate 61,704,624, forward strand.
AATGGTTCTTAACCAGACTGAAATGGTTGAAAAGACAGACACAGAATTTGGAATCTTGATAGCAATGAAAATTATCAAGATTCAAGAGAAATTCAAAACTCAATCCAAGGAATCTAAAATATCCAATAAAATTATACAAGAGTTGAAAAACAAAATGACCATCTTAAGAAAGAACTATACTTATCTGATACAGCCTGAAAAAACACACTAGAAGAATTTCATAATATAATCAGAAGTCGTAACAGTGGAATAGATCAAATTGAGCAAATAATCTGAGAGTTCAAAGACAAGTTCTTTCAATCAATTCAATCAGAGAAAAATAAAGAAAAATAATGGACAAAACCTTCAAGAAATATGAGATTATGTAAAGACAGCAAACCCATGACTCATTGGCATCACTGAATAAGATATGGAGAGAGAATGCAGCATGGAAAATATATTTGATGATACTCTCTATGAAAATTTCCCCAACCTCAGTAGAGAGGTTCGCATTCAAATTCAAGAAATAAAGACAACCCTCGTGAGATACTCTACAAGATGGCCATCACCAGGACCCATAGTCCGCAGATTCTCCAAGGTCAATATGAAAGAGAAAAGATTAAAGGCAGTTAGGGAGAAAAGACAGCTTACCTATAATAGGAACTCCCAACAGGAGACCTTTCAGCAGAAACCCTACAAGCCAGAAGAAACTGTGGGACTATATTCAGTGTTTGTAAAGAAAAGAAATTTCAACCAGAAGTTTCATATCCAAAGTAAGCTTCATAAATGAAGGAGAAATAAGATCCTTTTCAGACAAGCAAATGCTAAGGAACTTTGTTATGATCACACTTGCCTTAAGTAGTGCTAAACATAGAAATAAAGGACTGTTACTGTATACGACAAAAGCACACTTAAGTTCATAGACAATTGACACTATTAAGTAACTACATAATAAAATATTCATAAGTACCAGTTAACAACTTGATGACAGGGTCAAATCTGCACATATCCATAGTAATGCTGAATATAAATGGGGTAAACACCCCACTTAAAAGGCACAGAGTGGCAAGTTGAACAAAGAAGCACAAACCAATTGTATGCTGTTTTCAAGAGACCTATCTTACTAGTGCTGACACCCATTAGTTCAAAGCAAAGAGGTGGAGAAAAATCTACCTAGAAGACAGAAAACACAAAAGAGCATGGATCGCTATTCTAATTTCAGACAAAACAGTCTTTGAACCAACTACTATCAAAAAAAGAGAAAGGTAGACATTACATAATGATAAAGAGTTCAATTCAACAAGAAGATTTATCTATCTTAAATATATGTTCACTCAACATTGGAGCACCCTAATTAATAAAACAAGTTCTTAGAGACCTACAAAGAGACTTAGACTCTTACAAAATAATACGGGGATATTTCAACAACTCGCTGATGGTATTAGATCACTGAGGACACAAAAATATCAGCAAAGATATTTGGGATCTGACTTGACATTTAACTAAATTAACCTAACAGGAATATACAGAATGCTCCACCCAACAACAACAGAATATACATTATTTTCATCTACACATGGCACATATTCTAAAATTGGCCACATGCTTGGCTATAAAACAATTCTCAATAAATTTAAAAAAAAATGAAATCATACCAACCCCTCCTGAACCACAGGGTAATAAAAATAGAATTCAATGCTAAGAAGATCTCTCAAAACATACAACTGCATTGAAATTAAACAACCTGCTCATAAATGCCTATAGCATAAATGATGACACTAAGGCAGAAACCAAGAATTTATTTGAAACAAATGAAAACAAACATACAACATACCAGAATCACTGAGACACTTATAAAACAGTTTTAAAACAAACATTTATAGAGCAAAACACCCTCATTGAAAAGTTAGAAATTTTTCAAATCAATGACATAACATCACACCTAGAAGAACTAGTAAAACAAGAACAAATCAACCACAAAGCTAACAGAAGAAACAAAATAACCAAAATCAAAACTGGACTGGATGAAACTGAGATATGAATACCATACAAAAGACCAAGAAACTGAAAGCTGGTTGTTTGAAAGAATTAACAAGATTAAGAGAACACTACCCAGACTAATGAAAAGAGAGAAGATCCAGATAAACAAAATCAGAAATGAAAAACAGAACATTACCACTGAAGCCACTGAAATTAAAAAATAGATACCCTCAGAGACTGTTATGAACACCTTTTTGAACACAAACTAGAAAACTCACAAGAAATTAATAAATTCCTGTAAATGTGCAACCTCCCAGAATTGAACCAGGAAGAAATTAAAACCCTGAAGATACCAATAATGACTTCCACAACTAAATTGGTAACAAAAAGCCTACCAACCATAAAAAGCCCTGGACCATTTGAATTCTCAGACAAATTCTACCAGTTGTAAAAAGAAAAGTTGGTATCAATCCTACTGAAAATATCCCCATAAAATAAATAAATAAGGAGTGACTCTTCCCTAACGAATTCTGTGAGGCCAGCATCATTCTAATACCAAACCCTGGCAGAGACACAACCTAAAAAGAAAACTTTCAGGCTAATATCATTGATAAACATAGATGCAAAAATCCTCCACACAATACTCGAAAACCAAATCCAGGAAGACATCAAAAAGCTAATGAGCCATGATCAATTAGGATTTATCCCTAAGATGCAAGGGTTGTTTCAATATACACAAATCAATAAATATGTTTCATCACATAAACATAACTAAAACAAAATCCAAATAATCATCTCAACAGATGCAGAAAAGGCTTTCAATGAAATTCAATATCCCCTTCATGAGAAAAACTCTCAAAAATTAGTCATAGAAGGAACATGCATCAAAATAATAACCATTTATTACAAACCCATAGCCAATATCATCCTCAATGGGCAAAAGCTGGAAGCATTCCTCCTGAAACTCAGGACAAGACAAAGATGCCCACTCTAACCACTCCAATTCAATGTAGTACTATAAGTCCTAACCAGAGCAATCAGGAAAGAAAAAAATAAAGGCATCCAAATATGAGATATGATATGATTCTATACCTAGAAAACTCCGAAGATGTCTTAAAAAATCGTAGAATAGGTAGATGACTTCAGTAAAGCTTCAGGATACAAAAATCAATGTACAAATGTAAGGAGCACATCTATACAACAATAATATTCAAACTGAGAGCTAAATCAAGAATGCCACCCCACTCACAACATACACCCACACACACAATACGATACCTAGGAATACATTAAACCAAGGAGGTGAAAGTTCTGTACAACAAGAATTACAAAACACTGCTCAAAGAAATCAACAATGACACAAACAAATGGAAAAACATTACATGCTCATGGATAGAAAGAAGCAGTATCATTAAATGGCCTTAATGCCCAAAGCAATTTACAGATTCAATGTTATTCCTATCAAATTACCAATGACATTTTTCATAGAATTAAAAAATAATTATTCTAAAATTCATGTGGAAACAAACAGGGGCCTAAATAGCTAAAGCAATCATAAGTAAAAAGAACAAAGCCAGAACATCACACTACCCAACTTCAAACTCTACTACAAGGCAATAGTAACCAAAACAACATGGTACTGGTACAACAGACACATATATCGATGGATCAAGTTAGAGGACTTAGAAATAAAGCCAAACATCTACAACTATCTGATCTTCAACAATGTCAATATAAAAAAGCAACTGGGAAGGGGACTCCCTATTCAAAAATGTTGCTTCAATAACTCACTAACCATATCCAGAAGATTGAAATTAGACCACTTCCTTTTACTATATACAAATATCAACTCAAGACAAATTAAATAATTAAATGTAAAACCAAAAACAATAATAACTCTAGAAGAAAACTTACAAAATATCATTCTGGACATAAGCCCTGGCAAAGATTTCGTGATGAAGACACCCAAACCAATTATAACAACAACAACAATTAACAAATAGGACCTAATTATACTAAAGAGCATCTGCACAGCAAAACAAATTATCAATAGAGTAAAAACACTACCTACAGAAGGGGAGAAATATTTGCAAACTAGCATCTGACAAAGGTCTAACATCCAGTAGCTATAAGGAAATTAAACAAATTAACAAGCGAAAAACATTAAAAAGCCATTAGAAAGTGGGCAAAGGACATGAACAGACACTTCTCAAAAGAAGACATACTTGCAGCCAACAAATATATATAAAAAATTATCAACATCAGTAATCATTAGAGAAATGGAAATCAAAACCACAATGAGACACCATCTTGCACCAGTCAGAAGAGCTATTATTTAAAAGTCTAAAAATAACATATAGTAGTGTGGTTGTGGACAAAAGGGAATGCTTATACACTGCTGGTAGGAATATAAATTACATTAGCCACTGTGGAAAGCAGTGTGGAGATTTCTCAGGGAACTTAAAACAGAGCTACCATTCAACCCAGCAATCCCATTACTTTATATACACCCAAAGGGATATTGATTGTTTATCATAAAGACACATGCATGTGTATATTCATCACAGCTCCATTTACAAGGGCAAAGACATGGAATCAGCCTAGGTCCCCATCAGTGATGGACTGGCTAAAGAAAATGCAGTACATCGGACGGGTGTGGTAGCTCATGCCTCCAATCCTAGCACTTTGGGAGGCCAAGGTGTGGGGATCACCTGACCTCGGGAGTTCGAGACCAGCCTGACCCATCTCTACTTAAAATACAAAATTCACTGGGTGTGGTAGCACATGCCTGTAATCCCAGCTACTCGGGAATCTGAGGCAGGAGAATCGCTTGAACCCAGGAGGCGGAGGTTGTGGTGACCTGAGATCGCACCATTGCACTCCAGCTTGGGCAACAAGAGCAAAACTCTGTCTCTAAATAAATAAATAAATAAATAAATAAATAAATAAAATGTAGTACATACACACTATGGAAAACTACACATCCATATAAAAGAATGAAATTTTGTTCTTTGGAGCAACGTAGATGGAGCTGGAGGTCATTATCTTAAGTGAATTAACACAGGAACAGAAAACCAAATAGCGTATCTTATCACATTTAAGTGGAAGCTAAATACTGGGTACACATGAGTACAAGGAAGGGAACCATAGACACAGTTACCTACTTGAGAGTGGATAGGAAGTGATGAGGATCAAAAAACTACCTATTAGGCACTACGTTTATTACCTGGGTGATGAAATAATCTGCATGCCAAACTCCAACGACACACAGTTCACTCATGTAACAAACCTGTACATGTACCTCAAAACTAAAAATTGGAAAGAAAAAAAAATGAGAAATGTATCATCAGCAAAGAGAGATAATTTGACTTCTCTTTTTCTATTTAAGTAACATTTATTTGTTTCTCTTTCCTGATTACTCTGACTTGGACTTCCAGTACCGTATGTAATAGGAGCGATGAGAGTGAACATCCTTGTTTAGTTTCAGCTCTTAGGCGGAATGCTTCCAACTTCATCAGTATGATATTGGCTGCAGGTTTGTCATAGGGCACCAAATATATCTTAGCAGGTTTCCTGACTTATTTTTTCAACTATGGTGCCTGCATCACCTATTGACTTTCAGTGTTTTATCTCAAAAGATTCAATATTGTTAAAATGTAAATTCTCCTAATCTACAGAGTTAACGCAATTCCAATTAAAAGTCCAAAGGATTTTTGTAGGTTTTTTTGTAGATTTAGACAATTAAAATTTTATATGGAAAACCAAACTAACCAGATCAGCCAAAAGAAAGAAAACAAAACATTAGAGGTGTCACACTACCTGATTTCAAGACTTTATATTAGTCAAGATCATGTGGGATTGGCAAAGGAAAAGATAAATCAATGAAATAGAATTGACAGTCCAGAAATAAACCTTTGTATTTATGGTAAATTCATTTTTTTTAAAGGTGTAAATGGAATTCAGTGGAGAAAATATGGTATTTTTAAAAAATGATACTGGAACATTTGGACATTCAGATACATATAAATTCATACATACATATACACAAAAATACATGCATACCTGCATACATACATATGTATGAAGAATAAGCCTAATCTATACTTCACACCTTAAACAAAGCGACCTCAAAATGGATCATAAACTGTAAAGCTAATAAACTTCTAGAAAAAGAAAAAAAAGAAAAGAAATGTCAGAGGATTCAAATATATTCTTGCTTTGTTAATTGAGTCAGTACCAATAGCAATTTGTGATTAGACTGTCAAAGAAAATCCCTGAAGGGATTTCACACTGTTATATGCTTGGTTTTTATTTGTTGGGATTTTTTTGTTTTTGTTTTTGTTTTTAACAATGTAGATGTAAATTTGTGAATTACAGAAAAGAAGCAGTTTTAACATAAAGTGGACAAAATTGATTTCTTTCTCTGCTTACAGAGCTTAATAAGAATTTCAATCCATAAACCTTTAAAATGAAACAATAGAAACTCCAACAATTCAGAGCTAATGTAAATGAAAACGGTTATCTTCCAAATCATAGCGTAATAAAGTAACCTTGAAACATTGAAAAAAAAAAAAAAAAGATCTGTTTGAAGCGTGATGCTTTAGTTGATATTTTAGTTCTTTTCAGTGGTAGAGGTCTTTCCTGGCGACATGTAGTTGTCATGTGCCCAGACCCATTGTAAACTGTTTTTAAGGTACATTTATTATTTAATTCCTTTGGTTTTTGTTTTCTTTTTCTAATTCATTTGTATGGCTTTGATTTTAAAATATATTAACCATTTAGAATTGAGATTAATGAGAAATAACTTTCTGGTACTTGTATTTATTATCTTCTAAAATAGTATAATAAGGTGGCAAAAACACATACACACACACACACACACACATAAACATACTCACAATGTAGTGTGTAGTGTCATTACAAATCAAATGACAGAATGGACTTATCTATTATACGAAGTTTTCCTAGTGCAAACTTAGAATATAGCTATATTAGTTAAGTTATTAAATAGTTGCTATTTTCCTAAATTGTAATTTAGTATTTTATATTTTTTTAATGAACCAGGTCTCTGAATAACACAGGAAATTGTTTTTAATACAAATTACATGAGAAACATAACACTTTTTACTGTCTTTTACATGAATCACTTTGCTCTACATTTAGCTGCATTATTCTGAATGAACAACTGATTTGCTTCTCATTCTAACTCATTCATTGTTCTTATGAATAACGGAAATGTCTTCCAGATTTCTGCAACGGGTTGACTGTAAGTCAAAGGTTGGGATGTGCTGTCATACCTTTTTTGTTGTTGTTATTTGTTATATGACTTCTTGTAAATTTTTGTACAAAGTTGGGAGTAGTTGTACTAAGAAACGAGAGTTAGATGACATTATACAATGGAATATCAATTTTATTCAATATTTCAATTGGAGAAATACCTTCTGCCATGAGGTACCTTAAATGTCCTCTATATCTTCAAATCCTTGATAGAATCTTTATGTGAAACCTGCACTTCAATAAATGAGTATCACTAGATCATATGCAAGTCATTCATATTGTCGAAAAAGTGGGTTCTACCAATCAAAACTCACCAATTATGTGTTGATATGCTTTTTATCCACAAATCTAAGCGTAAAATAATAATTATGTATGAAACTAGAATAACTGACAACATAAGAAACATACATAATTTGTAAAAAAACACATAATTTTCCTATCATGTTTGATAGAGTGATATCTAATTGTAACAACATGCATATTGACAATGGCTCATACAAAGTAGGAGTTTTAACTTTCTCACGTAACAAGAAATTTGAAAGTAGGGAGTCCAGAGCTAATATTGTAGTTTTAGTATGTTACTAGACACTCACATATGTTTACTTTAGCTAATATATAATTGTTTGAATTCTAAGAAGAATGAGAAGGGCAAGAGGCAACTGGTAAGTTTGATCCTGTGGTGTATTTGTGAGCCATCTCTAGGAAAGGAGGTGATGTTAGGGGTAGGGTGAGGATAGTTTCTGATTTGTAGAATTTGTTGGTTCATGTGTAAATATTCCCACTGTGGCTGAATTTAAGTTACTCAATATGATATTACTAAAGGTGGAGTTGTGAAACGATGGGTAAAAATTGTTCCTGTGAGACAGTTATAGTTGGTTTAATGGCAAACCTCTGGCTGTGCCCTCTTTTAATGAGCCTCCTTGGGACCCATGCTAAGAAACTCCTATCTGATTGCTCAAAACTGTGTTCCATAGCCACGGCCACAACAGGGCAGGCTAGAAATTACTGCTCCAAAATCAGAGAAAGGAGACATAGTCATCAGGGAGACAGTCAAGTGTCTGATATACCTGTCTACAGCAAAAAATAAACTAACATCAGAAACATTGCTGAGAGTCTTTTTTAAATAATAATGTATTGTATATTTCAAAATAGCTAAAAGAGAGGACTTTAAATGTTCTCAACACAAAGAAATGATAAAACTTTGAGGTGTTGAATATGCTAATTCACCTTATTTGATCATTCCATAATGCATATGTGTATCAAAATATATTGTATGCCATAAATATATACAATTATGGTTTGACAATTAAAAAGAAAATGAAACAGAAAAGTATTCATCCCTTCCTGTAGACCTGCTGCTCCAGGAACTGGGTTAGGCAGTTGAACAGACATGTTGGGACAAGAAGAGTTGTCCTGCAGGGAGAGTTTCTTCTTTGTATGTTTCCATACTTTTCACTGCTACAGCAAAATGCTTGAGATTCAGTAATTTATAAAGAACAGAAATTTATTTCTTGCAACTCTAGAGGCTGGGAAGTCCAGGATCAAGGTGGTGGCATTTTGTCTAGTGAGAGAATTTTTGCTGTGACCTTATATGAGAAGTCATCAGAGTAAGCTAGCATGAAGCTTCTTTTAAGGGGCCATAATCCTATCAACAAGGGAGTGGCATTCATGGCCTAATTAACTCTGAAAGCCCTCACCTACTAATACTATCTTGTTAGCAGGGCCTAAATTTTGGAGAGTAAACTTTCAAATCATAGCGGAGGGGAAGAAGAAATTCAGAAAACATGAATTAGATTACTTCTGTAAAGTGGCAAAAGCAGGCAACATTGAAAGAGGGCAAACAACATATGCATAGTTCAATGCTGGAATATTTCATAAAGCAATAATTACATATGTGGATGTAAACATATAAAGAATTATGTCCATATGCTATAAAATACTTGAATCTATGAGATATTTGGATCATAGAAAATATTCTAGTTACCTCTAGTTTTATTATGGCTAAATATTGCTTCTAATAAAGTAATAGAAAATCTTTAAAATATTTTTTTTAATGTCTAGTTGTCTTGTACATGTAAATCAGCCAGCAGCAGTGCTGATAAATTGATTTTATTAGTTGAAAATTGCATTATCATCAATTTGTTCTAACTCAATTAAATATCTTTCTCTTTGGAAAGATATTCCATTTAAAAAATTATTTCAAACATGGAATTGTATGCACCATAACAACTGCAGGTACAAGGTGCTGAAGGACACTAGTACATAAACTAGTCTAGGAGTCATTAAAAGCTTAAATCTTACTTCCTCAGTTTCTATCTATACAGATGCTCATCGATTTATGATAGGGCAACATCCCTAAAAACCTATAGTAAGTTAAAAATACCTAAGTTGAAAAAAAATTTAATACATTTAACCTACCAAACATCATAGTTTAGCCTAGCTTACCTTAAATGTGCTCAGAATACTTACATTAGCCTATGTTTAGAAAAAGTCTTGTAATAAAAAGCCTATTTTATAATGAAGTGTTGAATATCTCATGAAATTTATTAAATATTGTATTAATAGTAAAAATCAGTATAGTTGTGCAGGTACCCAAAGTTCAGTTTCTACTGAATGAGTATTGCTTTTGTATCATCATAAAATTGAGCAATCACAGTTGAACCATTGTAAATTGAGGACTGTCTATGTTAAAAAACAGTTTTTCCCATACAAGTAAAATAATGGAATAAAATTAGATATATATTTCTACTGTGGGCCTTTCTTTATATATCAATAGTCATATTTATATATAATATATAATATATAATGCCACAGCAAAAGTGGTAAATAATTTTTCTCCTATGTTATTACTATATTTCTTTCAAATTCCCTCTAACAACTTTGATTGTTTCCAATTAATTTTAAGTAATGTGTCTTTTTTTTTTTTTTTTTTTACTATGGTCCCGATATCTATTGCATTTTTGAGATTATAGCATATGGTTAAAGATGAATGTTGAATGAACGAAAGAAAGACTGAGACAAATGATTGGTAAAGGGTGGTAAGAGTTCTGGATTTATAAAAGGCAAATAAACTGACAAGTAGCTGATAATCCAAGAAAAACTTTTTGTAAATTACTAGTAACAGAAAGAGATAGTAACTATAGTATGGTTGTGAACTCAGGACATCCATATTTCTCATTATACAGCCAATGAAGGCTTAATTATTTATACTAATGGATCCTAGATAATTTAAAACAATTTATTACTAAGGCCATGAAATACACTTTTGTACTCCTGGCTGAATGAAGTTTTAACTTTTGGAAAATCACTTTGTTTTTTTCCAGAAATATTCAACTAATGTCTGCCTTCCATTATGTTTTGAAAATTCAGTAAATGTATGTACACAAGGCTCTTACCACAATGGTGAATACAGGTTACTATTGTCATGCTATGCATTGATTCTCAAATTCAAAGAGAGCGAGACATATGATTCAAAAGGAAGTAAAGAGACCCAAATACAGTCTTATAGAGTATCAGAGTGATGTGGCCATGATTTTCTATTTAAATTTGTGCTTATATACTAGATATAGTATTTTTATGAATTGTGAATAGTGGCTGTAGATACATATTTACATTATATACCACATAGTATGTTGCTATACTCAATATACACATATACACATAGTATAAAGTTGTTTAGCATGTTTAGTTCTTATATTTACTATAAAGTATGTGTATATGTATGTGTGTGTGTACAATTTAATGTGGGAAATAAAGGAAAATTGGTATGATCCTTGCTGATAAAACATCTTATAAACAAGCGGTTTCAGCAGTTAAACTGTTTTTTTTTTGTCTGTTTGTCTGTTTTTTTAATTCTCCAGTAGCACAATGTACAATGTTGACAACAAAATTTAGCGAATTCTGTCTTTTTCATCCTGAGTCCTGAATAGGAAGACCTAATTATCATGTTAACAAAGAGCATAGTTCGGCCTCATTTTTATCATGCACCACAGTTCACTTTTCCCTTTTTTCCAGGATATCACTAACAACCTCTAGATGTGCTATAAAAATGATACATTGAGTTTGGCCTTTTGTTTCTATATAGCTACCAGGGAATATCCTGAGATAGCTGGATACTACATCTGCACAACCAAAAGTAGAACTGCAACATCTCATCCAGATATCTCATTCATTGAGTTGAAAATGATTCATAAGTGAATTCACTAAATGGCTATTTATTCTCTGTTCTGAAACTACTAAATAAGAAGTCATTATAGTCAGTATACATGGAACTTCAATTATAAATTTACATTTCACTAAGGACATTCTGTCTATCCCAATGGCTATTAAAAAAATCATACTATAGCTGCTTTCACAAAGCTGTCCCATAAAATGTTATTGGATATGTAAAGAAAATATATTACCTTTGATGTTTTTCTCTGTATGGAAAATTTTTCCTCTTACAGGCGGCAATTCCTTTAAGATTTTCTTCCAAAAATTACCTCTAAGGACTTGTACAGATTGCATTTCAGGAGATTAAGTCTCTAGGAAAACAAACTTTTTTGAAATATTGCAAAACAAGTACAACTCTAAACAGCAATAAAACACCACAGTTAAGAAATGGACTGACTTATGGCCTTGTGGACTGGAAAGATAAGTTTTATATCATGCTCCAATGACTACAAAGTTAATCCTGTTGACTTTTTGTATCACTTCAGTGAGGTGCAAGTTTTAGTGTCCCCAGGTAATATGACCAATGTCATTCAATTCACAGTAGTGTATAGACCATATTTTCAGAAAGCGTAATTTTAGAAAACAGAGAGAAAATAATTTAAAATCAAATTATGTACTATAAAAAACTAAACTTATTGATATCATGAATGCCTATGGCTACCATATCAATAATGACTTTAGGTGACCAGGACTTGCTGTTGACATATTGAATAGTATAATATATTATATGGGAAAACATGTCTAAATATCCAAATTAGCCTTGACATTCTCAAAATCTCAAGTTAAACTTTTTAACATCCACCTACTCATTCTTTCACATTATAAATGTTCTTACATCTCTTCCATTTTAGATATGGCAGTTATTAATAATGTTCACATTTATGACATGTACATTTCATATTATTGATTTTTTGAAAGATAATTTTATATGAAAATTATTGATAAAGGAATTTTGTTTTATGCTGTCAAAGAAGTTTCCCTGCATTAAGAAGACAGTATTGCTATTCAGTATGAGTCAGCTTTGTTGATTCCTCCAAAGTATGCTCCCAGTTAACAGGAAAGATTTTGGTGTTAAACTTTAAGATTCTTGAGTAATTTTCACTGATTCTTTGTAGTGTCAGTTTTGCTAAAGTTGAATGCAATGCTTCTAACCACAACAGTTATATCTCTTCCTTAATTGCACTATTTCATTACTGTTTAAACTCAAAGAACAGTTGCATACAAAAAAAAAAAAAGAGTTTTTTGTGCTTTTCCTTTTTTCCTGTTTTCAGAATTTTAGGTATCAGAATTTAAAGCTATGAGAAAGTCAGTTTTTCTGCCTTGGAGAGATAGTCCTCAAAAGTCTCTAGGGACTACACATTTTATCAATAAAAGCAATTGGCTACCAATATCAGTAACAACTATTGGAGCAGTTGTATTAACCATTTAGAATACAGTAACTTCTGAGAAATGAAAGTAGATAGAGTAAGATACCAAGCCTTTGTCCCTCAGGCATGTTGGTTGTTTATTATATACTACATTTGAGGGGAGATGTGTTAGTGACCAGTAGGCTTCCACTTTTTAACAAGGGAAAGGAAACCTGCTTGTTTCTATAGAGACTGTAAAACAGAGAAACAGGAAATAACAAACTTTTATTCCTTGTGTCCTGCAGCCATCAGGACAACTGAAAATTATTTCTACCCCATAACTATGGGAATATAACCTAGTATAATGCCATATTTTAAATCATATGTGTATACATATATACATACAAAACCACACATATATCTGTATATGTGTGTATGTGTGTGTGCGTGTGTATACATGTATATAATATATATACACACACTCACATTTTTAAAGCATTATTACAAATAGTATCTCCTTTCACCTTAAACACAACAGAAAATTATTTTTCCATTTTTAGAGATAGGAAATTGAGATTTAAAGAGGTTAAGTCTTTTGCTCCAGTTCACAGAGATAGGTGAATATAATCTATTTTTTCCAATATCTAACACAGGGGAAGGAGAATATAATCTATGTTTTCCAAGTTCTAAAACTTATTGCTGCTTTCATCGCATCTCTCTAGACTTTTGGCAGTTACTGAAAACTCACTAATGATAACTATTGTATTCCCCAAAGCAAAGCTTTCTAAGAAAAATATTCTATCACATTAAAGCTAAATTTCTGTACATGCTTCCATAGCCCCCTCTTATTTTGATGAATTTTAATGGGATTCGCAAAATTTAATGTAAAAATAAATTTTAGAATGCATTAATTCACATATCTTTTAGATTACCATTGGGTAATGATAAAAGCATCCTTATGCTACTCTTTACTCTTATTTTTTTGTCTTTAGTTTTCTTAATTTTCAAAAAGTCTCCTCTTTTCGTGACCTTGGCTGCATTTGAAAAATAATTATGATGATATTTAAAGAATAAAAACTAAAATGTAAAGACAACAACAAAATAATCAGGAATCGGTATACAAAATGGTATATAAAAGAGTATAAAGAAGAGAAGAATTCAATATGCATTTGAAAAACATAATTAACTCCACGGAAGCATAAGATAGTACCAGGTCTAGTACTTCACTCAGAAAACTTTAATCAAGTGCTTATTATGGGCTTGTCATTTGACTAAGGAGCTGGGTAAACAAAGATGAAAAAGACAGCCCCCCAAACAAAGATGAAAAATTAAACTGTACAGAAAAATGTTCAATCAAGAAAATAGAGACACAGAAAATTTATCTAAGTTACACAGTATTGGAGCAACTATTCAAATCCAAAGCCAAGTGAACTAGGCTTTGAAATTTAACTTTTACATTTGCTCACTACACCAAATAGTAAAGTTTTAAAATATAGTTTTAGGAAATTCACTCCACTAAACTGTGTGTATCACAACTATGTTACCCTAAATAAAATATTGAATATGATAACGGAGTTGAAAATCTTTGGAAACTCTTCATATTCATTTTATTGTATCACTCCTCCTTGGGTACAAAAAAAAAAAATCTTACTTAAGTTCTGACCTTATCACCTTCATTCACACTGTAACTTGCTCTCTTGTTTAACATTCTCAGGCATAAAACCCTGAGAACCATAGAATGCCCTGTTTCTATGTACCTACAAACATACTGAAGGCTTTGCCGTGCTTAAAACAAATAAAAAGAAAATGAAAAAATATATTTAACCTGTTCCCACCTCTATTAAATTCTTTAGAAGTCTCAATTTAATCACAACTGTGTTTCTTGAGATGGCAGTGTACATTTCTCCCTTGTCTAGCTTAACCCAGAAAAACATGGCTTTGACATGTTTTTGACATTCAAATTTCTGTTTAAATTCCTTTTGTACAAGTCAGCAGTGATCTCTAAGCTTCAGAACTACTCTGACATCATCTTTATGTAGTATTTACATTACCAACCCATCATTATTTTCAGAAGGAACCTCTTGGAGTCCGTAACATTAGTCCTCCTCAATGGTATACTTTTCTGAGCATCCGTTTAGTCCATTTCACAAATTTATCCAGTATATTTTACTTTGGTCCCCTTTCCTGCTGAGATGGTAACGCTCTTCCTATGGATCTTGTAAACGGCTTCTACCAGAGTTGCTAACTTTCATGCCAGGACAAATTGCCTGAATGGAAACAAAGTATGACTATTTTTTCCCTTTCCTTTTCTATTAAGAAAGTTATCCTCGATATGAGAGAAAGAGAGAGGGAGAGAGAGAGAGAGATTGAGAGAGAGAGAGAGAGAGAGCCAAATTAAAAATAAATGTATAGAAAAAATTTCAAAGTTAGATTTCAGAAGTTTTCAGGCAATGACCATTTCACAACCACCTCTGCACTAGCCACACTATGAATACAAAAATAAAAACAAAAGTTTAATTTTTGTTATACCTGATAGAGTGACAACTAAACTTTAATAAAAATCCATATATAATTCATTATTTGTAGAGAAACACAGACTTTCTTTTTTAGATTTTATCACACTAATGAAGCCTAATGGTACTCACAGTAAAGTATTCGGGAAAGAATTAACTCATAAGGGCAAGCATCAAGAAAGGATTTTAGTTCAGGATTTTTAAAAAAAGAGCCTGCAGGGCAAGTTGTGAGAGAACTTTCTTATTAAACTATCCTTACCTTTCCCTTTTCTCCTGAAAAATTGGAGAATTTTATTAAAAAAATAATTTACTTTGAGAGTGTCTTACTTCATATTGGTCAGTTTATCTAACCACAGCAATATCATATCTAAATATTTCATGAATTTATTTCTAGCAGTTACTCAAATTAGGAAACTATGTCTCCCTCAAATATGTCCTGGCCCTTAGTATCTTTCTTATTTTTCTGAATTTTCTCTTTTCTATAACTGTTGACTTATTACTACCCTCATTTCTGTACTTATATAAGGCTCAGATTATCAAGGTAAAATGGTGATGGATGTCTGTGGAAATATTGTTTAAAAAATATTATGTTTTTTCTATTTATTAATGCCTAATTTTTCAATTTTGTACTTATATTTTTGTAAAAATATAACACAAAGCAAAACAAATAACCAAACAAAAATAGACAATCACTTCCTCATGACATAGAAGAGCCGAGAACTACAAGGAGAATTTTAATTGAGAAATATTTTTCAATAAAAATATTAACATTTACAAAATTCAAAATAAATTACAGCAAGGAATTTAATAATGACTTGATTGATATAATTTTTGTGATAGCAATTATAACCATTCAACATGGTGTAGAAAATTTTATGATATGAAGCTAACAGTCTTATGCAAATGTAAGCCTTAAATAAGATTTAAAAACTGGCAAACAAAAATGTATTCCCAGGCTACACAATACATATTCTATAGTGTCAACTCAACCTGAGTACAATATGGAGTATGTTGACTGTAGAATCCCAAGAGATAATTTTCTGGAGTTAAAAATAAAAAAATTATAAATGGAGATCATTTTGATTTAAGAAATTAACTTATATTGCAACGACCAAATAATTATATTCTAAATTACCTTGTACAAGAAAATACCTTAAGTGTAACCTCCTCACACTTCATTTGAAATATATAAAATATTCATATTTATCTATGAACTTGGCAATGTATTGCTCCTACATTCCTCTGTTTAATTTTTATTCCTTTAATAACAAAATTTTGTTTGGCAAAGTGTCATTTTTGTGTCATTACTCAGTAACCCAAAGACTCTGTAAATCTCAGAGAGACATCTCAACATCTTTTATATCTTACACTTTATTCTTTCCTGCATACATTACTCAGCCTCTGTTGTATAATGCATCCTATGCATCAATAAATTTAAAATTTAGATTAAGCTATTCAATTCATAGAAGCACTTTTGTTTGATTGCTCTTTATAAAATTCAAGATTTCATCATCATGATTTTCAATGGGACAGATCAATAAAAAAAATCCATAACTCACATCTGTGGCCTTGCAAAAAATATTCTAAATATATAACAACATAATGACAAAGCAGTGAATCATTGGGTTCTACATCCTTGTGCTGAAATCCATTCAGTAGTTTTGTCTACTTCTTTTCTTATATTGAAAACTTCTAATACAACTACATTAATCAAATAACGTCTCAAGAAAATGTGCTGATTAATGTAAAAGAGATACTGTACACCTTAATCTCATAATCCAGATTCAGTCAGCCATAATTTTATAAGGTTTATCTATGAAGATACTAAATTGTTTATAATGCAGTATTCTATACAGAAATATTTTTAAATATATATGTATCTGTGGAATAAAATGCTCTAATTAACCAATTATGCAAATAAAAAGACACTTGTTCCATATGTCATTTTTGAGTTAACTATCTTAAAAAAATTACATTTCAAGGATTTTAGAAAGATTAATAACATGCAAAGTTTTTATGAAAAAAATATTTATGCATGTCAAAGAAATGGGGAAATATAGGCACAATGTTTTAGTTAATTTTATCATACAAAAAATTAATATTTTATGACTTTATACAGTGGCTAGAGTTGAAGTAAATCTATCTTGAAGATAAAATAAACACTTGATTAAAATGATCATATTATACATATATTTAGAGTTAGAATTTCATTTATATTTATACACACTATATTTTAAATAATGTAATCATTTCTATAAATACAAAGCAAACTTGAATTACCAGATACTTTATAAGATAAATTTCAAGTTATCCATTTGCATTTTTGTATTATAAGTAATATTTTAAAATATTGATATCACCTCTCTCAAATTTTTGAAAAGGAAATAGCTAGTGAACATAGCCCTAATCACAGCTGTAGCAGATTTTCTTTTTTTGTTTTTTTTTTTCACTCATCAAAAGGTATTTCTATAAGTAGTATGTGTAATCTCATTCTTAAAAGATTCACTACCTCAGATATTAATTATACACAATAAGGAGATTATTTTTTATGATTTGAGCTGAGTTTTCTTATTCCCACCAATTGGTGTCTAGAGAAATAATGTTGTCGTACACTGATTAAAAAGTTGATAAACCTAAAAGTTAAAATTGACTCTTAGCTGAATAAGCTACAAAATTATTATTTCAGAAGGGAGCAGTGAATAAATGGATTTATTTTTAAAGTACTCAGCATTCAGGTATATTCTACATTGTTGAGATTAAAGGTAGGATTGAAAGGAGATGAGAAGGGACCAGAAGAACTGACAGGGTTTTGATTACAGCAAGCAACAAGCAGATTTATATGCACTGAAAGCATTCAAGACTGCTGAAGCACAGCTGGCATCATGTATAAAGCTGATGATCATGAATTAAATGAGTGATGGGTGACAGTAATCTAATATGTTCTCAATGCAGTAGTTTTTAACTGTCTTTACTTGAGAGTCTTTTAAAAAATATACTTCTATATTTATTTCAATGATTCCCTTTTGAATACACCTTTATTCGCCAAAAGAATTATGATTTACTCCTATATGCCAATATTTCCATCACTGTTTAATTGTATATTAGAGGACTTTAAAAATATTCTTATTAGCAGTCAAATATTAAATATCATGTGTCTTGTAATTAAGCTTTTTTTCAGATTACACTGAAATTAGCAAAGACCGGACATGGTGGCTCACACCTGTAATTCCAGCACTTTGCGAGGTTGAGGCAGGCAGATCACTTCAGGTCAGGAGTTCAAGACCAGCCTGACCAACATGGCAAAATCTAGTCTCTACTAAAAATACAAAAATTAGCCAGATGTGGTGGTGCATGCCTGTAATCCCAGCTACTGTGAAAGCTGGTGCATGAGAATTGCTCGAACCCAGGAGGTGGAGGGTTGCAGTGAGCCAAGATCCCACCACTGCACTCCAGCCTGGGTGATGGAGCGAGACTCCATCTCAAAAAAAATAAACAAATAAAATAAAAAGAAAGAAAGAAATTAGCAAAGAAAGTATATTGTACAGACAACTCGTAGAGACAAAATAGAATTTAACCAAAGGAAAATTTGTAGTTTCTACAGAACTCCAAATATTCAAAGTTACAGCCATATGCCTACATATCTAGGGATGTATGTGATGGAAAACTAAATGGCTGTTTCTTGAGATAAAATGGAATAAAAAAAGTTTGATGTCCCATTGTGTAGAGGGTTCCATTACTATCCCCATGTTCAGAGATTTACTAAAACTCAAGGGATTAGCATGTAAGTGTATGCATGGCTAAGATTTATTACAGTGATATTCTCAGAATACACATCCAGATCATGAAGGGCAAAGACACAGCTCAAGTCCGTCTGGAGAAATCTTGTGAAGGCTTCCTTATGCTCCCTCCCTCCGAGAGCAGAGTACACTTTTCTTCCAGTAAAAGAAATGCAAACAAAATGTGTGCAATATTTCTACAGGGAAGCCCATTAGAGATTCATCTTCCAAGGATTTGCTGAGTTCTAGTGATACAACCACTTTCTGTCTAGAAAACAGCAAAATTCCAGATTCCCAGAAGAAAAGCAGGTCTTTTCTGTAAACCATATGGTCAATATTAACCACATTCTTTACACAAAAGGCCTAGGCACAGTGAACAACCCTTATCAGTTAAATGTTGCCTGGAAACACTCTGAAAACCAAGTTCTCAGACTTGCTATGTTAACACTTTTTGGACACTTACTATTTTTAGAATACATATAAGAGTAGAGAAACTTTATGGTTTTCCATTATAGGCATTTTCACTCTTTTTCAGTTAACTGAGATATAGAAGTCCAGCTGTTTTCGTTTCCTAGGGCTACATCATAAAGTGCCACAAACTGGGTGGCTCAAACTAACAGAATGATATTCTTTCACAGTAGTGGAGGCTAGAAGTCTGAAATCAAGGTTTCCTAGGGCACGATTGCTCTGAAGGTTCTAAGAGAGAATCTTTTCTGTGCCCTTCTCTTAGCTCTGGTGTTGCCGATAATCATTGGCATTCCTTGACTTGTAGACACATTACATCACTTCAGTCTCTGCCTCTGCTTTCACATGGCATTATCTACAATGTGTGTCAGTGTCCCTGTACCTCTTCCCTTAAGGGCAACAGACATATTACATTAGGGCCTACTCTATTTCCAAATAAAGTCACATTCACAGGTACAGGGGAGTTAGAACTTCAACATATTTTTGGAGAGATTAAATATTTTGAATATTCTAAATATTCTTAAGGGCTATTCTACTACAAAACATCTAGATCTGTTTAAAACATACTATTTAATGCATTGCTATCCACTAAACAGAATGAAACCAAACAAAAAAGACAAAGAGCAAGAGTGAAGCAAGCTTAAGAGAGAGAAATGACATCCCACTGCTCACTACACTAAAATAAATACAAAATACTAAATATAAATATTTTATATATATTATAAATGACATCCCACTGCTCACTACACTAAAATAAATATAAAATATTAAATACTAAAATAAGTGTAAAAAGTAAGATTTCCTCAAAGACAATTGGTGCTTCAGTGTTATAACTATCTTTGGGAAAGCAGCAAGGTGAAGAAGCTGACTTTTAGATTGCCTTACTAAGCCAGAGTTGCCAAAAGGAAGAAGCATGCAAATACCACATGTATATGTGTTTGATTTTATGATATTACTTATATATGTACTGTATATATTTAATGTACATATAATTTTCATATTTTACTATTATTTATCCCTATAAAGATGGCTACAGCACATGATTTGACTTCCTACTTCTTTATGTTTAAGATAGTTAAATATTCCCCTGTCCAGAATTGTGGCTCCAGTAGTTTGGTGAGCGCGAGGAAGTGGCCCCCAGGAGCCTTTTTGCTCCTTCACTCTCATAATTCAGCCAGTAGGAGGGAGTGGCATCCAGCAGCTTTTATACTCCTGTAGTAGAGCAAGTGGGAAGGAGGGTTACAGCTCTTTTATTCCCACTACTCGCAGCTCGGTGAGCTCTGGGTTCTTGTCCTGTGAGCAAGAGGAATAAGGTACACAGACACTGAACAATGAGTAAGGCAGATAGAAAATTTATTGAGTGACAGAAGAAAAGCTCTGACTACAAGAGGGGCGCTGGAAATGGGTAGCTGTCTGTGAGGCTGAGTCCGGGGTTTTTATGGGTTTAGAATGGGGAAGTCTGTGGTCATTGGTCCATGGGTGGTCTTGGAAAAAGCACCATTTGATTGGCTAAAAGGCATCATTCAGAAGGAACCAATCAAGGGAGTGGGTAAGATAGAGATTGAAGTTCTCACTCTGGTCATAGACTGTATCTGGATCTGGCCACTCAGTTTTCAGGCTTTAAACTGTCCTTGGTTTGAAATTCAGGTTTCACCAGGGTTTTCTTGTCTGCCTAGGAATGTGTCTGTCTCCTGTCACTATCAGAATCAGAGACAAGGTTCCTTCCTTTTTGTTTTTCACTACCTGGTAGGTATACAACTCATGGAGCAATTAAAAAGACAACTAATTATTGTGGCTTCCATATATCAGAAATCAATATCTGGCTCTACATATTATCTCAAAAGTTCTTCTAATAACATCAGAAAAGAGATGTGGTTCATGCTTTTGTTGAATTTCACTCCTAATAAAAATGAAAAACAGGAGGAGGAGGAGGAGAAATAAAAGGAAGAAAAAATAAATATGATTCTACCACAGAGACTTAGAGGCACCAAGAATATGTTTTGATGGAGTTAATACAGGATGAAGAAAAATAATACACAATAATATATGCAGACAATCATCTTAAAAACTCATGAGAGATAAATGAATAATATTTATTTAAAGGTTTTGTATATTTTTAAATTCAACAAAATTGATAACTTTATTACCAAGTGTTGCACATGAGGTATTTGTAGCAAGGTTTCTTTTGTTTGGGAATATAAAATATTTACTCTTGTTATAATAATTTTTAAAGATAGTATAAGAACATCTTTTTTTTTTTCAACTTTTAGGTTCGGAGTAGATGTGAAGGTTTGCTACATCAGTAAACTCATGTCACAGAGGTTTGTACAGATAATCCCATCACCCAGGTATTACTCCCAGTACCCAATAGTTTCTTTTTCTGCTTCTCTCCTTCCTCCCACTCTCCACCTCCAAGTAGACCTCAGTGTCTGTTTCCTTCCTTGTGTTCATGGGTTCTCATAATTTAGCTCCCACTTTTAATTGAGAACATGCAGTATTTACTCATCTGTTTCTGAGTTAGTCTGCTAAGGATAATGGCCTCCAGCTCCATCCATGTTCCTGCAAAAGACAAGGTCTGGAAGAGCATCTATTTTAAACCAAAAACTGTTTTAAATGTTGAGAAAAAAATTAGAAATAAAACTTGTTAATAACCAGATTTTATTTGACCCACAAAATATACTATTACAAATTTATATTGTATTTTTTACTTTGCTTGACTCAAAGGTATTCTTGTGGCTTCAGATACTGAGAAATGGCTTTTCCTTTTAGTGACCAAGTATCTTTTAGTATTCTTTCTACCAAATGCTATTTTATCTCCCCTTTATTTACTCTTTATCACAATAACATCAGTTCTTAGTCATGGCTAACTCTATTTTTCAAGCTCAGTGGTGGCTGAAGCCACTATTTTGTCTTTCCACCTAGATATCAGGAGTTGAAGAATGGCAGTAGATTTTTTTCCTTAATTTTCCAGTGCTTCTTTCTACACTGTCAAATCATATTATAAGGAAGCAGTAGATAGGATTCAGGTTACACTGAGAAGGTAAATCATTAACTAAAATTCTTCCTATACTACCACAGTCTCCAGTGCAATATAAGAAATAGTTCTTTGTCTTTCTTAATGTTTTTTGGTAGTCCTTTTCTATAATTCGGGGGAAATCTGTAATCGTATCAAAAAATATAAATTTTGGCTACATTTAAAAATATTCCATAGTAGTTGTGTGTTTAAGTGATATTCGAAAGTCTTGGGCATTTTATTTCTCAGTTGAGAGATTTAAAAATGGCCAGACTATTTAAAGATTGAATACTTACAGCAATAACAGAGAAGTCTGAGTAAGGGTGTGAGATGTCTTTGCAAAATTCATATCTACATATTTTTTATTCTATACTTCTGGAAGTGTAATTCTTTGGATTTCTTTTCAACTTAATATGATCTAATTTATATAAGCAGGAATCTACTAAAAATGAAGAAATATTGCTTTCTAAAGTAAAAAAGTTCTTTTAATATCTGGCACATTATACTGTCATCATTTTTTAAAACCTGGTTGGTATTACTTTTTCTGAGTAATACCTAAAGAAGTTCAATTTAATTCATTGGAGGAAATCTAAAAATACTATGAGAAGTTACATTTTTTGGAAAATATGCAGTTCTTGAAAAACATATTTTCTGTTTTTTCCCTAATATAAATACGACTTGACAAAGTGTGCTCTAAAATATTTTAACTGTATTTATGTATTGGGGAAAATGAAATTTTTTAATGAATATCAATTTAGAATTCCACTTAAATTTAGCTGAAAATAGAAACATTAGAGGATGTGAGAGGATGATCCATGTAAACGGAAGTCAAAATATTTTGCACAAGGGCTATTTATACAATTAAGGCATATGTTAAGTTTCAACAGTTTCACTCTATTTCTATTACTTAATCTGTAAAGGAAGAGTAAAAAGGAAACCAGCAAAGTGCTAATATTTTCTGTCCAGAGTAGAAGTGGAAATTTTGATTATAGCACCATCAAATTTTTCTTTTCCCTTGATAGCCAGAAGCAATTTATGTTGTCCATCTCAGATTTTTCACAGACATTTCATAGGAGGGGGCTCAAAGTTTAGTGGAAAACTTTATTACTGACACAAAGATTTTCAATGTTGTCCCCATCTTTTCTTGAAGGAAGATTTTAAAATCTAGACTCTCACCAATTTAAAATACATTGGTTTGCCAAAGGAAAAACTTTCTATCTCCCACCTCCATTTTAAAATTTACTATCCCAAACTAATGATAGTGAATTAAAACATTCAGGTATTTACAATTTTAGTGGTTAAAAACAAATTATAATAAATTAGAAATTACGTTAGATATTTTTATGTCAAGGGATGCTTTCTTGGAGTTAAATCAAGACATCTGTATCTTTTTTTGCCATAATTCATGTGCTTAAAAAAACATTAAAAATTGAGCAAATGCCATAAAAAGGACCAATATCATCTCCTTTACAAGAATGTGGATGGAGCTGGAAGCATTATCTTCAGTGAACCAAACACCACGTCTTCTCACTTTTAAGTGGGAGCTGAACAGTGAGAACACATGGACACATGGAGTGGAACAACACACACTGGGGCCTGTCAGGGATACGGGGGGAGGGACAGCATCAGGAAGAACAGCTAAGGGGTGCTGGGTTTAATACTTGGATGATGGGTTAATCTGTGCAGCAAACCACCATGGCACACGTTTACCTATGTAACAAACCTGCACATCCTGCACGTGTACCCCGGAACTTAAAATAAAAGTTGATTTTAAAAAATTGAGCCAAAATTTGTATACCAAATTGAGTAACTGTTATTATATTTACTATAGTTCATCCTTAGTGCTTTTAATTAAAACCTGTTCACCAACACTTTTTATTTCAAAATTTCCTTTCTTTTACATGTCTGTATTAATGAAAGTAGATATCTGAAAACATTCAGATTAGGTAAGTTAAGTTTTCAAAAAATTTAAAAAAATCTTAGCAAGTATATTATTATAGTGGCAATAATTGACTTTAAAATATAAACAACTACTCTACTTCTACTAATAAAAGATGGTTTTGACAAAACTCTTAAAAAATTCTGTCAGAACAAGAAAAAATGTAAGCTGGATATATAAAGTACATTTAAGAAAAGCAATAAGATAAAGAATTTAAGTGGATAATTTAAGAGAAAAGATAAGACGGTTATTGAGGGTACTACAGTTAAAAGGCAATTTTTTTAATGTGTTACTCGCAATGCCCCATCGGTGCTGACATGAGCCTAACCTCATCATTGAGTTCCCTTTGACATGCATAAAAAACTTGCCCTAGCTGGAAGAGAAGAAGAAGCAGTTTAAGTTTACATGAAGGAATTCCACAAAAATTTTACCTCTGTAAGATTTGACTTAGGTTGGGGGAAGGTTTTATCACTTCAGCATTTCATTTATAACAGCGACATACTTTCCATGTTGGTGAATTAAAATAAAACCACAACAGAAACTGTTATAAATTTCTGGTATTTTGTCAAATGGTCTTGGTTTGAGGTCCCCTAAAAGGTTGATCTTGAAGTGAAGACCAGGTGTTGGTAATTTATCAGGGAGCTGGTCCAGGGAATCACAAGTGAAGACATAGGAAAGAAAAGACAGGGAGGGAATAAAGACCATGAGCAAATTTCTGCTGTGGGCAACTGGGACTCAGTTCAGCGAGGGGACACCTGAGGTAGAAAGTGTGTTTCTGTATTCCAGACTCTGAACTTGTGTCGTTTATCATCTAACTCTGGTGTCTGACCATACCATACCCTTTGGTTGAGCAAGTTCCCCCGGCAACAGACAAATTTTATGTTGAATTGGTATTTTCAATACACTTTTATGATATGTTAATCATTTATTCATTTTATTTTATACATGTTAGACTTCATTCACAATATACATGCTAGTTGGTCAGCAAAATTACCCAATTTATTAATTGATGAATAAAATAAGTGATGGCAAATATTTACAAAACTAGAAAAGATTCCTGGTGTTTGATTTTGAAAATTTTACAACTTAAAATACGACTAGAAACATACATCCATCCTTCACTTTGTTTTATAATTGGCTAGTAGTTTGCCTCATTTGCTTTATCTCTTTTGCCACAATATAATTATTGCTATCCAGAAATTAAGCATTAATAAGACAATAATTTATTTTAAAGTTCATAATTTTAATTTATCCAAATATCCCAAAAGGTATTTTTAGATGCATTTTTGACTGAAGACTCAGTCAAATATCACCAGTAACATTCTGTTGTCCAGATATTTAATCTCCTTTAATATAGAAAATTATTCTACCTTTTTATTTTTATCACATTTATGTTTTTGAAGGCCCCAAGTCAGTTGTCTCGCAGAACGTGTCAAATTTGAATTTCCCTGATTGTAATAACATTCAAATTAAACATATTTGGAAAAATATAACATATGTGATTTGTGAGGTTTCTATTATACCTCATCAGAAAGCTCATAATATTAGTTTATTTCATTATTAGTGATCCTAAATTTAATCACTTGGACAAGATAGTGTCTGCAACATCTTTCCACTTAAAATTTATCTTTTTTCATTGCAATTAAGAAATTAAAAATCTCCTTGTGATTTATCCTGTAACTAGAAGCAAGTGATTATCAATTTCCCTGTCAAACTTTTACTCAAAGATTTTCGCATCCATTCATTACCCTTCCTGGAAACACTGTTCCCTTTAGTGATTGCAAAACAGCGATTTTCTGGTTTTAGCATTGCTTTTAAATGTACTATGCAAAGTTTCCTAAGCAAAGAAGAGCTTGTCCCTCACTTTTTGAATATCATTAAGTACTCTTGAATTCTTTCTTATCTTCTTAATAAATATGTAGGGTCCACATTTCAAAGATTCTGGAAAAAGACAAGAGATCCCTGGATCTGAGGCAATAAAACATTTTATAACACAACTGGTAGCACAAGCCTCATAGCTGAGAAATTGCAAGCATAGAGAACCCCAAACCTAACAAGAATCACCAATTGGGTAGTTTAAACAAGAGATATTTATTGCTTTACAGTTTTGGAAGCTAGAAATCCAAGATCAAGGTTTCAGTGGAGTTAGTTCTTCCTGATGTCTATGAGACAGGATCTGTTACATACTTCTTCCCTAGCTTCTGGTGGTTTGCTGGCAATATTTTGTGTTCCTTGACTTGTAGAACCCCCAGTCTCTACCTTCATCTCCTAAGTTCTCTCTGCATTCACTTTCCCCCTTAATATTAAAGACAACAGTAACATTTAACTAGGGTCCACCCTAATGGACTCATCTTTTTTTTTCTTAGTATTTTATTTTACTGTAGTCAGAGTACTTAACAGGAGATCTATCCTATTCACAAATTTTAAGTGTACAACAAACACATTTCACAAAAGAATATATATGAATTGCAAATAAAAACAGAAAAATGTATTCAGCATCATTATTCATTAGAGAAATGCAAACCAAAACTAAAATATCACTACATACCAATTAGAATGACTAAAATATAAAAGATTGATCATACCAAGAGTTGATGAAGGTGTAGAGCAACTAGAAGTCTCAAACACTGCTGACAGGAATGTATACTCACTTTGCATAACACTTTGGCTGTTTCTTTTCTTTTCTTTTTTTTTTTTTATTATACTTTAAGTTCTAGGGTACATGTGCATAACGTGCAGGTTTGTTATATATATATACTTGTGCCATGTTGCTGTGCTGCACCCATCAACTCGTCAGCACCCATCAACTCGTCATTTACATCAGGTATAACTCCCAATGCAATCCCTCCCTCCTCCCCCATCCCCGTGATAGGCCCCGGTGTGTGATGTTCCCCTTCCCGAGTCCAAGTGATCTCATTGTTCAGTTTTCTTAAACAGCTAAATGTGCATGTACCATACAAACTAGCCATTCCACCCCTAGTTGTTTACTCAAGTTGAATGAAAGAATATATCCACACAAAGATTTGTTGATAAATGTTTATTATAGCTTCATTGTAATAGTTAAAACCTAGAGGAACCCAAATGTCCATCAACAGCTGAATAAACAAATTGCTATGCATCTATTCAATGGCATACTATTCAGCAATAAAGATAAACTATTAATATGTACAACCAAATAGATGAACATCAAAATAATTATGCTGAATGAAAGATGTCATGTAAAAATGAGCATATACAGTATGATTCCATTTGTGTAAGATTCTAGAAAATGCAAACTAATCTATAGAGACTAAAAGTAGATAAGTAGCTACATAAGGAGGTCTGAGGAGGGCAGAGAGGAAGAGATTACAAAAGATTACACAAGAGTAAGAGGAAACTTAGGGGATGATGGTCATGGTTATTATCTAAATTATGGTTATTTATTTATTTATTTATTTATTTATTTATTTAAGATGGAGTTTCCCTCTTGTTGCCGAGGCTGGAGTGCAATGGCGCGATCTCGTCCCACTGCAACCTCTGCCTCCCAGGTTCAAGTGATTCTCCTGCTTCAGTCTCCAGAGTAGCTGGGATTACAGGCATGCACCACCATGCCTGGCTAATTTCGTATTATTAGTGGAGACACAGTTTCACCATGTTGGCCAGGCTAGTCTCAAATTCCCAACCTCAGGGGATCCACCTGCTTGGGCCTCCCAAATTACTGGGATTACAGACGTGAGCCACCACGCCTGGCTGGTGGTGGTTTTATGATTTTCGGGTATATACATATATCAAAACTTATTAAATGTTATACTTTAAATATGTTCAGTTTATTATTTATATTATACCCCAATAAGACTTTCTCATTTTAAAAAAGGAAAAAGACCTCATAAAGGGGCTGCTGGCCAACCCATCTAATATTCCTTTAGAGAAAGATAATAACTTATTTATCCTGGTCAGTAAGTCTCTTCTGCACCAGAGGGAGCATTTGTATCTCTCTTTGCTATACAAATATACTTAAAGTGATAGTCCAGAACAAATGTGTCAATGCCTTTATTCAAAACATGTGCAAAAATGTGAGTGACTCATGGAGTTTTGTCTCTCAACAATATAATGGTAATCCATCTCCACTATTCACTCTGATTTCTTTCTTTCTTTTTTTTTTTTTTATACTTTAAGTTCTAGGGTACATGTGCAAAACATGCAGGTTTGTTACATATGTATACATGTGCCATGTTGGTGTGCTGCACCCAGTAACTCGTCATTTACATTAGGTATATCTCCTAATGCTATCCCTCCCGCCTCCCCCATCCCCTCAATAGGCCCCGGCATGTGATGTTCCCCTTCCTGTGTCCAAGTGATATCATTGTTCAATTCCCACCTATGAGTGAGAACATGCGGTGTTTGGTTTTCTGTTCTTGCGATAGGTTGCTGAAAATGATGGTTTCCAGCTGCATCCATGTCCCTACAAAGGACACAAACTCATCCTTTTATATGGCTGCATAGTATTCCATGGTGTGTATGTGCCATATTTTCTTAATCCAGTCTGTCACTGATGGACATTCGGGTTGATTCCAAGTCTTTGCTATTGTGAATAGTGCTGCAATAAACATACGTGTGCATGTGTCTTTATAGCAGCATGATTTATAATCCTTTGGGTATATCCCCAGTAATGGGAAGGCTGAGTCAAATGGTATTTCTAGTTCTAGATCCTTGAGGAATTGCCACACTGTTTTCCACAATGGTTGAGCTAATTTACAGTCCCACCAACAGTGTAAAAGTGTTCTCCACATCTTCTCCAGCACCGGTTGTTTCCTGACTTCTTAATGACTGCCATTCTGACTGGTGTGAGATGGTATCTCATTGTGGTTTTGATTTGCATTTCTCTAATGGCGAGTGATGATAAGCATTTTTTCATGTGTCTGTTGGCTGTATAAATGTCTTCTTTTGAGAAGTGTCTGTTCATATCCTTTGCCCACTTTTTGATGGGGTTGTTTTTTTCTTGTAAATTTGTTTGAGTTCTTTGTAGGTTCTGGATATTAGCCCTTTGTCAGATGAGTAGATTGCAAAAGTTTTCTCCCATTCTGTAGGTTGCCTGTTCACTCTGATGGTAGTTTCTTTTGCTGTGCAGAAGCTCTTTAGTTTAATTAGATCCCATTTGTCAATTTTGGCTTTTGTTGCCATTGCTTTTGGTGTTTTAGACATGAAGTCCTTGCCCATGCCTATGTCCTGAATGGTATTACCTAGGTTTTCTTCTAGGGTTTTTATGGTTTTAGGTCTAACATTTAAGTCTCTAATCCATCTTGAATTAATTTTCGTATAAGGAGTAAGGAAAGGATCCAATTTCAGCTTTCTACTCATGGTTAGCCAATTTTCTCAACACCATTTATTAAATAGGGAATCCTTTCCCCATTTCTTGTTTTTCTCAGGTTTGTCAAAGATCAGATGGCTGTAGATGTGTGGTATTATTTCTGAGGGCACTGTTCTCTTCCATTGTCTATATCTCTGCTTTGTTAGGGCAATCAGGTGAAAGAAAGAAATAAAGGGTATTCAATTAGGAAAGGAAGAAGTCAAATTGTCCCTGTTTGCAGATGACATCATTGTATATTTAGAAAACCCCATCATCTCAGCCCCAAGTCTCCTTAAGCTAAGCAAAGTCTCAGGATATAAAATCAATGTGCAAAAATCACAAGCATTCTTATACACCAATAACAGACAAACAGAGAGCCAAATCATGAATGAACTCCCATTCACAATTGCTTCAAAGAGAATAAAATACCTAGGAATCCAACTTACAAGGGATGTGAAGGACCTCTGCAAGAAGAACTACAAACCACTGCTCAATGAAATAAAAGAGGACACAAACAAATGGAAGAACATACCATGCTCATGGATGGGTAGAATCAATATTGTGAAAATGGCCATACTGTCCAAGGTAATTTATAGATTCAATGCCATCCTCATTAAGCTACCAATGACTTTCTTCACAGAATTGGAAAAAACTGCATTAAAGTTCATATGGAACCAAAAAAGAGCCCGCATTGCCACGATACTCCTAAGCCAAAAGAAAAAAGCTAGAGGCATCATGGTACCTGACTTCAAACTATACTACAAGGTTACAGTAACCAAAACAGCGTGGTTCACTCTGATTTTCAAGTTTTCCCAAATTCGTTGACTGGGAACACATTAAAGTTGGCTCATGTGTCTTTCAAATACGTCCCTATTTCTTTATCTTTATCTTTATCTTCCCTCCCTCCCTCCCTGTCTCTATTTCTCAAAGTCTTTTTACCATCTAGCACATTAAAGTATTCTATTATATGCTTTCCTTTCCCCAGATGAGATGTTGACTATTTATCTAAAGGTGCCTTGGTTATTTTAAATATATATATATATGTAACACTGGTATTCCAAAACCAAATCCTGAGTGCTTGAGTGTCTCATACTCCTAGGACTATTCAGTGACAAGCTCACATATTCATACTGAATCTTACAATTCAAATTCAGCACCATGCCATTCTTCCCCATCTCCCAGACTCTATATTTTGGTATTTCTTCTCCCACAGTGAAGAACTTGATTCTCAAGAACCCTAACACATTTGTTTGCTCTACCTACGCTATAATACAAATATAAAAGTTTCAGAATTTCTAAACCAATATTACAACAAACAACAAGTCTGCTAAGATTTCAAGATTTTTCTGCA
The DNA here is from genome assembly GCF_024542745.1 of Macaca thibetana thibetana. Taxonomy (NCBI): domain Eukaryota; kingdom Metazoa; phylum Chordata; class Mammalia; order Primates; family Cercopithecidae; genus Macaca; species Macaca thibetana. The sequence goes on from NC_065585.1 coordinate 61,735,801, forward strand.
GCTTTTTTTTTTTATTGTTCTTAGGCTCTACTAAGAAACAACTGTGAAAGAATTCTGTATATAAGTAACTACATTAAAAAGGCATAAACAGACAAGTGCCACAGCAACACTTAAACTTTATACCCTATTGTAATGTATCTCTTTAGGTAATTTTTCTCTTCTGCTTCTGGATTAATCCTTTTTGTATTTCTTTTTACAAAAAAACCCCACATATCTACATATTAATATTATTCCATATTTTTTCTTAACTGCAAATCATAAATCCATTTACCAGATCATTAAGACTGTCCTAAATTTGAACTCCTGAATACAATTATTTCAGTGAATATTTCATTTTGGGGGGATTGTTTTGTTTACCAGTTCTTTATGAATAGACATTTAAATGGCTTTTAATATTTTGTTATTTCAAAGAATCCTTTAATAAATAACCTGTCTGTAGGTTATCTTGTATGTCTGGAGCTGCACTTTCAACGTAAATTTCTCAAAATGGGATTAGTGGGTCAAAGAGGAAATCCTATAGAGCTTTGTTAGATAGTATCACGTTTTTCTCTGTAACTAGAGATACTTAATCATCAATAAATCATATATTTTGTAGCTATTATAAGAAAATAATACATACTGTCTTTTGGGAATTAAGCTTTGAAATTTATGACTGTTAAATTAAATATGGTAAATAGACAAGCTTTATCTAAGAGGGAACTTTGCAAATACCAAATAGTATGTGAATATATTAGTTTTTAGAGCATTTATTTAAATTTCCATTAAAACCTAAATTTAATTCAAGATTATCTGCTTATCTTCTTATTAATAACTATGGTAGCTACATTTATCATACATTTATAAACTGTAATCACACTCTACTGTACAGATATTTATGCCTTACTTGGCTAATACAGTGGGATGTCTATAAGTGTAATTAGGTACCTAACCTTAATTATGAAGGCATAGATAGCTAATTTTACTTAGACTTCAGTTAATTGCGAAGAAAAGATATTTTTGTATACATTTGTTTGATGGGTCCATGTAGAGTCTGCATAGGCAAACCATTAGTTTGTAATGTAAAATTTGTTTATTAAAATGTGTTGCAGACTTTATTTTGTTCTTTAAATAATTTTTATTAAAATATTTCACAGTATATATTTTCTAGAAATGTGTATATTTATGTATATGCAGTGTTTTACTACTGTATGCCAGAAATTCAAATTATATAGAAAATAGACAGCTTTCAAATTCTAACAAATGTTAATGTCTCACAAGAAAAATTGAATAGTAACAGTTGTATGCTTGTACTCCAATTTTCAATTACACTAAACTTTCAAAACCATTCTCGTAATTCAATTGTAGGTATTCAATCTCAGAAATTAGTAATAATATTTTTTATTATTAAAGCATTTTATGGTTTTCAAAGCAATTTCTCAAGCATTACTTTTTATGCTTCACAAAAAGCCTGTGAGAATATAAAATTGCATTTGGTTCTCTGGGTTTCATCATTAATAAGTTTGATATCTGAATATGTGCATTCAAAATGGAATATTTGGAGATCTCTTTTTATATTGTTCTTCAAAATCTATAATCATCTGACAAAATTTAAGTTGTATCACTATTGTGGAAATGATCCTATTGCAAACAAAGGAGAGTTTGAGGAAAGATCCTTGTTGCTACAATTCTCTTACCGTTTTAGGGATTTAGTAGTAAAAAGCTTTTAATATCCTGATTTGCTTCAGATGACATTTTGAGATAATCCAAAATATAATCTTTAAAAATTGAGAACAAATAAATTATTTCCTACATCTCCTAAGATACAGCACATTTTAGGTATCAGGGCATTAAAAAATAACTAAGTAGCTTGAAGCTGTTAAGCATCAAAAGAAGGTTGTTGCTGATAAAGTTAAAATTGTTGTGTATTAACTTTTGAGGTATGAAACAAAATCAGACTGTATTTATTTCAGCATTAGTATAATGGCAGTTGAAAAACAATAGTTATATTTAAAATGTTGATATTATATAATATTTTCATATAACATGGTTTTTATTAATATTATTATAGATATTATAAAATAATATGCACTGGAGCATTTTAATTTTCACACACATAAAACCTATTCATTAGGATGAATGATGTTCTCCTAATGAATGATTTTAAAAGACAGTTGCATTCTCAGAAATATAAAGCTATGTCATTCATCCCATATGCCTCACTTTTAGACTTAATATTCAATAATGTATTTCCAGCATTTTGAAGATGATACTCAATATTTTTCTTTTACCTCAAAATAGGACACAGGAAAATTTGCTTAAGGCCAAATGGCCATCTGCCTGGGGCTAAAATCTCACTGCTTTCTGGCACACATAATGAGTAACCTCTACTGTGTTAATTTTTCCAATATAATGAGTTCTATACAGCTTATCATCTTTTTCATTTTTTTCATTCATTATCATAAAATGATAAAGCCAAAATATAAGGTAATATGCAGATACTTTATGAACACTATTGTATATACCAAAATAACTAAAATAAATTAAAATATTGCCTGCAAAGGATTAGCACTATGATGCATCAATATGTTCATTAGTTGGTATATGGATGTTTGCATTTGGCATGTGAAAGAGAGTTTAGGAGTGCTGACATATAATGTGTATTTATAACACAGTAGGCATTTCATTAATGTTCGTGAACTGAGTAAAACTGTAGGTCACATGAGATTTAAAAATATTGAGACTATATGTTCATCATTCTCTTAGTAGAGATTTTCTTAATGCATCTATTTTAATAAATTAAAAAACATTATACTGTATATAGCAAGCATTTCCAGTAAAAATTTGTTTTTTTGTTTGAATATTTTGGTAAATATAGTTTAAATATAATTTTAAAATATTAAAAATAATTTTAATGGATATATTAAAGTAACTGTTCATGAAGCAATAATTTGGAAATTGAGAGAAAAACATAGAAAAACATTATTTTTTAAAGCTTTAGAGGTGAAAAGTAAGATAAGAGTGAGAATGTAGGTTTTGCCTTTACAAAGTTAATGAATCACTGGGTGGAATGGAAAGATGGATCTAAATTAATTTGAACTCATCAACATTTTTGAGAACTTTGACTATAGTTACAAGAGATTAATTGAGAACTTGAGAGAATGGTTTTGGGAAGAAACATTGTGTGCTTATTATATATTATAAGACCTGAATATATTTGTACATAGAGATGAAAGCATCAGTCATAATGATGAGGATGAAGATACAAGAAAATAAGTATATAGCTAGGGGAAAAACAAGATATTAAGACTGGATCAACCTTAAAACTGGAGAGGTGAAGATCAGGTGTCATAGCACATACTGGCAAAACATAGTAGAATGCAATGAGATGGTAAGACAGAATGGAATAATTATCTGAGACTAAACCCACCAGTGAGAAGACAGGTAATGAAGCAACAGGTTCATCTGCCTATATTTGGAAGAAGCCAAGTATACAAGCTAAAATGTGCAAAGGAATATGTAAACAACAAGCAAGTCCAGTACAATCATAGGCATCTGATAGGTCCAATGTGAATAATCAACATGTCCTTCTAGTTGATTAAAATCGGGTGATTGGAATTCAGGAACTAGTCACACTTAGAGATTTCATAGGCAGCAGAGTCCCAGAAAAGGGTGTCAATAACAACATAAGACTTGAGATTGGAGAAACATTGTGCACCACTTTTAACATCTTATATTTATTTGCTGGAGGACAGAATAATAGAAGACAAGAAAAAATATAAACAAGGCAGGCTGTTGGATGACAGAAAGAACTAGGTCTACGATAAAAAGAATATAGCAGATGAGTAATCCAGGAGGTACTGGTGCACCACAGAGGTTATAAATTCAAGAAGTAATATGGGTTTTAAAATGTGAGATTCCCATCTCAAAGGAGAAATTTCACTTCAAGAACCAAAAAATAAATGAACTAGATTAGAGGTAGACAAAGTATGTCTTTTGGACCAAATCTACTTTGCAGCCTGAAGTTTTATGAACCCAAGCTGAGTGACTTTTACAATTGTAAAGGATTACACACACACACACGTGTGTGTGCACACTCATATGTACGATCATATACGTACACACAAAAAGCAACATGTAAACAAGATTTTAATTGTCCATAATTCCTAATTTATTTAATATTTGGCCCTTTATCAAAAACATACACTAATTATTGAACTAGATAAAGCTAGATACTTTAAGACCAGGAATAACTTTACAACTAAAACAAAGTAAAGCAAAACAAATGAACAACAACAAAAAAAGAACTTGATGCCAAATGCTGTATTGTTTAGAAATCCTGAAAATTTATTTTATAATTTAGGTGTGTGTTAATTGTAAGCAACCAATAATACAATAGAAAGTAGCTTACACGTTATCACAGAAAACATTTATACTTTGTCTGCTTTGTGCCACTGCTCATAATAACTCTAATGGTTATACTTTGGAAGAAGTCAAAGGGGTTAAGTTTCACAGTATCACCTCTACAGGTAATAAGTTCAATGACGTATTTCTTTCCTGTGATTCTCCTGACTCAGCCCTTAAAATAGGGCTTCCAGACTTCACCCCAATGCTCTAAACACCAGTACACAAGAAAAGGCCTGAATCTCACTAGTATGCTCTTCTCCAAGTTATTGTATCAGATATAGGTCCTTTTTATCATTGGCTTATCTATTCCTCAGAATAATTCAATCCACCGGTTATCTAGCAAATATATTTTAAGCATTTATCATATACTAGGCACTGTTTTAGACGCTGAGGGTAAAATGGTGATTAGGATAGAGTCACCATTTTAGGGATAGAGTCCTTTTTCTCAATTAACTTACAGTTGATTGGATAAAAACAGCAACGAAGGAAAGAAGGAAGGAAGGGAGGGAGAGAGGAAGGAAGGAAGGTGAGGGAAGGAGGGATAAATTCTATGAAGAGATAAATGAGAGCCAAGCGAGCTTGGAGAGCTGTTTTAGCTAAAGGTGGTCAGAGAATTTTTCTCTGAACTGATATTTCAATTGAGACATAAATAATCAGAAGAAAGTCGTCGTGAGAAGAGTATTCTAAGTAAGAAGGATAAGAAGTGCAAAGATACAGAAAGAGAAACAAGCTTGAGTTATTCAAGACAGAAAGAAGTTGAGGGTGGTATAGCATTCTGAGCTAGTGGATGGTGGAGGGCAAAAAGATAGAGAGTAGGCAGAGCCACAGAGGCTGCCTTGTTATTAGTTCAAGTGCTTTCATTTGCAAGGGGGAAAAAACCATTGAAGCAGAAATACAGACATTCTTGTGATCAATTTTAACAACCACTAAAAAACATCAAGAGTATACAAAATGCTGCTATAAAATAGTCTCAATATAATCATATGTAGTAAATATTTCTTTCTCTTTTTTCCAGTCAAAGTAATTATACTACTATTCTGAAGAGAAATGTTTCAAATATATATTGCATTGCAGTTCATAATAAAGTATCTCAGAAATTTATCTGCTATATCATTTTAAAATTTATGAGCGAGAAAAGATCACTTCAGACAGGGTTTTTCAGAACTAGGTTACCTGAAGAAAAAAATGTTATTGGGAAGACTTGAAGAAGGGATTAAAATTATAACAATAGAGGAAGGGGGCAGTAACAGACAAAGCCTGGAGGAATTTTTCCCCCCTAAAGAATGAAATAGGACAGTTTGCATGTGGCATAGTGTTTATGTGGAAGAATAGATGATACATCTGGAAGGAAATTTTTGGAGCAAATGACTAGGAGCCTGTTCAATAATGGCTTGCAATTTACAAAGGGAAACTTTTGGGAAAAGGGGGGATTTCAATGCTCATCTATCCAACCATTATGTATTAAAAAACCAAGCACTTATTACCAGGTACACATTTTTTTTAGAACTCAATTTTAAATGTCTACAGACAAAAATGGGAAGTGACACTAGCTACTCTCTGCCTATCCACTCATGCCAACCCAGAAATCAGGGCGTTATTTTTCTCCAGATGCTTGTGATTAATGTCCAAAATTGTTTTCATGACTGTTGTGCATCATTGCAAATGCTCTCAACTTTCTTTCTCACGGACAGCTTAAGGAGTAGTTTTGAGTCTGTTAGTACATCTTAAAACTAGGATGAATGTGATATGCCTACTGCAGCATGGTTTATAGTCTCTTACCACGTCAGGCTGTCATGCATCAAAGCAGTGCCTCAATTTTACTGGCCTTTTTCCTCCAAGTTCTTACGACAGAAGCAGAAGGCAAACCTCTCACTGATTTATTTATTTTTAAGACAAAACTACTATAAACATTTAACACAGACACTATATTTTAGTTATGAAAACAAAGTATACAGATAATTCAGTTTAAAGCATGTTTAAGCCAGAAATTTCTGTAATAGTTAACCCTGATTGATTAAATGTTTTAAAATCAAGATATGCTCAATATCCATATATTAATATATTCATTGTAACTTTCAGTTGACTCTCCATACAAATCTCTGCAAAATTCCACACATCAGCTGATATTGCCTATCTTCTCTTATCCTCTTAAGAGAGCTAATACTAAAAATTAGAATTGTATAAAAGTTGAAAAGAAAAAATATACATATTATAGATGTCCTTGGGAAAGAGCATTTAAGGAAAAGTTTATTCATGGAGTCCACACTCACTGAATGAGGACCGAAAAAATAGCTTTAAATTCTCTAGTGTGTGTTCGATGATAATTTAGTGAGGTGACATTAAATATAACGTAAACTTGTCATTTCATAAAATTGTATGAAGCTCTTTTTAGAATATAACAAAGGTATTACTATTAAGCTTCTACTTGAACAAATTCCTGGGCATTTTAGTGTTCACTTTTCTAACCACAGGTGATTCAGTAAACTACAGGTTTAGGTTGCTGAGAATTTCTTATTTTAAGCTGGGGCCCCTTGACAGGCCATGGACTGGAAGACACGAATGCCATCCTCAACAATGGCCCAAGGTAGAAAATATGCCCATTGCAGGAGATTTTTGATCAAATTGAGCCTTAAACCTGACATCAACAACCAATTATGTTATTGACCCCTCTGAAACACCCGGTGTCTGGAATTTGTACTCTTTAAACCAAGTTTGCCAGATAAAATACAATACATCCAGTTAAATTTGATTTTCAGATTAAAACATGCTTTAAAAATATAAATGTGTCCCAAATATTGCATGAGACATAATTACACTAAAAAAATTTGCCACTTAAAATTTAAATTTAATTAGCTATCATATATATTTATATTCTAAATCCAGCAACCCAAATTAAAACTGAGTATAATCAAAGCTAGACATTATTTTTTGTTTTGTTTACTTGATTGTTTTCCTCATTTTCCTCCTAGAAGAGATCCTGCTGTCCGCCCTCTCTAAGTTGCTTCTTTAAAAGGATTGATAGGCACTTCTGATAGTGGGCATCCTTTTTTTACTAACAGCTTTTCTACCAAAGCATATAAGTCAATAGCATCCACCCTTTCTAAGGACTGAAGAGAATAGTCTCCTCATACCTGATGTCAACCACCTATTATGTTATTGACTCTGGTGAAACACCCAGTTTCTGGACTGTGTACTCTTTAAACCAACTTTGCCCAATAAAATACAGGATACCCAGTTAAATTTGAATTTCAGATTAACACATACTTTAAAAATACAAATGTGTCCCAAATATTGTATGAGACATAATTACACTAACCACCACAAGAGCTTTTTGATCAAATTAAATCTTAAACCTGATGTCAACAACCCATTATATTCTTGATTCTGACTTCTGAGTGTGAAAGGAAGAACTAAACCTATTCAGTTGAGCTCTTTCAAGAATTTATTTTATTTGAGAGGAGTCTGTCTTTTCTCATTTTTGTCTTTTTTAAGTGTTCAATAAATTTTTGTTGTAACTGTTGAACAAATTGTTTCTCGCTGAAAACATATAGACCCCTTCCTATTTAAATTTTTCATATTTTTGAATAAAAGAGGGACTTTAAATCTTTATTTCAAGCTTCTTTAGATTTTAATAATGAAGCTATAATAGCTGTATGACAGAATTTTATTTTATGTTGCATCATTTGAAATGATTCTTTTTTGATAAATAAAAATTAATAATTTATTTAAAATATGTTTACATTATCCCTATATCAAATACTCTTTTTACAGTAAAGCAGAATTGTAAGTATGCCAGTAGTAATCACTTTTTAGATTGTATTTTACTTTTGGTAATGCGAAATTACCTAAATTTCTTAGAGAATTTAATCATTAAACATTGCCTTTTTTATCTTTCAATTTGCAACCAGGCACTTATTGTCCCTATTATTATCAAAACACAAATAAAAACAGAAAACCCCAAAATAAAATAGATTGTTTTGCCCCACTTTGTTAGTATCGTTACTCATAGACTAATAATTTGACATGTGTTTTCTTTGAGGCAACCACATTTACATGAGATGAAAGAAAAGCATTTCTCTTAGGAAATCATTTACAAATCAAGTTTGCTCATTTAAAATGTTTTTCTTGTTATTGATCAATGATGCAGTGTTCTCTGTAACACAATAGGAATTGCCTCCATGTTAATGGCACATGAGTTTGTAAAGGCTGCTTTTCAGTATTCTCTAACTCAACAGCTAATGTCTGTCGTTACTTAACAGCTAGAATTTCTAGTAAGTCACAAAGTTTGTTTTATACTTAGCTTGCTTCCTCGAAAGTACATTATTCCACACTTTCAAGTTCAAAAATCAAAACAGTCAGTTTGAATGTGCAAACTATTATTCAGTGCACAATGTCATGTAACATGTATCTGTGTGCCCATTTAACAACCATTAGTCCATGAAAGAGAGAGACTAACTAAATATGGTATGTTGAAGTTAACACATATGGTTTATTAGAGATGAAGTTCATGCCATGATGACAGAAGAGAACTGAAGTTACAAAGCAGGAAAATGCCGGGCGCAGTGGCTCAAGCCTGTAATCCCAGCACTTTGGGAGGCCGAGACGGGCGGATCACGAGGTTAGGAGATCGAGACCATCCTGGCTAACACGGTGAAACCCCGTCTCTACTAAAAAAATAAAATACAAAAAACTAGCAGGGCGAGGTGGCGGGCGCCTGTAGTCCCAGCTACTCGGGAGGCTGAGGCAGGAGAATGGCGCAAACCCGGGAGGCGGAGCTTTCAGTGAGCTGAGATCCGGCCACTGCACTCCAGCCTGGGTGACAAAGCGAGACTCCGTCTCACCAAAAAAAAAAAAAAAAAAAAAAAAAAAAAAAAAAAAAAAGAAGCAGGAAAATAATCATAGATGATATATGAAACCTCCTTTTAAAACCTTTTGGATATGTATCTCTTTGGCATGGTCCGTTTTTCTAATATTTAATCTTCACAGATGCATCTTCTTCTTTTTTTCAATTGAATGTGAATGCTATCCCTCTCACTCTTCTGCTTAGTTTGTGTTAGTTGGAGTATAATAAAAGTAAAAGGCAAGCATACTTCCTAAGTGACCTCGGTTCTATTTTCATCTCTCTTCTACATCCAGCCTTTTTTACTTTGAGCAAATTACTTATTCCCTCTGTATATTGTTTAATAATATTAATGAGGTGGAGTCAGTTAAATAATTTGTAAATTTTATTCAGTAACTAAAGCTTTTGGTTGCTTATTTAAACCCTGTTGAATTCCTGATCCTGCTGTAAATCTAGTCCTGTAAACTAAATACTCTTTTCTGGATACTGAGTTGTATTTAATGTTTATAGCTCAAAACTCTACTGCAAATTTTTACTTACAACAGCTCTATTGTACATAACCTATAATGCACTGAAATATCAAAATATTAAAGAAGTTTCATCCAGCCTTCTGGTACATTATCTAGTCCCTACTTACTTAAAATAATTCAGTGATTCATAGAGGATTAGAAATGATATAGCAGAAATTCGGGAAAAACAAAAAAAGTAAAAGAACAGTCAAGGCCCAGCATTTCAAATTCAAAACAAGCTCAGAAAATTGAAGGCTGAAATATTAATGTATTAGTTTGCTAGACTAACATTAAAAAATCACAGACTAGGTGGTTTAAACAATGGAAATATATTTTCTCACAGTTTTCTGGTGGCTAATTTCGACCATTAAGATATAGGTAAGAGGTGACAATATGTTAGTAGCCCTCACTCTCCGGGCCTCCTCGGCCTCTGCGTCTACTCTGGCAGCGCTTGAGGAGCCCTTCAGCCTGCCACAGCACTGTGGGAGCCCCTCTCTGGGCTGGCCTAGGCCAGAACTGGCTCCCTCTGCTTGCTGGGAGGTGTGGAGGGAGAGGCGCCAGAGGGAATCAGGGCTGAGCCCCACTCTTGCGGGCCAGAACACGTTCAGGGTGGGCATAGGATTGGCGGGCCCCACACTAGGAGCCCCGACCGGTGCCACTGGCCCCAGAAGTGACAGGCTTACCACCCAGGCCAGCAGCTGCAAAGGGTGCCCCGGGTCTCCTAGCAGTGCCGGCCTGCCAGTGCTAGACAGTGGGCTTCAGCGCTGCAGGAGCCTCCCGGACGAGCAACGCCCCCTGCTCCACTGCACCCGGCCCCATCAATCCCCCAAGAGCTGAGGAGTGCCAGCAAATGGGGAGGGCCTGGCAGGCAGCTCCGCCTGCAGCCCTGGTGCTGGATCCACCAGGTGAAGCGAGCTGGACTCCTGGGTCTAGTAGGGACTTGGAGAACCTTTATGTCTAGCTAAGGAATTGTAAATACACCAATCAGCACCCTGTGTCTAGCTCAAGTTTTGTAAATACACGAATCAGTACTCTGTATCTAGCTGACCTAGTGGGAACTTGGAGAACTTTTCTGTCTAGCACTCTGTGGCTAGGTAAAGGTTTGTAAACGCACCAATCAGCACTCTGTGTCTAGCTCGGGGTTTGTAAATACACCAATCAGTACTCTGTATCTAGCTAACCTAGTGGAAACTTGGAGAACTTTTCCATCTAGCACCTTGTGTCTAGCTAAGCGATTGTAAATACACCAATCAGCACCCTGTGTCTAGCTCAAGGTTTGTAAATACACCAATCAGTACTCTGCATCTAGCTAACCTAGTGGGGACTTGGAGAACTTTTCTGTGTAACACTCTGTGTCTAGTTAAAGGATTATAAACGCACCAATCAGCAATCTGTCAAAATGGACCAATCAGGTCTCTGTAAAATAGACCAATCAGTTCTCTGTAAAATGAACCAATCAGCAGGATGCAGGTGGGGTCAGATAAGGGAATAAAAGTAGGCTGCCTGAGCCAGCAGTGGCAACCCGCTGGGCCCCTTTCCACAGTGTGGAAGCCTTGTTCTTTCACTCTTTAACAATAAATCTTGCTGCTGCTCATTCTTTGGGTTCACGCTGCCATTATGAGCTGTAACTTATCAGCTGAAGGTGTGCAGCTTCACTCCTGAAGCCAGCAGAGACCACAAACCCCCCAGAAGGAAGAAACTCTGAACACATCTGAACATCTGAAAGGAACAGATTCTGGACACACCATCTTAATAACTGTAACACTCACTGTGAGGGCCCACGCCTTCATTCTTGAAGTCAGCCAGACCAAGAACCCACAAATTCCAGGCACATTGGCAGGTTTGCTTTCTCCTGAGGTTTCTCTCCTTGCTTGCCAATGGCTACTTCCTGCATCATCATATGGATCTTTCCCATGTGCCTGTGCTTCCTTGGTCTGTCTGTGTGTTCAAGTGTCTTCTTAGAAGTACACAAGTCAGATTGGATTAGGGCTCACCCATACAACCTCTTATAAATTTAATTACCTCTTTTAAGGTCTTATCTCTAAATACAGTCATGTTCTGGACTATTGGTAGGGAGAACTTCAACATATGCGTTTAGTGGGAACACAATTCCATCCATAAGAATTAACATTGAGGTAAAGCATTTTGTGAATACCCATGAGTGAGGCCCTGGCTCAACAATAAAGTGGAAAAGGATAAAATCATCCATTCTTAACATTCTGTAGTTTAGGAAAGTGTATGAGTTATTTAGGGATGGGAGACAGAGGGCAACACGAAATTTGTTAGAAGGGCTTATGGTTTATCATGCTTGAGAAGGAGCCCTTTGTTTCCCTAGGTAGACAAGATATTGGGATTAAAACCTCCAGTTTGGCTATGCGCAGTGGCTCACACCTGTAATCCTAGCACTTTGGGAGCCCAAGGCGGGCAGATCACTGGGTCAAGAGATAGATACCATCTTGGACAACATGGAGAAACCCTGTCTCTACGAAAAATACAAACAAATTAACTGGGTGTGGTGGCACATGCTTGTAATTCCAGCTACTACGGAGGATGAGGTGGGAGAATCACTTGAACCCAGGAGGTGGAGGTTGCAGTGAGCCGACGTTGAGCCATTGCACTCCAGCCTGGGTGACAAAACGAGACTCTGTCCCTTCCCCCACTCCCCCCCCCCAAAAAAAAAGAAAAAAAAAAGACACAGCCAATTTTGGGAAAATTTAGACAGAAGAGGATTTGGGCCTATTTCCCAACTGAAGATCCAGGAAACAACAAACTCACTGATGAAACCATGATACCATCCTTGTATCAGAACACTCACAGAATAATGACCTTAGATGGCATCTAGGTAGAGAAGTTTGAGGCAGCCTCACAGGAATTTATTCTCCCAAGCCTTTGGCCAGCCATTTTCTTTATGGCCCAAATAAAGGCTAGGAATTTAGCAAAGGAAGGTGTCCCATAGTTGTGACACGACGATCCAGTAGTGAATGAAACATAGGAGTCATAAGAGTCAGCAGAAGATGGCTGTGGAGCAGGTGCTTTCCCAATAGATAGTGACAAGGAAATTGTTACCGCAACACCAGGGGTTCAGCCTAGGTCCTGCTTCTTGCCATACAGAAAGCCAATCACTGAGACAAATTATTGCCAAGGAAGATGGCTTTAATCGAGTGATGCAGCTAAGGAGATGGGCGATCAGAGCAAATCCATCTCCCTGACTGACTAAAATTGGAGACTTATACAGTAGAGGAAAAATGTAACTATGTATGGGAAAATAGTAAATCAGAATGGTTAAGGAGGCATCATGATGAATAAGTAAGTGACTTCTCATTGTCTGTGTGAGATGATCTGGTGAGTTTCAGTTCTTTCATATCTTTTAAGAACTCATTGTCTGGATCTGGTGAGTTTCAAGCTTTAATACAGAAGGGTCAATTTCGACGTTTATCAAAAAAAAAAAAATCTGTCTGTGGGAATATTGGGTAGATTTCAAAATCTTCATGTGACTGAAATGGCTGATAAATCATTTTAGAGGTTGATTGGGTAATACACAACTGGGCAGAAAGGAAGCTTCCAAAAGAGGTGAGACATAAAAAAAAAATTAGAGTTGTTATGTTTTTTACATGCACAAATTGTTTGCCTATGAATTTTTATCTGGTACCCATATTTGAGGTTAAATATGTGTGTTTGTGTGTTATCTGGGATGGGGTGTGTATTGGTCCGTTTTCACACTGCTATGAAGAAATTCCCAAGGCTGAGTAATTTATTAGGAAAGAGGCTTAATTGACTCACAGGCTGAGGAGGCCTCCGGAAATCATGGCAGAAGGGGGAGCAGGTCCCTTCTTCACAAGGCAACAGGAGAGAGAGAAGAGTGTGAAGGGGAAAGAGCCCCATATAAAACCATCAGATCTCTTGAGAACTCACTATCATGAGAACAACACAGGAAAAACCGCCCCCATGATCCAATCACCTCCCTCACTGTATGCGTGGGGATTACAGGTCCCTCCCTTGACACATGGAGATTAAAATTTGAGATAAGATTTGGGTGTGAACCCAGAGCCAATCCATATCAGGGTGCAAGTTTATATAGCTTTTGCTCTTATGTTCACAACAGGGCAAATAAATCACTACTATGATTATGAAGTTAAGACTAGGCAAATTTCAAACTCTCTATTTTCCAAAAAATACCTAACTTTTTTTACAGTCTGAACACCTGGAGTTAAGCTAAGCAAACAATAATAAAAGATGTAAATCTGCTTTCTGAGAAAGAAGACAAATGTTTCCTGTATCATTTGTTTAGTGAACAAATAACAAAAGAGGACTAAAGATAAATATGCTTCTTCTTGTCAGTAGGAAACTAACGCAGCTTGATAGCATTTGATGCCTAGACTCAAGGTCGGGAGAGGAACAGATATCCTTGATCTCAGAACAAAACCAACAGTGAAATATCATGTGCATCCTGAACTCTTCCACTACCTTTCTACTGTGCTTAGATACTTTCCTCCCAACTGCCTCAGATCATAAATCTGTTAGCAGTATGTACCCGAATAATGCATCAGGAGATTGGAAGTTACTAAAAGGAAAGAAAAAGACCCAAACTGCTGAAACAACACTACTACCTACCATTACTGAGAGTGTCAATTTATGGTAGAGTTTATTGGTAGTTTCTGTTACTTTATGGGATAGTTCATAATTCATAAGAAAACATCCTTGCATACTTGTTCCACACAATAAAAAATAACCCTTTTGAGCACAGGGCCAGGAACCTATGGAGTAGTTGTTTGCATCAGCTTCATAAACTTGGACTTATTATTGAAGTTTTTTATCTTTAGTTTTCTCATCGATAAGATGTGGAAAATGTTGTTTTCAGAGTTGCGTGATTGAAATGACAAGTTAAATTGTTTTTAATAAGATGATTGTTTTCTAGATATAATACACCGTTTATGAATGTTTAGGTCAACATTATTTTACTTACCTATTTATTTTTGAGATGGAGTTTTGCTCTTGTTGCCCAGGCTGAAGTGCAATGTCGTGATCTTGGCTCACTGCAACCTCTGCCTCACATATTCAAGCGATTATCCTGCCTCAGCCTCCCGAGTAGCTGGGATTACAGGCATGTACCACCACACCCAGCTAATTTTGTATTTTTGGCAGAGATGGGATTTCTCCATATTGGTCAGGCTGGTCTGGAACTCCCAACCTCAGGTGATCCGCCCACCTCGGCCTCCCAAAGTGCTGGGATTACAGGCGTGAGCCACCGTGCTCAGCCTAGGTCAACATTATTAATGAGGTTTTAATTTTCTAAAAATATGTTCAAAGAAAGACATTTTCTAAAAATATGTTCAAAGAAAGACATATTTTCTAAAAATATGTTAGAGAGACATGTTTAAAGACATTTGTCTTTAAACAAAGTATAAAATATAATTTATACTTTGAACTTCTCAGGTAGTTTCTCAATTATAAATAAGAGATATTTGTCTTTAAATAAAGTATTAAAAAATGTTTTTTACATTAAAAAATGTAAAAAAAACTTAAAAAAATGTTTAAAGACATCTGTCTTTAAACAAAGTATAAAATATAATTTATACTTTGAACTTCTCAGGTAGTTTCTCAATTATAAATAAGAGTTAAAAAAAGTTGAAAATATAGAATATAATTAAGGGATACGTTCTGAATATATAAATTATCCTTAGTGCATTGTTTAAAATAAACTGACTTTATTAGGCAGAATACCCAATAACATTTCCTTATTAGCTTCCAAGAATTTAATAAGATTGCATATTAAAAATTCTAATCTAGAAAGGAAAAAAGAGAAAAGCCAAACAAAGTCCTATACTCACTTGAAAAAAACTGAATATCGTATTTTCCAAAATAAACAGGAAATGGGAATTAAATGACTGAGTTTTTTGTTTTTAATTTCTAATTGTTTGGGTATTTTTGCATAATATAGAATAGTGCGATTTTAATGTTCTTTGTGGTTCTTTTTCAGTGAAGAAGTTTTATTTTAAGGAACAAAATTATTCCAACCACTAAACTAAAAACAGATTTCCAAATTTATTCAGTAGTACTGTATTCTGAGCAGAATTTTAGTCTCTGGAAACCAGGGATGTATGCCTAATTAATAGACATGAGTAGAATCTATTACTTGACCATCAAATCTCTTGAATACTCATATTTAAGTAAACATTTTTGATTGGTGTTAACAATTAAATTAGAATGAAATCCAATTAAAGTTCAATTAGCAATTTAAAGATTCAGATTTGCAAAATGCATAGTGAATTTTAATCTTCTTTCAGTGATTGATGCGCATGTTCAGAATATTAAGTTCTTACATGTTCCTAATAGTATTTTCATTTTCACATGCAGTGCACATGCTGAGTTAGTCAATGCTTTCTAACAAGTCTTATACTAATAAAGCAACCTGGAACTGATAATTGATGTCATTATCAACAAATGAAATAAACCTAAATGATTTTTACAATTCTTTTCCTTCATTTAATGTAATTGTGATAAAATATTCCAATGTGCTCCACAAAGCATTTTTTTACTATATGTGGGATGCTTTCTCTATGACAAAAAAAAAAAAAAAAAAAGGAGTATTAAGATAAAATTTGGAATCTTGTAGAAATAAGATTTTTTTTTTTACTTAAGAATATATTTTATATAAGACAGAAAAGACTCAAACACAAGAATAAGTAGAGACAACAACATAAAGTGAAAAGAAAACTGAAAATCTACTTTAAGTATTAATGTTTATATGCCAAATAACATAAGATTTATAGAATGCAGGCATCAAAAACTGTTATCTGAGCAAAATTATTTTTATTGTGGAAAACTATATATTGGATTATACTTTTATATTAACATAATGCAAACATATTTTCAAATTAATAAATGAATGGACCTTACCTTATATAAATACTTGAAATCATGACAACATCAAAAGCATCAAAATTCAGACTAATTACTTTAGTTTAATGTGAAGCATTTTCTACATTTTGTAGACCATGCTGTGGGGGAAAAAGATACAACAGCATTGGTGGATTATATGCTATGAACCCCAAAGTGCCCTTTACGAGAGCAGTGCTGGGACCATGGTGTCCCTCTTAGCTGTAGGAGCTGAGATTAGTGTGTGACATGTGGGCTACCGATCCTGGGGAGTGTTTGATATCAGGGCTACACCCACTTGGTAAAACTAAAGTATAAGCGCTGCACAGGACTAGCAGTTTCAGTATCTGGAAATCAGTGAACTTGAACTTAATTAAGGGATAAGCTCTAAATATACAAATTACCATTAGTGCATTGTTTTAAATAAGCTGACTTGATTAGGCAGATTACTCAATAACATTTACTTATTTGACAATCTCAGGGAGAAGTTCAATAGTTGAGAAGGGAAAGTTACCTTGGGAAAGAAAGGCAAGAACAGAAACTGACATTAAAAGACCAAGGTGATTACTGGCTTCAAAGACTTGAGAAAAGGCAAGAGAAGAGGAATCTTTTCTTGATCGATTATACTATTTCTGAACCAATCTGCAATTGTTCTGTAATATTAGCCATCAGTATTCCTTAAAACTCCATAGCTTTGCTTAGGCATGTAGCATGGTAGTTAAGAATATGAACTCTGGAACCACACTGGCCTTAAATTCCACCTCTGTCACCTTCTAGCTGTGTGACTTAGGCAATTTACTTAGCCTCTCTATGTCTTAATTTGGTTATCTATAAAAAGTACATTATAATAGTGTATCTAAATCATAGAGAGATTATAATGATTACGTGTACTAACACAGATAGCATGTGCAGAACAATACATGGGATTTATTAAGCACTATATACATATTTGACAGTACTGATTTATTCATTGAAGTGAAAAAAACAAATAGTTTTTCACTGCAGTTTATGCTTTTAGAAAATTGAAGTAACTATTACTTAATATCATGTTATTTAAAAAATTATGTAATTTTTAAAGTAAACACAAAGTAATGCTGAACAATACATAAAATGAAAATAAAAATTATCTGTGAGCTTGGCCATACTAAAATCACCCTTGGTTTGAAAATTGACAAGAATGATGTTTGGAATTGATTAAGATTCATTTTACTTTGTTTTTCTACTAAGTCATATAACAAGATGCGGTCCCCAGCCCTTTTGGCACCAGTATCTGGTTTCATGGAAAACAATTTTTCCACGGACCAGGGCCCAGGAAAGGATGGCTTCAGGGTGAAACTGATCCACCTCAGATCATCAGGTATTAAAGAGTCTCAGAGGAGTGCGCAATCTAGATCCCTCGCATGCGCAGTTCACAATAATGTTAGTGCTCCTGTGAGAATCTAATGCAGTGCTGATCTGACCGGAGGCCAAGTTCAGACGGTAATGCTCACTGCCTGGCTGCTCACCTCCTGTTGTGCAGCCCAGTTCCTAACAGGCTACAGACCACTACAAGTCGGGGCCTGGGGTTTGGGGATCCTTCCTAAAAGATGTACTCAAAAGCAAAAGTATACTTGTGAGTGAAAGCATCACTGCAATGCATTCCATCTTCTTAATTAGCCACAAAAGGCAGAAGTCAGTACAACCAACATGAAGTGAGATATCATCAAGACCTGAGGAGCTAAGAATGATATGTGCATTATTTTCCATAAAACTAGGCCGGAGAGCCACTTTAGTTCTCAGGAACTCATTCTATTATCATGCAAGAAGAGTTTACTTTCCATATATGTATAGTTTATTTTTTGCTAAATCTTTGCACCTATATACCACACTGTAAAATGGTTGTAGATGTAACCAGAATTAGTATTTTAACTGTTAAAACAATTGCTCTGTCTTCAGTAATGAACAAGTATGCTAAGTTAAAGTCCGGTAATATCTGTGAGTTGATTATATCCTTGATTTTTATGAAAATTCATGAAACTTCCATCGGAAGTAAAACAGAAAAGGACTTATGGCTATTATCAGACATTTGATGAGATTTGAGGATAAGAACGTAGAAATATGACCTTAGAGAAGAGACCCAAATATTTCTGATTTGTCTTTCGTTTTAAAATAGTGTCTGAAAACAAAACAAAACACAAAACCTAAAGTAAGCAGCTAGACCTGCTATAGGATTCTAATTAGGCTGTCATTGTGAAATCTCGTGTGAATTTTCATGATCAGGATTAATTACTTAATTTGCAGTTTTAACCATAATTAACTTAATTTGTGGTTTTAAAGATAACCACAAAAAATTATAAGTGTATAAGTAAAATATAAAATTATAAATATCAGACAGACCCATAATCCTAGGGACATACTCAAAATTTATAAGACAAATTTCCAGGTATTTGAGATTTTAAGGATGTTTATTAAATTTACTTTTACATCACAAAATAACTAAACTATGGATTTAAATATTTGGAAAATGAGAAACTGTATCATTTTCTATAAAATATAGAATTTGGTTAAAGTGTATCATAAATACTTTAAAATGAAATAAACATATTTCATTTTAATTCCAAAGAATTGAAATCAATATTTTAGTAGAAGTTTGGTTGTAATAATTATAACACATATTTATAGTGCCTTTAATAGATGTTACGCATTCTTTTAAGTGATTTATATATGCTAGTTACTTTGTGACATAATATTATTACCTGTATTTCAGAAATTAGAATGCTGTGACAAGGAGATTAAGAGATTTGCCAGAGATTATATTAAAAATACTGTATATATTCATTTATGTACATTATAAATATCTATGTTTATATTTAAATATTATGTATGAACAAATATCTATGTTTATATTTACATATTATGTATTCACAAAGCTAAAAAAGGGTTACCAAAGTTTATTAACTGTTGTTTTTAATGGGAAGTGTATTTTGAAGGTGAAAAAGTATCTTTCCTAAATTGTAATAATCACTTTAGTGTTCTAAGGATATTAAGTAGATTATTCTGTGGTGGTCATTATCATCAAATATACCTAATATATTACTTACAGAAAAAATTATGGACGCATATTTATATAAATATATGCAACTTGAATTTATTTATTTGTATTACAGTTAATTTTTTAAAAGTCAGAAATATAAAATATCTAACAGTCCTATTTATCTTATTAGGAACCTTACCTATGTAGTTAATTGAATCCTCCCAATAATAGTATATCTGCAGTTTATAAATACAGAAACAGAAATATAGGTAAAGTTAATTGGAAATATTTAACATGTATTAAATTAAAATCCAGAATTAGAATACATTGCATTCTTATTCCAAACCTCTGCTCTTTTTACTTCTTAGAGTCATCAATTTAATCTTAATTTTTTTTCTTTCAGTCTGCCAAAAATTGTTATGTATCTCAAGGTAATTGATAGACCTTTAAAATCTAAGGCATGAAACCATAAAAATTCTAGAAGATAACATTGGAAAAACCCTTCTAGACATTGGCTTAAGCAAAGACTTTATGACCAAGACCCCAAAAGCAAATGAAAAAAAACACAAAAAACAAAGATAAATAGGTAGGACTTAAACTGAAAACCTTCTTCACAGCAGAATAAATAATCAGCAGAGCAAACTGACAACCCACAGAGTGGAAGAAAATCTCCGTTGTCTACGCATCTAACAAAGGACCAATATCCAGAATTTACAAGGAACTCAAACAAATTAGCATGAACAAAATAAATAATCTCATCAAAAAGCGGGCTAAGGACATGAACAGACAGTTCTCAAAAGAAAATATACAAATGGCCAAAAAAAGATGAAAAAGTGCTCAACATCACTAATTGTCAGGGAAATCAAATCAAAACCACAATGCGATACCACCTTCCTCCTGCAAGAATGGCCATAATCAAAAAATCAAAAAATAATATATGTTGGCATGGATGTGGTGAAAAGGGAACACTTTTACACTGTTGGTGGTAATGTAAACTAGTATAACCACTACGGAAAACAGTATGGAGATTTCTTAAAGAACTAAAAGTAGATCTGCTATATGATTTAGCAATCCCACTCTTGGGTATCTACCCAGAGGAAAATAAGTCATTATATGAAAAAGATACTTGTACACCCATATTTAAAGCAGCACAACTCACACCTGCAAAAATAAGAAATTGGCCCAAATGTCCATCAATCAGCAAGTGGATAAAGAAAATGTGTTACATCTATACCATGGAATACTATTCAGCCATTAAAAGAAATGAAATGGTAGCATTCACTGCAACCTGGATGGAATTGACTGCTATTATTCTAAGTGAAGTAACTAAATACTGCTAAACCAAACTGTATGTTCTCACTCATAAGTGGGAGCTAAGCAATAAGAGTGCAAAGGCATAAGAGTGATACAATGGACTTTGGGGACTTGGGGGAAAGGGTGGGAGGGGGATAAGGGATAAAGGACTACACATTGGGTACAGTGTACACTGCTCAGGTGATGGGTGCACCAAAATCTCAGCAATCACCACTAAGGAACTTATTCATGTAACCAAACACTACCTGTTCCCCCCAAACAATCTGTTGAAAAAATAAAATAAAATATGGTGCTAGAAAGTATCACTACAAGGCACAGGACTATTGTAGCTGTCTTCAGATTAACTTTTGTTTTGTTTTGTTTTACTAACAATGCTAATTATTTCCGTCTCTCTCCCTTCCTCTTTTTTTGAGGTATGTGGCAGATGGTGGGGATAGAGCCTAATTTTATGTACCTTCCAGATACAGACATTAGGATCTTTAGATGTGACAAACAAGTGTTTTCTATTTATTTTTCCTAAATCTGTACTTTCCATCTAACTATAGCCTTTCTCATCTATGAACCTCTCTAGCTATCTAATTAGCTAATTACTGCTGCCTGTCACTTATTTATCATTGATATAAATGACAGTTATTTTGCTAGACGTATTCCAGATTTTATCTGAGAAATTCTCTACTCCTGAAAAACATTGGCAAGTGTATCTTGAAGGGAACATTTTACAAGCCCTGTAAATCTCCGGGGTCTTGGTAAATTTCTTGGTTTTGTACTCATGAGTTTCTCTGTCTGCTCTTGTTTGGGTGCTGCTCTGTTCTTCACCTCTTTTCATCACTATGTCCAGATAGGCTTTGTGCAATAAATTCAAATCGCAATGAGGCCATCTATCTCCTAGTTTTGCTAGCACTTTCCCCTCTGAGCTGCAGAAACAGATCTCAAGGCTACCTAAAAGCTGTAAGCATGTGGTGCTACATATGACTCTTTCCTATGTACCCAGATCCTGGGAAGGTGTCTTCCCACCCCAGTGCTTCTCACTTAACTAGCAGTCCCTTAGCAATTTCTGCTTGGTGAAGTACAAATTTGTATCCAGTTTTTAACATATAAATTGTATCTCCATTTGTTTATTAATAAAAATACTTAGAGTTTCAAATATCAAATAATATACAGTTTCTTCATTATGCCTGGTGAGGATCCTTTTTGAAGAACTCACTCTAATTTCCATGGCAGATCCTTGCCCCTCCATGGCATGTGTATTGCTTGAATGATCTTACCCCAGTAGAACTTCTCGACTTATATGTAAACATAATTTACTGTTTTATTTTAAAATTCTTGTTGGATATGTAGTTTGTTGTAAGTCAACACAACTAATACCTGGAATAAGTGATGGAACAAACAGAAAATACATAAATAAATGTCAAGTGTTTCCTACACATAGGGCATTATATTAGGCATCTTGTTGAACTTTCCTAACCAATATTTTAGTAGACATTATATTACCATTTTCACAAAGAAAGAGTCTGAGGCATAATTTGATTTTCATGGCATAAATTTTAATTCATTAATCTGACATCTAAGATTTTAATCAGAACATGTGCATTATTGGATCAACTAGAATTTTATTATTTTTAAAACATTTTTTATATACACTTTGTGGCAAGAGTGAAAGAACATAGTCTACCAGCTCTGTTATCCATGTTATCATGACCTCATTTAGAGTAAGTGCTCTTGGCCTGGCACTGTGGCTCATGCCCATAATCCCAGCACTTTGGGAGGCCAAGGTGGGCAGATCACCAGGTTGAGAGATTAAGACCATCCTGGCCAACATGGTGTGAAACTCTGTCTCTACTAAAAATACAAAAATTAGCCAAGCGTGGTGGCATGTGCCTGTAGTCCCAGCTACTTGGGAGACCAAGGCAGGAGAATCGCTTGAACCAGAGAGTTGGAGCTTGCAGTGAGCTGAGATTGTGCCACTGCACTCCAACTTGGTGACAGAGCAAGACTCCATCTCAAAAAAAAAAAAAAAAAAAGGTGCTTTCACGCACCTAGTGTCTCCTCAATTTCATACATGTTGTGGAAAATTGGATAATCCCAACTTGTTTGATTGAGCTCCAACTGCAGATATTGATTTGTCTTTTGACTTACTTAAAGACTCCAAATTTTTAGATTAATGAACTAGGAACCTAAAAAATAAGACTGGAAGTGAGTATGTTAAGGGTATGCTTGCTAGCTTATAGACAATAAGGTTTCTTTCTATAGTAACTAAATCAAACCACTTAGAAAATGAGTAAAAAAAGATATTAATTACATTTGATAAACTCATGGCAATCCAACCAGTAGCTATCATTTGGCATTACAACACAGAAATATGTCATGCAAAAGTAAAATGTTTAACATTTTTATAGACATTTTTTGTAATGACATCACTTCTTAGACAAAAATTAAGGTATCTCAGAGATATCTGTACTTCCATGTTCATTGTAGCATTATTCACAATAGCCAACATATGAAAACAACCAAAATGTTCATCGATACATGAACGGGTAAAGAAAAGGTGATCTATACACGCAATGGAATATTATTCATTCTTAAGAAAGAAGGAAATCCTGCCAACGTAACGACATGGATGAACTTGAAGGATATTATGCTACATCAGATAAGCCAGTCCCAGAAGGACAAATACCGGATGATTTGACTTACATGACGTGTCTAAAGTAGTTAAAGTTACAGAAATAGAGACTAGGCCGGGCACGGTGGCTCACGCCTGTAATCCCAGCACTCTGGGTGGCCAAGGCAGGGGGCGGCTCACGAGGTCAGGAGATCGGGACCATCCTGGCTAACAAGGTGAAACCCTGTCTCTACAAAAAATACACACACACACACAAAATTAGCTGGGTGTGGTGGCGGGTGCCTATAGTCTCAGCTATTCAGGAGGCTGAGGCAGGAGAATTGCTTGAACCCGGAAGGCAGAGGTTGCAGTAAGCTGAGATCTCTTCACTGCACTCCAGCCTGGGCGACAGAGTGAGATTCTGTCTCAAAAAACAAAACAAAACAAAACAAAAAGAAAGTAGAATAGTGATTTCCAGAGACTTCCAGAGAGAGGACAATGGGAAGTTGCTGTTCAATAGTATAAAGTTTCAGTTGTATAAAATGAATAAAAGTTCTAGAGATGTGCTGTACCACATTGTTCTATAGTTAAAAACACTGTATTTTGCACTTAAACTTTCTAAAGAGAGTATATGTTAAGTGTTTGTACAACAGAGATGATGATAATAATAATAATGATTATAATATTCAGAACAAAGTTGTGAAAAACATTTTCTTTAAATATTTATATTTGGATAGATTTAGACAGCTTACAAAACATCTTTACATATTATTTATCTGGTCCTATCTTTATTTTAGTGATTACACAGTTAAAACTCAAAGAGAATGTATCTTTTCCAATAATGTAAAGCAAATGATAAAGTCGAACACAAATCTATTTTTAATCCTTAAATCCAGTTTTCTTTTCCCTCTGTAATTCATTTTTATTTTATGGCTAAATAGAGCTCTGTCTTTACATTTGTTATCTAATCATAATTTACTTTCATGTGTGTGACAATAATGCTTTAGAAGGTATATAAAGCAAAATTACTTCACAGATATACAGATATACATATGTAGCATATGAAAGGGATCTTTAAATATGTAATGCAGCGGTGGTTAAATAATAAACTAAGGAATATTTTAATTTTAATCAAGTGGCTAATGTTTGACTTGTAATTATTTGACTTGAATTTGCGTTGTGGCAAGTTTACAGCATGACTGGTTACTATTAGGGAAAAAGAGTTGATATACACATGAATTTGTCATTTGTTTAATATAAAGGTTATGGTGAATTGTATGGGAAGAAAAGGATTGATTATTAAAAAAAAAAAAAAAAAAAAAAAAGCACCTCTCCTTGTTCTTTTACAGCTGGCTACATATAATAGTAATATAATTGTATAAAGTTGTAGTTTCTCTTTTGCTCTCCCTGGAAGAGTTTCAGACAGCTGTAATTATGAAGTTTTGGTTTAATAATACAAACCTGACAGTAAAAATGAACTGTGTTACTATGTTAATAAAGACTTTTTGCAGAGCTTGAAAGATAATGCACCCATCCATTGTTTAAATAATGCAGATTCTCTAAGAACTTGGAGAGTAAGCAAAATATTCTCTGACCAATGCAATGTGGGTGTCTCGGGGCTAGAATGTGGCTTGCTGTTCTGTTCATCTACTTGTCAAAGATGATTTTTTTTCTTGCAAGTTAATTATTGATGTTCCTAAGGCTCTTTCACAAAGACAAAATTATGTATCTTAGGGGGGAAAAGCATTTCCATAAAAATATATGTAATTAGAGCCAGATATCAGAATGTGTTCTACTTTCCTTAAAGAACTTTATAGTCGTTTCTAGATAACAGGTAAAGTTCTCGTCTGTGTTACTGTCTTTTGAAAGGATACAACTGACAATCTCCTAAGATAATGAAAATGAACAAAGGACTAGTGATTTCTATTTCAAATAACTTAGGCCACTTATTCTTTGGTTAGCTCAAGGCAGATGAAGAAATCTAAAATAAATCTGATTTTCGAGTATTTTGAGTGAGGAAGAAAATGCATCCTCTTCTAAGCAAGCAAATATATCCAGACTGGGAAATCCCTCATTTGTAACAAAATGTTCAGAAGTTGAAGAAAGGATATCTAGCAGACAATAAAATATGAGGAGTGACCTCAGTCTATAAAGAAAACGTGTAAGAAATAGCTGAGCTTGTGCAAAAGGAAAAGGATCACAAAAACTGTGTTTTGGAATTTTTTACTTTTTACAATTGCAAAAGTAACACACATGGATTTTAATAATAGTTAAAAGATGAAATACTCTAGAATGAAGAAGAAATGAAATCCTTTCTGCTGTACTCTTCCACATTTCTGTACTGAGGCAAAACAAACAAAAAACAACAACAAAAAATGAACAAAAACAAACAAACAAAAACACCCATTTCTTGCTTGAGAATCCATCCCTTTTCTTATCTGGGTTGCTAAATCTGTACCACACTGGGAATCAATCATCTGTTTCTTTAGTGTTTTTCCGGAATTTTAGGGAAGTTTCTGAATTATGTCAACCTCAGCCCCAATAATTTTCCTGTTTTCATTATTTCCCTTGACTTGGATTTGGAGAAGAAAGCCATCAGCGTATGATGAATCATAATCTTGACTGGAAAATCTTGTCAGAAGTATGTTGATTAGTACAAGGAGAAATTACTGCTTTAAAATATTTATTCTCCATATTGAAGTAGTACATATGGCTTTACATTTATTCAACTTTTATTTAATTTCTGTCAGTGGAGTTTTAAAGCTTCTTCTTTTCCCCGAAATTGTTTCAATGTCCTCATTCGATTTGATTGCTAGGTCTTTGTCCTTTTGAAACTATTTTAAATTGACTACTTTATTCTATTATATCCTCATGGTTATTGTAAGCCAATGTAATATTTTTGACAGTAATTTAATAATTAGACACCTATGATAATTATTCTATTATTTAGGATCATTTATTTTCCCAGCTGATGATACTGTGTTTTCTGTATGTGCAGTAACAGAATAGAGAAAAGATAAACCTACTGCTTTGAGGGAACTTGATACCAACATTTAACATGGAAAATGTTGATAATCCCATACTAATTTTATTTTTATATACTTTACTGGGGATGAGTTTATTTGTTATGTATTTGTTTGCTTTTATTCACCAAATATTTGTAGGGTGCCTAACACATGCCAGACACTATTTTAAGTGTTGTTTACAGAAAAAGAAAAAATGACACACAAATGTCTGACCTCCTAGATCTGACATTTTAATGAAATACAGGGTTAATAAAAAGAAACAAATACATAGCAAAAGGGAGAAATGATGCTGTTTCCATGGTTTTACTTGCTTTGCAGCAGTGTGGGGCACGTTGTTAATTGTGTGCAGTTTCATCTATCAGACTCAGGAAAGGCCTCCATGAGAAGGTGATATTTGAGAAAAGGCTTAATGAGGATGAGAAAAGGAGCTATGCAGCTGCCTGGAAAATGAGATTTCCAGCCGGAAAGAACCAGCAAATGCTTCTCCTGAGGCAGGAGCATGTCTGGATGCTCAGCAAATAGCGAAGTTCAGCAGCTGATAATAGAGAGCCAGAACATTAAGAATATATTTTTATAAATAATAAATATGGTCTGTGGACCTTTGATTCAAATAACAAACATAATATGAATTGGCTAAAATCTAAAAAGGATACATTCTTGGAAGGATGCTGCCACCGCTCTTCTAACAAGAAGACTGAGGTTGCACCAACAAAAACCGAGTGAATTGCACATCTCTGGACTCATCACTCCCCAGCTTTCTTGATTTCTCACCAGATGTCAGCATCATTCTCTCAGAACAAGTTCCTTCATATTGCAGCGGATAAATAGGTCCACACTTTCACATCATGCAGCTCCACCATCACAGAAGGACTATCTCTCTTAATTTAGTTTTAATTTTTGAACTCATAGAAAAAGTGTCCAGACCAGCTTTAACCAACTCCCAAAGTGATTAACTATGGCCAAGTGTTAGAGGGTAGAATATTTTGAATCATAGCCCTTAATAACACTAAATGTTTAAAGTGGAGACTAGGAGCTCTTCACTAAAGGAAAGAGGATGACCAAATATAGTATAGATTTTACTACACATAATTAAGATTTCATTGGATCTTGAGATAGTAAACACTGCTTATCTATTTGCAGTGGGTTCCAATCTTCATATTCTGATTAATGTAACTCTGAGTACAAATGACTTCCAGATATGACTAAACTCTTTGTGAATGCATCTGTAATCATCGAACTTTTGTTCAACGATGATTTTCCACTGATATCTTATTTCCAAGAAATCTGAAGATAATGTTATCTCTCTAAGAAATATTCTTGAATGAACAGTTATGTTTTGATTATTCATTGATTAATCAGATTTTTTTTTTCTTCTCACAAGTTTCCTCCTGTGTTCTGTGGATTTCTCTTATCATGCCAGTCTAAACGCTCGTTATTGACACCAGAACAGCCAACATGATAATATTGGTCTTCATTCTCTTGGAAAGGAATTGACAGAAGATACTGAAATAATGCATGATTAGTATTACAAAAAAGTGTTACAAAAATGTGATAAGTGTTACGAAGGAAGTACATCATGCCTGAGATGAAAATAGGAAGTCTTTATTGCTATATTATTCTAAAATCAAATTTTATCTCATTATTTCAAAAGTAATAACAATGCCAACTCATGGAATTCTACTTATCTTACTATTAAAATTGTAATTGCTTATGCATAACTAGTATAATCATTATTAGTCATGACTTTATAGCACCTCACACTTGTCATATTTAAAAGAATTGCCATGTAACTATAAAAATGTAACAACTAGGAAAGTGTAGGATAGTAGTGTAAGGTTAGAAAATAAAGATATTTTAGGACTTTGTGACACTAGCTCAATGGAAGGTGTATTAAAGCTCATAATACCTCTATTTAACACAAGCAAATTATTTTTGTGTGTGTGTGTGTGTGTGTGTGTGTGTGTGTGTGTGATGTGTATTCCCCTATTGGTCTTATTACCTGATAAGATGGGACAGATTGAAAATATGCATACATTTTTAAGTTAAGAAAAATGCAAAATGCATCAATAAAATTTTTTAAAGATATTATATGATACTTCTATCCGTGTACAACCTTAACCTACTAAGATTTCTTGGCAACATTTTTGGAGATTAAATACTGACTGGGATGTCAATATCTTCATCATTAAAGTTTTGTCATACAAAACACAATTTATTAACTAGTCAACAGCAATTCTCTTTTCTTTCTTGCCTAATGAATCTCAGTTTTGTTCAGGTCTCAGGGGTCATTATACTAACAGGAGGTGGATTCCTCCTTACCCTTAAGAGGTTAATGTTGGCAAGTGTAAACTAGTTGTTATATGCCAATCATGGCAATCCCTATCCTTTGACAATGGGTGATTAAGGCATAAGTTGTGATTTTACCCTATGCACAATTTGTTAGGGAACATCTTCTGAAGAACTTACCTTAAGCTTTCTTTCTTTTTCTTATCGTTTTCTCTCTGTTTCTCTCTCTACTTATCTCTCTCTGAGGATGAAAAAAAAAAAGAAAAAAAAAGAAACAGTGACTTTACCTTTTCAAGTTCTGAATATAGTCCTAAGACTATAAGCTAGCTAGAATGCTGCAGCTAATTTAGGATATCACTAAAGACAAGGAAAATGCCCTGAAGGAGGCAGGACAGAAAAATGAAAAGGGCTGGACGATTTAATAATTTTGTCATACTCCACAATTAACCACCTCTGACAAAGATTGATTCTGCATTTCTTATCATTTACAATGAAATCAAATCAAATGAAACTTTATTGCTCAAGCCACTTGTAATTGAGAATTAAGTAACCTACCCTATTACTGAAGATCATAATTGATGCAATCATATTTATTAAGAAATGTCTGTGTCAGCTCCATCGCTTATACCTTTACACAGATTATCTCATTTAATTTTCTGCAATAAACGTATTATTACCAAGTTATATATGCAAAAATTAAAATTTAGAGAGGTCAGATTAACTGCCCAAGGTCACACACCAAGTAAGGAGCAGAGCTTTCAAATATAAATAAAGCTATTCTGATTCCAAAGGAAATTTCTTCTCTGGGTCTGACCCCAACAACTATTCTTGATGCTTAAGTGTCTGTAAATACGGCATGTTACATTTACATTAAGAAGTTCATTGATTTATTTTCTTAGATGCCAAATATAAAAGATAAAATCTATTGATGTATTTTCAGATACACTGTATCATTAAACCAAAATTAGATATATGGAATATCTAAATTCCCATATATGTGATCCTGGATCCTTTTATACATTGTTTAGGAAAAAAAAAAATGTCTGAGGTGTTTAACCATTATGTGTTTTTAATGTATCTACTTCCTTATGCTCACAGCTACTTTTTAATTATTTATTTTTGTGCAAATAGCATCTGCTCAAAACGGAAAACAAATGACTACATTTTTTAGATTTATCTACTGTATTCTTTCTCTTATTGTTCCAATGCATTGTCCATATAGTTTGTGCAGTTATGTCTCTGAAACACATTCTATTGATCTCATGTTATCTTTAAAAAATGTTAATATTTAACCATTTACAGCAGAATAAATTTAAGATTCCCTAGTAAGGCTCAACAGACTTTCTAATCTCTCTCCTTTGTGTTTAAGTGTATACATATACATATATCTATAATGTCTAATTGTTTCTTAACAGTATGCATCATCAGTGCCTAACTCTATGTCTGGTATATTAGTCAGGGTTCTCTAGTGAGACAGAACTAGTAGGACAGGAGAAAGATGTAGGCTGGGAGGCTAAACCAGCCTAGTCTTTTCATGTTTTCTGCCTGCTTCATATTCTGGGCACACTGGTAGCTGATTAGATTGTGCCCACCCAGATTAAGAGTGGGTCTGCCTTTCCCAGCCCACTGACTCAAATGTTAATCTCCTTTGGCAACACCCTCACAGACAATACTTTGCATCCTTCAATCCAATCAATTTGACACTCAGTATTAACCATCACAGCTGGCATATGGTAGGTAATTAGTAAATCTATATTGAATGAGTTTGTATAGATAAAATAAACATAAAAGGCATTTATTCAGCTTCAAACCATCTTAATCTTACACAAAAAAATGCACTTGATTTATAACCCCACCTAAACTTCAACAGTGTTAACTGCTGCATTTGAGGAGCCAGGAAATATCCAATACATCCCTGGAATATGAACAGAATTGGGACTAAACAATAGAATTTCCATGAGAAGCACAAAAACTGTTTTCCCCCTCTCTGTGTGACTCAGAAAACTACTTTTTCAAGGATGTAATAAAAAGGGAGAGGATAGAGATGAAAACTTTCACAAACATTGGCTTCTGTATAAGGACAAGGTTACTTCACTATTAGTCTATGGGAGTTCTGATCTAGTCTCCAGGATGATTTTAGCCATGATATAAAACTTTGGACAGGTAGAAATGGAATGTATTAGCTAGGTATTCACAATATTCTGTTTAAACTGAAACACCCTAGAAGTCTCTTGTGCCAACTTATTGAAATCATTTATTCAAAGTGTGTAGATTGATTTGTTTTCAGTTAATATATCTGGACACAGCCTGGTCTGGGGTCTAAACAGCCCTTCAGTACTTTGAACTTTGGCTTTCCTGACACAGAGATCTTTTGCATTTATCTGAGCAATCCATTATCTGGAAACAAACTAAATTTTGTTTGACCAAGAGAAACCCCTGGAAGCTGTATCCAGATTATCCAGGATATACTAATGCTCTCTCTCTCTCTCTCTTTTTTTTTCTTCTGTTATAGTGATCTCATATATAAATAGTTGATGTAAGACTTTTGTGCTTTAGCTCAGATAGGTCTGGGTTCTTGTCTCATGACCAGGGAGATTTAGGGGCATGAACACCGGAGAGTGAGTGGAGTAGAATTTATTAAGCTAAAGGAAGTCTCTCAGCAAAGGGAGGGATCCTGATAAGCAGGTTGCCAGTTGCCCCTTTCACAGTTGAATACATGGACTTCTATATAAAGGCTGATGAGTCTGGGTTCCTTATTCGTATATGGCACAAATTCCTGGCAGCTCTATCCCGTCCTTCCAGTGCACATGTGGGCCCTTAGTCTGAGCTGCTTGGTATTGATTTATTTTCCTTACTGCTCACATATTAAGGAATGGAATTGTCTATTGCAGGCATGTTTAAGCAAGCCCCCTGTGCAAATTCCCTTATCTGCACTAAACATCTGGTGTAAGCACTTGTGGAGTGGATCAGAGGTTCTCCAGGACCCTTCCCTGCCTACAACAAGCTGACTAACTCTTTTCATAGTCATGACTATATTTCACATATGTATATGTGAATATATATATACATATATGTATATGTATACTTATGTTGTACAAGTGAATATATTTCACTTACGTATATAATTTGTATATGTATGTATAAATATGTATGTTTTTGCCATTACTTTTGCACCATCTAGTAGCTATACATAAGTATATACTTAATATATACTTATAAATTACTTATATATCATACATTAATTACATATTTTATATATAAGCATGTTATTCAATTACAAGATGAGTGGTGTCACTTTCGCAAGACCATTGCATTAGGCTTACCCAGCACCTCTACTTTCTCCCTCTTTTTTACCGAGACTTGAGAATCTTTTGAATCTAGTACTTAGATAACCACGTATTCACCTATTCAGTGATATTGGTTATCATTTAGGCCATCAAAAATTATATTATTCTTGCCTTTAATGATTAATTCAGCTCACTAATTATCTAGAGTTACTAAGGAGATTAACCTGGTTTTACAAACCATTACTTTTATAAAAAAACTAAATACATGTGAAATTGCTACATTTTATTTACAGAATGTAGTTCTGTTTGTGAAAGCATTCAAGCAGGTAAATTTTAGTTTCAGAGCATTTTTTTTATTCAATGTGAAATCAAACTAAAGAAAACATGATGGATTCAATCATCATAGAGTATGGTAGCCTTAAAAATAAGTCATGTGTGATTTAGATTCAATAGTGAATATCAAAGCTATCTGCATGTCTTTTAACTTGACAAACTCTACGGTAGGAGAAAACGGTCAATTTTAGAAGTTATTTAGTAACTCTCGGTCAAAGCAAGACCATGCTAAAAAAGGGAAGAGATGATTCTGTTGAGCTGGATGAGATTAAGATGAATATTGCCAATATGTATAAAAATTAAATAGGTTTCATGACACTTTAATTTCTAGAATTTAACAATTATATTATCAAATTAATATTCATGTCCTCTCTGCTGCCAGTATCAGCTACAAAGAGTTCTGGTTCTGCAAACAAAACCTTTGGGTCTTTATTTTGCAAAACAGCTTTGATGTACATAAACAAAATTGAGATGATCTGAAATTAATTAGACATAGTTACATTAAAAATATCAGAAAATTGGCCGGGCGCGGTGGCTCATGCCTGTAATCCCAGCACTTCGGGAGGCCGACGCAGGCGGATCACAAGGTCAGGAGATCGAGACCATCCTGGCTAACACAGTGAAATCTTGTCTCTATTAAAAATACGAAAAAAAAAAAAAAAGAAAGAAAATTGCAGGGCATGGTGGCGGGCGCCTGTAGTCGCAGCTACTCCAGAGGCTGAGGCAGGAGGATGGCATGAACCCGGGAAGCAGACCTTGCAGTGAGCAGTCGCACCACTGCACTCCAGCCTGGGTGACAGAGTGATACTCTGTCAAAAAAAAAAAAAAAAAAAAAAAACTCAGAAAATTAATGAGTGTTGGAATAATAGAAAGTGAGGGAAGAGAAATGTTTTAGAGATCTCGAATATTTGGGAAGAATTGGGGAAAAAATGTTTTGACGGCAGCTGCTATATATATATATATATATATGTATGTATATGTATTTATGCGTGCACACACACACACACATGTAATTGCCTCTTACATGATTCACTCCAGAAGCCAGTCTATAGGACAGTATTATGCATGATCAATTCCCTTTTGTATGTTTCTTTTTAAGATTTAATGTTGGAAGATGATAGATCATCAATCATATTCAACACAGCCTGAGTTTTTTCTCCAATATTAAAAGAGAACATGATTCTTTATATGTGTATGATATGAAATAACTAGAATGCTAAGTTTTGTTAATAGTGCTTATATTTCAACACTAGAATTACATTGAACATGGTAAAATGCTTTCATGTGATAAGAGTTACAATTCACCAAAGGAATATGTTCATAATCATTGAATCACTTATGAGTAGATTTGACTTCATTGTATACCTTGTCTTTTTTTTTTTTTTTTTTTTTTTTTGCTTTTCCATAATCTTGATTTTTTTTTTCTCATATAGCTATTTCTAACAAGGGAAAGACATGGGAGAAAATATCTTGATAAAACTGTCTTTTCTATTATGAAATAACATCTCACTTTGGCATTGTAAAGTACCTTATAAGAATTCAAATTGCTCTAATTATTTTAGTTGTTGAAATGCTATTTCTTGGAATTAATACTATTAAGACAGATGCAAATTAATTTTTCTTCAATAAGGTTACTTTCCATCATATGTATGTTTTAATGAATGTATCACAGTATATCTAATATAGTCGAAATATTTATGGAATGAGGTTATTTTGGGAGAATGAAAATGTGCACTTAAATCCATGTTTGGAGTATGAGGAAACTAAAAGACAAGGCAGAGAACACCAGAATTACCATGTAGAAACTCTTTCCTATAGATATCTATCTCTAAGAAATGTGAAGGCAGAGATCATCATAATGTTGCCAATATGGGGGTGAGTGCACTCTAAAACATCACTGATAAATGAACAAAAGGAATCTATATATAAAGAAACTTGGTTCGATAGGCATTAGGACTCTATAATAAGATGTGGTTTCTAGTCACTTAATTTGAGGCTAAAGAAGATGATAGTTTCTAAAAAGGACTAGGAACACAGGCAGACCACAATTATGCAAAACCTCTCTGTAACAAGAGAAACCCATATACAGTTAGAAATATAGGGACAGGTTCTATTATTAATACTGAGGTGAATGAATGTATTAGTATCAATTACTGTATAATAAAACACTCACAAAACCTAGCAGCTTAATACAACAATGTATTATTGCTCACATGCTTATGTGTTGATCAGACAATTCTACTGATCTAAGCCTAGTTTCTTTTTCAAAGGGGTGGAGGGTGGTGGAGGGCTGGTTTACTCAGACACCTCCAGCAAATGATCCCAGGCTAATTTTCCCATTGGTCAGAGGTCCAAGGGTGAAAGCAGACACTCACAGGTACTTGTTAAAGTGTCTACTTGGGTCAGTTTTGTTATTGTCCCATTAGCCAAAGCACATAGCCAATCTCAGGGTAAATGCAAGACAATTACCGAAGAGCACATGTACAGTAATAAATGAAAAGATGAGGCTTGCGTGCAGTCATCCTCCCACAATGGATGTGAGAACAAGATGAAAATCCATGTCTAAAAAATGGTGTTTGAAGTCAGGGTCAGATTAATAAAAAAGTGAATTTGTTATGGAATCCCAGAAGAGTCCATTCAAGATGCCAAACTCCTTCATCTGTGTACCTGAATAACCTTGTAGACCCTTCAGTGCTCAACCTATCCATGCTGCTAAAACAATTACATGGAGAGGAAACCTTTAGGATACCGGCAATAAAAAAAAATTTTGTGAGACAAATAGATAGCAAACGTATTTTATTTGGACATTTGTTCTTACCATTACAAAATTTTACATGGCATTTCTTTTTTTTATACTTTAAGTTCTAGGGTACATGTGCACAACGTGCAGGTTTGTTACATATGTATACATGTGCCATGTTGGTGTGCTGCACCCATTAACTCGTCATTTACATTAGGTATATCTCCTAATGCGATTCTTCTCCCCTCCCCGCTCCCCACAATAGGACCCGGTGTGTGATGTTCCCCTTCCTGTGTCCAAGTGATCTCATTGTTCAGTTCCCACCTATGAGTGAGAACATGTGGTATTTGGTTTTCTGTTCTTATGATAGTTTGCTGAGAATGATGGTTTCCAGCTACATCCATGTCCCTACAAAGGACATGAACTCATCCTTTTTTATGGCTGCATAGTATTCCATGGTGTATATGTGCCACATTTTCTTAATCCAGTCTGTCACTGATAGACATTTGGGTTGATTCCAAGCCTTTGCTATTGTGTATAGTGCCGCAATAAACATACGTGTGCATGTGTCTTTATAGCAGCATGATTTATAATCCTTTGGGTATATCCCCAGTAATGGGATGGCTGGGTCAAATGGTATTTCTAGTTCTAGATCCTTGAGGAATCACCACACTGTTTTCCACAATAGTTGAACTAGTTTACAGTCCCACCAACAGTGTAAAAGTGTTCCTATTTCTCCACATCTGCTCCAGCACCTGTTGTTTCCTGATTTTTTAATGATTGCCATTCTAACTGGTGTGAGATGGTATCTCATTGTGGTTTTGATTTGCATTTCTCTGATGGCCAGTGATGATGAGCATTTTTTCATGTGTCTGTTGGCTGTATGAATGTCTTCTTTTGAGAACTGTCTGTTCATATCCTTTGCCCACTTTTTGATGGGGTTGTTTGCTTTTTTTCTTGTAAATTTGTTTGAGTTCTTTATAGGTTCTGGATATTAGCCCTTTGTCAGATGAGTAGATTGCAAAAGTTTTCTCCCATTCTGTAGGTTGCCTGTTCACTCTGATGGTAGTTTCTTTTGCTGTGCAGAAGCTCTTTAGTTTAATTAGATCCCAATTTTGGCTTTTGTTGCCATTGCTTTTGGTGTTTTAGACATGAAGTCCTTGCCCATGCCTATGTCCTGAATGGTACTACCTAGGTTTTCCTCTAGGGTTTTTATGGTTTTAGGTCTAACATTTAAGTCTCTAATCCATCTTGAATTAATTTTCGTATAAGGAATAAGGAAAGGATCCAGTTTCAGCTTTCTACTTACGGCTAGCCAATTTTCCCAGCACCATTTATTAAATAGGGAATCCTTTCCCCATTTCTTGTTTTTCTCAGGTTTGTCAAAGATCAGATGGCTGTAGATGTGCGATATTATTTCTGAGGGTTCTGTTCTGTCCCATTGGTCTATATCTCTGTTTTGGTACCAGTGCCATGCTGTTTTGGTTACTGTAGCTTTGTAGTATAGTTTGAAGTCAGGTAGCGTGATGCCTCCAGCTTTATTCTTTTTGCTTAGGATTGTCTTGGCAATGCGGGCTCTTTTCTGGTTCCATATGAAGTTTAAAGCAGTTTTTTTTCCAATTCTGTGAAGAAAGTCATTGGTAGCTTAATGGGGATGGCATCAAATCTATAAATTACCTTGGACAGTATGGCCATTTTCATGATATTGATTCTTCCTGTCCATGAGCATGGTATGTTCTTCCAGTTGTTTGTGTCCTCTTTGATTTCACTGAGCAGTGGTTTGTAGTTCTCCTTGAAGAGGTCCTTTACATCCCTTGCAAGTTGGATTCCCAGGTATTTTATTCTCTTTGAAGCTATTGTGAATGAGAGTTCATTCATGATTTGGCTCTCTGTCTGTTACTGGTGTATAAGAATGCTTGTGATTTTTTCACATTGATTTTGTATCCTGAGACTTTGCTGAAGTTCCTTATCAGCTTAAGGAGATTTTGGGCTGAGACAATGGAGTTTTCTAAATATACAATGATGTCATCTGCAAACAGGGACAATTTGACTTTTTCTTTTCCTAACTGAATACCCTTTAATTCTTTCTCTTGCCTGATTGCCCTATTTTTAGTAGACTTCTAGTCCTCAACAACATAAAGGCATCCTCTCTTTATGATGACACAGAAAGAAAACTCTTACTCTCTTCATTGAAAATACATGGGGTCGGCCGGGCTCGGTGGCTCAAGCCTGTAATCCCAGCACTTTGGGAGGCCGAGACGGGTGGATCACAAGGTCAGGAGATCGAGACCATCCTGGCTAACACGGTGAAACCCCATCTCTACTAAAAAATACAAAAAACTAGCCGGGCGAGGTGGCGGGCGCCTGTAGTCTCAGCTACTCAGGAGGCTGAGGCAGGAGAATGGCGTAAACCTGGGAGGTGGAGCTTGCAGTGAGCTGAGATCCGGCC
This sequence comes from Macaca thibetana thibetana, assembly GCF_024542745.1. Classification (NCBI taxonomy): domain Eukaryota; kingdom Metazoa; phylum Chordata; class Mammalia; order Primates; family Cercopithecidae; genus Macaca; species Macaca thibetana. The sequence goes on from NC_065585.1 coordinate 61,773,456, forward strand.
ACTGCACCCCAGCCTGGGCGACAGAGCAAGACTCCGTCTCAAAAAAAAAAAAAAAAAAAAAAAAAAAAAAACAAAGAAAATACATGGGGTCAATGGGTTGTGAATAGAGGTGTTTGTCGTTTTCTAAATAACTTAATTGCTAGTGTAAGATTCTTATTTTTTCCCTCTCTTCTGTAAAAATCGGACAGAGATCATAGCGGCAAACTAAAAGATCAGTGGAGCCTGGGTTCCTGCAGAGAGAACACTTGCTAAGGAGAGTATTTTTGTAATTATAGCCGACCTTCCTTAAGTATAAATTAGTATCTTTTTATTAGGTCATTGTAATTTTTCGAGGTATTGGGGTAGCAAAATGTGACTTGTAGCGGTGAACATAGCAATGCAATTAGCCAGGAGAAATGCATTAAATGTTGATTAGTACCGTTGTCTTATACAACTTAAAATGTTATTCTTGTCATATTATTTCAGAAAGTACATGTTATGTACATGACATCACTAATGATGTTAACCTTCATCACTTAGACAATAGAGGGTTTGCCAAAGTTTGCCACTGTAACGTTACTGTTTTCCTCTTTATCTAATCTATTCTTTGAAAGAGAGTCTTGAAGTCAAGCCCATCCTCAAGAGACAGGAAGTTGGAATTCAAACCAGCTCTTAGATGAGGGTATCTACATATATTATTGAAAATTCTTTTGTAAAAAATACTTTTTGGGGGATGAGCGGGGTGGCTCATGACTGTAATCCCAGCACTTTGGGAGGATGAGGCTGGTGGATCATGAGGTCAGGAGATCGAAACCATCCTGGCCAACATGGTGAAACCCCGTCTCTACTAAAAATACAAAAATTACCTGCGCATGCTGGCATGCACCTGTAGTTCTAGCTACTCAGGAGGCTGAAGCGGGAGAATCGCTTGAACCCAGAAGGTGGAGCTTGCAATCACTTGAACCTGGCGGGCAGAGGTTGCAGTGAGCCAAGATCGCACCACTGCACTCCAGCCTGGGCAACAAAGTGAGACTCCATCTCAAAAAAAAAAAAAAAAAAATACATATATATACACACACATACACACACACACACATTTTATAAGTTCCTATATTCAGTTTGATAACATGCATTAGGGAATTTTATGTCTATTTTTACGAGTGATATTCATTTGTAGTTTTCTTAAGAAGCTTTCTTCAGCTTTGGTATCAGATTAATACTGGCCTCAAGAAATGAGATGGAAATTATCTACCGTCCTTATGTTTTCTGAATGAATTTGTGTAAGCATCTTAATATTTCTTTGTTAAATTCACAGTGAAGCCACCTGGGCTCCATGTTTTATTTATTTGGAGCTTTTAAATGACTAATTCAATCCATTACTTCTTATAAGCGTAGTCGGGTTTTTAATTTATTTATTAGTTGGTTTTAATAATTTTTGTTTTTCTAGAAATGTTCTACTTTGGTTAAGTTGTCCAATTTTTTGGTATAAATTTTTTCATAATATTTTCTTATAATAATGTTAATTATTATAGATAGATAATTGCTATCGGTAGATACAGAGATGGTTTCTCTTTCATTCCTCATTTTATTAATATGTGCCTGTTTTTCTTGGTGATTCTAGTTAAAAGATTATTTTATTCTGATGACTCTTTCAAAAATCTAACTTCAGTTTTATTGCTGTTATTGTCTTTTCTTAATCATTTTTATGTTTTCTATTTCATAATTTTTTATCCTTATTTTTTTCTTTCAGTTGGCTTTGGTTTTACTTTGCTTTTGTCTTCATAACTCTTAAGGGTGATGCTTTGGTATTGATTCAAGACTTTTTTTTTCTTTTTTAATATAGTGATTAAAAGTTTTCATCTTCTTACTACTTTTTTTAATGCATTTAATACATTTTCATATGTTTAATTTTCCTTCAATATTTTCTAACTTCTGCTATTATTTCCCTTTCGACCTGTGGATTATTTAGAAGTATGTTCAAAGTTATTGGTGTTTAAAATATATAATCTTCTGATAATTCCATCTAGTGCATGTTTTATCACACACATTTTAGTTTCAGTTCTAATTTCACCTGGATCTTTTCCTATCTTCCATGTCTTCACTGAAATTTTTAAACATATACAATACATACAATACAGTTATAGGCCAGGAGTGGTGGTTCATGACTGTAATCCCAGCACTTTGAGAGGCCAAGGTGAGTAGATCACTTGAGGTCAGGAGTTCGAGACAAGCCTGACCAACAAGGTGAAACCCCTTCTCTACTGAAAGTACAAAAATTAGCCAGGCATGGTGTCGGGCACCTATAATTCCAGCTACTCAGGAGACTGAGGTGGGAGGATTTCTTGAACTCGGGAGGTGGACGTTGCAGTGAGTCCAGGTGGTGCCGCTGCCCTCAAACCTGGGCAACAGAGTAAGACTCCCTCAAAAAAAACACAAAAAACAAAAAACAAACAAACAAACAAAAACACTAGAATACAGTTAAAATAATTATTTTTATGATCTTGTCTGTTCTAAATTCTAAAATTCTGTGTCAATTTTGAGTTAGTTTTGGTTTATATTTTTCTCCATTAGGGGTCTCATTTTCCTGTGTCATTGTATGCCTAGTTATTTTTTACTGGATTTCAGACTTTATGATTTTACCTTTCCTAGCATTAATTCTATTTTATTACAATAAAAAGACGAGCTTTTTGGGGTGATGCTTTTAAGTTACTTGGAGGCCTTTTTACCCTTTTGTGTCTGGCTTTGAAGATTTGTTGGGCATGGGTTGCGGGAGGTCAAGGAACAGAAGTATGACTACAGCAGTGCTCAGCCTGTGACTCATTATTTCCTTCCTGCATGCTCTAGTAATGCCCTTTGAATCATGAGATTTTTCCAGTCTGGCTATTAGTAACAGACACTTTTTCTAACCCTATGTGAGCACTGAGCATCCTGCCAGATAGGTTTACGCAGCCTCCTATAGTTTCCTCACAGGATCAGTAATCAGCTAAGTAATGGGGGGGTTTGCGGAGTTTGGATTTCTTTCTGTTTAATTCTCTCCTAACCCATGATACATTCTGTGAACTCTAGGCAATTTGATCTTCCCATATTTCTGCTCTGTTTCCTCAACTCAGGGAGTCTTCCAAGCCCAACCTCGTTTTGCCTCCCGGTTTCATGGTCTAGGAACTCTCAAGACAGTTAGCTGTGACGATCATAAGGATTTCCTCCTTTGCTTTCTTTGTTTCAGAAATCGCTGACTTTCATTCAATTAAATCCAATGTCTTGAAAACCACTGTTTCATATACAGGCACTCCCCAACTTATGGTGGTTCAATTTCCAATTTTTTGACTTTACGATATGCTAAAGTGACACACATTCAGTAGAAACCATATTTCAAATTTTAAATGTTAATCTTTCCTCAGACTAATGATGTGAAGTAAGATACTCTCGCTATGTTGGGCAAGGTCACTGGCCCACAACTCTCAGTCAGCCACACAATCATGGCCATAAATAACCAACTCTCTATGGTGTAGTGTGTTGCAAGATGATTTTGCTCAATTGTAGGCAAAGTGTTCTGAGCATGTTGGAGGTAGGCTAGGCTAAAGTATGATGCTTGGCAGGATGGGCATATTAAATGCATTTTTGACAAGATATTTTCAACCTATTATGGTTTTATCAGAACATAATCCCATTATAAATAGGGGAACATCTATATTTTGTGTTTTGATTGTTTCAAGTAGGAGGTTATATTCAGTTCCTATTGATCTGTCTTAGCCAGAAGCAGGAATCTATTATTTCTTTTTAACAGTATGAATAATTCTGAGGAGCAATCGGTGGTGAGAATTGTTGCATTCCTGACATCCTTCCTTCTAACTTTCTGGAGAGTGGATTGATGGGAGGTTCTTAATTTAATTAGCTGAATATACATATGAATGTATGATGTTGGCACATATATGTTTTGTCCAATTTCCAAATAGTTTTTTTTGTTTTTCTTTTTCTTTGATAAGTGATTTTTCATAAATTTGTAATTTTAAAGTAATGGCTACAAGGTACTTCAGGAGAAAGGGTGAAAAACTTGTATTTTGAAGGCACTGAGATTAGACTTCTTGCCTAAATACTATCATTTGCTGAAAGAAAAGAAAGAAGGATATAGGTAAATTCTCAAGTAAGGCAAGATGGCCAGCAAAGCACCTTAACTAGCGTTCCATTATTTGGAATGCTAAGCATGTGGGAGTTATTTATATCCTACTTCTTGAGGTCATCACGAAGGTCTAATTGCAAAAATCAAAACAATGCAACCTCAGGCATAAATGGGTTAAACACAGGTAAAGTTTGTGATGTAGATTTAAGTCAATGCTTTCTCCATTCTCTAGTGATTTAGTTTGCCTTTTCTAACTGGTGCAGAGAGGGAGACATACTTACAAATTGAGATTTCCTTTATAGATGTAAATTTCACTTACAAAAGGGTTTTGAAATAACCAGAGGAAAATAGTCCTTATGCCAGAGAGGCATATTTTGAAGATGAATTCAGCTAGATTGTGAGTTCTCAAGTTAGCTTGTGCTTTACAACTAGAATCCTAAACGTAGAGTGAAGCCTCCTGAAGTACAGGGCAAGCGTTTTACATGCCTGGACTAAATGTGGATACTTTTAATCTTGCCTTATGCTCAAAGAGTGGTTAATCCTTTTTCTGTTTAAAGGATTGAATACTACACCAGTTATTGTGAGGAAACACTTTAGGGATGGATTCTAAAAGGTTGTTTGCTATTTTTTTATCCTTTTATGCTCTATCCTTGGAAGACTGAGTGTTTAGTTCTTTGATGTCTTTCTCAGACATCCCCTATTTGGCTTTAGACATCCATTTATGGGCTTTTCCAGGCCCCAGTGAGGTAGGAAGTGGGACTCGACTCTGGGGATGGGGCTTGGACATTGGACCAAAGTGAGGACTAGTTGAAACAGGGCCAGGGCAGAAGCAGCTTTACTTAACACATGCCCACATGTGTGTCACGTCAATTTACCATTGTCATGGCAATACCCGGAAGTTATTGCCCTCTTTCATGGCGAAAACCTGACAACTTGTAAGTTGCCACTCTTTTCCTAGAAATATCTGCATAAATTGTCCCTTAATTTCCATCTCATTAAACGTGAGTGTAGATATCAGTGTGGAACTGTGTCAAAGTTGTTATTCTGGGCATACTGCCTATGGAGCAGCGCTGTCTCACAAGGAGCAGTAACTCTGCTCTACACTGAAGCTTCAATAAAGTTACTGTTTAACACAACTGGCTTACTCTTGAATTATTTCTTGGGCAAAGCCAAGAACTCACCCAGGCTGAGTCCTGATTTGTGGGTTTGCCTGTCCTGCATCCCAGTGTCACAGGAATAAACGGATAAAGATCAGTGAGTTGTGGATCATATGATCCAGTGAGAATTCTAAATTCCTTAGTAAATAAATTTCTAGGAGTTTTCCTTTGGCATAAGGAAAACTTTCACTATTTCTTTGAGCTCAGATGTTGACCAAGGCATAAAAACAGTTAAAGAGACAGGACTGGTTGATCTGAGGGCCTAACTTAATAAGACATTGGTCTTGCTTTCTTTTTCATTTTGGAGTGGAAAGGTAGCAGAGGGAAAAGGTTAGCATATTTTCAGCAACTAGGCAGAGAAGGATAAAGAGAAAGAGAAGGTGCAGTGAGTTAAGTCAGTCAACATGCAAATTTTTTTTTTTTTCATCCATTAGTTGCATAAACTTTTTATTTGTCTTTGTGAGGAGTATTTTAAAGTATCATTTTTAATTGATTTAGTCTTTTAGAAACCTCTGCATGCCAATCAAAAGAAGTTACCATTGCTTCTGAGGCGTCACGGATCCCTTATTTTCCAGTGTGCCCATATGTGAATTACTGTTTAAGTTAAAATTCCCTGACTGTGGATGAACATGATAGCTAACACCTATAATCCTAGCACTTTGGGAGGCTAAGGCAAGAGTGTCATGTGAGCCCAGGAGATTGATACCAGGCTGGGCAACATAGTGAGACTCTCATCTCTAAAAAAACAGAATAACATAAAGGGCAAATTTATTACTCAGTCAGCTGCAGACATTAGGAAAAAGCTCCAGAAGTTAGTCTTGGGTCCTGAGCAAAATTTGGAGACATTATTAAACCTGGCAACCTCAGTGTTCTATAATAGGGACCAAGAGGAACAGGTCAAAAATGAAAAGTGGGATAAGAGAAAGGCCACAGCCTTAGTCATGGCCCCCAGACAAACAAACCTTGGCAGTTCAAAGAGGAGAAAAAAATGGAGCAGGTCAATCACCCAGCAGGGTTTGTTATCAGTGCAGTTTACAAGAACACATTAAAAAATATTGTCCAATGAGAAATAAGTCACCCCCTTACCCATGTCCACTATGCCAAGACGATCACTGGAAGGTACACTGTCCCAAAGGATGAAGGTTCTCTGGGTCAGAAGTCCCCAACCAGATGATCCAGCAACAGGACTGAGGGTGCTTAGGGCCAGTGCCAGTTCATGTCATCCCCCTCACAGAGACCTGGATAAGTTTGACCATTGAGGACCTCATCTTTCTCCTGGACACTAGTGCGGCCTTCTTGGTTCTACTCTCCTGCCCTGGACAGTTGTCCTCAAGGTCTGTTACCATCCGAGGGATCCTGGGACAACCTGTAACTGTGTATTTATTTATCCCACCCCTTTAGCTGTAACTGGGTAACCTTACTTTTCTCGTATGCCTTTCTCATCATGCCCAAGAGTCCCACACCCTTACTGGGGAGGAACGTATTAGCCAAAGCAGGAGCTATCATCTATATGAATATAGGGAACAAAACACCTATCTGTTGTCCCCTACTTGAGGAAGGAACCAACCCTGAGGTTTGGTCATTAAGAGGACAATTTGGATGGGCAAATAACGCCTGTCTAGTCCAAATCAAATTAGGAAACTCCACCTCTTTCCCTTACCAAAGAAAATACCCCCTAAGACCCAAAGCTCAAAAGGGATTACGAGGTATTGTTAAACATCTAAAAGCCCAAGGCCTAGTAAGATGGTGTAACAGCCCCTGTAACACCCCAATTTTAGGGGTACAAAAATCAAATGGGCAATGGTGGTTAGTGCAGGACCTCAGGCTCATTAATGAGACCATAGTTCCTTTATACCCAGCTGTACCCAACCCTTATATATTACTCTCTCAAATACCAAAAGAAGCAGAGTGGTTTACAGTCCTGAATCTTAAAGATGACATTTTCTGAATCCCTCTACACCCTGACTCTCAAATCCTATTTGCCTTTGAGGATCCCTCATATCAAACATCTCAGCTCACCTGGACAGTCTTGCCTCAAGGATTTAGAGATAGCCCTCACCTGTTTGGCCAAGCATTTGGGTGCAAAATTTAAGTCACTTCTCCCACCCGGTACCCTAATTCTTCAATATGTGGATGATTTACTTCTAGCTACCAGTTCAGAAACCCTGTGCCATCATGCTACCCAAGACCTTTTAAACTGTCTAGTTGATCTAGGTTGCAAAGTATCTAAATCAAAGGCCCAACTTTGTTTACAGCAGGTCAAATACCTAGAGCTGCTTTTCCACTAAAGGAACCAGGGCTCTCAGCAAAGAACATATCCAGCCTATACTGGCTTATCCTCACCCTAAAACATTAAAACAGTTGTTTCTTGGAATAGCCAGCTTTTGTTGACTATGGATCCCCAGATACAGCGAAATGGCCAGGCCACTTTACACTATAATTAATGAGATCCAAAAAGCTAACACCCATTTGACAGAATGGGGACCAGAGGCAGAAGCAGCTTTCAGAACCCTAAAACAGGCCCTAACACAAGCTCCAGTTTTGAGCCAAACTGTGGGACAAAATTTCCTCTATATGTCACAGAAAGAACCGGAATAGACCTTGGAGTCCTTACCCAGACTCGAGGGACTACCATATAGCCAGCAGCATACCTGAGTTAAGAAATTGATGTGGCAGCGAAGGGTTGGCCTCATTGTCTATGAGTGGTAGCTGCGGTGACTATTTTAGTATGAGGCCATCAAAATCATACAAGGGAAAGACCTCACTGTACGGAATACTCACGATTTAAATGGCATACTAACTGTTAAAGGAGGTTTGTGGCTGTCAGACAATCACCCACTTAGGTACCAGGTCTTATTATTTGAGGGACCAGTACTTTAGATGCGCATTTGTGCAGCTCTTAACCCAGCTACCTTTCTTCCAAAAAAAGAAGGACCAACAGAACATGACTGTCGACAGCTCATAGCCCAAACTTATGCTGCCTGGGAGGATCTTTTAGAGGTCCCCTTAACCAACCCTGACCTTAACCTATATACTGATGGAAGTTCATTTGTAGAAAAGGGATTACAAAAGGGCCAGATATGCCACAGTTAGTGATAAAGCAGTACTTGAAAGCGAATGCCTTCCCCCAGGGACCAGCACCCAGTTAGCAGAACTACTGGTTCTTACTCAAGCTTTAGAGCTGGGAAAGTGAAAAAGAATAAATGTATATATGGACAGCAAATATGTTTATCTAGTTCTACATGTCCATGCTGCCATACGGAAAGAAAGGGAGTTCCTAACCTCCAGAGGAACACCCATTAAATACCATGAAGAAATTATGAAATTATTATATGCAGTGCAAAAACCCAAGGAAATGGCAGTCTTGCACTGCCAAGGCCATTAGAAAGTCAAAGGAAAGGGGGCAGAAGGAAATTGTCAGGCAGACGCTGAGGCCAAAGTTGACGCAAGACAGGATTTCCCATTAGCAACACCTATGGAAGGACCCTTGGTATGGGATAACCCCCTTCAGGAGACCAGGCCCAAGAATGGGGATCTTCATGGGGACATAGTTTTCTCCCCTCGGGATGGCCAGCTACTGAGGAGGGAAAGGTACTCATACCCACAGTTAATCAATGGAAAATACTTAAAACCCTTCACTAAACATTCCACATGGGTATTGAGAATATCCATCAAACAGCCAAATCTTTGTTCATTGAATGAGACTTCCTTAAGTCTGTGAAGTATGCCAAAAGAATAACCCCTTGGTCCGTTGCCAAGCCCCTTAGGGAGAACAAAGGACAGGACACTACCCTGGAGAGGACTGGCAGTTAGATTTCACTCATATGCCTAAGTCATGGGGACTTCAATACTTATTAGTCTATGTTGATACCTTCATAATTTGGGTTGAAGCCTTCCCCTGCAAGACAGAAAAGGCTCAAGAGGTAATCAAAGCCCTGGTCCATGAAATAATTCCTAGGTTTGGACATCCCCATAGTTTACAAAGTGATAATGGCCCGACTTTCAGAGCCATGGTGACTCAGGGAATTTCCAAGATATTAGGGATACAATGTCACCTTCATCGTGCCTGGAGACCACAATCCTCAGGGAAAGATGAATGAAACCCTCAAAAGGCACTTAATGAAATTAACACAAGAAACTCACCTCTCATGGCCTATCCTCTTATCCATAGCATCATAAGGGTTTGAAATTCTTCCCCCAAGATAGGACTCATTCCTTAGGAAATGCTATATGGACAGCCTTTTCTCACAAATGATCTCTCACTTGATCGAGAAACTGCGAACTTAGTCAAGGACATGACTTCTTTGGCTAAGTACCAACAAATCCTTAAAACATTACCCAAGGGACGCCACCGAGAAAAGGGAAAAGAAACGTTCCATCCTGGGGATCTAGTATTTGTCAATACTTCCCCCCTACCTCTCTATCCCTACATCCATCGTGGGAAGAACCATATTCGGTTATCTTCTCCACTCAAACTACAGTCAAGGTGGTTGGAGAGGAATCTTCGATCCACCATACGGAAATCAAACTTTGGACGCAGCCTGAAAAACCCACGGAATCATCAGTCCGGGAATCTAAGAGTCAGCCAGACAAACCTCCTTTCACCTGCGAGCCATTGGAAGACCTACCTATTCTCTTTCGGAAGGAAAAACCACAGGAAAGTACTTAGTGTTCATAAGTTCTACCTCAGTTCTTGTTTTAAAAACATAATGTACGCTAATATCCTAACTTTCCTTGCCTTTGCCCAAGTCTTAAATTTTTCCCACTCAACCTTCTCCCCTAACCTTGAGGGAATTATAAACATGTCCTCCCGGTTTTTATTTGAAGCACATCCCAGCCAGAGTAACTCATCCCTTTGGGGTTACATGAACCCTAATTCCCCCTTATATACAGCAGTTCCGGCTCCCCTCAACATATGGGTGGAAACCTTCACGGACTTATACATAGCTAACACTTCTAAGGGACCAGAATTTTTTCCTCCTAGTGTTAGGTCCAATTTTCCTGAACGGGCTCAAGCAGCCTTAAAAGCAGCCCCCGCCGTTCTCTGACAATTCGCTATACCAGCCATCCCAATCATAGGATCTTTAGGTACAATAACCTCTTTCTCTTCGTCTCCATTCCTTTGTATCTCACATAAAGTGTTCCCAGGATCACAAGATGTGGGACACCTGGCTGGTTGAATGTAGAGTACAAATATTCTAATTCCTATAGTACTACTACTGGCACCCCCATATTTTGTGGAAATAAACAAGAGCTCCTTGGAGATCCCATTTCAGTCACCTATCCCTTAAGATTTACCAACGTAAGCCAAATAATTCCCACAGCAGAGGCCAAAACAACAAGCAATTAGTGCTAGGGCAGACTTTCCTTTTCCCAGGATATTCCCCTCCTGGGACTTTGTTCTTCTCTCACAGGAGAAGGGTTAAAACCCATTGTTCCCTGCTTCCTGTTCCTGGAGCACGAGTTTTTCTTAGTGCGGTGCTTAGATTGCTTATATCTGAGCAAATAATAGAATTTGCTTAGTACGTCCTTGGCAAATTATATTCAGCTCAAACAACTAGGAGCAGCCCGTATGTCCTGAATCCTCAAATCATGGGAACAAGAAGTTAATGCAGACCAACCTCAGTCCTTATTAGATTTTCAGCCACAGGGGTATATAGAATCCCGGCTAGGAGTTTTCTTGGTTTGTGGAAGATCCTTCTATGTCTGCCTCCCCACCAACTCGATGGGAACTTGTACTTTAGCCTACATAGTACCTCCTGTGACCTATTCCTTCTCAGAAGAGGCGGTAGCTATGCCCATTCATGCTAAGCTTCAGCCAACAGCAATCTCACTACTTCCTCTATTGGCTGATTTAGCATTTACTACCATTCTAGAAACTGCAACCACTGGACTCACAGTGTCCTTAACACTCTCTAAAGAACTAAGAGAAAGCCTAGATGGAATCTCTCTCCAACTCACTCAAATCCAGGACCAAACAGACTCATTAGCAGCCGTGGCTCTCCAGAACCGACGAGCACTAGATCTCCTCACTGCTGAAAGGGGAGGAACATGCCTTTTTCTGAAGGAGAAGTGTTATTTTTATGTCAATAAATCAGGCATAGTAAGAGCTGGAATTAAACGACTTCAGGATAAAACCAGCAGACTACAGGGTGGGACAACTGAAGCTACCTCATTGTTCTCACAGCATATTCTCCCCTGGCTTCTTCTACTTTTAGGTCCCCTCCTTATGATTTTTTTTTTTTTTTTTTTTTTTTGAGACGGAGTCTTGCTCTGTGGCCCAGGCTGAAGTGCAGTGGCACAATCGCGGCTCACTGCAAGCTCCACCTCCTGGGTTCACGCCATTCTCCTGCCTCAGCCTCCTGAGTAGCTGGGACTACAGGTGCCCACCACCACGCTTGGCTATTTTTTTAATTTTTAGTAGAGACGAGGTTTCACTGTGGTAGCCAGGATGGTCTCGAACTCCTAACCTCGTGATCCACTTGCCTCAGCCTCCCAAAGTGCTGGGATTACAGGCATGAGCCACTATGCCCAGCCGACTAGAGATCACTTTTATCACCATCTTGGTTTTGGCAGGATTTGGCTGGCTTCTTCATTGCATCCTGTTTTATCAGCTGGGTCTTTGTGACCCATATGTTGTGCTAACCTCCTATCTTATCCTGCGACTAAGAATGCGCAACCTCTTGCGAATGCAGCCCAGCAAGTCTCAGCCTCATTCTACCCAGCCCCTGCTCAAGATGGAGTTGCTCTGGTTTGAACTCCTCTGGCACCTCTACCTGGTTACTCTTTGCTCCTAGGGGTCATCATCAGTGAATCTCTTTTGGGTCCTCTTTCTACCACCAGAACTGTTAAAAGATACACTTAGACACATTAAAATTTTAATGAGATTATTTGAGAAGATAGCAATTCATGAACTTGGCAGTGCCAGATTTAAGGTGGTTGGGGTTCTTCTGAACATGGACAAGGGGAAAACTTTGTAAAGTGTTAATGGAAGCATGACAAAGGAAATATTTAATTAAAGTAGAAAGTCCCTAGTTAGAGTCATTTGGTAGATTCTGATTAGTAAAGTCTCTAGATAGAGGTTTGCTGGTAGCTTCTCACTGATTAAGCTTAAGTTTCATTTTTCTAGGCTATGAATATCCATTCAGAGTTGGATTTTGCTTTTCTTACAAAAGAACCTAGAACACTGAAATTTTCTTAGCCTAATGATCTTACAATTAATTTGTTTAACAACTTGCAATGGAACTAAATAAAAATAAGAGGATATTGTTGGGGCCAGTGGAAAGCTTCCCTTTTGCCCCTGAAAGTTCATTGAAAATCACAGACAAGAGGCAGATTAATAGGAGAAAAGGCATACAAATTTATATGGTCATAGAGTTAGTGACACAAGAGCCTTCCTAAGGAAGACCCAACCATCCAATGCAGGCAAGAAGCTTATATACCATCTTGAGGTTTTAGAAAGAATGGGGACTCAGAACATGGGCAAAACCAGGATGTGGAGGTAAATCAAGTTTTACTTGCAAGACAGGGTATGGGAGGGAAAGGAGAGGAGGTTTGCCTAGCAAAGGTGGCCTTGATTAGGTTTACTTTATGTAGATTAAGCTTCACAGATAGCAGCCTTCAGAGAGAATAGATGATAAATGTCTTCTTTCAGACCTTTAAAGGCGTCAGGCTCTCAGTTAATTTCCCCTAGATCTGGACAAGGAAGGTCCTGGCTGCATTAATGTGCATTTTCTTCAGATGCAAACTTCCCCCATAAAAGACAGCTTTCTGGGGCTACTTCTATTTGCTGACAGCCATCTCAAAATATAGCAAAAATATATATTTTGGGGTAAAATATTTGGTTTCCTTTAGTATGCACACTGTGATTCAATTATAATGTTAACACGTTTAAATGTGTTATTTGGAACCTTGATATGTATATTTGTAACATATCCATTTTATATTATTTGCATAATGGTTATAATAATGCCATGTTCTTAATGGACTTAATTTAAAGGGTCACTCTCTGCCATTTGAACTTATAAGCGTCCCACTTAAACCAAAACAGATACCAATTACAGGTGTGACTTTTAACAGCAAGAAAATATTTTGATTTTCCTTAAATACTAGGCACTGTGCTAAAGTCTAGATCTTAATGACAAAAAGTGCATGTAGTTTTTTTTCTTTCTTTTTTCTACTGTATCAGACCCTGCCTGATGTATGCTCAAAATTGTTATTTTCAAGAGAGTTTTATAGTAGAAAGTCGTTTTGTTAATGACTATTTATACAGGTTCAGGTTAGGTGGAGGGAAACTCTAAGACATAATGAAGTAACCACAGGAAGTTATTAACCCTCTGAGCTTCAGGCTAGGCTAACGAAAGAAAGCAGTTAACTGTGAGATAACTGTGTAAAGAGGACTGTCTGGCCAAAGACATGCCTAGTTGTTAAGGGAATCAGTCAGTATGCTGTGATCTTGCATTCAGGATTTGGATGAATAAGTGTTCAGACCTTATTCTCTTCCCCTCTCTTATTCCCTCACTGTTCCCCAGAGGTTGAATTAATCAAGAGCCAGAGGGCAAGGAAATTCATTAGTATAACCCACATAAATTAAACTTTCAAGGCACAAAGTAGGGTGGGAAAGGGTGGAGAGTGAGGGGATCTGGTTGGATAAACAAAAGATATCCAGCAGTCACTGTGACACAATAATGACCCTAATATGCTTCTATTAGTACAGAGAGCTCTGTGTGAGCTTCTTGAGAGGTAAGAATAGCTTTATGTAGGTACTCTTCACTTCTACTTAACCAAAATTGAACACCTCGTTATGTTCAAAACCAGATGTAAAATTACTGGTCTGAATATCCTTCCATTTCATTTTTCTTGTTTTTTTAAATTAAGATAAAAATTATATCAGGTTTGTTTAAAAAAATCAAATGAAGTAAAGTATGTAATCTGGCCATTTTATCACTTGCTTCACCCAATTCTGCCATCATAGTGCTAAAGGAATACAGTCTAATTTTAATAAATAATAGCACCATTAGAAATTAAATAAATTAACCTATAACGAAATGAATAAAAGATAGATGACCTTTGAATTAAATGCTTATCTTTCTACACAAGGATAATATTCAGTACACTAAAGTTCATTTTATTCAGTTGGTATGTTGCTGTTTCTCACTGTCAAGTCCATTTACCGATGCAAATGCTCCTCTACTTACGATGGGGTGATGTCCCAATAAACCCATCATAAGTTAAAAATACCATGAGTCAAAAATGCATTTAATACTCCTAGTTTATGGAACATTGTTGCTTAGCCTCGCCAACCTTTAGCTTTTACATTTGCCTACAGATGGGAAAAATCATCGAACGTAAAGCCTATTTTAAAATAAAGTTTTGAAAATCTGATGTAATTGATTGAATACTGTACTGAAAGTGAAACACAAGATGGTTGTATAGTATTAAGGCATGATTTCCACTGAATGCATATTGGTTTTGCACTGTCAGAAAGTCAAAACATCAAAAGTCAAAGGATGGTTAAGTGGGGAACTATATTTTGTCTTACCCAGAAATTACGAAATCTTCCCTAATTATCACTAAACCTAGGCACGCATGACATTTAGCAGTGGAGGAAAGAACAACGAATGGTAATCTCAAACTTTGAGGCAAGTCCTGGTTCTGTATGAAATATCTCTATGACCTTAGGTCAACCACTCATAATTACAGACAACTTGTCAAACAAATTTAGAAATCTAAAAATAGACTATTGTGTCATGAAACAGTATTAGTAAAATATTTTTTTCCGAAATTCAGTGAAGTCAATCCTCTAGAATTTTGTTCTTAATGTAATTATAATAAATTAAGAAATAAAAATGTTTATGATATACAGATGTAAAAAAGTCCACTCCTATAGGCCAGGCATGGAAGTTCCCACCTGTAATCAGCTCTTTGGGAGGCTGAGGCAGGAAGATTGCTTGAGTCCAAGAGTTTGAGACCAGTCTGGGCAACATAGTGAGGCCCTGTCTCTACAAAAAATTTAAAAATTAGTCAGACATGGTAGTGCACTCCTGTAGCCCCACCTACTCTGGAAGCTGGGGTGAGAGAATCCTTTGAGCCTGGGAGATAGAGGCTGCAGTGAGTTGTGATCATGCCACTGCACTCCAGCCTGGGGTGACAGAGAGAGACTCCAACTTAAAAGAGAAAAAAAAAAAAACGTCCACCCCTATACAAACAGTATAACAATATTAGAGTTGAGAGATTTTTTTCACATTAATGACAAAATTAGTACAGAACCACAAGAGCATAAACATGTTTATAAGCTGAAAATATCAATACATTTTCATTTTCATTTGGCTTGTAAAATCGTAATTACTGTATGTCATTCAAACATTTCCAGAAGTTTTATGTTTATCTGCAATACATTTAGGTAGCTTAATATTTTAATTATTTCTGATCTATTACATTCCAACTGATATCTTACAAAGATTATCTGGAATATTATTTTTTTCTTTGGCTTGTTCTTTTTGTTTTATTATTCACTTTTATTGTCCCAAATTTTTGACATCTATAGTGCTGTAACTGAAATTTAAATGGAATCCATTTGTGATAATAATAATAAATTCTTGTATTTGAACAGGATTTTACAACTTTAAAAGCATTTCTATTTCAAATAAGTGTTTTAGCCTCATATCTTTGTAATGAAATATTGTTATGTATTGTAATTTTTCTTCCTCCACAAGTAATTCCAATAAAACTAGGAGTCTGCAACGTTCATTGCTTTCAATTCAGTTTTTTTGCTATTCTCATTTTTAAAATTTATTTTCTTCTTTAGACTAGTTTTCTGGACTTTTAAAAATATGTGCAGGTTTTTTCAACATTTCTACTTTCCCAGGAAAACATTATGTTTTAAGATTGTGTTTCTTCTTCCCTTTTCTTTTTATTAGATGTTAGAAACTATTTTTTAAACTATAGATCACCTACTATCTTTCTTTTTATACATTTTTTATTTACTCAAAAAGTTCTGTTATTTCAAATCAAAACCATTGTTAGTTCCCTCGTCCCCATACACATGTCTTGTATAGTCAATAAATCTCTGATCTGAGATTTTAGTCATTTATTTTATTTAAACATATTATAGCTTAGTTCTAGCTCTTGTATTTTTTCCAGTAACTTTAAAATGATTGCAATATTCTCCTCAAGTCATTCAGTTCCAACTCTTTAGGTACATATTTCAATGATACTTATTTGGAAAATGCTTTCATATTGTTCCTATTATGTCTTTAGCTTCTACCATGTCATTTTTATCATTATGTTTTTTTCACTGTTTATATATACAGTGTTTTTTTTTTTTTTTTTTTTAAACCTCTCATGACAGCAGAGGGTTTTTTTTCTTTTTTTTTCTGCAGGTTTTTGCGGTGTCACCCAGGCTGGAGCACAGTGGCAAAAGGCTTGCTGCAACCTCTGCCTCCCTGGCTCAAGGGATCCTCTCACCTCAGCCTCCAGAGTAGTTAGGACTACAGGTGCAAATCACTATTCCCAGCTAATTTTTTTGTAATTTTTGTAGAGACAAAGTTTCACCATGTTGCTCAGCCTGGCCTCGAACTCCTGGACTCACGAGATCTGCTTGCCTTGGCCTCCCCAGAGTGCTAGGATTACAGGCATGAGCCACCATGCCAGGCCAAGGTCTCATTTCTTACTTGAATATAAGCAATTTCCTACTTTTAGACATAATTATACTTTTTTTTCCCCCTCATTTTCTCTTGTGACTCAATTGTTTCTAAAATCTTCATAAACATAGCTGGTGAAGTTTGGCAGAAAACAAACCAAATAATGTGTGATACAGTTGGAATTGCTTGATCTAGGGTTCAAGTTGTAATACCAATATTGATTGTGTGTTATGTTTCCTTCCCCTCTTTCAAACAATTTTCCAAGAGCTGTCTCTGATTTTATACTAATGTTCTTTTTATCTGCATTTTAAATCATGAGAATTTCCTCAGTCTTTTACATTTCACGTTTTACACATGAAATGTGAGAATACAATTATGACTGCATGCATGACTTGTAACCATTTACATGATTATATATAAATTACATAATCAAAGCTTGTTGTTTACTAAAGTATTTTTTAGAGTAGTCTGTAATAATCATGAATTTACCAATCAGGACTAGATTTTCATGGCTGTATGAATCTTTGTATACGCTATTTCATAGACTTCAAAGGTGTGTAGAATTTGTTAGCACTAAAGGTTCCTGTTTCTACTGTTCTTTATTGTTTATTGATTAGTGTTAATTTTCATACATAATCTACAGTGTCTAAAAGTAAAGTTTAAGGTCCGGCATGTTGGCTCACGCCTGTAATTCCAGCACTCTGGGAGGCCAACGTGGGTGGATCACTTGAGGCTAGGAGTTTGAGATCAGCATGGCCACATGGTGAAACCCCGTCTCTACTAAAAATACAAAAATAGCCTTGCGTTGTGGTATGCACCTGTGTTCCCAGCTACCTGGGGGACTGAGGCAGGAGAATCGCTTGAACCCAGGAGGCAAAGGCTGCAGTGAGCCGAGGTCGTGCCACTGCACTCCAGCCTGGGCATCAGAGTGAGACTCAGTCTCAAAAATAAATAAATAAATAAATAAATAAATAAATAAATAAACATAAAGTTTAAAAAATTATTATGGACAACTGTTTGCCTATCTGGTATATTAGAAACTTGGAAGTTGCCACTGCATTCTAGCAACAAATAAAAAATTGAACAAACTGAAAAATCAGCAACTCTTCTTAGATCCCTAAGAGAAGTAAAGTCGTAAGACAAACCACTGCCTTACAATTAGAGAGACAGACAAGTGGATACAGAAAATCACAACCAGAGCAGAAATCTCCACGGGAATCAGTGCCTACATTGGAAAACTCCAGAGAGTCCCAGTCATCAGTGGGGAGTTCTCCACATTATTTGTGAGCTTTAGCTCCAGGAGCTCACCACATTATTACAGTATCAGAGCAAGTCCACTTGTACTTGTAGCAGGAGGGACTGGAAAAGAAACCACTGTTTTTAAATTTTTTTTAATTTATTAGATTATTTTTTGTTTAATAGATGGGATCTCACTTTGTTGCCTAGGCTGATCTCAAACTTCTGGACTCAAGCTATCCTCCCACGTTGGCCTCCCAAGGTGCTGGGATTATAGGCATGAGCCACTGTGCCCAGTCACCTTTTTTCTTTAAAGTGAATAAATTATTAGCAGTTAAAATATAGGTGTATAGAGCAGTAATAAAATATATGCAGGAGTGACAGTCTTAACAGGATATATAAGTAATTATGTAAAAAATTAATATTTGAATCATAATGATTATTATGTTATCATTGTAAAAAAATTAATTATTGAGATTACTCAGGTTTTAATCTGTCCTATGACCAAGAGGGCCTTAAAGTTCCCCTCAGGGTGACTAACCTTTAGACAGGCTTCTTTCTGATTCTAGGCCCCTGATCTTTTGTTTCTTAGAGCATTTAACTTAGAAATCTTGTAAATGCTTTTTCTGTACCTTTGAAATATAATATAGATTTTTTTTTTTTTGAGATGGGGTCTTGCTGTGTTGCCCAGACTGGAGTGCAGTGGCACTATCTTGGCTCACTGCAACCTCCTCCTACCAGGTTCAAGTGATTCTCCTGCCTCAGCCTTGGCTCACTGCAACCTCCTCCTACCAGGTTCAAGTGATTCTCCTGCCTCAGCCTCCTGAGTAGCTGGGACTACAGGCACGCACCGCCACACGGAGCTAATTTTTTGTATTTTTAGTAGAGATGGGGTTTCACCATGTTGGCCAGGATGGTCTCAATCTTTTGACCTCGTGATCTGCCAGCCTCGGCCTCCCAAAGTGCTGGGATTACAGGCATGAGCCACCATGTCTGGCTGAAGTGTAATATAAATCTTTTTAAAAACCTCTTGCCAGTTTTACAACCCAGAACCCAGGATGCCTTTCTCAAGGACCTGGGTGCTATCCATTTGAAATGTAATCATCAAGGTAGTCAGTGTTCCCATTTCCGTATTCTCTGTGGGAGGGGAGGAAACAACTTGTTCCAAGTTGTAAAATTATTTTTTGTCAGAACAACAGAAAAAGTTTACTTTTCCTTTGGGTAAAGTCAATTCACAAAAATAGATGCCCCCTGATCTCCCTCTCAGCCCAGAGTTCTCTCCCTCACCTGTCCTTTGTTTCACCAGAGTTGAGGTCAGACTGTGTTATGGTCCCTCTCCTCTACTGCAATTGCCTTGAATAAAATCTTCCTTGCCTGTTTATCTGGTTCAATTTTTGCTTTTATATCTATGATCCAACTATCCATCTGTTTTTACTCCCTTCCACTGAAAATTGTGTCCACTTTGTACGTTGTGTGGAAGGATATGTATTCACTCAAATCTGTCACTTATGCTTCCAGACAATGCATGCATATTTGGACTAGAAATCATTTTGCAAAAACTAAGCAGTGTTCCAGGTATTTTTGAAGGTATTTTCATTACTCCTTAGTTATGGATTGTTATGCTTTTCCTACAACAGCATAAGAAACCAAATTATTACAATAATATTTCCTAGAAGTACATTAAAAACTATTTTAGAACTATATCTAAATTCAACATAGGTTTAACTCAATACATTTCTGTGTATTGTCTAAAAATAAAACTAGCATTATTCTGAATGTTGTGGTGTAGTAAGAAAATTCTTTATTTGGATATCTCTGTTTTATTTTCTTTTATACTATCTTATATTTTAATAAGATAAAACTATCACTATCCCCCATAATAATTATTAGTGTGCAATAGCTTAAATATATATTGAAAGTTTGGGTATTTTGTAAAAAAAAAAAATAATTCTTCAAAAGTAATTGTCATGAATTTAGCATTATTGATTCATTTCCTTTGCTTAAGACTTTTTCAGGACCTTTTTGCTCTTGTTAGTCATTGTTGTTGCCTTTCTGTCTCGGGTTTAGCATAACCAGCCAATTTGGATGCTTAATAGATAAATAAATGTAAGAATAAATAAATAAATGTCTATATAGTTATTCTTTATATGGCTTCAGAGAATTTTCAGATATTAAATGTCTGAAGATAAATGCCATGAAAAATAAAGCTCTTCTGTAACATCTAAAGAATAAAATGTTAATTGTTAGCCAAAGTCAGATTGATTGACTGATTTTTTACTATTGACCATAGAAAGCCTATTATTGAAAGCTCATAAATTACTGTCAAACACTGATTCTCAGAACACTACTCAACAATGTAGTGATTTATGTTACAAATAATATAATACAGAGAGTATGGCTATTTCTTTATGAAAACAGTTCTCTCTTTTAGTGTTAATCAGTGAGGGTCTTTGTTGATAAACCATGTGATTCATAATAGAAAAAATATTCTTACTAATACCATCATTACAAATCTTTAAGCTCTGGGAAATGAGGAAGTAGTTTAATCTTTAAGGTGTTTCTTAGCACCATAATGGTTACAGGCATAGAGTTTAGAATCCTTTCTAATAAGGGTACTTTATGGACCACTAAATAATACAATTTTAGCAAACTTGATTGCAGATAATTTATATTTCAACATGTAATGACTTTGCTTTCCAGTTCAATTTGGTTCTTTAAATCCAGTCTTATTATTGAGGATTTTACAAAACAAGTTCTCACCAAATATTAGGAGAACATTTAAAAAATATTTTGCAAGTTCTGGATATTAGCCCTTTGTCAGATGAGTAGATTGCAAAAGTTTTCTCCCATTTTGTAGGTTGCCTGTTCACTCTGATGGTAGTTTCTTTTGCTGTGCAGAAGCTCTTTAGTTTAATTGGATCCCATTTGTCAATTTTGACCTTTGTTGCCATTGTTTTTAGTGTTTTAGTCATGAAGTCCTTGCCCATGCCTATGTCCTGAATGGAATTGCCCAGATTTTCTTCTAGAGTTTTTATGGTTTTAGGTCTCACATTTAAGTCTCTAATCCATCTTGAATTAATTCTTATATAAGGTGTAAGGAAGGTGTCCAGTTTCAGCTTTCTACTTATGGCTAGCCAGTTTTCCCAGCACTATTTATCAAATAGGGAATCTTTTCCCCATTTCTTGTTTTTGTCAGGTTTGTCAAAGATCAGATGGTTGTGGATGTGCGGTATTATTTCTGAGGGCTCTGTTGTGTTCCACTGGTCTATATCTCTGTTTTGGTACCAGTACCATGCTGCTTTGGTTACTGTAGCCTTGTAGTACAGTTTGAAGTCAGGTAGTGTGATGCTTCTAGCTTTGTTCTTTTGGCTTAGGATTGTCTTGGCAATGCGGGCTCTTTTTTTTGGTTCTATATGAACTTTAAAGTAGTCCTTTTCCAATTCTGTGAAGAAAGTCATTGGTAGCTTAATGGGGATGGCACTGAATCTGTAAATTACCTTGGGCAGGATGACCATTTTCACAATATTGATTCTTCCCATCCATGAGCATGGAATGTTCTTCCACTTGTTTGTGTCCTCTTTTATTTCATTGAGCAGTGGTTTGTAGTTCTCCCTGAAGAGGTCCTTTACATCCCTTGTAAGTTGGATTCCTAGGTATTTTATTCTCTTTGAAGCAATTGTGAATGGGAGTTCACTCACGATTTAGCTCTCTGTTTGTCTGTTACTGGTGTATAAGAATGCTTGTGATTTTTGCACATTGATTTTGTATCCTGAGACTTTGCTGAAGTTGCTTATCAGCTTAAGGAGATTTTGGGCTGAGATGATGAGGTTTTCTAAATATATAATCATGTTCTGCAAACAGGGACAATTTGACTTCCTCTTTTCTGAATTGAACACGTTTTATTTATTTTTCTTGCCTGATTGCCCTGGCCAGAAATTCCAACAGTGTGTTGAATAGGAGTGGTGAGAGAGGGCCTCTCTGTCTTGTGCCAGTTTTCAAGGGGAATGCTTCGAGTTTTTGCCCATTCAGTATGATATTGGCTGTGGGTTTGTCATAAATAGCTCTTATTATTTTGAGATACATTCCATCAATACAAAATTAATTGAGAGATTTTAGCATGAAGGGCTGTTGAATTTTGTCAAAGGTCTTTTCTGCATCTATTGAGATAATCATGTGGTTTTTGTCTTTGGTTCTGTTTGTATGCTGGGTTACATTTATTGATTTGCATATATTGAACCAGCCTTGCATCCCAGGGATGAAGCCCATTTGATCATTGTGGATAAGCTTTTTGATGTTCTGCTGGAAACAAATTTACAAGAAAAAAAACAAACAACCCCATCAAAAAGTGGGCAAAGGATATGAACAGACACTTCTCAAAACAAGACATCTATGCAGCCAAGACACATGAAAAAAATGCTCGTCATCACTAGCAGTCAGAGAAATGCAAATCAAAACCACAATGAGATACCATCTCATACCAATTAGAATGGCAATCATTAAAATCACAGGAAACAACAGGTACTGGAGAGGATGTGGAGAAATTGGAACACTTTTACACTGTTGATGGGACTGTAAACTAGTTCAGCCATTGTGGAAGACAGTGTGGCAGTTCCTGAAGGATCTAGCACTAGAAATACCATTTGACCCAGTCATCCCATTACTGGGTATATACCCAAAGGATTATAAATCATGCTGCTATAAAGACACATGAACACGTATGTTTATTGTGGCACTATTCACAATAGCAAACACTTGGAACCAACCCAAAAGTCAATCAATGACAGACTGGATTAAGAAAATGTGACACATGTACACCATGGAATATACTATGCAGCCATAAAAATGGATGAGTTCATGTCCTTTGTAGGGACATGGATGCAGCTGGAAGCCATCATTCTCGGCAAACTATCGCAAGAACAGAAAACCAAATACCACATGTTCTAACTCATAGGTGCGAACTAAACAGTGACAACACTTGGACACAGGAAGGGGAACATCACACACCAGGGCCTGTTGTGTGGTGGGGGGAGGGAGGAGGGATAGCATTAGGAGATATACCTAATATAAATAATGAGCTAATGAGCTAATGAGCACACCAACATGGCACATGTATACATATGTAACAAATTGCATGTTGTGCACATGTACCCTAGAACATAAAGTATAATAAAAATATATTTTGCAATGACTTTAATTTTTACATGTCATGGCACCTTCAATGTGATGGGGAACATCATCCATTAGCATAAACTTTCCAAAATTATTTTTTACAATTTACCATGTCACTTTAAATTTGTCACTGCCTTATTATAAGCATTTCTAGTTAAACATTGTAGGTTAATTAAAATTTGATATGTAAACCTTTTAATTTTATGTTTAAAATTTTTCTTTTTATTACACTGATATGCACACTCCTTGAAGAATGGAGTATTATAAGTATTTTAAAATAAGTCTTATTGACCTTGCAGATAAATAGTTTCCTACTCCAACCTAAGGATATCAATATATTCTGGTGTCAAATAAATAACTGAATGACCTTTCAGTTAATCACAGAAGAGTATCAACTTCACAAAATATTCATCTGACATATTTATCTAGTTTAAATAACTTAGCCTCTATAAAAATATATATGTTCCTCCTCAAAATATTTAGTCTTTAAGCCAGCACAACGATTAGATGGAGGACTTCTAATTCTAGGTCGGTTATGTGTCAAGATTGGTGAGTTATTTCATTGTTTCTAGTTGGATAGACAAATCTCAACTTATATATAATAAGGTCAGTTTCTCAGTTAATAACATTTGAGATACCCACAAAAAAAGCAGGATTTTCCTTACAAAAGCCTCTTTAGAGTGTTTGCTTCTAAAATTATCTTCTTAGAAAATATGACAATTAGAAAGCTTTTGTTTATAATATGGAAGCTGTGTGACAATAGGAAACTAGAAAAATGTTTGCATATAAAAGAAAAATTTAGAGAGTAAGAGAAATCTTCTCAATAATTCTATACAGTGAGACGAAGTATATTACAATTATATAATATGTTGTGAAACTTTTTTGTTACCTATTTTACTATTCACTTAAAACTCAATTCAGCTTGCTTATATTGTTATGACCTCATTTAAAAGTATGCAATCCTCAAATTTAGGGTAATATAACCTCAAATCTAAAAGGGATTTGGACCCATAAATTTGTTCTATCACATATCTCATTGATGGTCATAAACTATTTTCTTTGATGAGAATTTATAACAAGATACACTTTTCTACTTCAGTGTCATCTATATTTATGATAAAGTTCACATATAGTTGGCCATCCATATCCATGGCTTCCATATCTGTGGATTCAACCAACAGTGGATTGAAAATATTTTTTAATTGTATCTGTATTTAAAATGGACAGATATTTTTCCCTTGTTATTATTTCCCAAGCAATATAGTACAACTATTTATATAGATTTACATTGTATTGGTATAAGTCATCTCAAGATAATTTAAACAGGAAAATGTGGGTAGGCTACTATGCCATTTTATATCAGGGACTTGAGTGCATCTGTGGATTTTATTAGGGCCTGGAATCAATCCCCTATGGATACCAAGGGATAACTGCATATATATCAGTTTGATCCGGTCACGTGATTACTCTGGTTAATAAGCTGTGGGAAGAAGTGAGGTGTGGCCTTTTCAGCCAATGCATAGAAGAGCTAATGCATGCCCTTCCACTTCCTTTTTCCTCGTTCTAATGACCAAGATGTCACTTTTTGTAGATGATGCATCTTCAAAATGATGAAGGAACATTCATCAGTAGTAGTTTTTGCATGACCACATAGAGCAGACCCTTCATAGACATGCATAGACAAATATCATGAGCAATATATAATTTTTGGTTAGGTTAAGCTACTGAGATTTTAAGCCTTTTTGTTATTGGAGCATATATTAACCTATTCTATGATCCCTTACCTAGGACATTTGCCTAAACCTTACGATGAAGTCTAATAATTTCTCCATGTGATACTCATTCAGATAATTGGTGAAAACGATCCCCCTAAAAATGCTGTTTTCTAGTAAAGCAACCTCAAAACCTTAGTGAAATTTTACTAGGTATGTTGCCATAATAAACAACTCTCAAATCTCAGTGTTTTGAAACTATGAAGTTTTATTCCTGTCACGTGATATCTGTTAGCTTGGCTGCAGGGTGGCAATGGCTCTGATGTACAGCTGTTCTTCATTGAAAGAGCAGGTTCTTTAGGGACAATATGGCCGAAGAAAAGGAAAATAAAAGGTGGAATCACACAATGGATTTTAAAGCTTCTGCTCAGAGGTGGCACTTGCCATTTGCATAGGTCACTTCCACAGCCAAGTGGCCAATCATGAAGAAAATGGGAAAGAAAATATAATCTTTTTACAAGGAGAGGAAAACTATAATTGAGACTAAGAACTAAATATACAACACTTACTTCCTTTAATTGTTTCCTTCCATGGTACATTGCCTAACATTATACTTAGAACATAGTAGTAAATATTTTGAGTCAATGACTTTTATCTCTAAACATTCTGCTTACTCAAATATTATTTTTCCTTACAAATTTGCCTCGTAAGAATAAAGGTAATTCTTCAGCCATTGTACTTAGAAATGCCCTTGACAGAGAACAGTAGAATAAACCTAAAGATTCCCTCCCTCAGGACTATACACTGCCTTTTAATGCAATTTAAGATTGTATTAACTTTTTAATTGCTTGGATCCTATCATTGACTCACATACAATTATAAGTTCAACTAAAAAGCTTAATATTTTATACTTTTCTCATATGGCTTTTCTGCATGTAAATTATTAATCCTTAAGAACAGAATGTAACATGTGTCCATGATAAATTATATCTAGTTAGATTGAACCCATTTATCCAGATTGTGCATAACTTTTGGCATACTTCTGTGATCCACCATACCCCTTAATTTTGAATTACAGCCTGTTTATTGCATGAACCCAAAGTCTGATAGGAATACAAAATCAAAGTCTTGTACAAATTTTCCATCATAGGAAATTATCTAAATGATGGCATTAACGAAATGTGTTCCCAAAATGTTTTAGACATCGTTCCCCCATTACAGCTACTTTTCTCTATCAGGATAATGAGTAAATATAAGTGAGAAAGTAGCTAAAGGTCTCAAAAATTTGGTTTACTATCAAATTTTGTCATCTCTGTGATTAATTTTGGGTAGTTCTCTAGCCTCTTAGAAATCTACAGGATTAGGGAGAAACATAAAGAAAGGAGTTACAGGTTAGAAATACATGAAGCACTTTAGAAATGACCTAAATGTATTTTTGTTGATGCAGTAAAGTAAAACTCTAATATAATTATGCATATGTATAGCCAATTATATGAAGGCCACCCTTAGACTAATCCGTAATTTTTTCACTGATTTGGGATAATATCTTTATGCCATTTTTGTCATGATACACTCTGAGTATAAAGAAGCATGTATTCAAATATTCCAGTGATCAAGATGTGAACATTTTGGGTGAGGGGGCATTATTTTGTCAGTATTTTGTAAGACTATTCAACTTTACACACATTACTT
Source organism: Macaca thibetana thibetana (assembly GCF_024542745.1). Lineage (NCBI taxonomy): Eukaryota > Metazoa > Chordata > Mammalia > Primates > Cercopithecidae > Macaca > Macaca thibetana. Next base: position 61,800,160 of record NC_065585.1, read on the forward strand.
TTTGCAACTGCTTTTCAAATTAATCATAAAAGCAGAGGTGAATCAATATGCAATCATACTGTCTTTTGTAATTATTTACATGATTACCTTTACTGGCACTATTTTTCTGTGTATACAGATTTGAATCATATCCTGTCTGGTTCCGATTGTTTTCAGTCTGAAGAACTTTCCATAATATTTTTTGTAAGGCAAATTAGCTTGTAACAAATTTTCAGTTTTTGTTTATCTGTGAAAATATATTTGGCTTTCATTTTTGTGAATCTCTTTGAGCTTATTCTCTTTGGAGTTTGTTGAGCTTCTGGATATGCACAATATTTTGTAATAAATTTGGGCATGATTTTAGCTGTGATTTTATTCAAACACTTTTCTCTTCTTTCTCTTGCTTCCAAACTGCACTGGAGTATGCTTGCCTCATTGTTATTGGAGCATATGTTAACCTATCCTATGTAAGGCCAAACATCCACACTGAGGTTTTATAGTAGGAGAAAGAAAGGTGTTTATTTACAGGGCACCAAGCAAGAAGAAGCAGGCAGCATAAGCTAAATACTCAACCTCCAAGATGGCTTACAATCAAGGATTTTTAAAGGCAGGTACATTTCAGGAAAGCAGAATTACAGGCAAAATTGTAAATCAATACAGGAAGGTTATATATTGGTTTGGTCTAAAAATGTGACATATCTTATATCAGGGGGCTTATGGGTCATAGATGCATTTAAAGATTCTCTAGTTTATAACTGGCTAAGGAAGCAAAGCTTTGTATACAAACTTGGGGTCAGCAAAATGGAATGTCTAGTCCATAGTCAAGACTTCTTCCAGGCCCATCAGAAAGAAATACAGAACAAAGAATGGCAGCGAGATTTCAGCCCTCAGTTCCCTTTTTTCTGAAGTCTACACGTCAGTGGATCCATTCAGTGGCAGGGTCCAGAATTCTGAAAAACAATTCAGGGAACTAGATCAAGATGTTGTCTTTAGTTTCTGTAGGTAACCAAACATCTTGTGGTTTTAGCTTATTTGGGTGACTGTTGATTCAAGCCACTATTTAACCTTCTTGCTTGTCAAGTTGTTCACTTACTTTTCCAGGATAGCTAGGTATCTGGAATTTTCCTTAAAGAAATTGAAGATTTTCTTTTATTTCCATGCTTAGGGGATCTCACAGGCCCCTGCGAGGGGATATTGCTCTGTCTCACTCTCTTCTCTTTCTTTCATAATTAAATGTATGTCAGTACGCTTCGTGCTTTCCCAAATTTTCATGAGGCTTTCTTCATTTATCTTCACTCTTTTATCTCTCTGTTCTTTGGCTTGCATGCTCTAAATCTATCTTCTAGTTTGTTTACTCCTTCTTCTGTCAGGTCAAATCTACTTGTGAGCCCCCCAAGTGGTTACTTTTTGTTTTGTTTTTAGTTATTATATTTTTCAAATCTACAATTTTTTTGTATTATAATTTTATCACCTTATGATATTCTCTCTCTGATGTTATGTCATGATATTTTTATTTCTTTTTTTATAATTTCTATCACTTTTTGGATATTCTTTATTTGACATTATATTGTCATCATATTTTTATTTATTTATTTAGTCTTTTGTTTTAGTTATATGAATCTGTTTATAATGGCCATTTTGGAATCTTTTCCTTTTTTTTTTTTTTGGAGACAGAGTTTAGCTCTTGTTGCTCAGGCTGGAGTGCAATGGCATGATCTTGGCTCACCCCAACCTCTGCCTCCTCAGTTCAAGCAATTCTCCTGCTTCAGTATCCCAAGTAGCTGGGATTACAGGCATGCACCACCATGCCTGGCTAATTTTTGTACTTTCAGTAGAGATGGGATTTCTCCATGTTGGTCAGGCTGGTCTCAAAATCCCAACCTCAGGGAATCTTTTTCTTATAAATCTGACATCTAGTGACTTCCACAGCTCGTTTTTGTTGCCTGTTATGTTTCCCTGTTTCTTTGCATGCCACATAATTTTTTCTTGGAAAGTGAACATTTAGACTGTATAGTTTAGCAACTCTGGTTATTGGTCTCCCATTTCTCTACATCTTGTCAGTGTTATTTTATTATTTATTATCTTAGTGATTCACTGTGGTATTTTAGTGGTTTATTTCCCCTCCAGAGTGTTAATCCTTAGAAGTTGCTCCTCAAAGAGTCACAGTTTTGGGTATGCTCAGTCATCGTGCGATGATAGCTATTTCAGTAGGACTCTTCCTCTCTTTCCCCGGCCTGTCTAAACCTGCTATTTAACTTCATGTCTTAAGTCTATTCTCACAGTGCCATAAAAAATGATATTGGGTAATTTATGAAGAAAATATGTTTAATTGACTCACAATTCCACAGGCTGTACAGAAGGCATGGCTTGTAGAGGCCTCAAAAAAGCTTACAATCATGGCAGAAGGAAGAATTGGAAATGAGCACATCTTCACATGGCAGCAGGAGAGAGAGACAGAGTGAAGGCAGAAGTGCCACACACTTTCAATCAATCAGATCTTGTGAGAACTGACACACTATCATGAGAACAGATCTTGCGAGAACTGACACACTATCATGAGAACAGATCTTGTGAGAACTGACACACTATCATGAGAACAGATCTTGTGAGAACTGACACACTATCAGGAGAACAGACCTTGTGAGAACTAACACACTATCAGGAGAACACCTCCACTACCCAATCACCCCCCACCTGGTCCCTCCCTCAACATTGAAGATTACATTCAACATGAGGTCTGGGTGGGCACACAGAACCAAACCTTATCACCCCACTAATTGCCAGGCGATTGGTAAAATGTCTGAAAAATTCTCTGGGGCATAAACAGTTCTACAAAGGAACCCAAAAAAATTGTGGTATTCTTAATGGAATGTTTTCTATGGTCAGTATTTGACATTTGTTCTGACCTCAGGAGGGATTCCTCAGTTGTCTTATTACCAGGACTCTCATTCATACTAGCTAGCCTAGAGTTTAGCCTATATCTTAAGAAATAGGCTCTCTCAAATACATTTCATCACCACAACTTCTACTTAGGCTTCAACTTCACCAAGCTCTATTGCAAAGATATTCCTTTGGAAAGAGATTAGGAGCTACCTGCTGCATGGCCTACTTCCCCACATCCCCCTAGAGCTATGGAGCTTAAGGTTAGAATAATAACAAATTTCTGGTTGAGTGACACTTCCACTGAAGGAGCTAATCACTCAGTGGTAGGTGGGAAGACTTTCAGCTTGCCTCCCACAGCAGGGAAGCACTGCCTCATGAACCCCATGGGGCAAGGGTAATCAGGGCCCCAATATTCTTTGTGGTGCCATGCCCAAGATAAACCCTTCATTGCTTCAGTGAGGGATAGGCAGGAAAATAGAGCTCCATTTCTCTCGTTGTATTCACCCAGGACTTAGCCTTGGCAATAGGTAGCTGAGCGTATAGTGAAAAATGCTGATGTCCTATCTTTCTTGGGAAGATAGCCCTCCAAATGACAGGAAAAAAGATAAGGATCCAGTGTTCTTGGCTACAGCAGTCTGGAGTGGAGTCTCTGCCTCCCTGACCTGGGAAGTAATTAAAAAAGAATTATTCTTTGTTCAAATACCACAAACTGCCTTCTTTCTTAACGCATTTTTACAGAATTTCTTGAATAGACATTTCCTTGTTTGCTGTTTACCTTTAGAATGCTTTTCAGGGGCTTTCAGTCATTGTTTTTCTGGAATTTACATCAGTTTCACTGGGAAGCTGGTCAACAGAGCTTCTCATGCTGTCAAATGGAAGTTGGCTCTCATGAGCACTACCTTAATACTGTTTTCTCTCTCTTTCACACACACACACATTTCTCATTCTTGCCCCACACCCTTTTTTTGTGCCTTTTTACCTATTTCAGTTTCTCTTAAATTTACAAATGAAGGATCTCTTCTGGATTATGTCTATCTTTCCATAAAACACAGTACTCAAATAAGTATTATAATGATAGCTTAGAGCTTCTGTACCTTGTTAATACATCAAATTTAGGAAAAGAATAGAGAAAGAAAAAGAGAGAGAGAGAAATTAAGAACGGCCATATGCCAGTGGGAATGTTACCAGGAAGTGCACAGTCCTTGTTTCTTGCTTTCTTGGAGGAAAGAATTCAGCCAAGAGACACACGAGAGTTAGGTAGCAGTCAAGTTTATCTAAAGTGAAAGACACCCTGAAAGCAAAGTCAGAGCAGCCACTTGACATTGAGACAGACCTGACAGTGATGGTGAAAGTATGCTCCGAAAACTGGGTCAGAGAATGCTGCTACAGAATGAGACAGCATTGACTGGCACTGGGGAGCCCCCTTTATGGGAGTCTTACATTAATATTCCTAAAGGGGTGTGAAGAGGTATTACTATTAGTAGTAAGCATTTTCGGATGGTCTCCTGGGCATGCATGCACTGTGGCTGAACATGCTGGTACAAATGTTGCATGTCTCATTAATACCTTCAATCTCCATCCAGAGGTGTGTTTTTTATTATTTTAACAATCAAAGGTTACCTATAAGGCAAGCAAAGTCAAAGCATGCATGCTCACTACTAGGGAAAGTCCCTACTGAAGTTATTTCCTTCAAGGGCCAGATAAGCCTCAGAGCTAGATAGGTCTAACCACAAGTCCATATGTGGCTATTTTTGTTTGTATATTTGTTTTTGTTTTTGTTTTTGCTAGTAGAGAAGTAATTACAAGTGTGGCAAAGTTTCCAGGGTTTCCTTCCTGGGGTTCCCTTTCCTGCTCATGTCTAACTATCTCCTTTCTTTAGCAGGAAGCCTGACTCAGGTTTCAGTTAGAGGAATGTGTCTACTGTCTCTTGTCTTCTTAATTCATAGCTTCCAGAAACAGGTCAATGTCAGCCTTTTATTATCCCTCAGTTTCATAAAAGTGGGATATTTACTCCTATGCCCCAGTTTTATAAAGCTTTCCTGGTTATATTTGTCCACTTTATATAGGCCATTTAATTTGTTTTATTCAACAGAATGAAATTGCTTGAATTTCTCTGTTAGATTCCAGGCCCTGAGCCGAGGAGTCCTGTAATTCTACCCTATGTAACATTCTTCTTCTGTTCCATTAGTCAGTTGTCAGTAAAATGTCATTGCCTTTTCTTTCACTCATGTATATATTTTTGACATTCTATGTATAGAGGAGATAAAAAAATCTGAACACATAAACTTAAATACTTTTATGCAGAGAAATTTTAATTTCACCTTTTCTTCAATCATATATGATGACGTTATTAAAAAAAAAAAAAAACCATAGCAATTTTGGCAAACTTTATGTACAGAAGAATAATGTGCCCTTGTTCTCTGTAGGATTTTATAAAACCTTTTTATTCTTGTTGCTTATACAATTTTTCGTTCTTTCCCATAAATTTCCTCCAATGTAGAAAATTCATTGACAACTTTTCTAGTATATTTTCTACAGTGTTTGCTAGTCCACATCAGATTCAATGCTCTTCATCTCTTCAGTTCTTTCAACCACCTTCCTTACTTTACTCGTCCACCATTATCATTAAAATGGCCATTCATTTCTGCCATCAAAACATTTTTATTGTCCTAATTCAAACACTCATAATTAAAACGTCTTCCTTTTTTCATGCATAAAACTATTTTGTTTGTTTATTTTTTTTATTATTATTATACTTTAAGTTCTAGGGTACATGTGCATAATGTGCAGGTTTCTTACATATGTATACTTGGGCCATGTTGGTGTGCTGCACCCATCAACTTGTCAGCACCCATCAATTCATCCTTTACATCAGGTATAACTCCGAATGCCATCACTCCCCCCTCCCCCCTCCCCAAAATAGGCCCCAGTGTGTGATGTTCCCCTTCCTGAGTCCAAGTGATCTCATTGTTCAGTTCCCACCTGTGAGTGAGAACATGCGGTGTTTGGTTTTCTGTTTCTTGCGATAGTTTGCTGAGAATGATGGTTTCCAGCTGCATCCATGTCCCTACAAAGGACACAAACTCATCCTTTTTTATGGCTGTGTAGTATTCCATGGTGTATATGTGCCACATTTTCTTAATCCAGTCTGTCACTGATGGACATTTGGGTTGATTCCAAGTCTTTGCTATTGTGAATAGTGCCACAATAAACATACGTGTGTGCATGTGTCTTTATAACAGCATGATTTATAATCCTTTGGTTATATCCCCAGTAATGGGATGGCTAGGTCAAATGGTATTTCTAGTTCTAGATCCTTGAGGAATCACCACACTGTTTTCCATAATGGTTGAACTAGTTTACAATCCCACCAACAGTGTAAAAGTGTTCCTATTTCTCCACATCCTCTCCAGCACCTGTTGTTTCCTGAGTTTTTAATGATTGCCATTCTAACTGGTGTGAGATGGTATCTCATTGTGGTTTTGATTTGCATTTATCTCATGGCCAGTGATGATGAGCAATTTTTCATGTGTCTGTTGGCTGTATGAATGTCTTCTTTTGAGAACTGTCTGTTCATATCCTTTGCACACTTTTTCATGGGGTTGTTTGTTTTTTTCTTGTAAATTTGTTTGAGTTCTTTGTAGGTTCTGGATATTAGCCCTTTGTCAGATGAGTAGATTGCAAAAATTTTCTCCCATTCTGTAGGTTGCCTGTTCACTCTGATGGTAGTTTCTTTTGCTGTGCAGAAGCTCTTTAGTTTAATTAGATCCCATTTGTCAATTTTGGCTTTGGCTGCCGTTGCTTTTGGTGTTTTAGACATGAAGTCCTTGCCCATGCCTATGTCCTGAATGGTATTACCTAGGTTTTCTTCTAGGGTTTTTATGTTATGAGGTCTAACATTTAAGTCTCTAATCCATCTTGAATTAATTTTCGTATAAGGAGTAAGGAAAGCATCCAGTTTCAGCTTTCTACTTATGGCTAGCCAATTTTCCCAGCACCATTTATTAAATAGGGAATCCTTTCCCCATTTCTTGTTTTTCTCAGGTTTGTCAAAGATCAGATGGCTGTAGATGTGTGGTATTATTTCTGAGGACTCTGTTCTGTTCCATTGGTCTATATCTCTGTTTTGGTACCAGTACCATGCTGTTTTGGTTACTGTAGCCTTGTAGTACAGTTTGAAGTCAGGTAGTGTGATGGTTCTAGCCTGTTCTTTTGACTTAGGATTGTCTTGGCAATGCGGGCTCTTTTTTGCTTCCATATGAACTTTAAAGCAGTTTTTTCCAATTCTGTGAAAAAACTCAATGGTAGCTTGATAGGGATGGCATTGAATCTATAAATTACCTTGGGCGGTATGGCCATTTTCACGATATTGATTCTTCCTATCCATGAGCATGGTATGTTCTTCCATTTGTTTGTGTCCTCTTTTATTTCACGGAGCAGTGGTTTATACTTCTCCTTGAAGAGGTCCTTTACATCCCTTGTAAGTTGGATTCCTAGGTATTTTATTCTCTTTGAAGCAATTGTGAATGGAAGTTCATTCATGATTTGGCTCTCTGTTTGTCTGTTACTGGTGTATAAGAATGCTTGTGATTTTTGCACATTGATTTTGTATCCTGAGACTTTGCTGAAGTTGCTTATCAGCTTAAGGAGATTTTGGGCTGAGACAATGGGGTTTTCTAAATATGCAATCATGTCATCTGCAAACAGGGACAATTTGACTTCTTCTTTTCCTAACTGAATACCCTTGATTTCTTTCTCTTGCCTAATTGCCCTAGCCAGAACTTCCAACACTATGTTGCATAAGACTGGTGAGAGAGGGGATCCCTGTCTTGTGCCAATTTTCAAAGGGAATTTTTCCAGTTTTTGCCCATTCAGTATTATATTGACTGTGGGTCTGTCATAAATAGCTCTTATTATTTTGAGATACATTCCATCAATACCGAATTTATTGAGTGTTTTCAGCATGAAGGGCTGTTGAATTTTGTCAAAGGCCTTTTCTGCATCTATTGAGATAATCATGTGGTTTTTTCTTTGGTTCTGTTTATATGCTGGATTACGTTTATTGATTTGCATATGTTGAACCAGCCTTGCATCCCAGGGATGAAGCCCACTTGATCATGGTGGATAAGCTTTTTGATGTGCTGCTGGATTTGGTTTGCCAGTATTTTATTAGGATTTTTGCATCGATGTTCATCAGGGATATTGGTCTAAAATTCTCTTTTTTTGTTGTGTCTCTGCCAGGCTTTGGTACCAGGATGATGTTGGCCTCATAAAATGAGTTAGAGAGGATTCCCTCTTTTTCTATTGATTGAAATTATTTACAGAAGGAATGGTACCAGCTCCTCCTTGTACCTCTGGAAGAATTCAGCTGTGAATCCATCTGGTCCTGGACTTTTTTTGGTTTGTAGGGTATTAATTATTGCCTCAATTTCAGAGCCTACTATTGGTCTATTCAGGGATTCAGCTTCTTCCTGATTTAGTCTTGGGAGAGTGTAAGTGTCCAGGAAATTATCCATTTCTTCTAGATTTTCCAGTTTATTTGCATAGAGGTGTTTATAGTATTCTCTGATGGTAGTTTGTATTTCTGTGGGGTCGGTGGTGATATCCCCTTTATCATTTTTTATTGCGTCTATTTGATTCTTCTCTCTTCTTCTTTTTAGTCTTACTAGCGGTCTATCAATTTTGTTGATCTTTTCAAAAAACCAACTCCTGGATTCATTGATTTTTTAGAGAGATTTTTGTGTCTCTATCTCCTTCAGTTCTGCTCTGATCTTAGTTATTTCTTGCCTTCTACTAGCTTTTGAATGTGTTTCTTCTTCTTCTCTAGTTCTTTTAATTGTGATGTTAGAGTGTCAATTTTAGATCTTTCCAGCTTTCTTTTGTGGACATTTAGTGCTATAAATTTCCCTTTACACTCTGCTTTAAACGATACCACAAGGCTACAGTAACCAAAACATCATGGTACTGGTACCAAAACAGAGATACAGACCAATGAACAGAACAGAGTCATCAGAAATAATACCACACATCTACAGCCATCTGATCTTTGACAAACCTGGAAAAAACAAGAAATGGGGAAAGGATTCCCTATTTAACAAATGGTGCTGGGAAAATTGGCTAGCCATAAGTAGAAAGCTGAAACTGAATCCTTTCCTTACTCCTTATACGAAAATTAATTCAAGATGGATTAGAGACTTAAATGTTAGACCTCATACCATAAAAATCCAGAAGAAAACCTAGGTAATACCATTCAGGACATAGGCATGGGCAAGGACTTCATGTCTAAAATACCAAAAGCAATGGCAACAAAAGCCAAAATTGACAAATGGGATCTAATTAAACTAAAGAGCTTCTGCACAGCAAAAGAAACTACCATCAGAGTGAACAGGCAACCTACAGAATGGGAGAAAATTTTGCCATCTACTCATCTGACAAAGGGCTAATATCCAGAACCTGCAAAGAACTCAAACAAATTTACAAGAAAAAAACAAACAACCCCATCAAAATGAGGGCAAGGGATATGAACAGACAGTTCTCAAAAGAAGACATTCATACAGCCAACAGACACATGAAAAAATGCTCATCATTACTGGCCATCAGAGAAATGCAAACCAAAACCACAGTGAGATACCATCTCACACCAGTTAGAATGGCAATCATTAAAAAGTCAGGAAACAACAGGTGCTAGAGAGGATTTGGAGAAATAGGAACACTTTTACACTGTTGGTGGGATTGTAAACTAGTTCAACCATTATGGAAAACAGTATGGCGATTCCTCAGGCATCTAGAACTAGAAGTACCATATGACCCAGCCATCCCATTACTGGGTATATACCCAAAGGATTATAAATCATGCTGCTATAAAGACATATGCACACGTATGCTTACTCTGGCACTATTCACAATAGCAAAGACTTGGAATCAACCTGAAAGTCCGTCAGTGACAGACTGGATTAAGAAAATGTGGCACATATACACCATGGAATACTATGCAGCCATAAAAAAGGATGAGTTTGTGTCCTTTGTAGGGACATGGATGCAGCTAGAAACCATCATTCTCAGCAAACTATCGCAAGAACAGAAAACCAAACACCGCATGTTCTCACTCACAGGTGGGAACTGAACAATGAGATCACTTGGACTCAGGAAGGGGAACATCACACACTGTGGCCTATTATGGGGAGGGGGGAGGGAGGAGGGATTGCATTGGGAGTTATATCTGATGTAAAGGACGAATTGATGGGTGCTGACGAGTTGATGGGTGCAGCACACCAACATGACAGAAGTATACATATGTAACAAACCTGCACGCTATGCACATGTACCCTAGAACTTAAAGTATAATAATTAAAAAAAAAGACAGGATATCACTTCGTCACTCAGGTAGGCTGGACCAGAGTGGCATAATCACAGTTCACTGCAGTATCTAACTCCTAGGCTCAAGCAATCTCCCAAACTCAGACTCCCAAGTACCCAAGACTAAAAGCACACCTCACCATGTCCAGCTAATTTGTAATTTTTTTTTACAGCTGAAGTCTCGTAATGTTGCTCAGGTTGGGCTTGAACTCCTGGACTCAAGTGTTCTCCCACCTTGGCCTCCCAAAGCACTAGGATTACAGGCATGTGTCCCCACATCTAGCCTTGCAACTTCTACATTTCCACTTCTCCACAAACAAAGCATAGAGATATACAAAGCAATTAAAAATTTTATTCAAATTCTGAAATGCCTATGTCTATTATTTTCATATTTCCAATGACACTGTCTTCTCTTTTTCTTTTCAGGCAGAGTCTCGATCTACTGTTCAGGCTGGAATGCAGTGGCTCAATTACAGCTCACTGCAGACTCAACTTGCTGGGCTCAAGCAATCTTCCCACTTCAGTCTCCCAAGTAGCTGGGATGCCCACAGGCATGTATCACCATGCCCAGATGAATTTTTAAATGTTTTTTGGAGAGATGAGGGTCTCTCTATGTTGTCCAGGCTGGGACACTTAAAATAGGGATTACTTCCTCTCACTTTCTAAAATTGACTAATCAAGACCTTGCCTTTCTTCTATCTAAATATTGTATGCAGTTTTAATAAAGTGGTCTAATTTACGGTCATACGAAGCATGACAATATTAACTTAAAATTTAAATTATTAACAGAGATTATCTTTTTTTAAAGAAAATTGTTTTCATTTTTAAACAATTTTATTTTTTAGAGTAGTTTTAGGTTCACAGCCAAATTAAGCAACAGATATAGAAATTCCACATATACTCTCTTTCTTGATACATATATAGTTTCCTCAATATTATCAACATCCTCCATCATAGTGAGACATTTGTTACAACTGATGAACCCTCATTGATACACTGTTATACAAAATCCATAGTTTACATTAGGGTTCACTCTGGTTGTCCTACATTCTATGGGTTTGGACAAATTTGTAATGACATGTGTCTGCCATTTATAGTATCATACAGAATTTTCACTGCTTTAAAAATCATCTGCTTGTCTTTTAAAATCTCCCTGAAATGACATGAGATGAATGGCATTATTAAGTCCAAAGAGGAAATTAAGACTTACAAAGAATAAGCAACTTGCCTAAAGTCCTAGAGATTAATTGTCAAGGTCTTTGAGTATTCTTATGATAGCCTTCACATTAGTTATGTCTCTCAACCACAATTAAATGTTTACATTTGTGTGCTTTTGTAAATTTGCTTTGTGTTTATTTTAATCCTTGATTACATGTTCTGTTGTTGTGAAACACATGTGACTCTATCCTTTAAGAGTATGCATTTGATGAAGGCAGAAATCACGTATTCTTAGTAGTTACTTTTTGCTCAGGGTTTCTCAGCAAGAATTCATTTAGCTAAAGAGTCTTCAGCATTAAAGACATTTTAAGACTACTAATTAGCTGCTTAACTATTTTCTAGTCTCCTGGTAGTTGAATAACTTTTTCTTCAATTGGGATAGACATTAACTTCATCATTTTGGCCTCTTTCTAATTTGTGTAATTATTAACTTCCTGCCCAAATCTAGCCTGAAGTTTTAGTTGGTTAAGTATGTGTCCCAGTTTTCCCCAATTAAAGGCTGTTAAATAAGCATACCTGAAATAACCACGATTCAGTAATGGGTAAAGTGATATGCAAGGACTGATGTCTTTACTCCTGTAATCCTTATGTGGATTTTAAAAATATTTATTATTAGGAAAATTATGTAACTTCATTTTCTCTATCTGCTTATCAATGTCTGTATCTGAGTACAGGTATCTTTTGTATAATAAAATTTCTTTTCTGGAGCTAAATAATGTGTACACATGTACATAGGGAGTGGAAAAATAGACACTGGAGACTCAGAGGATGGAAAGGTAGGCATTGAGGGATGAAAAGTTAATTAACGGGTGTACAATGTACACTAATTGGGTGATGGCTTCACCAAAAGCCAAGATTTCACCACTATGCAGGCTATCCATGTAATAAAATTGTACTTGTACCACCTATATCTGTAAAAACGTATCCACACACCTAACTAACTTCCCTGTCTAGTTAACCTTTTATCTCCTTATTGATATATATATATATCTGTACATCTGCTAAGTGATTTTGCTATCTACCTGTTTTTCTAGATGTAGGTATAACATGACACACATTTTACTTGACCATGAAACTTAAGGAAAACGAAAAGAAAAATCATTTGGGAAAAATTCAGACTGCAGAAGTCGCCTGCCTGAAAAGTCACATCAACAGGCAAAAATAAAACAACCTGGAAAAAAATTCAGGCTGCACCTGCACATACATAAGCAAACAGGTTCCAGCACAGAAGCTCTTTGTTCTTTGTATAACTAGTGAGCTCCCAGGAAAAGGTTTCCTCCACTTTTCAGGCATATGCACGGTGGGAACTTGCACAGGGAGGTGGGGGCTTACCTAAAACAAACACACAGTTATACAAACAAGAGAAGCAGCACTTTGTGCTTGACTAGAGACATACCCACCAACAGCTGGATAAGAGAAGGGGAGTTGCACAGTTTTACCGATAAAAAAAGTTACTGAAACAGTTACAGGGAGGAGAGCAGTTTCTTATAAAAAGCTTTTGTATTCAGCTGTAACCTGGCAATCCACTTGAACTCCCCTTTCTCCTGCGGAGAGCTTTCTTTTTTCTCTTGCTACACTTTTGCTCGAACCCCACCTTTGTGTTTGCATTTGTTAATTCAACCTAAGAAAAAGAACCCAAGGTACTAGTTCAAACAACAAGAAACTGCTACATTAAGGTGTGTTGGCGAAACTGCAACAAAAATATAAACACGATCCATTATAAAACTTAGTTTTTTCTCAATTAAGTTACAATGGCAAAGAGCCCCTATTCAATTCATTATGAAGTCAGCCTCAAAGGTCAAGAGAGCTTCCATGAAGTATACTGCAGTCTAGAATATTTGGTTAGTGCTCTCTTTTTCTTCTTTCAAGCAGTAATCATTTGATAGGCTGTCTGAGCCTACGTGATACTTAAAGGTTAGAAGCCCCATAACTTGTATTTATAGGAAGTGGAATTTTTGCTGAGACTTAAAGCCCCGAGTCTAGATTCATACTTCCTTGGAAGGCATATACCTCTGTGGCCTTTTTTTCTCTATAAAAATCTGCATGGCAGTTGCACTTACGTTACTCATTCCTCAGAATATCCACAAAATGTGGGGATAATTCCAAATTCTTGCTATATTCTTAGAAAACTTTTATATTTAAGGCAGTTTCTACATTTAGTCTTCTTATCACTTTTCTCTATCATTTTCCAATCTGGAAGTATTCTACGTAGTTTTTCTTCAAAGGACTTGGAAACATAATGTTGACCTCTTTCCTGAGGGTAGTGGTAGGAATAGGTGAATGTGTTAGAGGAACCCCTGCTTACCAGGTCTCTGGTTTAATAGAACATGATCACAGTGACTCCATCTTGAAGTGAGTAGCTGAGCACTCACAAAGCACCTATAAGATTGATACTTATGGTCTGAAAATAGCCACATGAGAAGCTGACCACCAATTCTAACTAGAATATTTATGGCCTTACAGTACATCCCCGACCAAGCCTGTAGAATGCCCAGATGTCCTAAAAGAGCAGCCCACTTTACTCAGAAATAACATTAATGAGTAAGCGTAAGTTGAAGGACTAGTAATTACTGACAGCTTCAATAGCCCCTACCTTTATTAAGCACATCTGTACGTTCCATGTTTAATTGTAGCTCCTTATAGTTTTTTTATAAGTAGAGACACTAATAAAGGGTGGTGCATTCCTCCTCCTGCTTTCTGAGGATGCCCTACTCTGTAACAGAGTAGTTTCTAATGAACTTACTTCTTTCTCTGTGCTCTTTGATTTGCCTTGAATGCTTTCCCAAGCAAGATCCAAGAACCCTCTCTTGAGGTCTGGATTGGGACCATTTTTTCTGGCAATAAATGGGAAGCTCAGATAAGTTAACTTTTTTTTTCTTATGGAGTCTCCCCCTCATATATATATATATCGATATATTAATCAGTATATTATTTTGTAGTCATAAAATGCATCCATAAAATGTCTACTGTGTTGTATGTATGTGCTATAGTTTTAATATGTTCCTTCAAGGTTCATTTGTTGAAAACTTGATCCCCAGTGCAATAGTGTTGAGAGGCAGAATCTCTAAGAGATGATTAACACATGAGTGCTATGACCTCATGAATGGATTGATGTCATTATTGTGGGAATGAGTTCATCATGGTGAGAACGAGTTCTTTATAAAAGAATAAATTTGGCCCACTTCCCTCTGTCTCTCTCATCTATGTGTTATCTTCTGTCATTTTATGATGCATCAACAAGGCCGTCATTAGATATAATGCCCTGATCTAGCACTTTCCAACATCCAAACTCTGAGCCAAATAAATTTATGTTCATTATAAATGTTCCAGCCTGTGGTATTCTGTTATAGCAGTACAGAATATTAAGTTGATGTAGAAGTAATTGCAGTTTTTGTCATTAAAATTAATGAGTACATATGAGGGTGTTACATATAGCACCCTGATGGAAATCTGCATAGCCTAGACACAGAAGGCACTATGTAGATACAGAAGACACACTGTGGACACAGAAGTGTTCAGAAGGTCACTTGGTAATTGAGGTAAAGAGAGTAAATAAATATCTAGAGTACTGGGTCAGTGTGGACAAGGGGTAAAGAATGTGGTGGAGGTGGTTATTAAAAAGTAGAGCAATATGTTAAATGGTGTAACAGAAAAGATGGTGGCTGAAGTTTTGGTGCTACAGATAGCAGTTTAAAAATAGTGGCAACAAAAACATTGTGGACTAGATTGTGCCTCCCCAACCTCGTTATGTTGAAGTCCAGATCCATTGTTTGACTGGATTTGGAGATAGAGCCTCTCAAAAGATTATTAAGGTTAAATGAAATCATAAAAGTAAGACCCTAATCTGTCCTATAAAAAGAAGAACTCACGAGACTCCTCTCTGTCTTTGCACAGAGGACAGGCTGTGTGGAACAACAGCCAGATGGTGGCTGTTGCAGGTTGAGAAGAGAGGCTTCATCAGAAACCAGCTCTCCTGCGACTTAACTGTGGACTTCTGGCCTCCAGAACTGTGAGAAAATAAATGTTTCCTGTTTAAGCCAGTCATCTGTGGTATTTTGTTACAGCAGCTTAAGTAGACTCAAACACAAAGCAAAACAGCAACGTCAGTATGATAACGAAGAGACAGAATGCTCTCACCACGGAGAAATGATGGAGTGCTTAATAGGTAATCTTGGGAAACCTCTAGGATTGGGCAAGGATGTGCACATGTGTTCAGTAAAAGAAACATTACAAGTGAAATGGATATTAAGATTTAGTGAATGGGATGATTCAGTCTCAGCTAGTGAAATGAGAAATAAATGGCAAACCCTGTGATTTTTTTAAAACAAAAATTTAAGCTTTTAATATATATTTCTTAATATATCCATGTATATTAGTGCTCTGTTGCTACATTACAAGTAATCATAAAGGTAGAAACTGAAAATAATGCCAATTTATTTTCTCACAGTTTCCTTAGGTCAGAAGTCCAGGCACAGCATAACTGGATTCTCTCCTCAAGCTCCCACACAGCTTAAATCAGGGCGTTAGCCAAGACTGGAGTCTCATATGACTCATTCAGGTAGGTAGCAGAATTCAGTTCCTTATAGCTGTAAGAACCATGGCAGCTTCCATTTCCTTCAAAGTAAGCAAGAGAAAAATCTCACTAATTATTTGTCATAATTTTAAAGAGATCCTACCTGATTAAATCAGATGTACCCAGATAATGTCTCTTTTGATTTACTCCAAATTAACCAATTTGTCATCTTAATGACACATGTGAAATCCCTTTTTACATATAATGTTACCTAACCACGGAGTGAGATTTATCATATTTACAAATTTCTCATGGGGATTATACAAGGCATCTATACCAAAGGGTGGGAATTTTGGTGGCCATTTTAGACTTCTTTCTACCACACTGTTATTGTCATTCGTTGCACACCCTGATTGCCTCTCCCATGTCCCTTGGCATTCACTGTTATTCTTGTGCCTGTAGATAGTGTCCTACAGCAAGCACCTTCCCTGCCAGGGCTCCACTTCTAGATTCACAGGCTGGGTAGATCACAAACCCTAGGAGCAAGCACCCTCAGTTGCTGCTCTCAACAAATAAGTGAGTAGTAATACAAATACTCTTAATTCCGTGGTCCTCAAATACAACTAATCAATGTTGCACACTGTCTCCCACAGGTACCCAAAGGTCATGAACTCTAGTTGTCCATACAGAGAACTTTCTTAACATTACAACCTGTAAAGTTTTTATTTTTTTCTTTCCTGTCTTATTTTTTTACTCCCCTCAAATATTTCTCAGGATCATCACCCCCACCAAAAAACAAAACCCAAAAAACAAAAAACACAGTTGCACTCAGATTCTTACTCAGGACCTCTTCTGGATGTAACACAGCTTATTCCAGTGAACAAATATTATGTTACTGTAAAACCTTTTGACTGCTCTGAGAAATAACTTTATGTGTGTGAGCACATGTGTATATAATACACATGGTATTAAATGATATCTAGACATATATATATCCTGTATATTATATTTAATATGGCATATATGTTAAAGATAATTGATATGTTAAAACATATAATTATATAATTAAAATACATATGTTGCAAAATATATTCTAAAATATATTTAACATATTAATGTCGGTAGAAAATGTTTCTACTTAAAAAATGGTTTCATTGCCTTCCTACTTAACATAATACACATCAAATATTGTTTTCTAAATGCCATCTAATTTCTCAATTATTTGTATTATTTTATTTATTTATTTATTTATTTATTATTATTATACTTTAAGTTCTATGGTACATGTGCATAACGTGCAGGTTTGTTGATGGGTGCAGCACACCAACATGGCACAAATATACACATGTATTATTTTATTTTATAAGTAGAAGTAAATCTAAAGTTATGTAGGAACAATTAAAAGCAGAAACACTTTTTAAAATTTATGATCTTTTTGAAGCAGCATTCTTTTTTATGTACCCTGAATTTCTGAAATACTTTATAAATTCTTAACAAATGAAATACTTAATAAATTCTTCATAAAATTTTAACCTTATATAAGGTTTGATATACATAATTATCAACGTAAATATTCAAGCTATTTACTGAAAGTTTAAACAAAAACAACACTTTCCTCATGCCAAATTAGTATTGCACAGTTCAACATGTCAATAAGCAGAGTATCATGGTATTACACAGAATGCTGCTTCACACATAAATAGTTTGCTTTACACATTTTTTCTACTAACTTCATTTTCTAATCCTCATAGTCCAGAATTTTATTGTAGCTATGCACTACACAAAGTACTTCGTGTATGGCTATTGATTAAATGGTTATTCCTGTTGTGTTAAATACACGAATTCATTTATTTCCTTATAATATGACTTTCCTTTATAAATGTGATATTTTCTTTCATGTTTCTTAGCATCATTTGTGACCTAAGATGATACATTTGTTCCAACTGCTTCTTAAATAGTTACTGGACATCACTTCTAAATCATCTTCCTGGTGATTACAGAATTGCTCAGACAAATATGCTATGTGAAATGATCACAATATATATTATTTGTGATGAATTAATACAGAAATATTGTATACATGTGTATTTACCTATTCAAGCAATATCAATATGAACATATACAAATACAAAATTCAATTATTATCATACATTTTCTAGAAAACATTTCAGCATCTTGAAAGTGTTCCACATAAAGAACTATTTATTTTGGTTACAGGAACAATAAGGAAATCTATAATAAAAGATTTTATTCGCTGAATTACTTTTGTATTTAATTCTGGTACCATATGTAATTCTGGTATACAACACTTTCTAACATTATATTCTAACAATGCAAAAAAGAGCTAAGGTATGTTTCAGCTGAAAATATTTAATGTAAAAATATATTGTCATGTTATTGGACTATTTCCAGTTTCACTTGTGAAGAAAAAACTGAACAAGGAAATCTTGCCATTCAATTATTTGGAATTCAGCAAAAATTAGACTAAAACTAATGTCTATATTTAGAATACCATTCTATAATAGCACTTTAAGCATGATGGTAGTTTTATGGCGGATAAGAAAATATTCTACCATCCACATTTATGATATAGATGTATGTAAACAGAAGTCTATTAACTATGAATCTGTATATACTATCACAACATTTAATAATTAACTTGATATTTGTAAAGAAACAAAGACCAATTTCCAATAGCCATGTTTCTGTGATTCAGGGTTATACTGGTTGCTTCTATTATGTACCTTATGTACATGTAATTTTTAAGTGGGGATTTGTCGTAAAACCAAGAAAGTGAACAGATCATTTTATATTTCCGTTTAGACCTGTTTTATGGAAAGAAGAAGACGCATTCAATCTATACGTGTGTACCACTATTTACTTACTTTTAGAGGACAGTTCCTCAAAGAGTTACCTGTTCCCACTGTGTCCAATTTATCTTGCCCAATTCTATTTTTCTCTTTAAAACTTATTTGGAATTTTATGGATATTTTATATATATGAATATTTTATATATATATGAATGAGGTATGGTTTAGGCTTTGTGTCCCAACCCAAATATCATCTCGAATTGTAATCCCCACATGTTGAGGGAGGGGCCTGGTGGGAGATGATTGGATTGGATCATGGGAGTGGCTTCCCCCCTGCTGTTCTCATGATAGTGAATTCTCATGACACCTGATGGTTTAAAAGTGTTTGGCAGTTTCCCCCCACTCTATCTATCTCTCCTGCCACCACGTAAGATGTGCCTGGCTTCCTCTTCCACCATGATTGTAAGTTTTCTGAGACCTCCTCAGCCATGCAGAACTGTGAGTCAACAAACCTTTTTCCATTATAAATTGCCCAGTCTCAGGTCATTCTTTAGAACAGTATGAAACTAGACTAATTCTCTCTCTCTCTCTCTCTCTCTCTCTGTCTCTCTCTCTCTCTCTGTATATATATATATATAAAATATGTAGCAAAATACAGAAATATTAAGAGTAGAGTTTACATAATTTTCAGAGAATGAACATACCTACATGATAAGCACAAAGATTAAGAAGCAAAACATTACCACACAGCCAGAACCCCGTGTACTAGTCACTTCCTTTACAGTGAAAATAATAATTATTCAGCCTGCTATGACCATAGGTTAGTGCTATTTTTTTACTATAACCACGCAGTTACCACCAACCATGGAAACACGGTGTATCTGCTTGGCTTCTTTTACTAAATACCACATTATTGCATATAAATATAGGTCATTTTCTTTGCTGTTTCCTAGTCAATTGCAAGAATATTCCACACTTTATTCACTCTATTGATGATGGATATTTGGCTTGTTTCCTTTTTGGTTCTTTTGGGAACCTCTATGAATAATGTTACTATAAACATTCTTACACATGTATGTATGTAGTGTAGGATAAATGTATGTTTAGGTTTAGTATACACTGGTTGTTTTCCAAAGTGATTGTATGAAGTTAAACTTCTCCCAGTAGTGTGTGCGAACTTCATTTGCACTAGATCTTTGCAAAAATAATACTGGCTCTCATTTTAGCAATTTTAATGGGTTTGTAGTGATTTTAAATAATGCAAGTTTTAAAAATGCAAGTTTTGATTTGCATTTTCTTGATATCAAAAAAGAGTGTTTTTCTTATTGTTATTTATCATTTGGATATTCTTTTGGTGCAGTGCTATTGAGGACTTT
The DNA here is from genome assembly GCF_024542745.1 of Macaca thibetana thibetana. Lineage (NCBI taxonomy): Eukaryota > Metazoa > Chordata > Mammalia > Primates > Cercopithecidae > Macaca > Macaca thibetana. The sequence continues at coordinate 61,820,295 of NC_065585.1, forward strand.
TTATGAAACAGACAACTGACTCTAAAATTAATATGAGTATTCAAATGGCAAGAGCAGTCAAGTCAATCTTCAAAGTGAAAAAATAGGAAAAGGAGAAAGAGAAAGAGGAGAAAAAGACAAGAGAAAAAGAACAAATTTAAAGCTGCAAATGTGTTATAATCATCACTAATTAGATTAAGGTTTTACTGCCAGAAGGGTAGATGTATAGACAGAACAATATTACAGAAAAGGGAGTCCAGAAATACAACACATACATGATTATGTGATGTATTACCAAATCTTAGTATAATAGTGAGAACAGATCATCCTTTGAAAAATTAAGTTGTGCTGGTTGAGTTTTTATAAGATGATTTTTAATCACTATACCACAATATATATGTTGGGGTCCGTGCCGGGGGTGGTGGAGAATGAAAGAACACACAAAATACAAAGACACACAGAGAACATGGCGGCCGCGCTCAGAGCCTCCGCCTCACTTTATTTATACTCCATAAACCCCACGTCAGCAGAAAGAATGCAATGCAAAACAAACTTTCTTTTCCCAGATGTAACCTTCTACTCAGTTCTTTGTTTCTATGCTCTTCCTTATCTGCCCGCCTTCTTGGCGCCTACGGGAGTTCATTAAAAGTTCAATTGGAGATACTGTCCTTGAGCCCTATCTATTCTCAGCATACTGTTTTCAAAGGCCCCTGCATATATGTGAAAATCAATGACATATTTATGTACATTTAAAAATAAATAAAAAAAAACTTTTAGAAGAAAATATTGGTGAATGTTTTCAAAACTACAGTAAGCAATGATTTATTAAATATTACATACAAATATTTTTCACAGAGAGAAATTGATGAGTACAATAAAATTAAAAACTTTTTTCAACAAAATGACCCATTAATGTAGTAAAAATAAATTTAAGATCTACAGTGGGGGGAAGTACTTATATTATGTAACGAAGGGTTCATATCCAGAACCTCTAATAAAATACTATTAATTAATAAGCAAAAAAGCAAAAAAGCAGGAAGTTCAAAGGAAATATGTCTAAATCTATACATTTTAGAGCTTTAAAACTATTTTTGTTGTCTTATGAAATGATTTCTCAAATCTCAAAGTTATTTGCAATATATTGACAAACTTACATTAAGGACCTACCAAAGCTATACTTGCCTATATTAGACACATTTTAGATTAAATCTGGATTGGCCTAACCACTGTTCATTTTCTCCATTACTAAGATTATTTTATTTTCTTTGCGTCAAAATTTGATTCTAAATTTACCACGTGAAAATCGTGAGATTTATAGCAGAACAGGCTGAAAATGATGACATCCAGGTTTATAATTCTCAGGTTATCAGTAACGAACTTGAAGCTTCTGCTGTATTTCTCAGAGCTGAAGAGACAATCTTTCAAAGTGCAAAGTGTCTTTTTTTTTTTTTTTTTTTTTTTTTTTTTTTTTTTTGAGGCGGAGTTTCGCTCTGCTTGCCCAGGCTGTAGTGCAGTGGCATAATCTCGGCTTACTGCAACCTTCGTCTCCCAGGTTCAAGCGATTCTCCTGCCTCAGCCTCCTAGAGTAACTAGGACTACAGGCACGCCCACACCTGGCTAATTTTTGTGTTTTTAATAGAGACAGGGTTTCACCATGTTGGCCAGTCCGGTCTTGAACTCCTGAGCTCAGGTGATCCACCCGATTCAGTCTCCCAAAGTGCTGGGATCACAGGCGTGAGCCACCGCACCCCGGCCTCAAAGTGTCTTTTAACTAGGCTATTAGAACTGGCATTACCACTGTTTTTTCTCTTGAATTCTACATAGTAGGGATACCAACACACCTTTATCCCCTGCAATGAATGCATATGAACCTAGCCAACAATAGTGCTGGCGATCTTGCTTCTCTTTATTGTTCCCAAAACTCAATGGTACAGAGATAATTCCATTTTGCCAATATTTTTTCCTTTTAAAAACATGTTGTCTTATTCATCCTCTTATTATTTTATGAAGAAGAAATCATAAAGCAGTCAAATAACCAAGTCAGTCTATTCTGTTAGAATGTGCAAATACATTTCAATTAGTTAATATGACTCAGGGTTGGTGAGATGCATAATAAATGATACTGTGGAAAAATTCTACACTGAGATAGATTTGACTCAGTGTTTCCTATTATTTAACTACCTTAAATAGACATTATGATCGTTCAGGACTTATTTTTTTCCCAAATAACTCATCTAATTATAGTTGAAAAATATAATTGATTCAGAAATGTGTTCAATATTCACAGTATATCCATGTGTTACTAGAATAATAATTTCTGGAGATTTATTCATTTGGGGATAATAGTAAAGCTTGGAGAAAAAAAGGATAGGTAGATTAAAATGAGTATCAAGTCCTGATATGTTGTCAGAACAATAGATTTTTCTACTAAACAATGTGCTATAAGAAACATACAAAGTAAAAGTTATCTCGTGTATGATGAATACAAACAGTTTACTTATAAGGTTTTTCCAATATAATCTGTAACAATATTTTATTAGCAATATTGTCCATTTCCATTTAAGGTGAGGTAATATTTAGGGTCATAATATATGCTATGGAGCTTCTGGTTTGGGAGCTATTTTTTGATTCAACTATAAATGAATGGATAAAAGCAATGGATTTAATGTTTATTGACTACCTACTTTGCCAAAACACTGTGCTAAATGGTGTGCATTAATGATTTTTCTGCCATTCTTAAAATAGCCATATCTGCCTTAATTATATAAATAGAAAACAGAGAATCAAAAATACTCTTACAAACATTGGAAAAGTGATCAGTTTTGGTCTTATTTACTCTTTGTTTCTTAGGATTAGTAATTTCATCAGTCATAAACTAGATGATTTGGATATCATTCCTATATTGTAGAGAAAGTAAATAAGAGACAGAGATGATGAAATTTACTGTATATTATGCAATAAGTAAGCAAGAAAATTAATATTTCTGTTCAGTTAAGACAAACTTCAAAATCTGTGGTCTTGATTCTACCAAACAATAGACTCAAGTTTTTAAAAGATGATTATTTGGCTGTTTACCAGGCGTGAGTTGAGGTCAGTCATAACCAGTAATGTACAAGCACTTAAATGTGTTATAAAATGTTTCAAACCAGGTTTCTCCGTGGTTGGCATATATACATGAATTAAGACACTGTTGCCCTTTTCATACTGCTTTTGACTTGACTTACAGGAAAACAAAAAATAGAAGCTTGATATGTTTATTAAAAAGTAAGGAAAAGGAAATAATTCTTTCCTTAAGTAATTATACTCTTTAAGTAAAATAATAATGAAAGGAATTATAAGTACACAAGACTATAAAGTACTTCAGGCTCCAACTACAACACATGAATATAAAGCTAATTTTTAAATTCTTTTTACATGTATATGAGCTCCAAGAAGCAACACACTGCTTGGAAAGTATCATTGATATAAAATCCATACATATTAACAACCTCTATTTATTTAAAGCATAACAACCTCTGTTTTATGCATATGTGGTGAGCCATGAGGATCGTTAAATTGAACTTTAAAAAGGTGTAATATTCATGTTATTTTTGAAAATTTTCTTAATGTTTTGAAAATTTTCTTGTTTGTGTTTTATTCTGTTTTTATGTTTCTATTTCAAATATACAGCTATTTTGTCTCTCCTAAAATAATAAAACAATTCTATATCTGGACAAAACTCTAGTCAAGAGTTTGGTTTAATTATTCAAGTAATGAGAGACTGTTTTATTACTCTGTTAGAATTAGTAGCCTTAGTTGTAACATTTCATTTTTCCAAAATAATAGTTTCCTTCTTTAGAATTGAAAAATACATACACGCTTTTGCTATCATAATGACATGAAATAATACACAGTCTGTATAGGTCTACTAGATGGCTGATTGATTTTCAAAAAGATGTGATTAATACTTATTTAATAGCAATATTTTGTTACATTCTGAGCTTCAGCTTATTTTCTTTAATACTCTGACAGCCCTATAAGACTTGTATTACTTTATTGTTGTTCTTTGTAGCCATTTACTCAACTAACACTTACTGCCTTAATTATATGAATAGAAAATAGGGAATCAAAATGCTCTTACACAAATTGGAAAAGTGATCAATTGCAGTCTTATTTACTCTTTGTTTCTTAGGATTAGTAATTTCATCAGTCATCAAATAAGGAGCCCCAAAAAACACTGTTAATAAGTCAAGTCAGTGGACTAAGATAAGTGATAACTAAATCCTAATATTCATATTGAATATATTAGGCTTACATATACTTAAGTGTATAGTCTATCTATATTACACATGTACACACACATATACAAACAAAACACACACATGCTTTTCTCTTATATTTCAACCACCATCAGTCTTACAGAATTTTAGATAAGATGGAAACTATCTTTAACTGGCATGCACATCCTGGGAAAAATTATTTTTTACTACCTAGCCTGAAAGATGTATATTTAAAGCCATTTAAAAATAAAGCAGTGTGTAGAGGGAAATTTATAGCACTAAATACCCACAAGAGAAAGCAGGAAAGATCTAAAATCGACACCCTAACATCACAATTAAAATAACTAGAGATGCAAGAGAAAACACATTCAAAAGCTAGCAGAAGGCAAGAAATAACTAAGGTCAGAGCAGAACTGAAGGAGATAGACACACACACACACACACACACACACACACAAACCTTCAAAAAATCAATGAATCCAGGAGCTGGTTTTTTTAAAAGATCAACAAAATTGATAGACCACTAGCAAGACTAATAAAGAAGAAAAGAGAGAAGAATCAATTAGACTCAATAAAAAATGATAAAGGGGATATCACCACTGATCCCACAGAAATACTACCTTGAGAGAATACTATAAATACCTCTATGCAAATAAACTAGAAAATTTAGAAGAAATGGATAAATTCCTGGACACATACACTCTCCCAAGACTAAATCAGGAAGAAGTTGAATCTCTGATAGACGAATAACAGGCTCTGAAATTGAGGCAATAATTAATAGCCTACTAACCAAAAGAAGTCCAGGACAAGACAGATTCACAGCTGAATTCTACCACAGGTGCAAAGAGGAACTGGTACCATTCCTTCTGAAACTATTCCAATCAACAGAAAAAGAGGGAATCATCCCTAGCTCATTTTATGAGGCCAGCATCATCCTGACACCATAGCCTGACAGAGACACACAAAAAAAGAGAATTTTAGACGAATATACCTGATGAACATCTATGCAAAGATCTTCAATAAAATACTGGGAAACCGAATCTAGCAGCACATCAAAAAACCTACCCACCACGATCAAGTTGGCTTCATCCCTGGGATGCAAGGCTGGTTCAATATACACAAATCAATAAATGTAATCCATCATATAAGCAGGACCAAAGACAAAATCCACATGATTATCTCAATAGATGCAGAAAAGGCGTTCAACAAAATTCAGCAGCCCTTCATATTAAAAACTCTCAATAAAATAGTTATTGATGGGATGTAACTCAAAATAATAAGAGATATTTATGACAAACCCACAGCCAATATCACACTGAATGGGCAAAAACTGGAAACATTCCCTTTGAAAACTGGGACAACACAGGAATGCCCTTTCTCACCACTCCTATTCAACATAGTGTTGGAAGCTCTAGCCAGGGCAATCAGGCAGGAGAAATAAATACAAGGTATTCAATTAGGAAAAGAGGAAGTCAAATTGTCCCTGTTTGCAGATGACATGATTGTATATTTAGAAAACCCCATTTTCTCAGCCCAAAATCTTCTTAAGCTTATAACCAACTTCAGCAAGGTCTCAGGATACAAAAATCAATGGCCAAAATTCACAAGCATTCCTACACACCAATAGCAGACTAACAGAGAGACAAATCATAAATGAACTCCCATTCCACAATTGCTTCAAAGAGAATAAAATACCAAGGAATCCAACTTACACGGGATGTGAAGGATATCTTCAAGGAGAACCAAAAACCACTGCTCAACGAAATAAACAAAAAAATGGAAGAACTTTCCATGCTCATGGACGGGAAGAATCTATATTCAGAAAATGGCCATACTGTCCAAAGTCATGTATAGATTCAATGCCATCCCATCAAGCTACCAATGACTTTCTTTCCAGAATTGGAAAAAACTACTTGAAAGTTCATATGGAACCAAAAAAGAGCCCACATGGCCAAGACAGTCCTAAGCCAAAAGAACAAAGCTGGAGGCATCATGCTACCTGACTTCAAACTATATTACAAGGCTACAGTAACCAAAACAGTGTGGTACTGGTACCATAACAAAGATATAGACCAATGGAACAGAACAGAGCCCTCAGAAATAATATCACACATCTACAACCATCTGATCATTGACAAATCTGACAAAAACAAGAAATGGGGAAAGGATTCCCTATTTAATAAATGGTGCTGGGAAAACTGGGTAGCTATATGTAGAAAGCTGAAACTGGATCCCTTCCTTATACATTATACAAAAATTAATTCAAGACAGATTAAACACTTAAATATGAGACCTAAAACCATAAAAACCCTAGAAGCAAACCTATGCAATATCATTCAGGACATAGTCATTCATGGGCAAGGACTTCATGACTAAAACACCAAAGCAATGGCAGCAAAAGCCAAAATAGACAAATGAGATCTAATTAAACTAAAGAGTTTCTGCATAGCAAAAGAAACTACCACCAGAGTGAACAGGAAACTACAGAATGGGAGAAAATTTTTGCAATCTAGCCATCTGACAAAAGGCTAATATCCAGAATCTACAAATAACTTAAACAAATTTACAAGAAAAAATCAAACAGCCCCATCAAAAAGTGGGCAAAGGATATGGACACTTCTCAAAAGAAGACATTTATGCAGCCAACAGACGCATGAAAAAATGCTCGTCATCACTGGTCATCAGAGAAATGCAAATCAAAACCACAATGATATACCATCTCGCACCAGTTAGAATGGTGATCATTGAAAAGTCAGGAAACGACAGGTGCTGGAGAGGATGTGGAGAAACAGGAACACTTTTACACTGTTGGTGGGACTGTAAACTAGTTCAACCATTGTGGAAGACAGTGTGGCTATTCCTCCAGGATCTAGAACTAGAAATACCATTTGACCCAGTGATCCCATTAATGGGTATATACCTAAAGGATTATAAGTCATGCCACTATAAAGACACATGCACCCGTATGTTTATTGCGGCACTATTCACAATAGCAAAGACTTGTAACCAACCCAAATGTCCAGCAATGATAGACTGGATTAAGAAAATGTGGCACATATACACCATGGAATACCATACAGCCATAAAAAAAGGATGAGTTCATGTACTTTGTAGGGACATGGATGAAGCTGGAAATCATCTTTCTAAGCAAACTATCACAAGGAGAGGAAACCAAACACCACATGTTCTCACTCATCGGTGGGAACTGAACAATGAGAATACTTGGACACAGGGTGGGGAACATCACACACCAGGGTCTGATATGGGGTGGGGGGGAAGGAGGAGGGATAGCCTGAGGAGAAATACCTAATGTAAATGACAGGTTAATAGGTGCATCCCATCAACATGGCACACGTATACATATGTAACAAACCTGCACTTTGTGCACATGTACCCTAGACCTTAAAGTATAATAAGAAAAAGAGAGAAAAATTTAAAAATCAAATAATATAATTTATGAGGATATATCAATACAAAGAAATAGAATTACTGGTTTAATAAATTGGACTCTTCTAATATTAAAAATATAACACCTTTAAAGAGAAATTGACAAAATTTCGTAAATTTATGTTTTGGCGAAAAAGGGCAAGAATGGCCACATAAACCTCAAAGAGGGACAAAAGTTAAGAATTACACTGAGTCTCAGAGTTATTAAGATCTATATGGAGACAACACATTACTGTTACAAAGATAGAAAAATGAATCATTAAAACAAAATAGTGAGTCCAGAAATGACCATATATGCATGCTTACCTGATATAAAACAAAGTAAGGCTGCAGAATGATAGGGAAATAATGACATCTTCAAGATATTCTAAGTCAATTGGATATTTTTATGAGAATTTTTTTAACCTTACATCATAAATACACGATTTCTTGGATACTTTGCAAGAATACTTTGATCACATCTAAATGTGATCAGCAAACAATAAAGCTTTTAATAATTGGAACATATTATCATTTTCTTAGCAGAGGCAACAAAAATACTAAACATGAAACTTTGGTCATAAATAACAAATTAATAAATTTGACACTAAAATTAAGGGTTTCTGCTTAGCAAAACGCTGTAATAGATTGAAAAATAAAGAATCAAATAAAATATTCAGGAAATATGTACCTGGCATAATAATCCTTTCCTCTGTGTTTGCGTGTGTCTGTGTGTGTGAGTGTAAAATCTACAAATCATTAATAAAATGGAAGTCAAAGCAAGTCAAACCAATAGAAAATGAACAAATACTGGAAGAAGCACTATCTAGAAGATTGTTCTAAATTGTCTAGAAAAATATGAAAAGTTGCTTAAAATTATTAGTCATTAGGAAAATATCAACTAAAACCACAATATGTTTCCAGGAATACAAATGACAGACAACATCAAGATGAGGTAAGGATATGGGAAACCAGGGACTCTTAAGCACTGGAAGGAGTGTAGACTGAATAGTACAAAGACTTTGCCTTTTCTATTAAAATTTAACATAATTATAAGATACAATAAACTCTGTTGGATGCCTATGTACGTTTTCTAAGACACATGCATCATGATGGTCGTTGCAGAATCTTTTATTAAAGTCAAAAAGTAGAAACAAATTTCTATAAACATTAGAATGATTGAATAAAGTGTGTTTTCTTTCTACAATGCAACACTAAAGCATGGAGAATTAACAAATTATTACTGTACAAAAATACATGAATGGATCTCACAACCATGTCACATTAAAACAAAAAAGAGAGTGGTGGGAGGGACATACAAAAGAGCACGTTCTATATAATTCAAATGATAAACAGTTCAAAACAAGCAAACTAATTTTATTTTTTAGATCTCAGAATAGTTTGTCCTTGAGGGTAGTAAATAGGAAGGGGCAGAGGGACATTTTTGAGATTCTGATAAAATTCCATTTCTCTATTTATGTACTGTTTACAAAGATGTGTTCACTTCATCATAATTAATTGATATTACATTTATTAGGATCTGTCTAGTTTTATTCTCTGCATGTTGTACTTCCATAAAAAGTTTCTAAAAGTGCTATTATCAAGGTATAATAATATACCTGAAGCTTGAATCATGGGCTTGCTAAGGAGATGGTATGCCTAGTAAATTTCTCTACTTTATAGTAAGGACTCAGAAATGCTCTAAGGTTACTACAGCCCTGATAAGTTATTTGCCTTGATAAGAAAGCAGAAGATTAACTGGTGTATCCGTCAATATTGAGTAAGGCCCAAGAGAATGACAAATAGAGATGTTTCAAAAGAACTGATAAGATCCTCACTCTGATCTGGAAGTTTCTTTTGTAACTGGGCACCTCCTTAAAAACCTCAAGTTCAGGGAATCACATACCTTGGATTGCAGTTGTCACCATATCCTTAGGTCTGCTGGAATATTTTGGATACATCATCATCAACATGTACAATTTCTCACAAGGATGATTTGAATGTATTGCAATGGAATAGTAATATAGCCATGGAATGTGCATTTAAGTATAAAGTATAAAATGAATCTTAAAATGTAAAATTAAAATGTGAAATATCTTCAAGAGATAAGTTGCATTTGCAAAAAGATATAACTGACTGCTCTGAGTGGCAGCAGGCCTAACTGTTTCAAACCATGTGTATAATTAATGTATGTCTTTTAGAACACTTAATTCCTGTAGTTCTAATTTTTATGAAACAATGTAGTTTCTGCAGGCTCTTTGCATGGAGACAAAGAGGAGAAAAATTGTCCATGTACTCCCTGCTACAGTAAAAGTCAAAGGCTAATATAGAATTTTCTATATAATGGGTGAGAAACAGATGATTATGTTGGTTGTCAGTTAAAGAAAGACAATCTATGGCATTATACTGTAATCTGGCCATAGACAATTCATAGGTGGATTCTAGTCAGTGGTTATGGGTAACAGGAAAAGGTCTACTCCTTTAAATCAAAAGTTTTCAGAAGTGCAGTCAATTGTTCAGGTTCCAGGTCAAGGAGACTGTGACTTAAAAATAGGACTTTTTGGAGAACAGGAGGGCTGGATATAACCAGGAAGGAACCACACCAGTCAGAAGGTTTGAAGAAGAGAAGGACAGAAAGTGACATTTATGTTGTATAAGAACTTTTGGAGCACTTTTGTGTACATTCAGTATCAGAAGAAAGGCGGGAAATTAACTTCTAATATCACTCATGTATTGAGAATTGGCTTCCTGAACAAGGTTGTTACAGACCCTGGGTGTGGGGGCCACAGCAGGGCAGGAAGTTCTCATGACCGGATGGGAAGAAATAAAACAGTAGTAGACAGGCGTAAGCAGGCATACACACACACACACACACACACACACACACACACACACACACCCCACAATCATTTCTATAAAATTTTAAAGTTATACCTACTAGAATGCAGTTGTTAAAATTGCAGTTACAGACATACCTAGTTTTATTAACCCTCACTGCATTGTGCTTTACGCAATTGAAGGCTTGTGGCAACCTTGCATTGAGCAAGTTTATGGGCACCATTTTTCCAACAACATGGACTTATTTCATGTCTTTGTGTTACATTTTGGGAATTGTTGCAATATTTCAAACTTTTTATTATCCTTTTATTTGTTATGGTGATCTGTGATCAGTGACTTTTAACATTACTATCGTAATGTTTTCAGGCACCATGATCTGATGCTGAAATATAAGATGGCAAAAATAATTTACAATGTGTGTGTTCTGACTGGTCTAACAACTTGCTGGTCCTTCATCTCTCTCCTTCTCCTCAGGCCTCCCTGTTTCCTGTGACAAAATAATATTGAAATTAGGCCAATTAGTAACTCTCCAACAATCTCCAAGTGTTCAAGTAGAAGGAAGAGTTGCATATCTTTCTCTTTAAATAAAAAACTAGACATGATTAAGTTTAGTGATTAAGGTATGTTGAAAGATGATATAGATTGAAGGCTAGAGCTCTTGCACCAATCAGTTAGCCAAATTGTGAATGCAATGGAAAAGTTCTTGAAGGAAATTAAAAATGCTCCTCTAGTAAACACATAAATGATAGGAAAGTGAAACAGTCTTATTGCTGATTTGAAAAAAGTTTGAGTGGTCTGAACAGAAGAACATACCAGCCACAAATAACTCCTCAACTATATGAAGGCTATGAGAGGTAGTAAGCTGCAGAAGAAAAGGTGCAACTGAGGAGAGGTTGGCTGGTGAAATTTAAGGAAAGAAGTGATCTTCATAACATAAAAGTGTAAGGTGAAGTAGCCAAGGCTGATGTAGAAGCTTCAGCAAGATATTTAGAAGATTTAGCTGAGATAATGGATGAAAATCATTACACTAAAGAACAAATTTTCAATGAAGATGAAATAGTCTCATGTTGGAAGAAGATGGCATGTAGGACTTCCATAGCTAGAGAGAAGTGAATGCCTGGCATCAAAGCTTCAAAGAGCAGACTAACTCTTGTTAGGAACTAGTGCAGCTGGTGGCTTAATTGGCTTTAAGTTGAAGCCAATATTCATTTACCATTCCAAAAATCCTGGGACTCTTGAGAATTATGCTAAATCTACTCTGCCTGTGCTCTATAGATGGAACACCAAAGCCTGGATGACAGAACATCTGTGTGCAGCCTGGCTTAGTGAAGATTTTAAGCCCACTGATTTTAAGCTCAGAAAAAAACAAACAAACAAACAAACAAAAAATACTATTACTTTCAAAGTATTACTGCCCACTGACAACACACGTGGTCACCCAAGAGCTCCGATGGAGGTATATAATGAGAATAATGTTGTTTTCATGTTGGCTAACACGACATTTCTTCTGCAGCCCATGGATCAAGAAGTAATTTTGACCTTTAAGTCTTATTACTTAAGAAATCTTTCATAAAGCTATAGCTTCCATGGGTAGTGATTCTTCTCATGGATCTGGGCAAAGTAAATTGAAAACCTTCTGGAAAGGATTCACCACTCTAGATGCTATTCAAAAATGTCTATGATTTATGGGAGGAGGTGAAATATCCACATTAACAGGAGTTTGGAAGAGATTCAAGATTTCAGTGGTGGAAGTTACTGCGGATTTGGTGGAAATAGCAAGATAAATTAAAATTACAAGTGGAGCCTGAATTTGTGAATTGCTGCATTCTCATAATCAAGTTTTAATGGGCAAACGGTTGATTCTTATGAATGAACAAAGAAAGTGTTTTTTTGATATAGAAACTACTCCTGGTGAAGTTTCTGTGAACATTGTTGAAATGACAAAAAAGGATTTTGTATATTATATAAACTTAGTTGATAAAGCAGAGACAAGGTTGGCAGGGATTGCCTTCAATTTTGAAAGGCATTCTACTGCAGATAAAATGCTACCAAACAGTGTTTTATGCTACAGAGAAATCGTTTGTGAAAGCAAGAGTTAATCAATGTGGCAAACTTCATTGTTGTCTCATTTCTAAAAATTGCCATAGCCACCCCAACCTTCAGTAACCACAACCCTGATCAGTCAGCACTCATCCATCTCAAGGCAAGACCCTCCGCCAGCTAAAAAGATGAGGACTCAATGCATACTCAAATAATTGTTACCATTTCTTTAGCAATAAAATATTTTTAATTATGGTTTATATAGATTGCTTTTTCTAGACATAATGCTATTGTACACTTAATGACTCCAGTATAGTGCAAACATAACTTTTATATGCATCAAGAAGACAAAAAATTTGTGTGCCTTGCTCTGTTCCAATACTTGCTTTACTGTGATGGTCCAGAACCTGAAAATGTGCCACAAGATGTCAGAGTTATGCATGTATGCCAGTATGAATTAACTTATTCATATTTTATTTAGAGCATTGCCATTGTCTTACATCAATCTTCCTTCTATCCCATGTTTTTTAATGTCTCTGACAATTTCAAAATGCTAATGCTTCATCCAAAGCAAGCTAAATTTTCTTTGAGTGCACTTTGTGCTCTTTTATTCTAAAAAGCTAACAGATAAAACAACATTCTGTGTATTACTTGAAAAAATAAGGATGCTAATAAATAAACATCTTATTTTTTTCGTCCCTAGACAATGTTAATAGCAGCTTGAAAGAAAAGCAGCCTGAAGAACCACAACACAAAATTAAACTCATTGGTAAGACCAGATGTGGTTACAAGGTCACAATAAGTCTCTGAGAAATCTTGATCAGAAAGCTCACGCGCTTCCAAAAGGAGTCCAGCTGTTGCAATGTCAGTACTTCAATATATCTGGTCACAGGATGGGTACAAACAGCAAGAAAGGAGAATTTCACATGTAAACTCAGAAAATGTTTAATTGTATTCCCTTCCCTGTTTCCTGGGGACCTAAAGTAACTTCTGCTGCTGTGGATACTTACATTCAAATGAATGTTCATGAGTAATGTTTCTCTTTTAGCCTATCCAAAGCAAATGCATTTCCTGGAGGGTAGCTTTTGCCATTTAATATCACTGGCTTCTGCTTTGAAATCTAATGACTCAAGGATCACTGTTGTCATATTAGGAGATTTAAGTCCAACACTAATTCTCCAGTTAATTAACTATTTGAATCACAGATTCACTTAACCTCTGAATTTTCTTCTCTCTAAATTCATGATCTTTGGGCTTCTGAAAATAATAGCCCACTGAATTTTTAAAAATATGCAGTAGCAGCATATATTTTTAACTTTTATTGTTAAGGACACTTAAATCAACCAATATCTGGGATTATTAGTTTAGGTTCATGTTTACCTCATAATTTGTTACATTATACCCATGTCAGGCCATAGATCAAAAAGCAATCTACCACAGTCAAGTCAGCTTTATAGATGGTTTTCACATTTGACTTGCAGAAATGCTTCTAGTTATTCACTTGTAACTTCAGTAGTAGCACAGAATTACTGTATTAGCCATCGGCTTCCCTTTATTTTGCTATTCTTGTGCTGAAGTAAACAGAGATTGGTTAGGTGAAGGAGCTGGCAGGAGTGAGAGAGAGAGAGAGATCTTCAATTTGAATGAAAGCATAATTTCACCTTTTAAAATTTTATCTTTTGAAATTTACAAATAAATAGCTATACATATTCATGGGGTACATAGTGATGTTTTGATACGTATAATGTACAGCGATCAGAGGTTACTTAACATATCCATTATCTCAGACATTTATAATTGTTTGTGTTGGGAACATCCAATATCCTGCTTCTGGCTATTTGAAACTACATAATATACTTTTGTTAATTACAGTCATCCTACAGTGCTAGAGAACACCAGAATTTATTCCTCCTAACTAGCTGCAATTTTGTATCCTTTAGCAATTTTTTCCCGGTGCCCCCACTTCTTCGTACCCTTCCTAACCTCTGAAATCCTCCCACAGATGGACTTTTTATATGGATGAAATCAACTTTGTTTAGCTTCCACGCATTAGTGAGAACATGTGGTGTCTAATTGGCTTAAAACTTGGCCTTCAAATAGACTTAGGGTAAAATGATCTGTAAAAGCAAAATTATTAGATTTTTGACATGATAAAAGTAAATGTTACTGATGCAGGATTTTTCTTGGCCCGTTTGCCAGTCTCATGGCAGAGGCACCCCATCTACCCAACCCACCATGTTCAACCCCTTGTGGGAGGAAGCATGTGAGTGTTCCTGTGTGGCCCACGGCCAGACCAGGCATGTCACCTTGAGGGGAACACAGCAGCACCCATGTGAGGGTGCCCATGATCCCAAAGCCCGAGGGGGCTATTACAGTGCTCCTTTAGTTTCACTGTCCACACACACTGGTGTGTTAACAGCTTGGTTGGCCCCTTGCTTCATCGTGTGGGGCAGCTGCCCTCTGCCAGTGAGGGCAAAGGGTCAGTGTGACAGCCTTTCTGGGTACCCACACTCAGAGGGTCCTGAGTCCTTGTTTGGACGGCTGAAGGATGGTGAAGGTGGAGAATTTTAATGAGCAATGAAAACCGCTCTCAGCAGAGAGGGGAGCTAGGGAGGGGATGGGAAGGGCAAATTGTCTTCCCTGAAGTTCGGCCGTCTACCCCTCTACCAACTGAGTTTGAGGACTTTATAGGCACAAGATGGAGAGTGAGTGCTGATAGGTTTGTGAGTATGCAAAAAAGGTTAAAGCAAAGACACCACTCAAAGGTGGGCATGACAGTGTAGAAAACCAATTAGAAAAGGGTAGATATATGTAAAACAGGGTAAAGGTAGGGATCAATCAGAGGAAAGTGCACCAAACGGGAGACAAGTTCTCAATCTGGTCCAAGGATTTAACTTGTAGCTTGGCTTTCAGGCTTTAAACTGTCTTTGGCCTGGAGGTGGGGCTTCACCGGGTACCCACCCCATCTGCATAGGCATTTAGCTGGCTCCTGTTGCTATCAATACTATTATAATTTTGTTTGCCATCACTTTTATTTTTGCCATCACTTTTATTTTCTGGAATATGAAAGTGACAAATTCATTCAGCAAGTAGTACACACAATATCTACTGTGTGTCAGGCACAGTTGCTGATGAGAAAGTATGCCACAATAAAAAGTTGTCATGCTGAGATTTAAAAAAACAAAGATATATTTAAAATTGTCCTTTTCGTTATATTGTTAAAGTCTCATGGATGTGATAGTTCTAATACATTTCCATTATACCTATGTATTTAAGAAACGTAGTAAATAAACTCAGAGTTGTTTTTAAAAATGGCTCCACAGTAAGTAAATCTTCTAAACTTATAATATTGAAAACTATTTCTTATTTCCTCAGCAACAATGTGTAATAAAATGTGTGATTCTGTTAAAGACAACTGTTTACATTGATCATCCTAACTAGACTGCAAGCGTTAGGAGATCAGGAGAAACTGATGCTTGCATATATTTTTACCCAGTTTCTAGGCTATTTATAGTCACATAGTAGGTGCTTATAATTTGTTATTGTTGTTGGACACATGACCTTTTAATGTTAATCTTTGAAACTTCAGAACCTTTTGATCTTTCAGCTACTCTATCATGTAATATTTTTTTCTCTCCCTGCTGTATTATGAATTCTATCACATGTCATACCTCATGTTTCCTAACACAGTTTACTTTGATCTATTCATCCTGTCTCTTTTAAGGGCAATTTTAAAGCACATGGTAACTTAATAGAAAAGTTCAAAATATTTTGAATTGTAATCCCTCCCTAGGTGTTCTATTCAGACTTTTAAACAACCGTCTGTAAAATGGTTATAAACATATATTCTTGATACACCAGCAGGGAGCACATGTATATATTTTTGAATTGTAATGCAATAAGAAGTAAAATGAAAGGATTTAATAATATTCTTCAAATTGTTTCATGGGCACATTGCCAAAATGCTTAAGCAAATGGCTTTTTGTATCCTTTTCTAGTGAGTCAATATTAGTAATTTTCATAAAAGCATCTTACACAGTCAAGAGAGTCATGAAAGCATTTTTCCCATGAACAGAATGAGCTTATGTGGAATATTGATTCTTCATGTCAAACACAGCTGGAGAGTTTCACCAGTAATTCTGGATCTGGCACACAAAATAGCTTCACTATTCCCTATATCTATTGAATTAGAGGAAGATTGGTTAATACATAACTTTAAAGATGCACCCAAATGCAGAGTCCATACATCACCAAAAGAAATGGACAGGATGGTATTAATCATGTTCTGAAATATGCCACTGAGGACAAATCAAAGTTGTCTTCCTATTTCAATGATTTGCCAAGAACAATAATCCACTTCTAACAAGCCAGGTCACTGTTTCGTTCCCTTGGTTCCACTGCAGATGACTGCAGAACACACCATTCTCTGTGATGGGATTAGGCATCTGTTACAAACAGATGGGCTACCCCAAGTAACGCATAACAGGTAATAGCAAAACAGAATGGATATTCCCCAATTCTCAGAGTTGATTTAGTTGGATGTTCCTCCTAAGAATATGTTGCTTAATTTTGTGGTAGTTTATGGCATTTCAGACAGTTGTCATGCTTCTGGGGACAGTTTGGTGATTCTTAATGCTTGGAGGCACATCAGAATTTCTTGATTTTTGGTTTATATTTTGTCTTCAGATTTTCCTTAATGTTTGCCTAAATCATAATCATTAACTTACATCTTACAGGCTTTTTTTTTTTTTCATGAATGAGCTATTTACCTTTTTCTTCAGATTTCCAAAGCTTATATTTCTTTGAGACTTACAAACAATAAAGAAGTGAGACATTCCTTTATGATATTTTTCTGGCATTTTCAGGCTTTAGCTTAGATGTTGCATAATTTCATACCTTCATAATTAAAATCCTAACACCACACTTTCAATTGAAAGCTACTAAATCAATTGCCATATTGTATATAAGTATCACCACTAGCAAAGCATTAGGGGTTTTGGAATTAACAATTTAAAATGACTTTGCAAATGTATAAGGTACGGAGTTCACTTTGTACTTCTATGTTAATAAAATGCAGAACTGAATTTTCTATAAAAGCAGAAGGATATGAGTGGCATTCTTTATGTTATCTAGAAAAGCACTTCCTAAAGATTTTACAGTATATGAGCTTGAAGAAGAAAAACAGATATGCACTTTTCTCTGGCCTTCAAAGTTGAGGGTCATCTATTACCACTGATAAAATACAGCATTGTGACTATCAATGGATTATCGCAATTCCTTTCACACTATCCTGTTTCATTTTTACTGAATATTTACCATTATTTAGAGTCATGTAAAGATAAAATTTCAGTGTGGGAAGGTAAAGAGCATGAATATTAAACAACATGTTCTGTTGCTGCCAAATTCCAAATTCCCAGTAACAACCCACTCTGAGGTAGAGTAGAATGGTGACAATTGTGTTACCATATGACAATCTGTCACTTTATGGGAAATAGAAGATGTTATTTTCAATGTACAATTTCATAAACATTTCATGTATTGACCTTAGAAAAAACACATAAAGTTTATCTTTTCCTTGACACTGTAACAACAAAACTACATTTAATTGGATATATTTAGACTTGTGAATTTTGCTTCATTAAAAAAATAGTAAAAGAAAGTAGTTGTGACATATTTGGTTGCAGAGAAGTATGTATATTTTCTTAACTGTTGATACTTTACACTTTGGACTTTGCTAAGATACAAGTTCTAAATGAATGTATTGAATTCATTGAGCAAAGGGTTTAGGATGACAAATGAAAATCTATATTTTTGATTTAATATATTAATATATATGTTTTATAAACAGCTTATATGATTTTAACTTCCGTTGTTTACAAGTATACAAAAGTAACTTTTCAGAGGGCAGAAATAAAGGGTAAAGGGTTTCTCTAAGTTTAAGCCCTTACATAATAAACAACACTGTAACATTTATTATATGCCACACACTGCTCTGTGCAATTTTACATAAATTTGCTATTTTATTTTATCCACAATAGTCCTCCAGGATTGTTATTTATCAGTTATTTGATAATGGATAATGTTATCTTCACCTTTAAAGGTAAGGCAATGAGGCAAACAGGTGACTTACCCAAGGTAATACAGCAGTTAAGCAACAAGACTAACTTGTGAATGAAGGCAGCTTGATCCCACAGCCTGCTCTATGCCACGTCATCTATTCTTGTAGTTCTCTGTGATAACATCCTGTGTTTTATTTCTGTCCATTTTTTTAAAGATATTGCTATGGGTTTAACTGAGTCTGCCAAAAAAATATGAAAGATATGTTAAAAGCCTAGGGTTGCATTGGAGTAGGATTGGCTCTTAATCTTATATGAGTGATGTCCTTATGAGAAGAAGAGAGACAGACCCAGGAACACACAAGGAGAGAAATGACCATGTTACAACAGAGGCAGAAATTGGAGTAATGCATCTACAAGCCAAGGATTACTGTCAAATACCAGCAGCTAGAAGAGACAAAGAATAATTCTTTCCTAGTTCTGGAGTCTAGAAGTCAAAAATCTAAGTGTCTGTCAACAAACTTCAACGCAGTTTGTGGTGCTTTCAAATGGCAATCATAGAAAACTGTTTATAGTGACTATATTGATACTAAAGAAACAAGGGAAGAAAACTGTGATAAAAAGATAGGCAAGTGTAATTTTCAGAATGTTGGACCTTAAATTTGGGCAGAGACCTAGATAAAGGCTTTGTGACTTTCAAGGAACATGTGCTTCTTTCTCTGATATTGTCTAAATGATGAAGACACAATTCAGTTTTGAAAATAAACTTAAGTTTCTGGATATTCTTTGCTGAACCATTTAGGTACGTGATGCACCCCTACATATGTATACTGGAAATACTAAGAATGGAGATTGCATGTGCTCTTTTTGATTGGTATCTGCCCTCAATGTCTAGTAGAGGGCTCTATTCAGGCCGGATTTCATTGTAAATATGATACTATTACTGGTGCTGCTAATGTTACAATTCAGGATTACCTATAAAACGTTTCTAAGTTTCTCTCAGCAAAAAAAATGATGCACTGCTTTTTTGTTGTTTGGTTGTTTTGTTTTTTGTTTGTTTGTTTATTTGCGGTAGGCTGCAACAAACTTGGTTAAATTTTGACATGGAGGGGGACATGGAGAAAGATTGTTATGGATGATGATAGACTTGTTCTACACTTCCTTCTTTTGGGCCAAGATGGACTCTATGTCATTGCTTATATATCTTTCTACTTTATAGTATAGCATTAAATACTTTTCTTGTAAGAACTGGAAAAAAGGCAAGCAAGTTCCCACTCACGATATTATACTAGTATTGCATCAGCAAGTGCAACAGGGCAAAAAAATGCTAAAAGAAATCAATAAAGAACTTAAACACAATAATTATGGATTGGCATATTCAATAGTGTTGTCTATTTACTTCCAAAATGATTGAACATAACTTAATTCAAAACCCAGCAAGTAGCTGGGCTCAGTGGCTCATTCCTATAATCCTAGCAGTTTGGGAGTTTGAGGTAGTAGGATTGTTTGAGTCCAGGAGTTTGAAACCAGCCTGGGCAACATAGCAAGATCCCTGTCTCTATAAACTAGCCGGGCGAGGTGGCGGGCACCTGTAGTCCCAGCTACTCCGGAGGCTGAGGCAGGAGAATGGCGTAAACCCGGGAGGCGGAGCTTGCAGTGAGCTGAGATCCGGCCACTGCACTCCAGCCTGGGCGACAGAGCAAGACTCCGTCTCAAAAAAAATAAAAAAATAAAAAAATAATTAAAAAATAAAAAAATTAGCCAGGCAAGGCGGTGCATACCTGTAGTTCTAACTACTCAGAAGGCTGAAGCAGGAGGATGGCTTCAGTCCAGAAGTTTGGGTCAGCAGTGAACGATGATCATGCCATTGCACTCCATCCTGAGCAACACAGCAAGAGATTGTCTCCAAAAATAAAGAAATCAGAAATTAAGAAACCCAGCAAGCTTCTTTGTAGAAACTGATATGTTGATTTTTAAAAATTGTTTGAAATGCAAATGATGGAGAACAGCCAAAATTGTCTTAAAATAAAGTTAAAGGACTCAGACTACATGATTTCAAGATTTCCTATAATGCTAGAGTAATAAAGACAATTTTTATTAGGACAAGGAAGGAAAACAGAACAATAGAACAGAATACAGTATACAGAAATAGACTCAAACATATATATTATTTTTATAAAATTTACTAAGGCAATTCAACAGTAAAAGGGGCATCATTTCAAGAAATAGTTTTGGAACACCTGGATATCTGTATATAAAAGTTAGAGAATCTTATCCTCTAATTTCCTTCAAAGGCAAAAATTTAGAAGTCATGCAAAGACTTGCATGAATTGAAAACTATAGAGTTTCTATAAGAAAACTGCCAAATATGTTTGTGTACTTTGGGTAGACATAGTTTTCTTAGTCTCACAAAAGGACTAACAATTAAATAAGAAAACTTGATCAGCTGGAAAGCATCAAAACTGAAATATCTGCTGATGTCATATTAGCAAATGAATAGGCTAGCCGATGAGTGAGATAAAATATTTACATTGCATATTTGACTAAATACTCAGATCGTAAATACACAAAGACATTCTTCATGTCAACAACAAAAAAGCAACAAAAGTTATAAATTGGTATAAGATTGATCAGATCCAGCCTGATCTGTCCCTCTGTTGGAGGCCTGGGAACTCAGGCTAGTGTCACAGTTCTCCCTGGCTTGGTCCAATATAGACAGGGGTGGCCAACAGTGGGCAATGGCTACAAGGGAGCAGGACATCCAGGTGAGTGGTGTCCAGTGATTACTCTGTGCCAGGATGACTGAGGCACTCAGTCTCTACCTCGCTATGTCCCTAGATTTTTTCTGAGGGCAAACAAGGCAAAGAGCCATGGGGCTCTGGGTATGGCTGGCCATAGGCCCTGAGACTTCTGGAAGAGTGGTACGTCCTGCCTGCACTGTTTTCTCTGTAGCACCTGGCAAGTTTGTTTGCCATACATGGATGATCTGTGGCACATTTCCCAATGACATGCCATCATGCCTAGTTGTCTTCCCAGCATGGTAGCCTCCATTGTTACCCACCACATAGTCACCATCAAAATCAGGTTAATTGGGCAGAACTTGCTGGAACCATCCTGCAGAGGGATCTTCCATGTGTTTTGAACTATTTATTAAGAAGAAGCATTCCTGAAACATTGCCAGGGGTCATCATTCTCTGTTTTAGATGCTCTCCCAGTCTTCACTGGTTCTCTTCTAGCTTACCTGGAGAAAATCAAGAATGGATCCTGAGATTACTTCTCTAAACTTTAGAACGTTCTTAATGACTGTCTGACTGGTGGGAAGACCCAGACCTCCTCTTTTCTCTTTGACGCACCGTGAAGAAAATGATGTAGACTCGGAGCCCTCCCCTATATTCTCCTCTAAGGTGGAGTTAGAGGCTCATGTATCAGGAGCAGTAGACTACTTTCTACAGATTGTGAAGGATCAAGGAGTTTTGGGGCTCTGGACTGGGTTGACAGTCCACTTGCTGGAGGTAGTTCCACACTTCAGAGTTGTTTAACTCCTTTGAATTCTGAAAAAAAACAACAACAACAACAACAACAACAAAACAGCAACAACAACAAAAAAAAACCCCTATTTTCAACCTAATAGCTACATTGTGTCTGCTCTTCTACAAAACTGGAAAACTAGTCTAAAACTTTTACTCTATAAAATGAGTGGAGTTAGAAGTCCACAGATTAAAGTGTGTTACCATCTTAGATAAATGTAACCTTGCAATTGGGTATATCTACAGGAGACTAGAGGGTGGGTATTCCTATATGCTGCTCTTGAAAATGAGAAGGTTCAGACTTATTAGATCTCCAGACTAACGTCCTGTAAACACTTATGCCATGGGAAAGTTTTCCAGCACTCGCTCTCATGGTGATATTCCAACAAATTTTATAACTAATGCTTAGCAGTAATAGAACCTATAGTGTTCCTTATGGATAGAGACCAGATACTGATGAAAGAACTTTGCCATAACATCTAAAAGCAGCATGTGGTTGAAGCAGAAGTAGAAGACCTTCCACACTTTATTATAAGGACATGGTCACTGTCAATGCAAAACCTGCACTATCCAATGTAGGTTTTCTTTCATATGACTTGACCCAGAACTTCCTAATACAATTGTTCTTAAATTTGTGATCTTTATTGGCTTCTGAATGTAAATATCAGGGTATTAATTACACTGTATTAAAACTATGTAAAACCTTTTAGCACTTAAAATTTTAGAACCATCCTTTATCTAGATTTGAAGCATCCAGGCTTAGACTCTTGCATTTCCCAAAAGCAGCTTTACTGTGCCTGGTTAGTTGTGTCCCCAAGACCATCTTCTGATTGATTTGCATTCATCAGTTATGTACAATTGAAGTGACCTAATTTCTCTCTATTTTTAAGTTGCTTTGTATTCTATCCCCACAATGCATCATTTGGATAATATAAGTTATTCTCACAAATCCTGGTACATTAGAAAGATTCAAATAGAACTTCTGAATCATGTACCAAAAAAGCAAAAGATAAAAAATTAAAAAAAGAACTAAATAAAAATATTTCAAGTTAATAATTGGTACTGGCGTTTTGATAAAATAAATTTCAGGATTCTTTCACCTTGTGATTCTAAACAGGTTATAAAATGCTACCTTTTAAATGGGGGCTAATCTAGGTATTTAAAAATCTTAATCAGCATCAAATTTTGTGTTCATTTATTCTTTTAAAATATGTGTGGGTGTATGCATATTTGATTGAAGGTTTTGCTATCTTTTTATTATTATTATTGTACTTTAAGTTCTAGGGTGCATGTGCACAACGTGCAGGTTTGTTACATATGTATACTTGTGCCATGTTGGTGTGCTGCACCCATCAACTCGTCAGCACCCATCAACTCGTCATTTATATCAAGTATGACTCCCAATGCCATCCCTCCCCCCGCCCCCATCCCCATAATAGGCCCCAGTGTGTGATGTTCCCCTTCCTGTGTCCAAGTGATATCATTGTTCAGTTCCCACTTATGAGTGAGAACATGTGGTGTTTGGTTTTCTGTTCTTGCGATAGTTTGCTGAGAATGATGGTTTCCAGCTGCATCCATGTCCCTACAAAGGACACAAACTCATCCTTTTTTATGGCTGCATAGTATTCCATGGTGTATATATGTGCCACATTTTCTTAATCCAGTCTGTCACTGATGGACATTTGGGTTGATTCCAAGTCTTTGCTATTGTGAATAGTGCTGCAATAAACATACGTGTGCATGTGTCTTTATAGCAGCATGATTTATAATCCTTTGGGTATATACCCAGTAATGGGATGGCTGGGTCATATGGTACATCTAGTTCTAGATCCTTGAGGAATCGCCATACTGTTTTCCATAATGGTTGAACTAGTTTACAGTCCCACCAACAGTGTAAAAGTGTTCCTATTTCTCCACATCCTCTCCAGCACCTGTTGTTTCCTGAGTTTTTAATGATTGCCATTCTAACTGGTGTGAGATGGTATCTCATTGTGGTTTTGATTTGCATTTCTCTGATGGCCAGTGATGACGAGCATTTTTTTATGTGTCTATTGGCTGCATGCATGTCTTCTTTTGAGAACTGTCTGTTCATATCCTTTGCACACTTTTTGATGGGTTTGTTTTT
Source organism: Macaca thibetana thibetana (assembly GCF_024542745.1). Classification (NCBI taxonomy): domain Eukaryota; kingdom Metazoa; phylum Chordata; class Mammalia; order Primates; family Cercopithecidae; genus Macaca; species Macaca thibetana. The sequence continues at coordinate 61,844,545 of NC_065585.1, forward strand.
TTCTTGTAAATTTGTTTGAGTTCTTTGTAGGTTCTGGATATTAGCCCTTTGTCAGATGAGTAGATTGCAAAAATTTTCTCCCATTCTGTAGGTTGCCTGTTCACTCTGATGGTAGTTTCTTTTGCTGTGCAGAAGCTCATTAGTTTAATTAGATCCCATTTGTCAATTTTGGTTTTGTTTCCGTTGCTTTTGGTGTTTTAGACATGAAGTCCTTGCCCATGCCTATGTCCTGAATGGCATTACCTAGGTTTTCTTCTAGGGTTATTATGGTATTAGGTCTAACATTTAAGTCTCTAATCCATCTTGAATTAATTTTCGTATAAGGAGTAAAGAAAGGATCCAGTTTCAGCTTTCTACTTATGGCTAGCCAATTTTCCCAGCACCATTTATTAAATAGGGAATCCTTTCCCCATTTCTTGTTTTTCTCAGGTTTGTCAAAGATCAGATGGCTGTAGATGTGTAGTATTATTTCTGAGGACTCTGTTCTGTTCCATTGGTCTATATCTCTGTTTTGGTACCAGTACCATGCTGTTTTGGTTACTGTAGGCTTGTAGAAGAGTTTGAAGTCAGGTAGCATGATGCCTCCAGCTTTCTTCTTTTGACTTAAGATTGTCTTGGCAATGAGGGGTCTTTTTTGGTTCCATATGAACTTTCAAGCAGTTTTTTTCCAATTCTGTGAAGAAAGTCATTAGTAGCTTGATGGGGATGCATTGAATCTATAAATAACCTTGGGCAGTATGGCCATTTTCATGATATTGATTCTTCCTATCCATGAGCATGGTATGTTCTTCCATTTGTTTGTGTCCTCTTTTATTTCACGGAGCAGTGGTTTGTAGTTCTCCTTGAAGAGGTCCTTTACATCCCTTGTAAGCTGGATTCCTAGGTATTTTATTCTCTTTGAAGCTATTGTGAATGGAAGTTCATTCATGATTTGATTCTCTGTTTATCTGTTACTGGTGTATAGGAATGCTTGTGATTTTTGCACATTGATTTTGTATCCTGAGACTTTGCTGAAGTTGCTTATCAGCTTAAGGAGATTTTGGACTGAGATGATGGGGTTTTCTAAATATGCAATCATGTCATCTGCAAACAGGGACAATTTGACTTCTTCTTTTCCTAACTTAATACCCTTTATTTCTTTCTTTTGCCTGATTACCCTGGCCAGAACTTCCAACACTGTGTTGAATAGGAGTGGTAAGAGAGGGCATCCCTGTCTTGTGCCAGTTTTCAAAGGGAATGCTTCCAGTTTTTGCCCATTCAGTATCGTATTGGCCGTGGGTTTGTCATAAATAGCTCTTATTATTTTGAGATACGTTCCATCAATACCAAATTTATTGAGAGTTTTTAACATGAAGGGCTGTTGAATTTTGTCAAAGGCCTTTTCTGCATCTATTGAGATAATCATGTGGTTCTTGTCTTTGGTTCTGTTTATATGCTGGATTACGTTTATTAATTTGCATATGTTGAACCAGCCTTGCATCCCCGGGATGAAGCCCACTTGATCATGGTGGATAAGCTTTTTGATATGCTGCTGGATTCGGTTTGCCAGTATTTTATTGAGGATTTTTGTATCGATGTTCATCAGGGATATTGGTCTAAAATTCTCTTTTTTTGTTGTGTCTCTGCCAGGCTTTGGTATCAGGATAATGTTGGCCTCATAAAATGAGTTAGGGAGGATTTCCTCTTTTTCTATTGATTGGAATAGTGTCAGAAGGAATGGTACCAACTCCTCCTTGTACCTCTGGTAGAATTTGGCTGTGAATCCGTCTGGTCCTGGACATTTTTTTGGCTGGTAGGCTATTAATTATTGCCTCAATTTCAGAGCCTGCTATTGATCTATTCAGGGATTCAACTTCTTCCTGGTTTAGTCTTGGAAGAGTGTAAGTGTCCAGGAAATTACCATTTCTTCTAGATTTTCTAGTTTGTTTGTGTAGAGGTGTTTATAGTATTCTCTGATGGTAGTTTGTATTTCTGTGGGGTCAGTGGTGATATCCCCTTTATCATTTTTATTGCACCTATTTGATTCTTCTCTCTTTTTTCTTTATGAGTCTTGCTAGCAGTCTGTCAATTTTGTTGATATTTTCAAAAAAAAAACAGCTCCTGGATTCATTGGATTTTTTTGGAGGATTTTTTGTGTCTCTATCTCCTTCAGTTCCTCTCTGATATTAGTCATTTCTTGACTTCTGCTAGCTTTTGAATGTGTTTGCTCTTGTTTCTCTAGTTCTTTTAATTGTGTTGTTAGGATGTCAATTTTGGATCTTTCCAGCTTTCTCTTGTGGGCATTTAGTGCTACAAATTTTCCTCTACACACTGCTTTAAATGTGTCCCAGAGATTCTGGTATGTTGTATCTTTGTTCTCATTGGTTTCAAAGAACATCTTTATTTCTGCCTTCATTTTGTTATGTATCCAGTAGTCTTTCAGGAGCAGGTTGTTCAGTTTCCATGTAGTTGAGCAATTTTGATTGAGTTTCTTAATCCTGAGTTCTAGTTTGATTGCACTGTGGTCTGAGAGACAGTTTGTTATAATTTCTGTTCTTTTACATTGGCTGAGGAGTGCTTTACTTCCAACTATGTGGTGAATTTTGGAATAAGTGATATGTGGTGCTGAGAAGAATGTATATTCTGTTGATTTGGGGTGAAGAGTTTTGTAGATGTCTATTAGGTCCATTTGGTGCAGAGTTGAGTTCAATTCCTGGATATCCTTGTTAACTTTCTGTCTCGTTGATCTGTCTAATGTTGACAGTGGGGTGTTGAAGTCTCCCATTATTATTTTATGGGAGTCTAAGTCTCTTTGTAAGTCTCTAAGGACTTGCTTTATGAATCTGGGTGCTCCTGTATTGGGTGCATATATATTTAGGATAGTTAGCTCTTCCTGTTGAATTGATCCTTTTACCATTATGTAATGGCCTTCTTTGTCTCTTTTGATCTCTGATGATTTAAAGTCTGTTTTATCAGAGACTAGGATTGTAACCCCTGCTTTTTTTTGTTCATCATTTGCTTGGTGGATCTTCCTCCATCCCTTTATTTTGAGCCTATGTGTGTCTCTGCATGTGAGATGTGTCTCCTGAATACAGCAAACTGATGAGTCTTGACTTTTATCCAATTTGCCAGTCTATGTCTCTTAATTGGACCATTTAGTCTATTTACATTTAAGTTTAATATTGTTATGTGTGAACTTGATCCTGTCATTGTGGTATTAGCTGGTTATTTTGCTCGTTAGTTGATGCAGTTTCTTCCTAGCATCGATGGTCTTTACATTTTGGCATGTTTTTGCAATGGCTGGTACCGGTTTTTCCTTTCCATGTTTAGTGCTTCCTTCAGGGTCTCTTGTAGGGCAGGCCTGGTGGTGACAAAATCTCTAAGCATTTGCTTGTCTATAAAGGATATTATTTCTCCTTCACATATGAAACTTAGTTTGGCTGTATATGAAATTCTGGATTGAAAATTCTTTTCTTTAAGAACATTGAGTATTGACCCCCACTCTCTTCTGGCTTGTAGAGTTTCTGCCGAGAGATCTGCTGTTAGTCTGATGGGCTTCCCTTTGTGGGTAACCCGACTTTTCTCTCTGGCTGCCCTTAACATTTTTTCCTTCATTTCAACTTTGGTGAATCTGACAATTATGTGTCTTGGAGTTGCTCTTCTGGAGGAGTAGCTTTGTGGCATTCTCTGTATTTCCTGGATTTGAATGTTGGCCTGCCTTACTAGGTTGGGGAAGTTCTCCTGGATGATATCCTGATGAATGTTTTCCAACTTGGTTCCATTTTCCCCTTCACTTTCAGGCACCCCGATCAGACATAAATTTGGTGTTTTCACATAATCCCATACTTCTTGGAGGCTTTGTTCATTTCTTTTTCCTCTTTTTTCTCTAGACTTCTCACCTCATTTCCTTCATTTGATCTTCAATCACTGATACTCTTTCTTCCAGTGATCGAGTTGGTTACTGAAGCTTGTGCATTTGTCACGTATTTCTCGTGTCATGGTTTTTATCTCTGTCAGTTCATTTATGGCCTTCTCTGCATTGATTATTCTAGTTATCCATTCTTCCATTTTTTCCCCAACATTTTTAGTTTCTTTGCACTGGGTACGTAGTTCCTCCTTTAGCTCTGAGAAGTTTGATGGACAGAAGCCTTCTTCTCTCAACTCGTCAAAGTCATTCTCCATCCAGCTTTGATCTGTTGCTGGCAATGAGCTGCTCTAGAATGATGAAAATTAAGCAGCCTTACATTACTTAATATTAGCAAGAATTTGACGCAACCAGAAATCTTACATATTGCTTATTGGAACATGAAATAATAACACCTTCCTGGGGGAAATTAGGGTGATTTATTAAAAAGTGAAACATATATCTGGCCAATGATTCAGCAATTACATTAGAAATGTTTTGTCAACAGAATTAAAACATATGTCAACAATAATGTTCGTAGCAGCTTTATATAGTCCAAAAAGAAAAAGAAGAAAAGTCATCAAGAAGAAATTGGTTAAATACATACTTTGATATATTCATTTAATAATAATATGAAAGAATGAATTGCTGATACATAGCAGTAATGTGGCTTAATCTCAAAATTATTATGCTGAGGGAAAAAAAGGTCAGACAGAGAATAATGCATCCTATCCAATTCCATTCTCGAATTATAAAAACAACAGAAATTAATCCATGTGTTAAAAATCACAACGTGGTTGCCTCTTTGGTTACAGGTAGGTCATATTGACTCGAGAGGAGTACAAGAGATCTTTTAGATGATGAAAATGTTATACATCTTTTATTGGGTGGGTGGTGGTTATGTGGGTTTTTACAACTTCAAAGCTCATCAAGTTAAAAACTTAAGACCTGGGCATTTTATTATATAAAAAGTGTGACTCAGTTAAATATCAAATAGCAGAGTAAACTTCTTCCATTTTTTTATTTTAATGCTACACTAGAGCCCAGAGCATGACTTAACAACTCTAAAAGTCAGGTAAAAGTAATTATTTCCCTGGATCCTTAACTGCAAGGGATGACTTTACTAAACAGATAAAGTACAATAGATTTGGTGCTATGGACTTGCCCAGATGAACATCATCCACTTCACGAGTTTGGAATGTCACATGATTACTTTGGAGATTCTGCTTGTGATTCTTTGATTCAGAAGACAAACCTAGAGCTCAAGTACCACTTTACTCAGTTAATGCATATCTTATAACTTGCTTGATTTTGCTGTTCAATATTCTATTAAGTTTTAAAGTATACCCCAAATAAAGAGCTACGAAGGCTTGTTCACCATGTATATATATGGCTTACTTCACTCAGCATTTTAATTAGAAAAGGAAGAAAAAAAAAAGGCTTAGCTTAATTCTGGAAGGGTCCACAGAGACATTAAATAATTTATGCAATTTTTCTGGTGCTGGCACATTATTTTCCAGGCAGGCAAGAGCATCAGTACAGCCAGAAACAGTTCCCAAATGTGACCAGCGAGGCACGTTAGATCTTAAATAACAATCGTGCCCTGCTGTTGGAAAGCCTCCCAAATGTGACCAGCGGGGAACATTAGATCTTAAATAACAACCATGCCTCTCCATTTAGAGAATAAATCAGTGTTTAAAAGAAACCTGTCCATGCAAGTATACTGTGATTAAAATTAAGTGAAATTAAGTGGAGTGTGATTGGATGAATTTTTTTTGGCAGTTTATACAAAATAGCAATTGTTGGTGCAACCAGGCTAAATGTACTTTCTTGAGACATCATGCATGCAAGAAACGTTCTGGCCACTAGCTATCCTAAGGGTTTTTAATTCCACAGTACTTACTGATTTATACTGCAAATGTTATGCAGGTTGGATATATTGAATAAAAGACTACTTTGCATATAATTATTGATTGTTGCTTAATCTAAGCTAAATACAGAGATTTTCTAGGGCTTCACTGCTTCAATTTATGTATTTTTATTGTATATCTAATGTTTACAACAATACCTTCAATTCATATAGATCATTTATTCCGAGGACCTCAAACTTATTAATATGTGATTATCACTATTTTCCCTTTTCAAAAGAATAGTGATCTATAATGTGTATATGAAAAATCTATTTAAATTATCTCAAATCAATGGGAGTATAATTAGAGCCCCTTCCCAAATAGCAGATCTGAGAATACTGCATTGCTTATTGGGTATAAAGTCTATGCAGCTCAAATAAATCTGTAGTTCTAAGCATGAGCAACGTCAAGAGCCTGCAGTGGTAACTGTGCCTAAGTTCCCACCTATAGATGAATATCCACAAAGTCTAAAGAATCATGGACTCCACTCACCTGAAATGCTACAAAGGTAAACATTGTTGTAGAAAAGAATTTTCATGAGGAGTTGAGGACTTTGGAGACTTGATATGTTTGCATGTCTTGACGTGGTACAGTTGATGCTTATCTGAGGAAAGAGCCACCATATCCACCATAGATTTCACCCAATTAAAACTCAGCTAACTAAAGGATAACATTGCCCCATGATAAGTCTGAAGAATAGGATTGGAGCCCAGTATAGATAATTTTGATGTGTGTCCAGTTACAGTGGCTCACACCTGTAATCCCAGCCCTTTGATGGGCCAAGGCTTGCGGATCACTTGAGGCCAGGCGTTCAAGACCAGCCTGGCCAACATGGAAAAACCCTCTCTACTAAAACTAGGTTGGTGCAAATGTAATTGTGGTTTGTGCATTGTTGGAATTTGTCATTTGATATCAGAAATCATTCTTAAATAAATGTGGTTATGTTATACATTAGGTATTTCTCCTAATTCTATCCTTCTCCTATTGCCCTGACAGGCCCCAGTGTGTGATGTTTCCCTCCCTGTGTCCATGTGTTCTCATTGTTAAACTCCCACTGATGAATGAGAACATATGGTGTTTAGTTTTCTGTTCCTGTGTTAGTTTTCTGAGAATGATGGTTTCCAGCTTTACCCATGACCCTGCAAAGGACATGAACTCATCTTTTTTAATGCTTCATAGTAGTCCATGGTGTATATGTCCACATTTGCCTTATCCAATCTATCATTGATGGGCATTTGGGTTGGTTCCAAGTCTTTGCTATTGTGAACAATGCTGCAGTAAACATACGTATGCATGTGTCATTATAATAGAATGATTTATAATCTTTTGGGTATATACCCAGTAATGGGATTGCTGGGTCAAATGGTATTTCTGGTTGTAAATCCTTGAAGAATCACCACACTGTCTTCCACAGTGGTTGAACTAATTTACCCTCCCACCAACAGTGTAAAAGTGTTCTTATTTCTCCATATCCTCTCCAGCATCTGTTGTTTCCTAACTTTTTAATGATTGCCATTCTAACTGACGTGAGATGGTATCTCATTGTGGTTTTGATTTGCATTTTTCTAACACCCAGTGATGATGAACTTTTTTCATATGTTCGTTTGCTGCATAAATGTCTTCTTTTGAAATGTATCTGTTGGTATCCTTCGCCCACTTTTTGATGTGGTTGTTTTTTTCTTGTAAAGTTGTTCATGTTCTTTGTAGATTCTGTATATTAGCCCTTTGTCAGATGGCTAGGTTGCAAAAATTTTCTCCCATTCTGTAGGTTGCCTGTTCACTCTGATGATAGTTCCTTTTGCTGTGCAGAAGCTCTTTAGTTTAATTAGTTTCCATTTGTCAATTTTGGCTTCTGTTACCATTGCTTTTGGTGTTTTAGTCATGAAGACTTTGCCCATGCCTATATCCTGAATGGTATTGCCTGGGTTTTCTTCTAGGGTTTTTATGGTTTTAGGTCATATGTTTAAGTCTTTAATCCATCTTGAGTTAATTTTCATGTAAGGTGTAAGGAAGGGTTCTAGTTTCAGTTTTCTGACATATGGCTCGCCAGTTTTTCCAGCACCATTTATTAAATAGGGAATCCTTTCCCCATTGCTTGTTTCTGTCAGGTTTGTCAAACATCAGATGGTTGTAGATGTGTGGCATTCTTTCTGAGGCCTCTGTTCTGTTCTATTGGTCTATATCTCTGTTTTGGTACCAGTACCATGCTGTTTTGGTTACCAGTTTTGAAGTATAGTTTGAAGTCGGGTAGCATGATGCCTCCAGTTTTGTTCTTTTTGCTCAGGATTTTCTTGGCTATAGGGGCTCTTTTTGGTCCCATATGAAATTTAGAGTAATTTTTTCTAATTCTGTGATGAAAGTCAGTGGTAGCTTGATGGGGATAGCATTGATTCTGTAACTTACTTTGGGCAGTATGGCCATTTTCATGATATTGATTCTTTCTATCCATGAGCATGGAATGTTTTTTTTTCATTTGTTTTTGTCCTCTCTTATTTCCTTGAGCAGTGGCTTGTAGTTCTCTTTGAGGAGGTCCTTCACATCCCTTGTAAGTTGTATTCCTAGGTATTTTATTATCTTTGTAGCAATTATGAATGGGAGTTCACTCATGATTTGGCTCTCTGTTTGTCTACTATTAGTGTATAGGAATGCCTGTGATTTTTGCACATTGACTTTGTATCCTGAGACTTTGTTGAAGTTGCTTATCAGCTTAAGGAAATTTTGGGCTGAGACAATGGGGTATTCTAAATATACAATCATGCCATCTGCTTGTGATTTTTGTATATCAATTTTTGTACCCTGAGACTCTGTTGAAGTTATTTATCAGCTTGAGGAGATTTGGGGCTGAAACAATGGGGTATTCTAAATATACAATCATGTCATCTGCAAACAGAGACAATTTGTCTTCCTCTCTTTCTATTTGAATGCCTTTATTTCTTTCTCTTGCCTGATTGCCCTGGCCAGAACTTCCAATACAATATTAAATAGGAGTAGTGAGAGAGGACATCCTTGTCTTGTGTCAGTTTTCTCTGTCAGTTACAACTGTAGGAGAAGTTGCTGAAAAACTTTATATCCACCATTCTTCAGTCATTCAGCACTTGAAGGAAATTAGAAAGTTAAAAAACTCAATAAGTCAGTGCCTCATGATCTGAAAGCTTCTTGCTTTTGCCCATTCAGTATGACATTGGCTGTGGGTTTGTCATAAATAGCTCTTATTATTTTGAGATACGTTCCATCAATACCTATATATTGAGAGATTTTTTAGCATGAAGGAGTGTTGAATTTTATCAAATGCCTTTTTTTGAGACACAGTCTCACTCTGTTGCCCAGGCTAGAGTGCAGTGGTGTCATCTCTTCTCACTGAGGCCTCTGCCTCCCAGGTTCAAGCAATTCTCCTGCCTCAGACTCCTGAGTAGCTGGGATTACAGGAGACCAGGAGACTGCCACTGCGCCCGGCAATTTTTTTTTTTTTTTTGTATTTTTAGTAGAGATGGGGTTGCGCCTTATTGGTCAGGCTGATCTCGAACTCCTGATCTCAGGTGATCCACCCATCTCGGCCTCCAAAATTGTTGGGATTACAGGTGTGAGACACTGCGCCCAGCAGAGATATTTCTTATTCAAGTTCAAAATGGGTTGTAAAGCAGTAGAGACAACTCGCAACATCAGCAATGCATTTGGCCCAGGAACTGCTAATGAACGTACATTGCAGTGGTGGTTCAAGAAGTTTTACAAAGAAGATAAGAGCCTTGAAGGTGAGGAGTTTGGTGGCTAGCCATGGGAAGTTTACAATGACTAATTAAGAGCAATCATTAAAGCTGATCCTCTTACAACTGTAGGAGAAGTTGCTGAAAAACTTCATATCAACCATTCTTCAGTCATTCAGCACTTGAAGGAAATTAGAAAGGTAAAAATCTCAATAAGTCAGTGCCTCATGATCTGAGCTAAAATAAAGATAAAACATCGTTTTGAAGTGTCATCTTCTCCTATTCTACGCAACACTGAACCATTTCTCAATTGGATTGTGACATGCAACTCATAGTGGATTTTATATGACAACTGGCAATGACCAGCTCAGTGGTTGGACTGAGAAGCAGCTCCAAAGCACTTCCCAAAGCCAAATTCTCACCAAAAAAGGGTCATGGTCTCTATTTGCTGGTCTTCAATCGGTCTGATTCACTATAGCTTTCTGAATCCCGGCAAAACCATTACATCTAAGAAGTATGCTCAGCAAATTGATGAGATGCACTGAAAACTATAATACTTGAAGTTGGCATTGGTCAACAGAAAGGGCCTAATTCTTCTCCACTACAATGCCTAACTGCACATTGCAGAATCAATGCTTCAAAAGTTGAATGAATTGGGCTACAAATTTTGGCCTCATCCACCACATTCACCTGACTTGTTGTTAACTGACTGCCATTTCTTCAAGCAGTTTGGCAACATTTTGTAGGAAAAATGCCTCCACAACCAGCAGGATGCAGAAAATGCTTTCCAAGAGTTTGTCAAATCCCGAAGCACAGATTTTTATGCTACGGGAATAAACAAACTTATTTCTTTTTGGCAAAAAATGTGTTGATTGTTAAGATTTCCTGTTTTGATTAACAAAGATGTGTTTGAGCCTAGTTATAATGATTTAAAATTCATGATCAGAAGCTGCAATTACTTTGGCGCCAACCTAAGCCAGGTATGATGGTGCACACCTGTTATCCCTACAGTGTTACCACAGCTAAGATGTCACAAGGTGATAGGAAGTTTTCAGCCCCATTACACTCTAATGGGGCTGATGGTATATGTGATTTGTTGGTGACCAAAACGTTGTTATGCAGTGCACATGTATTATTACGTGAGAGTCAGAAGGCAAGTTTCTATAAGTTCAAAAGTTATTATCTTAGGTAGTTTCCAGAATGCCTTTTGGCTATTGTGCTCATATTAAGCAATTTTCAGCAAGAAGATACCTGAAAATGATGCACCATTCAGAAGTTCAACATTTAAATTGACTTACAGGGGACAAAATAAGGGAGGAATATGTGGTCTTCAACAAACAAGACAAATTACCAAAAAGCGTTCTGGAGAAATCAAACTAGTAGCATGGCAAGAGTAGACAAGTAGTTCATTGTAGGTGAAGAAAAATATTTTTAGAAATTACTTTTATGTTCATGAAATAACTATAAACTCATATTATTATTGTTTGGTTCTATTTAATATAAAATAAATTTTCGGTATAAAAATCCTTTCAGAAAGCCACAGTGAATTTCAAAACGAAATCTTTGTAAAGACAGTATACCAGAATAAATAACTGTCCTAACAAAACAATGTTCAAATCATATGATAAACAAACAAAATAATAACAAAAACAAAAGGACAATTGAAAATGATTCTTTGTGGCAGAGAATTTCCAAAGTTTCTTATGCCCTTTATGTTTGTGGGGTTTTCTTTGACCAATATAAATTGTCTAAATTTTCATCCTCTTTTGGATTGTGATCGACATGTATTAAGGGGAGAAGTTATGGTACTAATATGACATAAGCTTTATATTTTATGTCTATGTTGAATGTCGTTCTTACCCCAGCCAGAATTTTTTTTTTAACTAGATAAATTTGATGACAATTCACAGCTGTTCCCTTCTCCAGAAAATGGTCCTTCCTAAGGAGACATCTTACCTTGCCCAGAAAGTTTTCATGCCAACTTCTATCTCAACCAACACTAACTCAAGTGCAGATTTTGTGGTAAAGCTTTCCTGTAGAATCAGACTGAAAATAGTATTCATTCTTGCTACTCTTGAGCCATGGCAAATTTTCTTATGGACCCATTTTATATAATCCATTTATAACACTGGATTACCCAAGAAGACAAGTTTGCTGTCATGGGTATGTAGCATGAATCACACTATCCACCTAATTGTTGAGAATGTCCTTCAGTGGCCCACCTTCTTAGGCTTACTCCCTTATGCCCATCTGCATTTCTGTTCCCCAAATTTCCTTGTTCCTGGTCTTCCAGTGCTGTTTTTTCCTGATTCATGAACAAATGGTCAAGTAATTTTCTACTTCCTGGAAGTCAGTGTATATCCATATATCAAACCATTTCTCCCTCTTAGACTTTTGGATGAACATAGTTACTGCTTGCAGCACTGCCTAAAGAAGATTTTCCTTCAACACTGATTTTCAGGGTATTGAGAAGTATTTCAGTGTTTTATGTTCATATTTAAAGGGTTAGTATTAGGGTTACGTAAGGGGATGTTATAGGGTAAGAGGCTATTTCTTGCTATTGTCAATATAGGTTAATGGCTTACCTGTGAACTAGTCTCCAGTTCTTTTCCTCTCCATCAATAATTCAAAAGGAACATTACCTTGAACCCCAAGGTTAAATTGAAGAATTATCAATACAACATATAGAGATGACATAGGAATCTGTGCTTCTCTAAATGTGTTTATTCATTCCCTCTGGATCTACTTGAGGCTGATCTTGAATATACTTTTTCCAATACACGATGAATTTTTGCTATGGTCACCTCTTCATAAAACATAGTGAGAATCTCTACTGGTCCCTATCATTTGTAATTGTTATCTATTGGGTGTCAGTAATTGAATAAGAATATTTTTTTGCAACAGAAAATAGGACTGCTCCAGAACCTTGGAGGTATGCACTGTGACTCACTTGTTGCTGTTTACCAGAGACTTCATGGAATATTTTTGTCTACTCCAAAGACTTCCAGCACCTTCAAATATGCTGAAGAACAATTTGTAGGCTGAACCTGCTACAGAACTCTCTTCTTACCTCCATCCTATTTGAACAGGCAGCTTCACCTGTTAATTAAGTCAGAGCAGCATTCCCAAATATTATATATTCTGCCTACGAACTCAAAACAACTTCACTATGCCTTATTATTTTTCTTAGTTGGTGAAGGTGTGAAGCATAGAAACTTGGCCTTCATTTCAAAGGGAAGGTCCTGCCAGCTACAGCCACTAAACTCTTAAAACATTCACCAATGTACTCAGTCCCTAAATCTTTAATTACCATCTACCTTCTGACACATATATATCCTGATATAACATCTAGTATATTTTACACTTTCTGCTCATGGGATTCAATTACCATATATCATTAATATAATGAACCAATGTAATATTATAGTGAAATTTATGATGATGGAGATCTCTATGACTCTACTATGACACAGAAATGAAAGTTAAGAGAGCCCTGAAGCAAGAGGCTAAAGAAGTGCTGCTCTTCTTTCAAATTAAAATTTAAGTGCTTTTGACTCTCCCTTCCTATTAGAATCAAGGAAAAACATTTGCCAAATCAAGAAATGTCTATTAAGTACCAAGAGTTTTATCAGTGGCAACATATGATTGCATTAGCTGTGGCAGAGCTATAATCAGATTAGGTTTACAAAACTCAACAGCTACCTGTCGTAATCCATCTGGTTTTTATAAATGAAAGAAGTGAGTTGATATGATTGAGCCTACCACAATTAGATCTTTCAAGTTTTTGTTGATGAAGTCAGTATGTGCAATTTTTTGTGCAATATTAATTTTGGATTTACTATCTTGGCTTGAGTGAGGGAAAGATGTTGGGGTGTCTATTTGATCCCTTTTGCTACAATGATTATCACTTCTCAGATCAGAGAATTAATCCTTACTCCACAGGTGAGGATTACGCCAACCTGTGAATACACACACACACACACACACACACACACACACACACCCCAACCTGTGAATATGTATTTATGTATGTATGTATATGTGTATATATGTGTGTGTGTGTGTATATATATGTGTGTGTGTGTATTTCTTTTTTTTTTTAAGATGGAGTCTCACTCTGTCACCAAGCTGTAGTGGTGTGGCACAATCTCAGCTCACTGCAACCTCTGCCTCCCAGGTTCAAGCGATTCTCCTGCCACAGTAGTCAGAATAGCTGGGACTACAGGTGTGCACCACCATGGCTAGATAATTTTTGTATTTTTAGTAGAGATGGGGTTTCACTATGTTGGACAGAATGGTCTCAATCTCTTGACCTCGTAATCCACCCACTTTGGCCTCCCAAAGTGCTGAGCCACTGCGCCTGGCCTGTATATATATATATATTTATAAATTATATGTTTATAAACTGAGAAAATACTCACACACTGGGTTCAGAAACACAATGTAATAGCTTTGAAGTAGTTTCTATCACTAGGTCTCCATAAGCTTCTACTGTAACTCAAAGATTACCCTGACCCTTAGGATTGCTATTAGTGTCAATTCAGAACTCCTATCTAAAAGAAATAAACAATGTGGCTATTCTCCCTTCCTTATTGAATAATTGTTCTATGAAATTATTACAGATTCTTTTGTAAAAACAATCAAAGAATTATTTACCATTTCTATTTGTAGCAGAATTATAGGATCCATTCCTTTATCAAGAGAAAAATAATCTCAGTATCAAGGTCTAAGTCTCTGAACTTACTTGCATCTGGACAATGTGTGAGGCAGAGCAGCATCTCATATCAGTCTCTGCTAGCCATAATTAATTTTATTATTTATTATGTAAATTAAGCAACTTTCCAATTGACTAACACTCTATCTTGCCCTTACTGACACCATGACCTATGACCTTTACCCTAAATTGAGATTGTATTCATAAAAGGATTTTAATTTTGATATGTTTACTGTCTCCGAAATGCGCCAGGGCTTCACAGCTGAGGACAATAGCAAATGGACTCTCAAACTATATGAAGTAAACTAAGAGAAATATTTACCTTACTCCCTAACCAGTCTACATATAAACACTGAAATAAAGGCCTCAAGGGAATTGAATGAAATAGGGACTTTTCATGTTATGTGTTACTAGCTTAGAGGGCTTCCTCTGATATCTCTACCACAACAGAATGAGAAAGCCAAGGCAAAAAACACATATATAGAAGTTAATGTGACTAAAAGAAGGAGGAATTGAGCTTCAAGAATTTACAGTTCTCTTCTGATACAATAAAACAGGGTAGTAATGAGAGGGTAAAACAAAAGTGTGATCTTAGCATCTGTCACAAGGACTTTCAACATACATGTAGAGGCCAGGTGCGGTGGCTCACACCTGTAATCCCAGCACTTTGGGAGGCTGAGGCGGATGGATCACCTGAGGTCAGGAGTTCAACACCAGCCTGGTCAACATGGTGAAACCCTGTCTGTACTAAAAATACAAAAATTAGCCTGGAGTAGTGGTGGGCATCTGTAATCCCAGTTACTCGGGACGCTGAGGCAGGAGAATGGCTGGAGCCCAGGAGGCAGAGGTTGCAGTGAGCCGAGGTCATGCCACTGCACTCCAGCCTGGGTGAATGAGCGAGACTCTGTCTCAAACAACAAAAACAAAAACAAACAAAAAATGTGAAGAAAGAGATTGATATCTACTTCCTGTTGGGAGAATTGTGAAGGCAAAATCCTACTGAAGCAGTCTACAGGGGCTTGCAGAAGGGCAAAAGCAGTGGTTAGAGAAGCCTGTACTCACAGTTCTTGGCATGACTAGGAAGTATGAATGTCCAGTGACTGACATGAAAAGAAGCCTGCCTTATGCTTTCTTAATGGGGGCTTTTCAAGGGGTTGTTAGCTTCTAGAAACCAAAGCTCACTGAATTTCCAAGAAGGTCAGCTTATGTATCGCCTGTTTCAGAAAACAATGTGGTAAAAAAGGCCACATGGGGTTTCAAAAGAATCCACCAATATTCTGCAAGAAAAACCTAGAGTTCCAATGCCTGTTGTAATAGCAACATAATAAACTCAGTTACTACTAATTGGGTCCTGGCCTGTTTGGCACTCTAAATTTGTTTATGATTTACTAATGAAAGTAGTAGTATGTGAAGTCACTTCTTGCTAACTTTCTTTCTTTCTTTTTTATTTTTATTTTTTGTTTGAAACGGAGTCTTGCTCTGTCTTCCAGGCTGGAGTGCAGTGGTGTGATCTCCACTCACTGCAAGCTCCACCTCCCGGGTTCACACCATTCTCCTGACTCAGCCTCCTTAGTAGCTGGGACTACAGGAGCCCACCACCACACCCAGCTAATTTTTTGTATTTTTAGTAGAGATGGAGTTTCACCATGTTAACCAGGATGGTCTTGATCTGCTGAGCTTGTGATCCTCCCGCCTCCGCCTCCCAAAGTGCTGGGATTACAGGTGTGAGGCACGGCACCCAGCCTTCTTGCCAGCTGTCTAAATTTGTTTATGATTGAATAATGAAATCTGTTAAATTTGTTTATGATTGACTAATGAAAGCAATAGCATGTGAGATCTCTTCTTGCCAACTTTCTTCCCAAGAAAAATGGTACATAATATTTTAGTTTTCTTCATGAAGAGAGAGAGAAGACTCTGTGGAAAGCCAGAACAAAAAGCTCCAGATGATTGATCATGCCTTGTTGTGCCCCATACGTGCATATAGGCATTACTCTGTCAGACATTTCTATCATTTCTCATTTAGGTGTATGATTTTACTTTCGATTTAGGAAACCTAAGGGAAACGTTAGCCTAAATGTCCCAGGGAGAGATATAGTAATTTGGATATTAGAAATAGTACTCGATCTCATTTTAAACCCAGGGTAGTGGCCAAGACTGAATGGTTCAGATATAAACTAAGCACTGGAACTGGGTTTTAATCACCAGGTACATACCAAGGTGAAAGCTCTTTTAATGCCATCTAAAAGTCCAGGGCTGAGGGGTTCCCTGAAAGGTATCTGCTTACAGAGTTGAGTAATTTTGTAAATGTGTGCACCACATAGAGCCTTTTGAAGATCAAGAGAACTATATATTTGTAAACTCTTCACAACTAGAAGCCTACTAGGGATTACGGTACCAGAGATGACCACTTCTGGTCTAATGGTGTTCTTTTGTAGCCAAAATTGCAATACAAAAGAAAAGAAGAAGGAAGGTCATTCATGATATCTAAACATCTTGGGTACCATTATTGTACATTTAAAACCTCAGAAAGGTAGTGCTCTTCATATACTTTTCTGTTTCTTTTAAATTTTAGAGGAAACACATGCCCAGTTTAATGCCCTTCTTCCTCTCCTCCACATTTTAATGTATTGTTGGTTAAATTGACACATCTCCTGAAACAATGTTTTTATCCACAATCTCTTAGGTATAATATTGTTTCCCCAGTTGTGTTCACTTAGACCTTGTCATATACTATTTACCTATTATGCTTATTTTCCTTAATAAGCCCTGGTTATATTAATTGTTTTTTAGTCAATTGTGTGTACCAGAAAAGATAAACATTTATTCTTGAACTTATTACAGTGGAATCAAGTTAACTTGAGCAGTTAATTGATAGAATGATTAGGAAAACTAAAGTAATATCCAAATTAATGTAATTTTAAAACATGTTTAGAAAAAAATGCCATAGTTAATTAAAATCAAGAGCAAAATATGCTGTTTTTTATTAAAAGTGTATCTCAAACATATTCTATAATTTTTTGAAGTGACATATAAGAGAAAAATTACTTATACTGGGCTATGTAAATAAATTTTGATGTGATTCCATACAACTTCTTATAAGCAGAAATAAATGTTATCATCCTATATCTAGTTACTTGCGGGATTTTGTCAGTGTAAGTTATACATTCATCTCTATTGACACCTAAAAAATGTATTGTTAGATAGTTTCACAGTAATAAATGTTTTTTTAAAAAGAAAAATAGAATACCAAGGTCTGTAACAATCATGATATTAATTCTTCAGGTTTCATGATTTATGAAGAATATATGATATATACAAACATTACCCGGTTTTTATTTCTGTGTTATTGTCATTGCTTAATATTTACATCATGGTAAATTAACAGGTGAAAACATAAAATGGATATCAAAACTCCATTTATAATATGAATAAACTAAGAGATCAGAGGTTGTTGACTGTAACATTACTTTCTACTTCCTTTTTCTAGATTTTTCAACCTCAGCTTAAACATTTCCAAATGTCTAAGTCCTTCTACACATTTATATAAACTCTTCTGCACACAGATCTTAAGTTTATTAAGAAATGAGAATGTGGCTTGGAACTTTCAGACTACCTGTGGCATCTGCCACATGGAGATCTCTAAAAATAATAATGTTTGTGGAATAAATAAATATATATGTCAGATGCTTATTTACTCCATTTATTTATTCCACAAACATAGCGTTTCAATAATGGTCTGCTGGTCTACTTTGAGTTAGATAGTGCTATGAACATTTCCATAGATATTTATTGTAGTTTAAAATAAATGCGACTTTTAAAACATCTGCTTTCATTTGTCTATGACTATAATGATACAAAAAGTGAAAGAAGAACTAAAATAAAGATAACTAGAAAAAAGCAAAAAAGAATTCCTCTAAAGTATCTTTTTATTACAGTTCCCTTTCATTTCATTTAACAATAAAGTATTTGTAAAAATATGTTAATTACCCTGCTACTGAGGAAGCGCAGACACATTATTCATGGATTGCTATAGTAACTCTCTTCAATATTAATTGGATATGTGTATTTTGTTCAACACCTTACAGTACCACAAAACAGAAAACGTTTAAGTTTGTGTATATCCAGAAAAGAAGTAATTTAGTTTGGTTTATCTTTAGTTTTCATTGACTAATAGAATTTGAAAATTAATCTGTCAAGAGTTTTAAGGAAAATAAATGTCTTCAGAGCTAAGTTTCTACTCAGTGGAGGCACCAGAGTATAGTTTAAAGGAAATTTTCACCCCATACTCTTCAGCAGGCACCATGAAACATTTTTTTAAAAAGTGTGTCTGCCACATTGTGATGTCTACATGGTAAATCATTACACTTTATAATTCTGGCTTAGCAACAAACGGATATCATTAGCTTAAGTAGCATATTACCTTCACCGGAGCATCACTTTATAAACTGCCTCTTTGATCACAATATTGCCAAGTTTCCCCCCGCCTCCATTTTGGATATTCCCATCGACAAGAAAGTGTGACATTATTGCTGAGTTTTTTAAAACACATAACAAAATTAAAACTCCTCTTTTGAATGCCCCATTACAGAAAAACTACAGAAAAATTCCTCAGTAGATTTGCTAGTGCCTTTTGTCTCTTTTCCCTGTCCTTGCATTTCCTACTTAAACCACTCCAATCATGATTCCACTCCTAGCTTTCTGCCTGCTCTTATCAGGTTAGTAATGGCCGCAATGGGGTAAATAACGGAGTAATCTTCAGTCATGTTCTTCACTGAGCAATCCTAGGTTGCAGCAGCTATCTACTAAGCTCTGGCTCTCTGCTAAGCTGGGGAAGAAAATGAACCTCAGACACAGAGGCTAATGCCTTCACGCTCTGCTAGTACTTTCACTTAATCCCTCTATTACAACACTTTTGTCTTAAGCCTATCCCATATGCCCCGTGGATGCTTCCCAAACAACTGGGAATGGAGACAGTGGTTATATGGCCCAGGTTCTATTCTTTGTATGATGTTTTGGAAGTGTCTGTATAGCCAAGCTTCTTTTGCCTATATGAGTACCCTCAATAACCGATGCTTTATTGGCTTTTTCTCCTATTTCAGACTTTCTTTATTTTTATTACTCCTCATTACTAACATCACCTTCCCCCAATTCTACTTTACCAAATTCTTGTGTCAGGTTGTGTTTTCAAGGGAACTGCAAAGTGTCACGTATACCCGTCTCTCTTCACTTACTAAATGTTTAATTAATGTGTTTTGTCTGATTTCATCTCCTTTCCTCCTGCAAGAAGGCAAGCTCCATAAGGAAAGGTTTAACTGTATTGCTTTGTGTAATAATAGAACCTGGTATATAGTAATTCCTAATTTGTTAAGTGAATGAATAAATTTAAGTTACACATTTTTTAAAAGTATTGTTACTGGGGTAAAATAATTTAAATTTAAATTTTAACAATCGCTATAAAATTGTCCTTTGAAAATATACCCCTTTAAGATACTACAAACCTTGATATCAACAGCACTGGCTAAAACAATTTTTATTATTTATTTGTCAATGTCATGGGGAAAAAACACTTTTCCAGTATTTTAACTTAAATTTCATCAATCACTAATAATTAAGCTATGGTTTTAAATATTTAGCTTTAATTTATTTTCATGGGGTAAATGCTACTTGCTAAGAGCTATAAAAGTTATAAAAATTATTTCAATTCTCTCATAACTCTATAAGATAGATGCTATTATAATCCCAATTTTAGTTACTGGGAAACTGGGGTAAGTAAATTGTTTAAGGTTATACAGTTGAATTATGCAGTTGAACCCACCACCCTAGCTCTGGCATCTAAGCTCTCAGGCACTACATTGCATTTCTATTTTTCTACTTGATTCTTATTTTTCTTAGCGATAGATTTAATTTTCAAAACCATACAAAGTAGACAAAAAGAAAAAAAAAACATTTAAGAGTTTTTGAGGGAGAAAAGAATACTTGATGCTTTGCTTGCATCAGTAACTATTATGTTTGATCTTTTTTGTTTTTGTTTTTCCAAAGAGAAACCAAACAAGATCTTAAATTAGATAGAATCAAGTTTCCTGTTTCTTTTATATAATTTTTAAAAATATATATTATTATTGCCGCTGTTTACAGCACAGTGATCATTTCTAAATAATCTCTCTGTACTCTTCAATTCCCAGGATTCTGGAGACTATTCAGAACTTTGCATAATAAATTACGTCTCTCCAAAGAGAATAACCCATTTTAAAATCTTGATGGTCTAAGTAAATGAAGCCATATTTGTTCTCTTTAAAATTGTGATTATTGTTGGCTTCATCTATTCATCTTAAAGGTGTAAATAAGGACTACAACAATTCACACTCCAGAGAAAAGTTGAATGTGATGGCCTTTAGTGGTCTCAAAAATTGGAAAGACCAAAACAAGATTCATTGAAGCAGCCACACTGATTCTTCATTTCTGTATTACTTTTGTTCAGCTTATTAACTGCTTACTTAAAGCAAGCACAGACATATATATCGCCTGTGGAACCTGAAGCTCATATAATTTCAGAAGTCCTCTTTAGTTAAAAAAAGACATAAGTAAATACAAAGTTAAGTGATAAAATGAATATATATTAGTAGGGAAAAAGAAATAACATCAAATTACAAAAGCTGTGAAATTACAGCCTTTTTTCCTTTCGTGTCACCTAAGGACCTTTTTGACGAACACAAGAAAGGCTGTCTTTGAAATGCCTCTGGACTGCAACCTGGCTTTCCCTCCTAGCTTCAAATGCCATTGCATCACCAGAGTGCTCTCACAGTGTCCCTGGAAGTGAAAAGCCCTGAGCCAGAACTTTTATCAGCTTTTCAGTAAAATTATCTCTGCTTAAAATTAATTCTTTGAGTTACTAAACAATGTCCTAAAATCTTGACTGTCAGTTGTCACACACATTGGTCTTCTATGTGACCTCCCACATCATCCTACAATTTTATTTTTTGTCTTTTCAGATAATTCCGGTCGCAAGTGAAATACTCAATCAAAGGTCTTCTCTGATCTTTCCTACTGGTACTAGGAAAGTGCTCTTTTCATATGTTTCCGTAACTCTCAGCCCTCGCCTTTTTAACACACTCATGTTTACTATTTTGATATTGATATTTCCCACCACACATAAATTCATCATAGAACCTCTCCATCTCCTGCACATTATCTTATATATAGTGGGAGTCTGAATCAATGCCTTGAAATTAATTAGTTGCTAGTACTAGTTAGGGTAAAGAAGTGGCCTTTAGTAGGTCTTCAATATAATATTTAATTCGTATGCTTTTATCCTGATTTTCTGAGGGTCTTTATCATAATCTGCACAGCAAATATAATGAAAAGCCTTTACAGCAAAGTATAACTCTCTCCTACTCAAGGAGAAAACATAAGCCATTTAGATAGGAAACTCGAAGGAGGCTATGTGCTTCTTTACCTTCATTAGCATCTTTATTTCAATCTGTAAGATGATAATATTCAGCATTAAGATACAATAAAGAATATGGGGAGAAGTTTAGCAGAATCATGGATTATGCAGTAGCAAACAGTCGCTTACTGATGAGGATCTAACTTGACTTCAGTGTTTGACTTGAATTTTACTTATTCTTGAAGCATATGACATCAGTGTCCTCTAAGTCAAATATGTGTATATTTTTACCCATTTTGCATTATACACACTGCTGCTCCTCTTCATTAACGTAGATAATTGAGAAGTGACATACATATTTAAAGACTTTTCTTAGGGCATTTTGAAGTCTAATGATGAGATTAAACTATCTAGAAAACGTATTTGTCTAATAACTCATTAAAAGTAATACTACTATGACCTTTCCTTTCGGCCTTTGTGTCATCAAACAAAACTAGTGAATTTCTAAGTTGTCTAGTTACCAAAAGAGTGCTAATTCAAAAGAGAACAAACTCTAGATTTACAGAGAATTAGAATTCTTTTGTTGCGCTAAATGGAGTGCATCATTAATCGCCATGAACCTTAAAAGGAAATGAAGCTGAATCAAGATTGAGTAATGAAAAAACCGGGAGAGTATGGCTTCCATCCTGAATAATTAATCAGCAAAGAACTGTGCCAGATTTGAAAAGTCCATGGGATGAAATTAATGTTTTGGATTGATTTTTGTTTAGTTATACACACAGGGGTATGTGTACACACATGTATGTACATATATATTAACTTTACTCATTTATAGTTACGACCTTTTCAAAAATTAATGATGAAATCTCTCTTTTGTGCTTTTTTTTTTTTTTTTTTTTTGCAGTATTATTCCATAGTGTGTTCATGGATAAACAAAACACTGAGAATGTATAAATATTTCTACCAATAGAAAGAAAACTCTACTGCCATCAATTAGCAGAAAATCTTACAGGGGTCTAAGTAATATCTCACTTCTATAAACATTTTTTAAAAAGGAAATAAAGGTAAAATATTTCTACCCAGAGCCAAGAATAATTCCTGGCATATAGTAAGTGCTCTATATGTAAATGTTAAGTGGATAAATTCAGAAACTGAGAATTCTGTATGTAAAATATTACCCAACATAAATTCAGATTCTGGTTTCTTAACTAGTTTATTCTGCATAGACACTTAGGTAAATAGCTTTTTTAAGGGCAAGCAGATCTCCTTTTAACCTCACTTCCAGCTCTTCTGTTTATGAACAATTCTGAATCACAAGCTCAATGTCTGTCATTAATAAGTATAACACCTTCCTCATAACCAATTTTCTCTCATAAAAAAGATCATAGTTTTAGCTCCAAGCAGATGTAGGTTTAAATTGTAGCTATTTTTCTTACTAATTCGGATCTTATGTATTTTTAATAGCAGCTTTATTGAGTTATAATTGATATATTATAAAATTCACCCTTTCACAGTGTACAATTCGGTGGGTTTTAATATATTTGTAGAGTTGTGCAGTGATCAACAATATCTAATTTCAGAATGTTTCCATCCATCTCAAAAGAAACTCTGTAGCCATTAGCAGATATTCCCCATTCCATCCTCCTCTGGGCCCCCGGAAAATACTAATCTACTTTCTGTCTCCAGAAATTTGTCTGTTGTATACAAATTTCTTAGTACTTTCTAAATACAAGTTTATGTTATCTGCAATTCTTAGGACTTTCTAAATGCAAGTTTATGTTATCTGCAAATTGAAATGGTTTTCATTTCTTCCTTTTCAATCTAGATGCCTTTTATTTCTTTATCTTGGGTAATATTCCAGGATAGAATTTACAGCAAAATGTACAAGAGAAGTGGTGAGAACCTACATCTTTGTCTTGTTCCTTACCTTAGGGAAAAAGCATTTGGTCTTTCACCATTAAGCATGATGTTAATTGTGGATTTGTCATAGATGTCATTTACCATGTTAAGGAAGTTCTCCATCCCTACCGGTTGAGTATTAGTATCATGAAATGTTTTTTAATTTTGTTAGGTGCTTTTTCTGCACTTAAGCTAATCTCTTCAAAGTACCAACATTCGGTTTAGTAGATTTCTCTATTGTTTTGCCATTTCTGTTTCACATATTTCCAGTCTGTATAATTTATTTCCTTTTGCTGCCTTGGCTTTAGTTTGATCTTTTTCTTTTCTTTTTTCTTTTTATTTATTTATTTATTTATTTTTTGTGAGAGGGAGTCTCGCTCTGTCGCCAGGCTGGAGTTTCAAGCTATTCTCCTGCCTCAACCTCCTGAGTAGTTGGGATTACAGGCACGTGCCACAACGGCCAGCTAATTTTTGTATTTTTAGTAAAGACAGGGTTTCACCATGTTGGTCAGGATGGTCTCGATCTCCTGACCTTGTGATCTGCCCACCTTGGCCTCCCAAAGTCCTGGGATTACAGGTGTGAGCCACCGTGCTCAGCCAGTTTGATCTTTTTCTAATCGTGAGGTAGAAAATACGTTTTTAGACTTTAGATCTTTTTGTTTTTATTAGTAGTTGTCAGCAGTATGCTTCCCCCTATGTACTGCTTTTATTGTATTCTCTAAGTTTTGATTTACTGTGTTTCATTTTCATTAATCTCAAGGTGTGTTTTAATTTTCCTTGTAATTCCTTCTTTACAAGAAGAAGTTTGGTTACTTAGGCATGTGCTATTTAATTTCCATATATTTGAAATTTCTCAAATTTCTGTTATTGATTTATTTTTTTTATTGATTTCTAATTTATATTTATTGTGGTAGGGAAAATATACCTTTTATAATATCAATCCTTTTAAACTTTCCAAGGTCTTCTTTCTATGGCCTAACATATAATGTATCTTGGTGAATGTTCTAGGGGTATTTGAGAATAATGTATATTCTGCTGTTGCTGGGTGTTCAACAGGTAATTCTTAGCTATAGTTTGGTTTATAATGTTGTTAAAAGCTCCTATTTTCTTACTGATATTATATCATTATGTTATTTTTATCATTGAAAGTTAGGTTTAGAATCTTCAATTCAATTCTCAATTTCTCTCTTCATTTATATTTATTTTGGCATCAAATATTTTAGAACTGTCTTGTTAGGTGCACATTTGTTTATAATTTTTATATCTTCCAGACAGATTGACATTTTGATCATGAAACCTTCATCTTTGCCTATAGTAACATTTTTCTTAATGTCTATTTTGTCTTCTGCAGTATATTACTCACTCAAGTGCTCCTTTGTTTACTATTTGCATGATATATCTTTACTATCCTTCCACTTTCAACCTATTTGCATTACTGAGCCATCATTTTAGAAATTATTACTGGTCAGGTGTGGTGGCTCACACCTGCAATCCCAGCACTTTGGGAGGCCAAAGTGGGAGGATCACCTGAGGTCAGGAGTTTGAGACCAGCCTAGCCAACATGGTGACACTCCATCTCTAGTAAAAATACAAAAAGTAGCCGAGCGTGGTGGTAGGCACCTGTAATCCCAGTGGCTCTGGAGGCTCAGGCAAGAGAATCACTTGAACCCGTGAGGCGGAGGTTGCAGTGAGCCAAGATCACACCACTGCACTCCAGTCTAGGTGACAGAGTGAGACTCTGTCTCAAAACTAAAAACTAAAAAATAAATACATAAGTTAATAATAAAAAGATTATTACTATCATGTTTTACCTTTGATTGGTGTATTTAATCCATTAATATTTCATATAATTCCTGAAAAAATGAGAATTTCATCTGCCATTTTACTACTTGTGTGTCATATTTTTGTTCCCGTTTTCCTCCATTACTGCTTTTCTCTCTGAAAATAGGTATTTTTAGTGTATCCTTCAATTCTCCTGTTGTTTGATTTATTTTTGAGTTGTTTTCTTATTAATTGATCTAGGCATTACAATTAATCTTAATTTCAAAAAATCCACTTTGAATTAGTTTAAATAGTATAAAGTCTTTGTTTCTATATAGCTTTGTTCCCTCTCACCTTTGCCTTAATGCTTTTATTATTATTCAAATTAAATGCTGATAAATTATAAGGTCATCAACCCAGTTTTATAATCATTGCTTTATGCATTTGTCATTTTAGTCAGATGGGAGAAACAATGATTTGCAAACTAGTAAGCATTTATACGGGATTTTGTATCCAGTTATGTAATTATCTTTACTAGTGTTACTTTTTTTGTGTGCGAATTCTAATTGATGTCCATTTTTCTTTCATTTCAGTTTAAATTAGTCCCTTTAGTATTCGTTCCCTGGCCAGTCCAGAAGCAATTCTCTCAGTTTTTTCTTTCCCTGAAAACATCTTAATTTCTTTTTTATTTTTGGAGAATAGTTTCACTGGATAAAGAATTTTTGATGACAGTTCTTTTTCTTTTAGTATTTAAATATGTGATCCATCTGCCTTCAGGCTTTTATGGTTTCTGATGAGAAGTCAACTGTTACTTTTATCAAGGATTACTTGTATGTGATTATTTTCCTCTTGATAATTTCAATACTCTCTCTGCCATTAACTTGCAATAGTTTGACTGTGGTATTGTTACCAGAAAGAAGGTCTTGAATATGAGTTTTACAGGTTCTTGGCATATTGAATAAAGAATTGAACAAAACACACAAACAAAGCAACAAAGTAATGAAACAGCAAAAGCAGTGATTTATTGAAGTGAGATTACACTCCACCGGGTGGGAGAAGGCTGAGCAAGTGGCTCAGAAGACTTGGTTGCAAACTTTTCTGGGGTTTAATTACCCTTTAGAGGTTTCCTATTGGTTACCAGCTATGTGAATAAAGGATTTGGCCTGTGGCCAATTAGAGTTCAAAGTAGATTAACCTGTGGTCAACATAGGCTGAGCTGGCACCCTATGCAAATGAAGGAGTGGCCCATGACCAACCAGAGGTGCTTTCCATTGGTGACACAGTGGAGGGGGTTGTTTTATAGGGGAAATGTCTTTTGGTCCCTTGTTAGTTGGGCATGGAGACGCAGGGTTTTCCCTCTGGTCAAGGTCCAGGGAGTTGGCACAAACTGGCTTTAGGTTTCCTGTCTCCAGACCATGTTATCCTGACTCATTTCCCACTGAGAGACATGATCCCCATAAATATTTATGGGAGGCAGAGGAACCAATGATCTTTCTTCTGCAACTGTTTCATGCTGATTAGGGCATAGTTCTTACCTACTGGGGACCATAGAACTCTTTCCCTGCTCTGTCTAGTGGAAACAGGGTAGCTTCTTGATGGTGGAGGAAGGCATTATCACCCACAACTGGCTGGAAATCCTACACAAGCTTCATACAAACATGGAATTGCTTTAAGGGGGAAAGTAAAAAAATGATTAACATTTTAAACAAGATTGGACCAAAAGTTAAGGCTAACAGTATTGGCAATAATTGGTACTACCAAAGGAAGTAATGTAGATAGTAACCAGTATTGCCAAGGTCCTGTGAGAGTTCTCAAAGACTCAGATTTATTTGCCTGGGTAGTGATATTCCTAATATATTCTTGTACTAAGCCAGACTGACATAAAAGCAACAATCTTCTTTTAAATATAGACAAGTTCCTCCTTGTCTGGCTGTGAGGAGGTCTAAGGCTCTTTGATTTTGTAGGACTGCCATGGTCAGGGAGTCCAGCTGTTGTTGAAGTCTAGTGAGGCCCTCTGCTCTTTTTTGGAGGTATATCACAGTTTCTTTAGGCAGCTTATGCTGGATTCCCAAGGCTCCTCCTCCTGTAGCCGACCCTGCTATGCCCACCATGGCAGATAATATTAAGCCTAGAGGGATAGAGGTCTGCTCAGTGATAGATTTTGTGATGTTGGTACATGGGGAAAGAGAGAGATGTGTTGGCCCACGCAAAAGTTAAATAAGGGGAAATGTTGGCGATGGAATATTTTCCCTTCCTTTGTGATGGAAATTGTAAATATGCTGAAGAACCACAAATCCAAAAATTTGCTTGTGAAGGTGAAATTTGAGCTACAAAACTGTTTTGTAGTAAAGTTGTAAAAGTTGGGGGATTTTGTTTCAGGTTATCTTGGCTATAAGCGATAAATTTTTTGCAGCCAAGTTTGTGCAGTGGTTACGGGGTCTAGTAGGGGATGGTAAATTTGGCTGGTATTTTTGAGTTCTTTGAATTGGAGTACTCTTTTAGGATCCCCTCAGAAGGGGACAAGACAAGACATATTGGCAATTTCCAAATAATACACTGAGATAGGGTGAATACAGGTAACCTGCATGAGGGCAGCCAGAGTAGAAACTAGAAGTTTTAGTTTTGTTGACAGGAAACGGGCTGTGTTGGTCCAGGCACCTAATAAAGCAGAAAATTGTCTTCCTGTTCAAAATTTTTTTTTAGTAATTGAATTTTTGCAGAGGTATTAACTAGGAAATGTAACCCACCAACAAAGGTCCAGTTACACTGACTCTCTTGGAGTTCTCCAATGAAAGTAATGGAACTGGCATGGTTATTGCAAAGGCAGAAAGGGAATTGCTCTGCACACAAGCTGAGGTAGTAAAGCATCTTTCCTTTTGTAGTTTTTGGACTGTGGTTGGTGGTTAAAATAAATAACTTAAAGAACCTGGGACTTGATCCAACAAAATTATTTTTTACTGACTGTTGGGCTACATATCCCCAACCCATGGGACAATGAGTTTGTCCCTGGAAGTAGGCTGGGACACTAGGCCAGTGCCCTAACATTACAGGCCTGGTATATCCCCAGCTTTTGGTAGTCATGCAAAGCCAACAGGTTGAGTTTAACAAACTAAAAATATTGTTAAGTATTTCCCTTTCTGAAAGGCCAATGTCCTTGACAGCCATTAAGGTAGGGCAGTACCAAATGCCAAGAAAATGAAGCGGTTACCTATTTTCTAGATTGGCTTCATGTGGAGTCTTCTGTGGCTATTTTTAAACAGAGGAAAACAATTTGCTTAATTATTACAAAGGAAGTGATTCCATCCATTTGAAAGAAAGCAACTAAACTGCATAAATATAAAAATGACGACTATTATCCAGCCTACAGTAACTATGAAACAAAAACACCAAGGAAAGTTGGTACGCATTTACTTATCTTTTAGTTGTCTTTTAAACAGGTACTTCAGGTTTTCCACAGCTTCTCAGGTATAGTGGCTGGGGGGAGCTTCAGGTTCCAGGTCCGGGGCTTCAGATATTGCAGGCTTGACCCTGAAAACATATATCCAACTATCTAATCCTAGTACTTTGACCATGGAAGGCATGACCAGCACCACTGAAAACGGTCCCTTCCATTTGGGTTACAATTGTTCAGCAGGTGATCCCTCCTTTCATGTTTTAACAAGTACCTTATCTCCTGGCTTGATTTTGGGTTGCTGGTTAGTTTCTGATGCAGGGAGCCTTTGAATTCCAAACTTTTGTAAAGCCTGCTGAAATTGTCCAAGGTTAACTAGGTATTTTACTAAGCTTTCTGTTTCGAGATCAGTGATTAGATCATTAGTTAAAAATGCCCTCTCGTATAACATTTAATATGGGCCTGCATTAATTTTTACTCTTGGGAGATTATGGATTCTCAAGAGGGCTACAGGCAATAAGCTGCCCCAAGTTTCTGATGTTTCCTGAACAGCTTAGCTAATGCTCATTCTGGAGTTTGATTAGCCTTTCCGCTTTCTTGGAAGATTGACACCTCCATGCTGAATGTAATTAATATTTGATTCTGAGTGTCTTAGCAAACCCTTGAGTAATTTGGGAGATAAAGGATGTGCCGTTGCTTTGGAGGCTCTGGAGTAACTGAAACCGGGGGTATTATTTCTTTTAAGAGACGCTTCACAACTTCGTTGGCCTTCTCTGTTCTGGTAGGGTACGCGTCAACCCAGCCAGTAGAAGTATATATCAGTACTAACAAAAACTTGTATCCTCTACAAGCTGGCATATGGGTCAAGTCCAATTGCCGGTCTTCCCCTGAGTAAGTTCCCCTTCTCTGGACTTTTCTATAGAGGTGGTGTTTTGTTCCCTGGGTTGTTAAACGCCCCAGTGAGCAGGTTTGACAGACCTGCTTAATCACCGAAGCTAAGTTAGGCCCCAGTGAAGAGCCTATTTATCATGGCCAGGGTGTCATATTTCCCCATATGGAAAGAGTCATGAAGGGTTTTTATAATTCTCCATTGGGTTGGTTGTTTGAGGAAGATATACTTTTGATCCCATGTACTACCAGGATCTTTGTTTTTTGTTCTTATTGTTGTTGTTGTTTTTCCTTCTTGCTCATTTATTAACTATTCTTCCTATATTGTGTTTTCAGGTTCCATTGGGGAATCGCACAAAGCATTGCTAGGAGCTGTTGGGATTGCAACCTGAGGGCTGTAGCTTTGGTTTCTTTATCGGCTTTTCTATTCCCTTGTGCTAAAGGGGTTAAATCTCTTTGATGACTCCTACAATGAATTACCACTGCCACCTTTGGCAAGTGTATTGCTTCCAATAGTTGAAGAATTTCAGACAATGCTTTCTGGGGAAATGTTTACTAGTTAGTAGTCCTCTTTCTTTCCAAATTGTAGCATAAGCATAAATGCATATTTGGAATCTGTATAGATGTTAAACTTTTTCCTTTGTCCCAACATTAATGGTTGGGAAAGAGCAATGATTTCATCCTTTTGTGCTGACGTGCCTGGGGGCAGTGCCTGGGCTTTAATAATGGTATTGTGATTTACTATTACATATCCAGCTCGGCTCGCCCTGTTTGACACAAAACTGCTGCCGTCTGTGAATCTGTCATCTCCAGAATCTGGGAGAGGCTGATCTTTTAAAATTCAGGCTCCCTAACAGATGTGTGTCAATGACCTGCTCATAGGAATGATCAGTTATTGGCCCTGTAGGAAGCAATGGACCTGGATTCACGTTGTCACAGGTTTTAAGGGTTACACCTGGATTGTCTGTGAGCATGGCCTGGTATTTGGTTAACCTTTTCCTCATCATCTAGATGTGTCCTTTTACTTCTAGGATTGACTGCCTGATACAGGGTTAGCCCATCCAGTGGTTGACTCAGGGCGGCTTCTTCTACTAAAATAGCAGTGGCTGCTATTGCCCACAAGCAGCTTGGCCACTCAGGCCACACCTTGTAATGGCCACTCTGAGGCTACTCCTTGTAATTTCTTTGAAAAGTAGGCAGTTGTTCTGTGTTCTGATCCCAGTCTCCGGGTTGGCACTCCCACAGCTATGCCCTTTTTTCTGCTACAGAGAAGGAGTAGAGCTTAGTGAGGTCTGGGATGCCAAGAGCAGGAGTCTGGCTGAGAGCCTGTTTTAAGGAAGGCTTTTCTCATGTCCAGGGTCCATTCCCTTGACTCATTTTCTGACTCCCTTGTTGCTTCATAAAGGGGCTTTTCTATACGCCCCAAACATGATACCTATATTCTGCAAAACTTGGCCATTCCCAGAAATGAATGAAATTGTTGGTTGGTTGTGAGGGGGAGCCCAAACTTCATTCTGGGGATATTTGCTGGGCTCTGGCTGCTAAGACATACCATAAATATTGGACCAATTGGAGGGTAACCTGAGCCTATTTTGGACACTTTGTGTCTCCCATCTGTCAGGAAACTCAAGGTTTTTATAGTATTATATTCGGATACCTCTTGGGTTGGCTACACAGGAGAAGGTCATCCACGTACTGGAGTACACTCTTGTTTTCCAACTGTAGATTCCCTTAGATCCCTCTCTAAGGCTTGTGCAAAATAAAAAGAAAAAGAAAAAGAAAAAGAAAAGGCTATCCTGAAACCCCTGAAGGAGCACTTCCCAAGTGTATTATTGTTGTTTTCTGGTATTAGGATTTCCCCATTCAAAGGGAAAAAAAAAGTGTTTTGAGACTCTGGGGCCAGAGCAATGGAGAAGAAAGCATCTTTTAGGTCTAGGACTGAGAACCATTCTGCAACCCCTGGCACCTGAGTCAGGAGAGTATATGGATCCACCACAAATTGGTGGACAGAAATAATAGCCTCATTAATCATTCTGAGATCCTGTACTTTCTGGTATCCTCCTGAAGCCTTTAAAATGGGTAAAATGGGGGTACTACAGGGAGAAATGCAGGGTTTCAGAAGTCCGCGGACAAGTTATTTCTTAACTATGGGTGCTAAACCCTTTCCTTCTTCCAGCTTAATTGGGTATTGTTTTCAGTTGGGAAAATAACTGGAGTCTTAAACTGTATATTTTAAATGGGACTACCATTTCAGCCCTTCTAGGCCTCCCAGTATAGCATGTTAGTGGGTTGGCCTCCTTGTTGACATGGTCTGGAACATCGTCTGCATTATTGACCATTAACAATTGTGCTGGGTGGTGCTTGAATTGCCCATATGATATCTCTTCCCAATAAGGGGACTGGACAACTTGGTATTATTAGAACTTCCTGATGGCAAATTCGTTTTATGAATTGGCAGGTTAGAGGATGAGCAGGAATCTTGTTTGTAGATTTCCCTTTATTCCCATAACATTTGTGTACTAGGAGGAGATCTTTCCTGCATAAGCCGTAAGGACAGAGTAATTTCCCCCTATATCAAAAAGGAATTGGATATGCATATCCATGATATCCACAGCTACCTGGGACTCATTAGTAGTAATGATGAGGTTCCTGGGGGTGGTGAGGAAGGCCCCAGGCACCTTCAGTCTCCTAATTCCTCCTTTTGCACTGCTAGGGTTTTGACTAACTGAACCCCTCAGTGGAAGTGGCAGCAGTCAATTCTCCAGTACCAGGGCTTGTAATGAGTGCCTTTGCACTGAGAGCAGAGGTCTGGCAGGGGCTTAGTGCAGTCCTTTGCCCAATGTCCATTTTTCTTGTGCTTGAAGCAAGAGCCTTTGCTGGCATCATCCTTATAACCCTTCAAGTTTCCCTTGGATACTCATTGAACATTAAGGGCATTGTTGTGACAGCTGCCATAATTTTGGCTTGCCATTTTTCCTTGCACTGTTCCCTTTCTCCTTTCTCTGGGTCACATTTGTTGTACACCATAAAAGCTGTATCAAGAAACTGATTTTGATTAGTGTGTGGCCCCATCTGTACCTTCTGCGGCTTATGCCTAATTTCTGGGATGGGTTGCCTAATGAAATGCTGTGCCATTCATACTTTGCCTTTGGAGAGGAAGGGTCCAGATTGGTGTATTTTTTTAAAGGCTTCCCCTAATTTATCCCCTAACCTCCCTTAATTTATCATAATTTACTGCCTTAGTTATTCTTTTTCATTCCTCCAAAGAGAACCTCAAAGAATTTGGCCTGGTTGTTCCTCCCTATAGGGGTGTTACAGTTCCAATTAGGGTCAGTAGTGGGGACTGTGTCTGGTACTGGGTTATTGCCCTGAGGGTTTCAGGCAAATAAATTGTTTACTTCCTGGGGGGCAACCTTAAAGATTTGTTCTTTTTCCAAGGAAGTACAACAGGTTGCTAGAATTAATTGAACATCTCTCCATGAGAGATCAAAGGGTAAGGTCAAAGTTTGGAACCAGTCTGCACGTGGGATTTTTGGAATAGCTTCCTGGCTATTCTTTACATTATTGTATGTTGGTTATGGAAAAGGGGACTTCTGCACAGATGGGGCCCTTGGCTCCTGCTACTCCCCTAAGGGGAAGCAGGGCTGGAGGGGAAGTCGAATAGGGTGTTCCCCTCCGAGTGTGAGGGGACTTTGCTCACACTCAGACCGGTTCTTGATCTTGGGCTGTAGCCTCAGGAGTACTTTGCAGGGAGTGGTTGCAGTTTCCCCTGAAAGACAGATGGCCCTTGTAAAAGGGGGTCATCCACAATATCTGGTTCTGCCTCAGGATTTTCTTTTTGAGGCAGCTTCTTGGAGTTTTGCAGATTTTTGAGTTTTGATATAGGGCCATGAAGGCCTGTACATATCAGATTTCTGACCATTTACCCAACCTTTGCAAAATAAGTCTAGTTGCAATATGGTTTGTAATGAAGATTACCATTGATGGCCCATTGTTCCTGGCTGTCCAGATGATGTTGGGGCCATAGAGTATTACAGTAAAAAATTCAGACGTGGCCGGGTGTGGTGGCTCACGCCTATGATCCCAATACTTTGGGAGGCCAAGGAGGGTAGATCCTAAGAACAAGAAATCGAGACCAGCCTGGCCAACATGGTGAAACCCCATCTCTACTAAAAACACAAAAATTAACTGGGCATGGTGGTGCGTGCCTGTAGTCTCAGCTACTCAGGAGGCTAAGGCAGGAGAATTGCTTGAACCCGGGAGGCGGAGGTTGCAGTGAGAGGAGATAGTGCCACTGCACTCCAGCATGGTGACAGAGCGAGACTCCATCTTAAAAAAAAAAAATAATAATAAGATGCTTTCTCCTTAGATTGACAGGGTCAAATTGATTCCAATGGTTGAGGATACAGCAAAGTGGGGAATCAGGTGGAATGAATGGAGAGTTGCTTATAGTGATCTGGAAAAGGGAAGAGGACTTTGAAAAGTCGAGGACTTATTTGGTGACCCAAATTTTACCTGGGGCATCCCACTGGAAAAACTGGGTCATGTCTGGAGTCCCCAGGGGTGTCGTCCTTTAGGGCCCTTTTTTAGTTTGTCAGGTATCTCTTACCTTAGATGGTGGCCAGTACCATTTCGGAATGGTTCCCTCCACAATTGATGGCCCAGTATGAGTTTCCCTTTTGTCCCTGGATGAAGGCCCCAGCTCTTGGCATCCTTGAAATGTGATAATGCTATGCTTTCCCATGATTCCCATTGTATTAGGGTGATAGTCATAAATTTTAATGACAGAAACTGAACACTGGGCAGGCTTCTTTTGTAATGGGGATCAAGCATAATTGCTCAAGAGAGGTAGGATAGATTTGGGGCATGAAAAATGAAATAATAGGGTTGGCTATTCTGCTTAAGCTCCGGGCAAGAGAGGGAATGATTAAAAATCCACCACTATGACAGTGGGTCCTGTGTATAGGCAGGCCATTCTATAGAAATAATATGGTTACTACAAATGAAACAGGCCTCTTTCAGTGGAGTTCCAAGAGGTAAGATGTATTCTAAAGCTTGTGGGCCCCAGAGGTCCTCAGCCAGTCAGATAGATTGAGTAGGAGAAGGGAGGTCAAAACACCTAAGAGACGTTATCTTCTGGCCTTGTGGGCAGACTTGGACTCCACAGGAGAATTTAAGCATAAGAAAGAGAGAGTTGAAATCACCTGAAATGTGTGTGAATTTACCTTGGATGAGCTGCTCCTCCCAATTATGTCACACATAGTGATAAGGGACCATAACCAGAAAGGACAGAAAAGAGTCCTCTTTATTGGGCAGGGCAGCTATCCTTGTTCATTCCTTGGCCTTCAGGCAAAATCAGAGAGTGGCCACAACCATTTGCCCTCAATCACCAAGGAGTTACTAGGAAATGGCCACTGAAGGACAAAACAAACAAACAAACAAACAAACAAACACCAGAAAGGAGACGGAAACAAAAAAAAAAAAAAAAGAAAGAAAAAGAAAGAGACTCAGGTTCCTTGGTGGAAATGGGCAGGGCAGTGGTGGTCAGGTGCTTCCACACGGATGCCTTTCAGTCCCACCAGACCACCAGAGAGTGACCCCAGCCAGAGACCTGCAGTTGTCTCCATGCTTAGATGCTGTCTACCAAGGGTCCCAAGTTAGGAAAGGAAAAGGGAGAGAGAAAGGGAGAGAGAAAGGGGTTCCCTTGTATGGAGCGGAGGGAGCCTGCATAGGGATGAGTCCATCCCATACCCACAAATGAAGGCTTGATAACAAGGAAAAGAAAAAGAAAGAAACAAAAAAGGAAAATACGTCCCCAGATTTAGGCTTACCTCCTGACTGGCATGCGAAAATATGTTACCAGAAGGAAGGTCTTGAGTGAGAGTTGTACAGGTTCTTGGCATGTTGTACAAAAAATTGAACAAAATGCATGAACAAAGCAACAAGAGAATGAAACAGCCAAAGCAGAGATTTATTGAAGTGAGAGTACACTTTTCAGAGTGGGAGCAGGCCTGAGCAAGTCATTCAAGAGCCTCAGTTGTGAAGTTTTCTGGGGTTTAAATACCCTTTAGAGGTTTCCCATTGGTTACCCACTATGTTGATGAAGGATTTGGGCCCACAGCCAATTAGAGGCTGAAGTGAATTGGCCCAACTAGAGGTAGTTGTGAGTTGGTGCCCTATGCTTCCAGAGTTTCCATGGTTTCTAGACAGCTGGTTTTCAAGGCTTCTGGAGAGCAAAGGTGAAAGAGTTGAAAACAGGACAAATTAAAGCACCATAAGCCTTGCTGTTCTTACTAGGAGTCAGCCATTTAAAGAAAATTCTCATATTTTTATGGTCCTTTGGTTAATTTTCAGAGTTCTAAAAAACTTGATTTTGATAATTATTGTATCAGTAATCTTTTTGTTCTTAAAAAGGATAGATTGGGGAGGTCCTTATTTTGCTGTTCTGGAAATGCCTCCGTCTTGTGTACATTTTTACATTTTTCTGAGAAAGCATATAATTATCTATCTAAAAAACTGGAATAAAAATATTGTAGAAATTAAATTAGCTTATATGCAACTTTACATTTACATGCAAGGTGTGTGTGCACATCTATATTTTACTGAAATAATGGTAACAGTCAGTGAATATTTTACATATAGTGATTACTCTTTTAGGCCTTTTTATAGCTAAACTTTGCCTAATGAGGTTTTATTTTGGGTAATCTATAGCTACTGGTCCTAAAGAGGAAAATGTATCCTAGTTTGTTTCTTCTTAATCTATGGGTTACTTATGTAAAAGAAAACAAAACTTGAAGACTCTCTAAAGTGTATTATGCCAACAGGGACAAGGCGGCTGCAATTGTGCTTCTTAGATTATAGACTAACTCTCTTCCTCATTGTTCTTGTTCTGTATATGATTAGGAGAGACCAGAGAGCAGATCTTCTCTCCTTCAAATCAGATTTTTGTTATAGATTAACTGCCTCCTTCATTGTTCTGTACCTAACTCAAACTAGATGGTACAAAAGACCCCATGAGTTTTCAGTGGAAGATTAAATATGTTTTGTGGAATGTTAAATATATCCTTCCCCAAAGAAAAAGGCCACCTTGACTAATTAGATTGTTAGGACTCTGCATTGTCTTATATACAAAGCTGTTGAAATTGTTAAGCCTCTCTAACTTTGCCTGTACAAATGATCCCAAACTTTAATACTTTGGAACACTGACTTCCATTCTTTTGAATCTATGCTTCCAGGGCTGTTGTTCTCAAACTTTGCCCTTGAATAAACTCTCTTTAAATAGATTCTAACCCTTTTAATTGTTTGCAGATGATGCTTGCCTATTACTAAATGAAAATGATACATGTGAATCCAAAACCTCCAACCTCTACCCGATCTCTACTAGATGTGGATGTATGTGTAAGGGTGAGCAAAAAAGGAAAGTGTCGTCTTTGAAAGTGAAGTGCTTTATTCCCTATTATACTTCATGAATTGGGGACAATTTTTACATTGCACTGTTTCCATAGGGACTTCCCCATTGAACTTCCCCTCTCAGTAAAGTCGTGGTGATGATAGGTTTATTTTCAGGTTAATATTTATGGATATGTCACTTAATTGATTCATTTTAAAACTCTATTGCATGGAGAATGTCAACAATGAACACCCTTGAGCATGAAATAAGAGACTATTTATCCCCTTCATGAAGTGCCTCAATCAAAGGAAATGAGAAAGTAATAAGTAAAGTGAATTAAATGTGAGAAGTGAAAGCATACAGAAACTTCAAAATCTCACTCTACTACCTTTGCCCTAGATGCTGCAGTTACCTTTTCTGTAAGTTACACTGAGTTTAATCAGGTCAAGTTTTAATTCTCTCACTTTAGCAGAATCAGTTTGTATTCTTAGTTAACAAGAGTAGACTCAGAGTAAAAAGCCAACACATGAAAAAGAAGAACATATTTGTAAATTATACATCTGGTCAGAAGTTAACATCGAGGATATATAAAGATCTACAACTCAATAACAAAAAAGCAAACAATCCTATTGAAAGTACAAAAATTAGCTGGGCGTGGTAGTGTGTGCCTGTAGTCCCAACTACTCAAGAGGCTGAGGTGGGAGGATTGCTTAAGCCCGGGAGGTGAAAGTTGCAGTGAGCTCAGATCACATCACTGCACTCCAGCCTGGGTGACAGAGTGAGACCCTGTCTTAAAAAAAAAAAAAAGAAAGAAGAGAAAAAGGAAAAAAAATGGTAAAAGGACAAGAAAATAGGCATTTCTCTAAGGT
This sequence comes from Macaca thibetana thibetana, assembly GCF_024542745.1. Classification (NCBI taxonomy): domain Eukaryota; kingdom Metazoa; phylum Chordata; class Mammalia; order Primates; family Cercopithecidae; genus Macaca; species Macaca thibetana. The sequence goes on from NC_065585.1 coordinate 61,882,335, forward strand.
AGATACACACATGGCTAAGAAGGACGTGAAAAGATGGTAAATATTACAATTATTAGGAAAATACAAATGAAAACCACATTGAGATACCAACTCATACCTATTAGGATAGCTACTATGAAAATCAAGTAACAAGTGTTGACAAAGATGCAGAGAAATTGGAACCCTTGTGTACAATTGGTGGTAATGTAAAAACATACCACCTCTATGAGAAACAGCATGGCAGTTGGTTAAAAATTCAAGATAGAATTGTCATATGATCTAGCAATTCCTTCTCTAGGTATACACCTAAAAGAATAAAAGTAATGTCTTGAAGAAGTATTTGTACACCCAGATTCATAGCAGCATTAGTCACACTAGTTAAAATGTGGAAATAACCCGGGTGTTTATGAATGGATGAATGGATAAACAAAATGTAGTATATACATACAATGCAATAAGATTCAGTCTTAAAAAGAAAGACATTCTGACATAAACAAAGTGGATAAACCTTGAGGACATTATGCTAAAGTGAAATAAACCAGTGACCAAAAGACAAGTACTATATGATTTCACTTTTATGAGCTACCTAGAGTAGTCAGTACCTAGAGATTAAAGTAGAATGGTGGTTGATTAAGGCTGGGAGGAGCCAGGAATGAAGTGTTATTATGTAATGTGTATAGAATTTCAGTTCTGTAAGATGAAAAGGATTATGGAGATTGATTGCATATTAAAGCAATTGTATTTAACATGAATGGACTATAGACTTAAAATGGTCAAGATGGTAAACTATATCTTATGTATATTTTACCAATTTATTAAAATGTAGATAACCCTCAAGCCTCTAATTTGATATTAGTAAGCCTGATGGGCCCAGGAATCTGCATTTTAAACAAACAACACTCCTCTGTGCCCTGGCAACAATGTGATGTGGCCAATGGAGGAGTTCTATTTCAGAAACTGAATGGAGATGATGATTTGAGAATGACAACAATCTTCCAAATAAGGTGCTCTATAAATCACAGTGTGATCTACAAACAGAAAAGAAAAAGTGAGACTCAGGGGCATAGTAGATTTGCTGGGAAAGACTGTAGACAGAGTGTAAATCCCAGATTGACAAAGATCCACATATTTTCTCATGGCACTGAGCAGGCTGAAGGGAGAATTTGACAGACCTTAATCTCATTCACTTCCTTCACTCCAATTTGGGCAGAATTGGAGACGCTAGCCAGTCTCAGTGTTCTAGTCTATTGAATGAAATAGTGGTGGTTGGGCCCTATCTTCTTGTTCAAATAAAACAAATCTGTGAAATATGGGCCCCCACCGAGGACTGGGTGGGCGGTAACATTTCCAGGAAAGCATCTTCCTCTGCCTCACTCAAATGATTCAGAAAGCAGCCAAGATGGAATAGCGAAGAACAGATACTCCCTCTTGCCTGAAACAAACAAAATGGAAGAAAATATATGTTGCAACAGTGTTAAGCCAGTGGAAATCAGGCAGTGGAGAAGAGTGATCCTTGAGTGACAGGAAATGAATTAGGTGAGCCCTGGGATGCTCTAGTTTACTGCCTGCAGAGTTTCCAGGCTGCAGCTCAGGAAACAAGAAACCAGGTAGAGCCCAGCGGAGACTCTGAATTGAGGGGATGGATGGAGCTTAGGGTATAGGGAAAGTAGGGAAGCTAGAATTCACAATACAGGGTACTGGAAGGCAGAGAGAACTCTGGAGACAGGCAGAATGAGCCTAGAGTATGCTGCAGAATACTCAGCATGTGTATGTGAGGAAGCTACTCTAAGTCGGGGGAAAAACACACACACACACACACACACACACACACACACACGGGAATAGATGAAACAGTACAAACATAAGCAAGGAGAAAAACAGAAATACCTTCCAATTTAGGTAGGCACCAAGGTACTGTGAGATTTGCTGCAACACCATAAAGAGGTACAGTCAGAATTTGCACCCAGGTCTCTCTGACTCACGGAATCCTATACTTGTGAGTGCCTTTCCTCCTGTTCAAGGGGAGGAATAGAAACCAATTTTCAAATCTATGTCTTTGTAAAGGAAGAATGTTGTGAGAATTAAGATATTTTTAAAAATTATAGAGAAGCTTTCAGTGTCACCTGTTAGAGCCACCTACTAAATAAAAATGAATCATTATTCTTATTACCCAGTTGAATCTTACTGGAATAATTGTGTTTCTATGGAGCTCAGTAACTTTTTTTGCAAGCTAATTTTCACAGTACTACCATTCTTTAGGGAAAGAATGATTCTTTCCTAATTGATCGTAAGTTCCTTCTTGAGCTAACTCTGTACAGTTGACACAATGGGTAGTCCAGGTTTTTAAATTCATAAAAAAAAATGTGTCCTTGGAAGACCAAAATATGAAAGAAAATATCACAGCACTGACATTGATCATAGTGCATTGTTATGACTGACAGTGAGTAAAGTATGGCTTTTCAGATAAAGTTCAGAAGTTGAAGCAGATAACCTTTATGAGTTCATCTATTCAACTTTAAATTGCTTTTATATTCAAAAAAGTTCAATAGAAAAGCACACCTTCGACACCACTCATGCCATTACAATTTGTAGTAGCAATATGCATTTATCATTTACCTACAATTACTCTTAAAAATAATTTATTTCCTCTATTTTGAAGGCCTGTATCACTGGATTCATGTCATAAGAATGACAGCATTCTCTACTCATAATGAAATTTCAGACACTAAACATTAAATGTCAATTATACTTTTCTTCATTTTTTAAGATATATTTTTTACCAGATGTATTTCAAACACATATTAATATTAGATGCTTAATTTCTTTTTTATTTATATAATTTTGTGTAACAATCACTCATGAAATATCAGAATTCTCATTACTTAGTACAAAAAGAATATTCAAGAAATATTGTTGCAGTAGAAAGCTAGTCAAGTATGAGCAGGGCAGGAGAGGGCGCCCCTCTTCCACACACCAAATGTGTTGGGAGACCCTCAGGTGATGGTCAAGTGGTTGTTAATGGTTTCTCTAAAGTAGTAATTGGTCATACCTGGTGGCAAGGAAAGGCAGTCTTCTAATAGAAAACACCTGAAACTAACTAGCAACTTCCCAATGAGATCTCAGGAGTGAGGAGAAGTAAGGCAAGATCCCGGAAGTATGCCAATGTATAAAACCCCAGTCAAGAAGTCAAGCTGGGCACTTGGCTTCTCAAGTCTCCCACTTGGCCCTCTTCCAGGTTGTACTTCCCTTCTTTTCCTTTCTGTTTTAAAACTTTTTAATATACCTTCACCCCTGCTCTGAGAATTGCCTCTGTCTCACTTTCTGCCTTATGCCCCTTAGTGGAATTCCTTCTGAAGAGGCAAGAATGGAGGGTGCTGCAAACCTATACAGATTCGCCGCCAATGTCTCCAGAACTCGGATGTCTTCCACAGGTAATAACATTCCTTTAAATATTTTTCATAATTATATCATGCTAAAAAACTAAGTATAACAGGGTCAAATACAAATACAATTAAAGCTTTTTGAATTCTATTTTACAAGTTTTTTTAAATCAAGTATGATTTTTCCTGGTGCAATTAAATTATAATTATTTTCATATTTATACTTAATCATTTTATATAGAATTATTTTATATTTCTAGTACTTATTATTCTAGTATATCTCTTTTAGGCTTACTTTATGTCTCACTTTTATAAAAATAAGTAAAATATATATTTGATACATTGTAATAACTTAGCAAAATGCTCAGGTATAATGCTATTTAAAAATTAATATACCATATTTATATAATAATGCTATAATTTTCTCATAAAATAATACATCTTTTTAATGTTTGGAATTATAGGATGATAAGTGGTCTTTAATTTATTCCCCTTGTTTGAATTTTCAGTAGTGAATATGTTCTTTCAAAAATATTTTTATGATAAATTCCAAATGCATACAATAGTGGATTACCTCTAGGTACTCATCATTCATTTCACCAACATCAACACATGTCCAATTCCTTTTATCTTCACTCACTTCTCCCCATTTCCCCCAACCCCATTCCTGCCACAACTGCTGACTCAAACCATTCAAAGGATTGTTTGGTCAATCCTTTTGTAACAATTTAGTTATGTTCTTTTCCTAAAAAAATAAGTGGAAGGTTATTTTAATATATAAAATATCTACAATAAGGTTGATAACTTTTTAAATAACATAAAAAATCATTTCAGTTTTCAGTTTTAGTGATCAAATGAAATATTTTTATGTGGATTATTAAAATCAGAAACCAAACAATTTCTATACATAGGTCTTTTAAGTCTCTTTTATTCTATGTCATTCTCCCTAAGTTGTTTTCTTGGAAATTATTTTTTTAATAACAAAGTCGAACATCCTGTAGAGTTTCCCATATGTTGGAATTTGTAATTTCATTCTCAACGTTATCAAACTTGTGTATATCCTGCAAACATTTATTTTTAGAGCCTTGATGAGCATTTGAGTTCTATTTTTAACAAGTACACCTTGGATAGTATTGGGTAATTCTTATAGATAGCATCAAATCAGAAGACATAATTTGCTTTTGCCATATTAAAAATGTTATATTAGTCCATTTTCACACTACTGATAAAGACATACTTGAGCCTGTGCAATTTACACAAGAAAGGTTTATTGGGCTCAGTTCCATGTGGCTGGGGAGGCCTCACAATCCTGGCAGAAAGTGAAAGGCACATCTCACATCTTGGCAGGCAAGAGAGCTTCTGCAGGGACACTCCGTTTTTAAAACCATCATATCTCGTGATAATTATTCACTATCATGAGAACAGCACAAGAAAGACCCACCCCCATAATTCAATTACCTCCCACCAGTATTCTCCCACAACATGTGAGAATTGTGGGAGTTACAATTCAAGATGAGACTCAGGTGGGAACACAGTCAAACCATATCAAATGTCTTCTGGTGCTGTCATTCATATCCATTCATTACAAATTATCCACTTGCTTTTCACTTAATTTTTATAGTTTGCCTAGATTTACCATTTAATTAAAAGTTATAAGATTATAATATAATTTTATAAATGCCTTCATTTGTTAGCTAGATTTTGTCTACAAATAAGAACTTTCACTAATGAAAATTTTGGCTAGCCTATGTTAAAGTACTAAAGGCAGAATACATGTTTAGTCTTTCTTTTGTTTATTTATCAATTTTTTAAAAAATGATGACCCTATTGCATCACATCAATGTGGTCAATGGATTTCAGTGGTACCTGCTATTAACTTACTGATTTACATATATTTATAGAAACTGTTCTTTCTTTTTGTGCAGCCAGTAGATTCCCTTTCAATCTGACTACATAATATTTTACATATCCCAACAATCTTTGCTAGCTTGAACATGTCCACGTACAACAAACATGTAATGCCTTGTCTTCCAAATCAATTATTTAATAGAATGTTAATAAATAGTATCTTTAGATACATCTAACAAGCCTTATAGAAAACAAATGTTGATATTTTGTGTTAACTTGTTAACTAATTATATGTTTTGTCATAACAAAACCATGCGTAGAGTCAAAACAACAAAATAGATTTATAATATGGAATTTTTTTTTCTGCCATTTTTACCCTACTCAAATTCTGCCCTCACACGCTTTTTAACAATTGATTTTGTAAGGAGCTTTAGGATGACTCAAAAGAGATGCCTGGCACTTGTCTTCTCCACAAACAAGAACCACAATATTTGATTTATGTATAATATAGATCAACAACTTCAAATAACATATTCACACTTTTATTTTCAATTTTTCTTCATATCATATACTACTTGCAAAAGTGAGAATTTAATTCAGTTAAACTACATCTTCATTCACCTTTATCCCAACATAATTATTTTATTATTTTCTAGTCTTATGCTGATGATCTCTGCAACATCAAACATTTCCTCTAATAGAGGTACTATCCCTTAACTCCTTCATACAGTAAATGTCCCAAATATATTTCAGATCTCTTCTTCGAGGTCTCGTGTTCTGTTGACTGTGAAGTAACAGTTTCACAATTAATATGCTAACGTGTAGTTTGTATTTAGTTTATGATCAGTAGGAATAATTTCTATTTTGACAGAGAAAATATGTGTATTTAAAACTTGGCTAAGTATTTTAATTCATTATGTAATTTTTAAAAAATCTAGCTGGTCACAGTGGCTCACATCTGTAATACTAGCACTTTGGGAAGAGTTGGAGACCCTGACCAACAGGGTGAAACCCCATCTCTACTAAAAAATACAAAAATTAGCCAGGAATGGTGGTGCTTGCCTGTGGTCTGAGCTACTCAGGAGTCTGAGGCAGGAGAATCACTCAAACTTGGGACATGGTAGTTGCAGTGAGCTGAGTTCACGCCACTGCACTCCAGCCTGGGCGACAGAGCCAGACTCAGTCTTGCAGGGATGGGCGGGGAATCTGTCCTATCTTTTTACCAACTTGCTTTTAAGTACTTATTATGATACTTTAAAAATATTTCTCCTGTCTTTTCCCTCTAGTTATATATTATGTCTCCAGTACCATTTCACTTTTTTTTTTTTTTCTGTGGTTTTGTTTGTTTGTCTTCTTAGCCTGCTAAATTAAAGGCAAAGAAGAAGTGTATGGAAAAGGTAAAGAAAAGAAAGAAAAGAGAATATCATTCACTCTGAAACAGGCCATGGAGTCAACTCTGTTTTAATAGGAAGTAGAAATATACCTTCACATTACTGTTATTTTCACATTACAAAAATAATGAATCAAGGAAATATAATCTCATTCATATAAGTAAATACTCTATTTCTCTAAACTTTTTATAGTAATACTGAATAATACTTAAACATGAATACTTGAAATATAGCCATCATGAGTCATTTAAATAAAAATTGTTTAAAGTTGCTATCACTACATGGTTAAAAATTTAATATGAAGAAATTATTCTTTCAACCACGTATTTTTCTCTGACATAGTGCCTGATTTCTTCTCCCAGCTCAGAGATAATCACTTCAGTTGCTAATATTGTATGAAACTGTATCTTCACTTTAATATGTGCTAAGTTTGTGTATGGTATTCAATGTATGTGAAAGGTGAATTATTTTCTATTGCAAGGATGATTTTAAAGTGTTCTTTGCAGACTCCTTGAGGATAAGTAATATCCTAGTTCTGTGAAAGGTAAGGTTGTACTTAGGAATTATCTTCTTTTTACAAATAGCTTTAATTCTTTTAGTATAGAGTAAAAGAGCTTCAATCCAGTCCATTGTAAACTTCCTCATATCCCACTCTAACAATTTGGCAAGGAGGACTTCACTTGGCTGCTGCTTTTCTACCAAAGCAAATTTCCCATCTTATCCATGAATAATGAACAAGGAAAACATAAATAATTCAAAGATATCTAAACATTTGTATGTGGATTGTGATTGGTCTTAAGTAAATAAGAAAATTAGGATTTTAATATGTGAGTACTCAATTTAGGAAACAACCTTGTGGATTTTAGGCAGAGCATACTCTATAGAAATGTTCAAGGAACTGGTCATCATTTATAAGAAGGAGTATAAGGCAAAAGTAAAATTTGCTTTTTGAAACTGTGCCCCTGTCTCTGACACAAAGGCCCAAACTAACAAATCAACTCAGCCATGCTTGGAGAATTGTACTCCCTTCTGTCTCTTTCTCTTTTATGAACTTGCCCAAAAGCCTAATATGAAACAGAGAAGATGTGAAGCAAAATTATTTTCAAAGCGATAAGGATGTCCAGAGATTATAAAATGTAAATCCTGTCAACATACAGGGAACATTACGTTTGTAATGTATTTTTACTGTGTTATACTCTTGGGTTGTGTATCAGTAGTCCCTGAGAGGTCAAACTGCATGCTAGTAATGCCCTGTGAGGAATAAAGTCCTCATCCTAACTGGAATCAAGGATTTATTTTGTGTCAGAGATGGAGAAATAGATGTTGGCCTGAATATAACCGAAATAATATTTTAGCTTGCTTAAACAATCTTTGATTTAATAAATTGAGCAATTTCTGAGTGAGATTTTTAATGTCATAAAACACATACTCTGTGACATTTGACTAGCATATTCAGAAACGTAAAACGTTTACAAGGCAGATAACCTAAAGAGTGTGCAGGATGGATAGAAGGGCCAACGATTGAGGGCACGGAGCAGAACGGGATGGATACAGGTTGGACAGTCTTGCATGAGTACTGAAAGGGAATGACAGAATGGAAGGTGTCTATCAAAGGCAGAGTTCATAGCTTTGGGCAAAGTAAAGAGAACTCTATCTCAGAAACAAGAATACAGGGGTAAGGATAAAAGTTGGATATTTTGTATGAAAGTCTTTTGGATGGACACTTAAAATTATTACCCAGTATAAATAAAGGTGTTAAAGGACACACAGACAGGGAGTAGAGAGTGCTAACAAGACAGTAGTTAATATAATGAAGTGTTTGAGTTACAGTCTTCTCAGGGAGACCAACAGGAAGTAGGTTAACAGATATTGATATGGCTGTTAGAGCTTTTTTATTCTAGACTTTATGCAGAAAGCACAAAATGACAGCATAAAAACAGACCACTGAGATACAGAGTTAGGAATATCAGTTCATACTTTTTTGAAGGGTACTTTAAAAATACATTATGAAATAGAAAGAATAGCACACATAAAATTTAATCTTAAACCTAATCTAATATTAAATGCCACATGTAAAAGAAAACTAAACATACTTTTTTCTCTCATGTGTCATTTATTCACAATCTATACAGCTATTGAATAAAGTATACGTATGTTCATATGTATACCTTTTAAAAATAGATTACTGATGCCTTAATTATACTATTAGACCTATTTACCTATTTTATTTATCTATTTGTTTTAAATATAAAGATAGATCTTGCCATGTTGCTCAGGATGGTCATGAACTCGTGGGCTCAAGCCATCCTCCTGCTTTGACCTCCCAAAGTGCTGGGATTATAGGCGTGAAGTACTGTACTCACCCTACAGTTTTTAAATGCCTATTTTATAATTTGGTATGGGCCGCTACTATGTACAAATTAAATATGTGGATCGTTTCCTTACTCAGTCTCTTCTTTAACCTCCAAATACCCGTCAGACTTTAAAGTTAAATATTCTAGAATTGAGTATTTGTAATTTTCTCTATGAAAGTCAATAGTTGTCAATTTTATACAATACAGTACTATTCATATGCAAACAACTTCCTCTATTTTATAGTATTGATGTGCACATTTTATGTCTCCTTTTAGTAAAAAATATTCTCAAAGAGTTTACATCTCTTTTCCAAATGCCTCATATATATTTGGAATTCAGAATGCATTGTTTCTTAAAAGAATTAAATAACTAAAATGCTAAAGGGTTTGGAAAAGAGATATATGAAAGAGATACATTGATTATGTCTAGTAAAGATGTTAATTGAATGTGTAGTTTTGCATCAAAGCTGGAAAAATGTGAACCCCAAACTGCCACCAATAACTGCCCAGCCTCTTAGGTTCAAAAGCCAGTTTGCAAGAAGGAAGTAAAGATGTGGAGGTACAAACATGTAAATGGCTGGGGCTTTTTATATTCCTGTTTGTTTAGTGGAATAATTATTTTAGCCTGTACATTTTCCATTTTGCTTATGTTCAACTGGATTTGTGCCACTTGTAATGAAAGACTCCTATAATACATACTCTCTTTTGAAAGAAGTCCTCGAGTTATTGTTAAAGTATATGTTAGAAAGCGGTGAATTAGATAGAATGATGGTAGTCAAGAATTTTATCAGTGTTACATAATACCTGGTGCCATAAGAAAGTTTATTCTGGCCTCAGTATGAATATATTGCATAAATAGCATTTTACATCTGTATATATTATTCTCCTGAAAACATCAAATAAATTGAACACATAACAAATTATTTTTATTATAAAATATATCACTTATACAGAGAAAAATAATGTGTATTATTTCAAAATATAATCAACACCCACATACCTATCCCACAATCTAAGAAATATAATTCACCAACACTTTGAATCTCCCTCTGTGCCTTTTACTTATCAACCCCTCAAATTTACATCCTACTCTTGAGATTAACACTATCTTTAATTTTTGGTTGATAATTTTCCTGCATTTCTTTATAATTTTGATACATATATATAGTATATGCTATTAAATTTTGCCTGTTTATGCTTTTTATATTAATGAAATTATAACATGAAACTACATGAGCTTGCTTTTGTCATTAGACATTATGCTTTTGAGATTAGTCATGTAATCATAGGTTACTATTTTACCAGCTTTTTGCATTCTGCTTTCTAAATATAATACTTAGTAATCTATCAGATTGTTCATAAAGATTTTGGACTCATTATAGTTTCTTGATGTTAAAACCAGTGCTGCTATGAATATTCTTGAACATGTTTTCTGGCATATATGTACAAGAATATCTTACACATGTTTATGGATTGAATTGCTGGAACATACAGCATACATATCTTTAATGCAGTTAAGAGGATTCAAATTGTTTTCCAGATTGATCATATCAATTTATCCTCCCCATCTGCCGAATGTGAAAACCCCTGTTTCATTTCATTGCCTCTAACACTTGGTATTGTCATTTAATTTTTGCCATTCTGATGAGAGTGGAAGATTATTTCAGGGTGATTTTAATTTTCTCTAAAAATAATGAGGCTGAACGTATTTTTTATATTTATGGAAAATTGTTTCCTGTAAAATTCCCATTCATATCTTTTGCCTATCTTTATTGTCTTTTTCATGTGGACTTCAAAGTACTCTTTATATAATGCAAATACTAATATTTTATGACTCTATATGCTCAGGATACCATTTTCAAGAATGCAGCTTGTGCTTTCAGTCTCTATAAGGCACGGTTCATAAGTTTCTAGTCAACTTACCAATATACATATTACTACTATTGATTTGAGTCTTAAGAAGTTCTTTCCTTCCCGTAAGTCATAAAAAGAGTCTCTTATATGGCTTTCTACAAATTTTTAAATTTTTTTCTTTTCAAATTTAAGTTGGTAATATATCTTTAATTTTTGTACATTGTTTTGGAGTAGAAATTTCATCTTATTTTTTCCATATTAATAAGCAGTTGTCCAGCATCACATGTTGGATAGTCGTTTTTATGCACACTGATCCCCAATTTGAGCACTTTTGTATTAATATTTTTTAAAAAGTTGTAATATTTTAGGCACATGTTTATTTGGAATTTCTATTGCATTGTATTTGCTAATGTGTTTATGCTTGCACCAATAGCACACTGTGTTTATCACTCTAACTTTATAATCACTCTTAATATAAGCTGTAGACATATGCCTGTCTTTCAAAATAATGTCTTAACTGTTCTTGGACTTGTTGTTTTCATATAAAATCTGAGTTAATTTGTGAGATTGTTCACCAACCCCCAAATAAAAAAGTGTTTAGATTTTGAGGAAATTATATTCAGCTAAGAGGAATTGATCGAAAATTATTATTATTTTTATTTTATTTTATTTTTTTTGAGACGAAGTCTTGGTCTGTTGCCCAGGCTGGAGCGTGGAGTGCAATGGCATGATCTCAGCTCACTGCAACCTCCGCCTCCCGGGTTCAAGCGATTCTCTTGCTTCAGCCTCCTGAGTAGCTGGGATTATAGGTGCCTGCCACCATGCCCAGTTAATTTTTTATTTTTAGTAGAGACGGGGTTTCGCCATGTTGGTCAGGCTGGTCTTGTACTCTTGACCTCGTGATCCGCCCACCTCGGTCTCCCAAAGTGCTGGGATCACAAGCGTGAGCCACAGCATCCGACCAAAAGTTGATTATCTTTAAAGTATAGCATCTTCCCATTAATACATTTCTCTATATTTCAGTGCCTGTCAATAAATATTTATCAATTTCTATCTTTAGAAAAAACTAAGGGGATTTCACATTTTCGTTTGATTTATTCCTAAATGGTTTGTGTGTATTTTAAATTTAAGTTTTATATTAAATCTGTAATTGTTTCTGTTGCTGTAATGTAAAAATATGATTTTGTTCTGTGTGCCCATGACCTCACTGTCTCTCAAGTTTTTTCATTGCTTCTTCAGTCATAGCTAAATCTTGACCTATGAGTCTTAAAAATATATGTTTCTGAGGTTTCTTTGAATGCAGGAGTGGGTATGAGAACACAGTTCTCCGTAATTATTTATGAATGGTTAGCAGAAATGTGGTGCAGAATTCCCAAGTAGGCTCCCTCTTAGTCAGGAGTTAGCCCATTTTTCCTACTTTTAAAAATTCCTTCTCCCTGAACTTTGGACTCAATGACTGGACACTCCCTTCAGGAAACATTGAATCATGAAGCAGCTTTAGGCTGCAAGCTTCTCACCAAGGATCATAGAGAAAAAAAATTAATAGTTGGAACATGGGGGTCCAAGAAACTAGAGTTGACACACCTGCCTGCCAGCTGATATCCAGTCTTCTTTTGTCTGTGAGAATCAATATATGGCAATGTTTTAAATCCCCGTCTTTCCCCAAACAAAATTCCTGACTTTTACATCAATAGTTTTTAATTGTAATAGTATATGCATTTATTAAAAAAGAAAACAAAACAGTCTTTAGGTGTGACTATAATCGGACAAAAACATTAAACAAATTTGTTTTCTTTTTTTTTTTTTTTTTTTTTTTTTTGAGACGGAGTCTCGCTCTGTCACCCAGGCTGGAGTGCGGTGGCCAGATCTCTGCTCACTGCAAGCTCCGCCTCCCGGGTTTACGCCATTCTCCTGGCTCAGCCTCCCGAGTAGCTGGGACTACAGGCGCTCGCCACCTCGCCCGGCTAGTTTTTTGTAGTTTTTAGTAGAGACGGGGTTTCACCGTGTTAGCCAGGATGGTCTCGATCTCCTGACCTCGTGATCCGCCCGTCTCGGCCTCCCAAAGTGCTGGGATTACAGGCTTGAGCCACCGCGCCCGGCCCACAAATTTGTTTTCTAAATTAAGAAAAACAAAAGTCATTACCAAATAAGAAAAGATCGGCAGACACCTGTGTTTTGAAATAACTTTATTTGTGAAATTGTCTTAATCTATAAAAAGTACCAGTACATGAAAAAAACGATTGGAGCATGATGGACTGTTTTCTCTTGAATTTCAACAAATAGAAGATTTCTTCTGTTTCTTTATTATCGTTTATATTAACCTTAAAATGCTAAAAATGAAGTTGAAGCTTCACATATTTCACTTCTTTTAAGGAAAGCACATATTTGTTATCAGCTAGCCGCAATGGGATATTTTCTTTGTTAAGAGATACTTGCCGTTTTAAAGCTGTACAATATGAAGCAGCATTATAAAACGAAGCATTCAAGTTTTGATGATCTGTTTCCTCTCCATTGACAACTAAGAAAGGCTAAAGTTGTGCAGCTGTTACATTCCCATGATGCATGTACTTTACCTTTATAGAAACCAAACAAACTATTCCTTTTAGTATGCATAAGCTCCGAAGAGAGGCGCAAAATAAAGTTCCTGAAATATTCTTTGAATTTTTCTTACAGAATCTCCTTTCCCCCATGCTCACTGGTTTGGGAAAGAAAAATAAGTGGATGATTCATGAGGGTTAAACATTGCCAGGTGATATTTTTTACTAGCTGCAGAGGGAGCAGTTTCTTTTTAAAAGCAAAGTTCAAGTCTTCACACAAACAACAATTAGAAAAGTTAATGAGTCTTATTTTATTTAAACAATCTTAGTTCAGCTGTGAGGAAGCTCAACCATTGAGTATGTTATGAGACAACCGTATTTAATTAAATGTTGGTGTCACAAGTGGGCAGCTGCATACACTCAATTTTCCAGCATTAAATTTGTTTATACAGACTTTTCATCAAGCACACTTTTTGTCACTTTCTAGCTTTCCTGCTATTTTCCGTATTTCCTAGATGATCCCTGTTTTATTTAGCAACTGAAGTATATATTACATGTCTAATATGCGCTAGGCTCTACGGTGAAGCTCAGAAACACAAATTCACCATAGCACAGAGCACTCAGTGATACAAATATGAAAACCGAGAAAAATCACTTGAGAATTGATGCTATTAGGCTACTAAGAGAAAAGCAATTAGAGTAAGTCACCATTTTCATAGTGTCATCAGACTGTTTCATAGGTAAATTATAAGCATGCTTTCAGATATGATGTTCCTGAAAATTTAATGGGAAATAAATCTACCATTCTACCACTAAACGTTTCCAAACAGAAATTTGTAGAAAGGCGTAGAGAAGTTAAAACAATTTGATCATACAAAGGTTTGCACATTCTCCTAACTACATCAAAGTTTGCTTTCATTAAAATAAACCTCTTTTATAGTATATGATAAAGTATGTTTAGAAGCCTGCATACATTTTGACTACTTGACAATTGTTTTCTATATTTTAAAAGATCTAAAAAGAGGTGTGATGTGAAGTTTTCTCTTGTATTAAAAAGTTTCAGTGTAAATATTAATGTAATAATTCACAAGCACACATAGTTAGATCTTATAAATACCAATTTACCTATAACAAAACTCAGAATGTTTTGTTTAAAGGATGTTTTGTGATAAAATCAGGTTTCCTAGAGAAAAATAAAAAATAAAAAAATAAATAAATAAAACAATACTTATTTAATAAATAGAGAAAGAAAATAGATGTTGTCCATGACAGAAGGCTTTGCAATGACAACTGGAATGTTGAAGGTTCAAAGAATATTTACTTTCTCATGGGAAAGTCACCCAGGAATTCCATTGGTTTTTTAATCAAAACCATTGGTTGATGGGTAAAATTTTAGAAGAAAGGTAACATGTTAATCCGTCAACATGTTGGCCTCGAAGATAATATTTCATGAGTTATAGATCACAGAAATTAAAAACAGTGAATTGATTTTCCTCTGATAAAGAAGACCTTTCTAATTTTTATATTTGAGATATTATAAGAATTTATATGTTAATAATTCTATTTCTTCAATTGCTTTCTCCAGTTAAATGTACTCATTTACCTGCTTTAACAGAAGCCCACATGAGTGATACCTTTGAGATTATCTCCTGGTATAATAAGTATCATATATATATATATATATATATGTTTTAGATAGATACATTGATTTACTGTGTATAATAGGAAGTAATTTTATTATAAAGATGTATGTGTTTCTCTTGCCTTGAATTTGTAAGCTTCGGCACCAGTCTTTGGTTAGCACTGTAATGTTTATTTTGGTGCCACATATTCCTAATTTATTGTATCTTTGTTTGTTGACCTAACAGTGTGACATGCTGTACTCTTTCTGGGGCTTCTCCATTGAACTGTCACAGCCCAACTCACATCCATGCTATCTCCTGCAGTCGTGAATATTCTGCTGCCTTTATTCCTATTGGCTTGCCAGATTTTGAAATACTTCCTGAATATAACCTCTAATATATGTGTCTGTTGTAACTCTCAATGATTTTTACTGTCACATATTCTTGAATTTATCTTAAATGGTAAGCTTATTTCTTGGCTCTATTCCAGATCTTATTCATTTGGGTATGAGCTGTCAGGGTTTAGGACACATTTCCCCCCAAGTAGGGCATTTTGAAAATTAAAAAAATAAATAAATAAATAAATAAAATAAAACACCTACAGAGGAAAGTAAGTGATTCTGTGACTTTCCGCTGCTTTTCTCCACTAAGCTTGATCACTAAATAATTCTCTGACCCACCTCCCCTGAAAGCAAGCCATAAAACCTACTCATGTGGCATGTGTCCTTCCCTATACCTGGAGGAAAGGAATGAAGAAATAGAGATGCTAAGAAGAATGTGAATACACAGATTTTTTAAAGTACCCCCATTCTGGGTTTGTTCCTATTACATTATACTCCCTTTCAGCCATTCAGACTTCTATATGACTACTCACTCTTGATTAAACTTAAGCATAAAAATAGTTTCCCCTATTTCTTTGGTTCTTCATTACTGAGGCTCCTGTGTCATGTAAAAACATTGATTAAATAAATTTGTTATTTTCATGTTACCGTCTGTTGTTATTGGAGTGTCAGTCATGAACCATGCCATGGGTAAGGAAAACATCACTTTTTCTCCCCTGTAGAGTCTTGCTCTGCCTTTTGATCTTTGTTTTTGGATCCTAGCTCAACTGATTCTCTCCAGAACTGCTTTCTTCTCAGATTTTGAAAAGGGGAAATAACTTCTACTTTTTTCTCTCTGATATCTGTAAGCATCCCACATTAGGTTGAACCACATCTATAGATTAGCAAACATATATAGAGAACCGTTAACTGTGTTATAAAAACCAGGAGCACTTACTCATTTAATGTAAATCAATACTTACTGAAAATCTTTATGCTTAGGATCATTTTCTAAGCACCTATTATGTTAGATAATAGATCTCTACTCATTGGATTTATCTTAATCCGTTCTCCCTTTGAAAGCTATAAATTTTAGATTATTGTCAATATTTATAGCATGTAGAGCTATGAATCTACCTAACTACCTAGAGAGTATCTATGTCCCAAAAAGAGTTAGCATTACGTCTAATACTTTTGTACTTTAAAAGCTCTAACAGGTCAGATAAAGTTTCCAGTGGTAAAATGTAAATTAATTCATAATGTTGAATGTTTAAAATGTCTGTTCTGGATTCCCAAAAAGCTGATAATATAAATAATGTAACATATAAAGAAATTTTAAGTAAATGATTCATAGCAATACTAAAACATTCAGGTTTGGGGATGTAGTTAGGGAAGTGAAGGGCAAAAGTGTGATTATCATTTTGAATTTGTATTGCTTAAATATTTTAAAATATTTTTATAGTATTGTGATTTCATATATTATTTAGCAAATTACATATTACAATAAAAAGAAAAGCAACAGTGAGTTCTTAATAATTATTTTTGGAATGAATAAATGAAAATGATATCTCATAGATATTTGAAAAAGAAAAATTAGAAAAATTAAAGCAATTATTAACCATTTTCCTTCCTTGTTATCTTTTGTTTTAGCATATAAATCATAGCTAACCTTTCTGTGGCTTTTATTTTATATCATCACTGTCTCTGTCATTTGTCTTTGTCATCTATGATAAACTATATTTGCTATTCTTCCTTTGTGTGAGTCATATAAAGTGTTTAAGGTGATTTTGTATTTCATAACTTTGAGAGTTAAATCGCAATTCCAATACATTCTTTATATAACCTCAAAGTTATGTGATTCTTATGTTCAGGACCAGAAGACTAATTTATTACTTAAGGTCTTCAGTCCCCTGCCTTTATGTCGTTTTCTTTGTAATGTAATTCCTTGTCTTGGCTGTTGTCTGTTTCAAGCAACTTTGTTCATTATTTTTTATACTTAATCTAAGCCTTAAGCCTGAGATATCATTTGGCTTAAATGGGCAATCTCTCCTGGTCAGACCTATTATTCTACTTTATCTGAACGCGTATGTGTACCTGAATTCTGTGTCCAGTTATAAATTATAAGAGAGTTATGGAATTTGCTGCATATTGTGCAACCCCAATAATGGCCTCTGTATTTTCCACTTGATAAAATTAAAATTCCTATGTTTGTGTTATAGCACTGTGATAAGCAAGCTTACCAAAAAGAAAAGGGTTCTGTGGGAATAAGCAGGGTGGAGATGGGGAGCAAATTAAGTTTGAGTGGTCAGGGAAGGCCATTTTGAGAGTATGATGCTTATGATTATAGAAGGTGAGGCTATTCAGACAAATGTATAAAGAGGCTGAGGTATGCCAAAAAAAAAAAAAAATCCAAGGGAAGCGGTAAGGCATATAAAGTTCTTAAGAGGAGAAAGATAGCTTGGAGACTTAGGAGGTCTGAGTAAGAGCAGTGTGACAGGCATAATAAGTAATGAAGTAGAGAGAAGTGCCTTGAGAGGGGTAGCAAAGGCTAGACCATGAAATGCCTTGAAGACTAGTAAGAAGACTGCATTTTATTAACTTTAATGGAAATGTTTGATGCTTTTAAAGGAGAGCACATCCTCTGTTTCTCTCTCTCTCTCTGTAATTTTTCTCTTTTTCTTCTTTCACTTATTTGTTCCTTCCGTTTATTTACTTACCAACAAATATTGAGTGTGAACTTGTTGCCAGGCTCTGTGCTATGTATAGAAATACGTAGTACATCAGTCAACATTTTCTGTCCTTGTAATTCTGTTATAGTAGGTTTAGCAGGTCTTTCAGAAGAGGATTATTATTGATACCCTCTTGTTATATCATTAGTATTCTACTCAAATTGATGATCAAGTATTCGAAGACAAATTTTGGATTAAAATCACTTTTGTAAACACCAAGCATCCCCTTTTCTGTGGACAATGGATTTTGTTGGCCTGTGGAGAATAAGAGTCTAAATATGCTAGGCCTTATATATGACAGAGTTTTGCTCTGATTTTTGATGTCTTATGTCACAAGAAAGTAGAATGTTCTTAAAAGTGGGAAAAATGAGGTTCTGAGAGCAGACCAATCACACACTCTCCAGAGATGTTCCTTGTCTATCCTAACACCTGAAAGAGAGGTTAGTCCCCTGTTAGCTGAGTTGAACTGCGTCCCAAATGCCACGATGCTCAGCAAAGTTGTTTCCAGCCTGATAAGAATGAATTATTAATTTGAGATAAAGCATTAGCTTTAGGCAAGAAAGGGTAGAAATTAATCTTCAACTCATACAAGCTCAGGAAAGGTAATTAAAATAAAATAATGTAAAATGTTGTAAAGCTGCATTTGAAAATCACACACACACACACAACACAAATAAATTCAATGAAAATAGAACTGGCAAAAATGATGCTTGAAATTCCCTGTTCCAAATAATGAAACATTTTTTGTTAACCAAAGACTTGCGTCAGCACCCAAGGTTCAATCTTGAAGCTGAGTAGAATCCCTGAAGAGTAAAAAACAACAACTAGAGCAACTGATTTTATTTAAGCTTTAATTAAAGCCACACTCATTAAAACTATGAATCAAATTGTCTCTCTGAGTCTTGGAGAAAGGATGTAGCTTATTCTCAATGGATTTCTCAATTTAACATTCAGCCTAATTGTGAGAAAAAGTACTCGAACCAGAAATCTTCCCAGAGCGTTAAGCATGCTCACTAAAATCAGAAGTGTGCATATAAAACTATAGGATGCTAAATGTTCTTGTCTAATTTTAACCTTCCACACTTTCTCTGAAAGGGGAAAATCAAATATTTTAATGATGTGAAAAAAATATTAGCTTTATTAAACAAAAATTAACAAGAAACTATCCTCTCTGCTAATGCAGTGAGGCTCTCAGAGGAAATACACTTTTAAATTCATCTGAATCTTACATGTTTTTGCTTGTAATATTCTCACTGGATTCAATGTAATTTTATTTTGAAAAATATATAACCATATTTCCTCTGTGTTTATTTTACTATGTCATAGGTATTCTATCTAACAGATGTAAAAGCAGGCCAGCAATTAGGATTGTGATAAAGCAGAATGCTTTCTGTAAGTCATAGTAAGAAAAAGAAAACATAGTGTGAAAAAAGCGAGAAATGCTGAATAAAATATAAATGGAAAGCAATGATTAGTGAATATGAGGTGGGCAAAAATAAATCTGAGACTTAATTTTTGCAACTAACTTACCTAAGTCACAAGCTTCCCTATGTGACCTCCCATTCTATCTCCCAATTAACTCATTTTTGATTTGGGATCACTTTTCTTGTTGGTTTACTCAAGTATTATCAATTATCATAGGCAAGGTGTTCATTACATATTCATACGAAAGCCTCTCTATTTGAATAATTTTCTCACTGCATAGGATCTTTCTAGGTCAGCTTCTCCACTTCTTTACATCTGCTTATTTAAAAAGTTTCCACTAAGCTACCAAATATCTGGCTTTTTTTTTTTTTTTTTTATAGCAGCTGACAGGCTTTTTCATGTTAGCAAGACACGCAGTATTTTCTTCTAGCAGTGTTGGGGCTCAGAAAACAATACCCCAAAATGAAGGCCTCAGACGTGCCCTCTGATGCAAATGTTTTTCTCTGACCTTCTCCTGTCCTCCTGTCTCAGTCCCATTCTCCCATGACGTTAGTCGTAGAAACTAGATTTCCTCTTTCCTAAGGTGGGTTGTAGAAACCAGAACCCCTTTTTCTCAAAAGCTAGCCATAAAACCTATGTAAAAGTGGCCATTAAAAACTTACCTGACCTACCTTGTTTGACTGTAGGTCATTATGCGCCTGTTCCCAGAGAGTGTCCTGTTCTGCACTCAGAAGGAAAGAAAGTGTGCTCAGGGAGGCCAAGAGGAATCTAGAGAGACAGGTCTTACTGGGTTTCCCCATTCTATATGTTGTCATTAGAGTATATCCGTTTTGTCCAATGATATTTCTGCACAACTCCCCATACTTCGTTGAACCTAAGCATAAAAATAGACAATATTCCCTGTGTGTTTAGTTCTTCATTGCGAAGGCTCCCATGTATACACCTTAAATAAATTTTGCATGCCTTTTCTCCAATTAATTTGCCTTTTGTGAGTTGATTTTTCAGTGCACCTTCAGATGGCAAAGGAGAGTTTACCTCCTTGGTGCCTACAATAGCTTTATTGAGGCACAATTGACAAATAAATAACTGTATATATTTAATGTGTATAATTTGATAAATTTAGACATATGCAAATACCTGTGATATCAGCAAAATCAACATGATAAACATCTCCAACACTTCCCAGAGTTATTATTTTCTTGTGCTCTTTGTCTTGTTTTGTTTGTTATAGGAACACTTAATTGAGATCTGTATCTGTCTCCTTAACACATTTTGAAGTGCACATTACTCTATTAACTTTAGGCATTTTTTGTTGTTGTTGTTGAGACAGAGTCTAACTCTTTGCCCAGGCTGGAGTACAGTGGCATAACCTCGACTCACTGCAACCTCTGCCTCCCGTGTTCAAGCGATTCTTCTTCCTCAGCCTCTCCAAGTAGCTGGGATTACAGGTGCCCACTACCATGCCCAGCTAATTTTTGTATTTTTAGTAGAGACGGAGTTTCACCGTGTTGGCCAGGCTGGTCTTGAATTCCTGACCTCAAGTGATCTGCCTTCTTCGGCCTCCCAAGATGCTGGGATTACAGGAGTGAGCCACCATGCCTGACTATAGGCATATTTTTATAGCTGATCTCTCTAATTTGTTCATCTTGCTGACTAAAACTACACCACTTGAAAACCAACTCCCCACTTACCACACTCTCTTTCCCCTGAAAATCATCATTCTACTCTCGGTTTTTATGAGTTTTACTATTTGAGATACTTCATTTAAGTGAAATCATACAGTGTTTGTCCTTCTGTGACTGGCTTATTTCACTTTAGCATAATATCCCCCAGTTTCACCCATGTTGTTGCAAATGACAAGATTTCCTTCTTTTAAAGACTAAAATATATTCTATTTTATATGTATACCACATTTTCCTTATTTATTCATCTGCCAATGGACACTTGGGTTGTTTCCAATCTTGGCTATTGTGAATAGTGCTGCAATGAACATGGGAGTGCAAACATCTGTTGGAGATCCTGATTTCAATTCTTTGGGATATATACCCAGAAGTGGAATTGCTGGTTCATATGGGGACTACATCAAACTAAAAAGCTTCCACACAGCAAAAGGGAACAATCAACAGAATGAAAAGGCAACCTACACAATGGGAGAAAATTTTGCAAATTGTATGTCTGATAAGGGGTTAATTATCAAAATATATAAGGAACTCCTGTAGCTCAATAGCAAACAACAAAAACAAATAGCCCGACTTAAAATTTGGCAAACAATTTGAACAGAAATTTCTCTAAAGAAGACATAAAAATTGCCAACAAAATTATGAAAAGTTGTGAAACATCATTAATTATCAGAAAAATGCAAATAAAAACTACATTAAAATGGTTACTGGCACACATATATATGTATAGATACAAATAAAACAAGTTTTAACAAGATTGTGCAAAAATTGAACTGCTTGTTTACTATTGGTTGGAATGTAAAATGTTGAATCAGCATCAGGTTTGGAAATCAGAATGGAGATTCTTCAAAATATTAAAAATAAGTAGGCTATATTTTAAAATGTTTTGGGGAGCCTAGGCATGGTAACTTACAACTGTAATCCTATACTTTGAGAGGTCAAGGAAAGACAATTGTTTGAGGCCAGGAGTGTGGGACCAACCTGGTTAACATAGTGAGACACTGTCTCTACAGAAAATTAAAAAAAAAAAAAATCAATTAGCCAGGCATGGTGATGCATGCCTGTAGTCCCAGCTATTCAGGAGGCTGAAAAAAGACTGCTTTAGCCTGGGAGGTCAAGGTTACAGTGAGCTGTGATCACATAATTACCCTTCAGCCTGTGTGACAGAAATAAACTCTGTATCAAAAAATAATAACAAAATAAAATGTTTTAGGAAACTCATAGGCTTTAAAAAATTTTATCCACTGCGCTAAATTAGTCTTTTTTCATTTTTCAGTTTCCCCTGTTATTGTTATTTATATAAGTTATCTTAATTAGCAGAAGG
The DNA here is from genome assembly GCF_024542745.1 of Macaca thibetana thibetana. Taxonomy (NCBI): domain Eukaryota; kingdom Metazoa; phylum Chordata; class Mammalia; order Primates; family Cercopithecidae; genus Macaca; species Macaca thibetana. Next base: position 61,904,777 of record NC_065585.1, read on the forward strand.
ATGTTTCATCTAAATATCCTTTATATTTTAAAATATATTATTCTTAATTTATCATGATAGCAATGTAAAACTAACCAATTCAATGAGATTTTGTCAGAAAATGGAAAACTTATAAAAATATTTCTAATATTTATTTAAAATAATTTTCAAAGGTAAATATAAGCATAGTTCTGTTGAAATTTCCTGAAAGGCAAAACTGTTATTAAAAAGTGTTGAAATTTTCATGAATAGACTATTTTGATGGGTGTTTTCCCGTCCGTATTAGAATATAAATTGCGAGGAAATGTAGGCTTTTAAATTACTCTATTTAAATTTAATCAACATGCAGTTACTGAATATTTACTGCATTCTAAGTTTCAGTCTTGATGCTGAGAAATAGAATAATAACCCAGATATCTAGCTGTTATACTGTCCTTAATTTACCATAAAATATTTGTTATTTATTTTGAGAATGGCTGTAACATTTATAAAGATGTATGAAAACAAAGAGGAGAAAGTATTTAACTCCTTCATTTGGGAATGCTTCAAAAAATAAGTAGCATTTGAACTAATTCGATTGTGAAAAGTTTGTTGTTACATAGGGTGATTTGAATGGCAAGAAGATTGTTGTTAGATTATAATGTGAAATAAAGTGAAATGTTGGAACAACAGGGTCAGACTGTAATGGGAATTGTATCAAAGTAATTTTGGCCACAATAATAAAATACCATTTATTATCTCAATAAATAAAATGTCTGCAGCAGTATGTCCCAGGGTTGGTTCAGTAGTACAACAATGTATCCTAGGAAACCCAAACCTTGCTGAGTGTCCACTCTGTAATCTTGAATATATTGATGATGTCTCTGTTCATGGTTTTGAGATGGCTGCGTCAGCTCCAAGTTACACATGCTTTTATAGTAATTCAGTTTGTGTCAGAGGGAAGTGGCAGAGATAAAAAGAACTTTTTCTTTTTGTTTTCTCTCACTTTTTATCAAAGGGTTCTTTTTTTTTTTTTTTTTTTTTTTTTTTTTTTTTGAGACCGAGTCTCGCTCTGTCACCCAGGCTGGAGTGCAGTGGCCGGATCTCAGCTCACTGCAAGCTTCGCCTCCCGGGTTCACGCCATTCTCCTGCCTCAGTCTCCCGAGTAGCTGGGACTACAGGGGCCCACAACCGCGCCCGGCTAATTTTTTGTATTTTTAGTAGAGACGGGGTTTCACCGTGGTCTCGATCTCCTGACCTTGTGATCCGCCCGCCTCGGCCTCCCAAAGTGCTGGGATTACAGGCGTGAGCCACCGCGCCCGGCAATCAAAGGGTTCTATTGCGCTGTGGTTGATAAGATTTACCTTGGAGACGGCAGTCTTGGGTTTGAATTACAAGAGTTTTATTAACTCTTCATTCATAGAGTGGTTGTGAGAAACACATGTTAATATATGCAAAATGATTGGAACAATGACTGGCATATCATAAAAGTATTTCTTGTCACTACTTTCTTCAGCAGATTTCTTAAGTTCCATCAATCACAACTGACTTGTATAGACATCGTATACTGACTTGCCCAGATTTCACCTCAATATGTATTAAGTTTGAAATTTCAACTAGAAATCTTTGTTTCTGGGTGGGATGTCCACTAGACTAGGATAGCAAAACGATACAAACTGAGGAATGACATGCCCATGGAGAAAAATGTATTGATCTAAAATATATAAACTAAAATTTGAATATTTAAAAAATATAAACCAAAAATCTAACCATGTGGCATACTCTTTTAAGAGAAAATAGTTAATAAAAAAAAGGAAAATGTAATATTACATATCACAAAACTGAAAATTAAAAAGTTTTCCTAATGGGCAATTAACTATGTTAAAGTGAAAAAAAATTAGAAACGTTCACCCCCAGATTGACTAGTTTGGTCAGTAGACGCTATCACTACCTTTGAAAAATTCTTACTTGACTTGTTTCCTCATTCACACTTGGTGGTAACATTGAAATTATTTAAAACATCAGCATGGACATCTAAATCATGGGTGGCAAATTTAAAAAATGGAAAATTCTGTCTGAGAGCAAATGTTTTTGGTTTTCTTTTTATTTCCTTTTTTTGATTTTGTGTTGGATATTTGTTTCATTGTTTAATTTTGTTCTCACAGAAAATATGGTGTTTGCATTTAGCATCTTTCAGACTTTTTTATAACTGCTATATAAATTTTGTGAAGATAAACACCTTGAGCCTTCTCATCAAGAACCAAAATATTGTCATTCCTATTCTTCCTATCTAACAGAGAAACAGTAGATGTGAAAAACTGGGGTGCAAGTGAAATAGTTTTAAAAGTGAATTACAATTGAAAAAAGTATAATTTGAAAAGATTAACGTTCTAATGTCTCTTAATCATTCAAGTGCTTAGAAGTACAGCTATTCCTTACTATCCACAGGGGACTGGTTCCAGAACCCCTGAGGATACCAAAAGCTGCAGATTCTCAAATCCTTGATATAAAATGTTATGGCATTTGCATAAACTATTCACATCCTCCCATATACTTTGCATTATATCTAGATTACTTATAACACCTAATACAATATAAATGCTATGTAAATAGTTGTTATGTTGTATTGCTTTTAATTTGTATTACTTTTTATTGATGTGTTATAATTCATTTTAAATATTTTCAATCCATATTTAATTGAACTCCCAGATGTGGAAATTGTGGTTACAGAGGGCTACTACAATACTTTCTCTAATGTGAGTGAGCAATAGTAATTCAGAGATGAATGCGATTGATGTAGAGTAATTCAGTAATTCAGTAAGGCAAGAAGGTTGTCAAAAAAATAGGCTTCTCATTTTAAAAGGTGTCTGAATGTTAACATTGAACTTGTATACCTCTGAATTAATCATAATTCCTTCAAGTCCAAGAGATGGTATATGAAGAATTAAATTCCAAAATATTCTCCAAAATATTTCATTTTTCTCAAGAAAATAAAAATCTAAAGGGATGAAATGATGGATATGGGCACTGTTAAGTCCAAGTGTTTAATGTTTTCAGAAAGCCTACTCTCCCTTCTTTGAGCTCACTTTTAAATTTAGTTTATTCTACAGTGTTGTGGGAATGCGGGTTGACCTTGTTCTCAAGCAACATTTTTAAAGTCATTGTTGGCAGTTTTGGCTTATGTCACCCTCACAGTAGCTACTGGTATGTGAAGCTGCTTAATATTTTCAGGTAAAAATCACCAGTCCCATTGTTCAGTAGTCTGTAGAAAAGGCAGGAAGTGGAATACTGGAAGATATTGATTTAAGGTTGCCTTAAAGTCACATTGTGGAGAATCTTCAGTGCGTGTTCCAGAATGTGTAATTTACTGGGGATGGTGAGAGAACTACAAATATTCAGCAGGAATTAAATAGCAATATCTGTTATTAGGAAAGTAGTTGGTATAGGTCACATGTAATTCAATATTCATAATCTTTCTTTTCTTGAAACTTGAGGTAATTATTGCCTCTACGATTTCACAGTTTTTTACCTTGGAATATTCATATTTTTTAATAATGGTATTAAAATCCATTATTAACACTAGTATATTCATTTACATATTATTTCTCTGAATGGAATGCAGTGTACACAGAGGTGTTGACTACATTTTATGTTTCCATGTATCTGCTTTTTGCCTAACTGGTTAGGCATAATGCTACATAGTACACAGGCAATGCTTCCATTAGGAGTAATTGGTTTCATGATCCACATGTTAACCCATGATACATTAGTATCTACGCACCAAGCAAGTTGGTTTACACCACAAAATATACAATTAATAAAAGGTGAAACATCACTTTATTTTTACTTTGCCATATTTGTATTAATATAGCATATTTCTAGAGACAATTACTGTGACTTAAATTTGTATATGCCTTGTGCATACAAAGTATACAGTAACATTATGGATTGAATTTCTTAATTATGGAGAAGATGTCATAATGTCATCTTTATTTGCATTTTTTTCACTTCAATTGTTGCCATGTGCATAGAGGTATTAAAAATTTCACTAATACACATACACAGGCTGAAGAAGAAAAATTTTATAATCAGATAGGTAAGTGCAGCAAAAAGCATTTGACAAAATCAAACCCATGCATGATTAAAAACAAAATCAGGCATGGTGGTTCACATCTGTAATTCCAGCATTTTGAGAGACTGAGGCGGACGGATCACAAGCTCAGGAGTTTGAGACTAGCCTGATCAACATGGTGAAACCCCGTCTCTACTAAAAATACAAAAAATGAGCCGGGCATGGTGGCGTGCCTGTAATCCCAGCTACTCCAGAGGGTGAGGCAGGAGAATTGCTGAATCCGGCAGATGGAGGTTGCAGTGAGCTGAGATCACGCCACTGCACTCCAGCCTGGGCAACAGAGCAAGACTCTGTCTCGAAAAAGATTAAAAAATTTAAAAAAAAAAATCTTCAAACAGAAAACCTATCAGCTTACTAGGAGTAGCGAACTTCTTCACGTTGATTAAAACAAACAAATAAACAACAAAAACAACAACAACAAAAACACACCTGCAAAAGATCTATAGCTAATATCATGCTTAAGTGGAAAAACTAAATGCTTTCCCCCTAATATTGGGAACAAGGAAAATATGTCGCTCTTCCCACTTCTACTCCACATGGAAATCCTACTAATACAATAAGACAATAAAAGGCAGGTGAGAGGAGGGGAGCAGGTATAGAGATTGGGAAAGAAGGTTTTTTTTAAAAAAAACTGTCTTTGTCTACAGGTGGCATGATTATTTATGTAGAAACCTCCAAAGGATTACATGCAAATAAAATATAAATCACAAAATTTCCTTTAAAAATAAGTAAGTATAGCAAGTTGCAGGATTCAAGGTTAATAGACAAAATCTGTTTCTTTTCTATATACCAGCAATGAGCGATTGGAACTTAAAATTAAAACATAACACCACTTACATTAACATCAAAAAGAGACAAATGCTTAGGTATAATTTTATCAATATATCCACAAGATCTACATTAAAAAACTGCCAAGCTGATGAAAGAAATCAAAGAATATCTAAACAAATGGATAGATATCTAAACAAATGTTCATGGATAGAAAGACTTGATATTGACAAGATGTCATTTCTTCCCAGCTTGATTCAATACCATAGATCAAATCAATGCAATCCCTATCAAAATCCCAGAAAGTTACCTTGTAGATATTTAAATTTTTTTCTAAAGTTTATATTGAAAGGCAAAAACTAGAATAGTCAAGAAAATATTGAAGATGAACAAAACAGAAGAATTGACATTATCCTACTTTAAGAATTACTGTGAAGCTACAGAAGTCAACATGGTATGGTACTGGCAATATAAAAAGTAAAAATTTCAATGCAATATAATAGAGAGACCAGATGGAGGCTCATACAAATAGTCAACTGACTTTTGACAAAGGAGCTAAGGCAATTGTTTGGGAGAAGTAATAGTTATTTCAATTAATGTTGCTGGAACAACTGGACATCCACATGCAAAAAAAAAAAAAAAAAAAATTAGAGACAAAATCACACCTTTCCCCAAAATTAACTCAAAATAGACAATTGACAAATGTAAAATGCAAAACTATAAAATGTCTAGAAAATAACACAGGAGGAAATCTGGAATACCTTGGATTGACAATGACTCTTTAGATACAACACCAAAAGCACCACTTATGGATGAGAAAATTGTTATATTGAATAGCAGTAAAATTAAAAGATTTTGGCCCTCTGAGACACCCTGTTAAGCTAATGAAAAGACAAACCAGAAAGTGAAAAAAAAATGCTGCAAAAGACATATCTAATAAAGATCTGGTATTCAAAATGTAGAAAAACACTAGTGGATTACAGGATTTAATGGCATTGTATACAATAGTGTAATAATAGCGGATATTTTGCATTTGTCAAAATCCATGGAATGCTACAACATAAATGATGAACTTTTGTGTAAACAATGGATTTCAGTTACAAATAATGCATCAATTAGTTCATCAATTATAAGAAATGTACCACACCATGCAAGATTTTAATAATAGGGGACAGTGGCCTGGAGAGGGAAGGTTAATCTATGGGGGCTGTCTGTACTTTCTTCAAAACATTTTTTCTGTAGACCTAAAAGTACTCGAAGAAATAAAGTCTATTGATTAAAAAAAAAAAAAAAACCCACCAGTTACAAGTAACAATGTTACTATTATAGGCTGTAAAATGATATGAAATGAGAAGCTATTCATAGGCTGTGTCAGGCTGACATGTCACCTTAGATTGCTGCTACAAACACAAGAATAACTTATTGTCTTTGACATTCGTCATGTGTTTTTTAAACTACATTGAAGATGTTCTCTGTTTATGATTTCTTAACCTTCTATTTCATTATTTTAATTATGAGTGTCTTCTGATGCATCTCATAATCTAAACATTTTAACATTTGTAACAATTGTAACATTTCTTACAATTAGACATTTCTTGAGACTTATTTTCACTTCATTCAGTATGTATTATTTTTCATTTATATGTTAATCTGTATTTTCAAAAATTTCACTCAGATTTTAAAATGATTGTAGAAATGAATATTTTCTCTCTTTCTTCCTGTGTATTTCCCTCTCTATATCTTTGTCAATCTATGTATCAATGCATAGAATTCTCCTTTAGAACACTTTAATAAATTCAATAATACTTTTAATAAACACTTGCTCAATAACACTGTTTAAGCATTTTTAAAAATTAGTATTTTACACAATCCTGAGGATTAACAATCTTGAAGTTTATTAAAGTTTAGTGTAAGTCTATGTAATTTTTGCCAGATGAATTTAAATACTGTTTCATCGGTCTTTAAAGGGAAATGTAAAAATGTATAGTGGCATGCATTTAAAAGTGTATAATTTTTTTATTCTAAATACCCAATGCAGTCTTGTTGAAAAATGGAGCACCATGTACTACGTGATCTTGAGTTTTAGGGTCACATATTCTTTGGTATCTAGATAATTTGAAGATTTTCATGGTCTTCTTGGCTGTTCCAAAACAATATGAAAAATAATAATTGCTTCAGACAATGTTAGCTTCAAAAGTATTATCTTCAACCTTTCAAAATGGATTTGTATTTGATTCTCAAGGAAGAAAAGAAATGTTCCACAAAAATATTTATTTCCAAACAAAGTGAATGAAAATATTTTTAGGCCTTAATCAAGTTCTTGAAACCCTTTTTTCAGTAACTGTTTTATTTGTATCTTGAAAATTTGGGCGTAGGGGCAAAGGAGACAGGGCTATTTTTGTTTGTTCCTGAACACTAAATACTGAATTGGAAAGAATTTAAGTAAGTTACAGACATATATAATGGAGAAAACTTCTAAATAAGGCAAAAATCCTACTCAAAAGAAACCAAGCAGATCAAGACTAATTCTCAGCATACTGCACTATACAATTAGGATTTTTTCATCCTTTTTATTAGTATCTTTATTTCTTATTCTTTTTCTCTCTTTTCCTCTTGTGACCATGGTTTGATATTAGTGTTTTCTATTTTGTCTTGCCAGAAAGCAAATGGAGAGTGAAACTATTAAAATTTACATATTAATAAGTCACTGTAGTATTTTTGTAGATAATACAAAATAGAGCCAAAAGAGGGCTACTTTTTTTCATAAATTGCATTTTATACAATGTTAAGTATGCGTTTTCCTTCTATTTTTAATTCCAATTCCACATTGAACAGGAATAAAAGGGGCCATGTAGATGAAGTGTTTAAGATCATTAAATAAATGAAGCAATTAATTCAAAGTGCTAGAGTTTTTATTCAATATCAGCACTGATGTCTTTTTCTTTTCTCAACTTTTATTTTAGGTTCATGGGTCCATGTGCAGGTTTGTTAAATAGGTAAACTTGTGTCATGGGGCTTTGTTGTACAGATTATTCATCACCCAGGTATTAAATCTAGCATCCATTTTTTAAATTAATTACTAATTTTTTTTACTGGTCCTCTCCCACCTTGCATCCTCCACCCTCTAAAAGGCCCCAGTGTGTGCTGCTTCCCTCTTTGTGTTTAGTGTTTTCATCATTTAGCTTCCACTTATAAATGAGAACATACAGTATTTGATTTTTTGTTCCTGCATTAGTTTGCTAAGGATAATGGCCACCTGCTTCACCCATATTCCTACAAAGGACATGATTTCATTCTTTTTTATGACTGCATAATATTACATGGTGTATATGTACCACATTTTCTTTATCTATCCTACCATTGATGGGCATTTAGGTTTAGTCCATGACTATGCTATTGTAAATATTGCTGCAATGAACGTACATAAAGAACAGCATGCATGAGTCTTTGCGGTAGAATGATGTATATTCCTTTGGGTATATACCTAGTAATAGGATTGCTGGTTTGAGTGGTAATTCTGTTTTTCAGCTCTTTAGGAGAGCTGCACTGCTTTCTACAGTGGTTGAACTAATTTACACTCCCACCAACCACTTGCAAGCATTCCCTTTTCTCTACAACCTTGCCAACACCTGTTATTTTTGGACTTTTTAATAATAGCCAGTCTGACTGGTGTGAGATGGTATCTCATTGTAGTTTTGATTTGTATTTCTCTAGTGATCAGTGCTGTTGAGCTGTTTTTCATATGATTGTTTTCATATGAGTGAAACAAAATGTTTTCATTTTTAAAATAGATATACAAATCTGATTAGTAAGTATAGATTTATCAAAATAATGGAGACCAGTAGATTCATGAAAAGTAACAGTTTTGAACAAATACTCTATGGGTGAAAAAGAGGTAAAACAAATCAAATAAAAAAGTAATCCAAGGCGAAGTGCTTAACTATTGAAAAATTAATAGAACATTATAAAAATAATTTGAGTGTAGATATAAAAATAAATAGTAATTTATTTAGTTTTGTAGTAATAGCACACCATATTTTATTAAATCAGGAATGCTGCTATTCATTTACAAATTTATGTTTTATTAATATTTGTCCTTTCTCATTACATTGCAGATAATTTTTTATCATCAACATAAGTTTGAAAATTCTGAATGGGAATGAATGTGAACCTTTTAGTCAAAAGTAACCTATTCATAGTACTTTTAGCTTATGATAGTGGAACTTTCAGTAACTAGGAAACATGCAGGCACAGCATTCTAAGCAGCACTCTATAAATTGTGAACATGCTTCAAGTGCCTGCACTGACAAAGATATACCATGTGCTTTTACAGTCAAGGTAAATATTAAAATGGAAAATTAATAATTTTTTTGCTGGAGGAACACTAGAAAAATTTCACATATTCTATGTGTCTATCCATCTATCTGTATAAAAGTATAACCACATGATTAAGCATACATATGTATATATGCACACATACTCTACTTTGTATATATAATTCTAGTTAATTTTTGTGGTTTCTTATGCATGTCTATATACAAACTACGGATTTATGACAATATTAGGATGTTTTTAAAGCTGCAGGATGAGAAATGCTTATTCCTAGCTGACCAATATTCTTTTTTTTTCTCAGAGGATTTCAAATGCTGTATATATTAGACCTGTGAGAAGTCAAAAATTGCTTTTTAAATTTGAAGAGTAGCTCCCAAACCCTAGTCAGAACCTTTTGAAAATGGTCCTGGAGTTTATGTTTTATGAATACTGCACAAGCAAAACATTTTTTTTTCTAAATCTAAATAATACCAAGAAAAAGTCTCACTAGTAATGACAGTAATTTCTAAATATCTTATTACATGAAGGGGGAAGATGTGTATGTGTGAAAGGTAGGTGGGTGAGTGGGTGGTGGGGAGAGAGAAAGAGCAGAAAATTATCTTATTTGGCAATTAAGACAATCTCTCAATTGTCTTGTTCTTTTTAGATAAGACAGTTGTTCCATTTCTTACTCGCAATTGCCAAACAAGTAATGTTATGCAATCTGGATAATCATATTTTCCTTCAGAGAGAAGCAAGTAAAAGGGGTTGAAGTTGATGTTTAACCCTCTTCCTTTGAAATAGTCACTCATTTTTTAATGTCTCATATGTATACCACTTAAAAAATCAATAACATTATTTTCCAAAAATATGGCTGCCCATTCTAGGGAGGAGATTAAAAGAACATTACGGAAGCCCAGTCCATTTTGACATTACCTTTGAAAACTTTGAAATTAGTGAGAATACAATATTAAATAAATTGTAAAGCCACATACATTTTATAGTAATCTAAAATCCACTTGCTGTTGAATGTCTCATCTCAAGCTGTGTTCATGTCATCAAGTGCAGCTCAAAAGAGTGTTCTTAGAACTCAAGCATTGAACAACTCATGACAGCATAGCCCACATAATGAAATACAGCAGAATGAAGACAACAACTTGACCAATACTAACCTTGTCCCATTCCCATTACCTATTTCCCATTATTGAAATACCTATCTTGAAGAATTAAATTCCAAAACTGTTCTCTAATGTATGTATGTATGCATTTATTTATATTTTTCTCATTTCCAATCATGTGGAAGTATCAGACTCAGTGTCTTAGGAAAATATATTCTCCTTCAGCAGTTTCAGCCAATGCTATCTTTTACAGATTTTTTTTTTCTAATTCTCTAAATATTGATTAATGTAATCCTATTTCATCTGTCTTTTATGTCTTAATTTTTCAACTTGTGAAGCATTAAGGGCACATACCAACTAGCACAACACATCCTTCTTACTGATCAAACACAACCCTCTGACTTATCCAAAGTGCCAACCATTTGTTTATTTTCCCTTATCTCCCACTGACTATTCACTAACTGATACCCCAAGTAAAAGTGATGTTCTGACATTGTTATTGCCAGTTGTGTTAGAGAACAGGCACAAGAAGATAAAATGGAAGAAAGAAAATAATAAAATCTCAGATTTAGTTTCACTAGAAAACCAGAAAGTCTTGTGGGTTTTGCAACTTTTGTGAATTTAAATGTAACTGGCTTCTCCCCCAAAATGAATCCATCTTAACCTGCTGTAGACATCAAGGGATCCTCCTTTATTGAAAATATCTATTTTGTTACAGATTTTTATGACATACATTGGGAGCTTAATGTGTCACTATGCCTTTTACACTCTGAAAAAATATCATGTACCTTATGCATACAAACTCATGCACATGTCAGCTTTAGCTGTGGTGTTTTAAACGCTCCCAACATCTTGAAATATTTAGAATGGGTATTGGTAACATGTTGAATTCTCCAGGTGTTTTAGACCATTCTTTCTTTCTTTCAGTGACTATCCCATATGTTTAAAAACTTCTCGTTTCCTTCTTTAAGAACATTCTTGGCCCTCTGATGTTCCAGTATGTATTATTCTCAATTGTAATACAACATTGATTACCTATTTTGGGTAGGGTAGCCAATATTTAAAATGACCAATTTCTCAGACGTAATGTTTTTGCATTTCATTTATTTTCCATGTCTTGATCTTGTCTCAGTGTGTCTAAGACCTCAAAAAGAATCCCAAGTTTGTGAGCCAGAATTATAATAACTGCTATTGCTGCTTCCTGTACTAGAATATCTTGCCAATGAGACTGCCTTCTAGGGAAGAGTTTCTCGTTATTTAATCATATTTGTCCTGAACTTAAACTGCTATCCTAAAGCACATGACTAGAATGATCCAGTAGCGACCAATAATCCCTTGTTCAGATCACAAAAACTTGCCACCCCTACACTTTTGAATAATCCGACACTCAACATGAATTATTCATTTTGAAATTTGTTTCTATAGCAGTAGGGTACACAACCAGTTTTCTGTACCTGCTTATTGCATGTTTACCTTTTCTGGCATTAAAGTGGAAGTTTTGAATGACTCAACCTACTTCTTAGTTCATAATATGCAATCTCTGCTACTTGGAAGTATATCATTTTCTGAATTAGTTCTTTTTTATTTTTTTTACACTGCTTTGCTTCTTTCCCTACAAAACTAAAAAGAAACACCTAGTATATAAGAAGCATACATCTACTGCAAACAGAAAGATTGAACTCATAATTAAGAGATTAAGGCTGGGTGCGGTGGCTGAAGCCTGTAATCCCAGGACTTTGGGAGGCTGAGGCGGGCAGATCACGAGGTCAGGAGATGGAGACCACCCTGGCTAACACGGTGAAACCCCGTCTCTACTAAAAATACAAAAAAAAATTAGTTGGGTGTGGTGGCAGGTGCCTATATTCCCAGCTACTTGGGAGGCTGAGGCAGGAGAATGATGTGAACCCAGAAGGCGGAGCTTGCAGTGAGCCCAGATGGTGCCACTGCACTCCAGCCTGTGTGACAGAGTAAGACTCTGTCCCAAAATAAATAAATAAATAAACATTAAAAAGTTGGAGTCAGAGGTGAAAGCAATTAGAAAACTCTCACTATCATCTAGAGCATGAAACCCGTATAAAGCAAAATATCGCCAGTTGTGTTCTGTTCCTTTAATTCATACAAATGATTTTTTATTTCTTAGTTCATTTTTGACCTCTTTTCCAAAATGAATCTGTCTTGACGTACTATAGACATCAAGGGTTCTTCCTTTATCCAAAATATCTTTAAAATAGGTTTTTAGAAAATAATTTTCTTGTTCTTTCTAACATAGGTGAGATAGATTAGATGCTTATCTATATACTCTTAACATGCCAATTACAGATAAATGACATAAATAAGACTCAAAGTTTCAAAACCTTCTACTATATTATACCACTGATAGAGACAGAAGGCAGATAAATGCCTAGCAGATGGGAGTTCCCAGAGAAACTCCAACCTGCCCAGGTCATTGTGCACAGGGGCCTTACCTAAATATGCCCACGGTGAAAAATGCTGTCCCTTAGCACATATGCAGTAGGGGAAATAAATCAATGTAGGGTGTCTCAGACTAAGGTCCCACATATGCACTGGAAGAATGAATTGGAGCCAACAGGAATTTATGCCTTAAGCAGGGGAGGAGCCAGTCCTCTTCAACGCATGTGTGGTGGCCTGGTATTCAGTTTTGTGAGGTAGAAAACTGTGTACAGAAACCCTCTCCTTACTGAGAGCTTTCCTTTCACTCAATCAATTTTGCTCTCCTCACCCCTCATTGAGCCTGTTTGCCTACTTCTTCCTGGTCATGAGATAAGATGCTGTATTTAGCTGAGCTAAGGAGCAGAAAATCCTGCATCACCACATAGAATAAAAATATTTTATTTACAAGATATTAAGCTATTGGTCATTTTTAGAAACTGTCAGTGATTTCTACAAAGCAATTTAATGTGTAATTAAATTTGAATCTTTTTGAGGTCTGGTGTCCCCGCCCAAATATCATCTTGAATTTTAGCTCCCATAATTCCCACATGTTGTGGAAGGGACCCAGTGGGAGATAATTAAACCATGAGGGCAGTTTCCCCCATACTGTTCTGATGGTAGTGAATAAGTCTCACAAGATCTGATGGTTTGACAAAGGGTTTCCTCTTTCACTTGACTCTGATTCTTTCTTGTTTGTCCTCCATGTAAGATGTGCCTTTGCTTTCTGTCATGATTGTGAGGACTCCCCAGCCACATGGAACTGTGCATCCATTAAACCTCTTTTTCTTTAGGAATTACCCAGTTTAGGGTATGTCTTTATCAGCAGCATGAAAATGGACTAATATAGTAAATTGGTACCAGTAGAGGGGGGTGCTGCTGAAAAGACAGTAGAAAATGTAGAAGTGACTTTGGAACTGGGTAACAGGCAGAGGTTGGAACAGTTTGGAGGGGTCAGAAGAAGACAAGAAAATGTGGGAAAGTTTGGAACTTCCTAGAGGCTTGTTGAATTGCTTTGACTAAAATGTGGACAATGAAATCTAGGCTGAGGTGGTCCCAGATGGGGATAAGGAATTTACTGGGAACTAGAGTAAAGATGACTCTTGTTATGTTTTAACAAAAAGACTGGCAGCATTTTCCCCTGCCCTAGAGATTTGTGGAATTTTGAACTTGAGAGAGATTTTTTAGAGTATCTGGCAGAAGAAATTTGTAAGCAGCAAAGCATTCAAGAGGTGATTTCAGTGCTGTTAAAAGCCATTCAGTTTTAAAAGGGAGACAGACCATAAAGGTTCAGAAAATCTGCAGCCTGACAATGTGGTAGAAAAGAAAAACCCATTTTCTGAGGAGAAATTCAAGTTAGCTGCAAACATTTGCATAAGTAACGAGGAGTCAAATGTTAATCACCAAGACAATGTGGAAAGTATCTCCAGGGCATGTTCGAGACCTTTGCAGCAGACCCTCCCATCACAGGCACAAAGAACAGGAGGAAAAATGGTTTTGTTGGCCAGTCTCAGGGCCGTCCTACTGTGTGCAGCCTAGCAACCTGGTGTCCTGAGTCCCAGCCACTCTAGCCATGGCTAAAAAGGGCCAAGGTACAGCTTGGGCTGTGGCTTCAGAGGGTGGGAGCCCCCAAGTCTTGGCAGCTTCCATGTGGTGTTGAGCCTGCCAGTGCACAGAAGTCAGGAATTGATGTTTGGTGACCTCCACCTAGATTTTAGAGGATGTATAAAAAATGCCTGGATATCCAGGCAGAAGTTTGCTGCAGGAGTGGGGTCCTCATGGAAAACCTCTACTAGGGCAGTGCAGAAGGGAAACATGGGGTTTAAGCCCCCACACAGAGTTTGCAGTGAGGCACTGCCTACTGGAGTTGTGAAAAGAGGGTTGCCCTCCTCCAGACCCCAGAATGGTAGATCCACCAACAGCTTTCACTGTGCAGCTGGAAAAGCCTCAGACACTCAGCTCCAGCCCATGAAAGCAGCAAGGAGTGGGGCTGTAACCTGCAAAGCTACAGGGACAGAGCTATGCAAGACCATGGGAACTCACCTCTTGCATCAGTGTGGCCTGGATGTGAGACATAGAGTCAAAGGAGATGATTTTGGAGCTTTAAGATTTGACTGCCCTGCTGGATTTTTTCATGGAGCCTGTAGACCGTTTGTTTTGGCCAATTTCTCCCATTTGGAATGACTATATTTACCCAATGCCTGTACTTCCATTGTAGCTAGGAAGTAATTAATTTGCTTTTGATTTTACAGGCTCATAGGTGGAAAAGACTTGCCATGTCTCAGATGAGACTTTGGACTGTGGAGTTTCCAGTTAATAGTGAAATGACTTAAGATTTTGGGGGACTATTGGGAAGGTATTATTGGTTTTGAAATGTGAGGACATGAAATTTGAGAGGGGCCAGGGGCAGAATGACATGGTTTGGCTATGCCCCCATCCAAATCTGATCTTGAATTGTAGCTCCAATAATTCCCACATGTTGTGGAAGGGACCCAATGCGAGATAATTGAACCATGGGGGTGATTTCCCCCATACTGTTCTCATGGTAGTGAATAAGTCATACAAGATCTGATGGTCTGATAAGGGGTTTCCCCTTTCGCTTGGTTCTCATTCTTGCTTGTCTATCACCATGTAACATGTGCCTTTTGCCTTCCACCATGATTGTGAGGCCTCCACAGCCATGTGGAACTGTGAGTCCATTAAATCCATTTTTCTTTATAAATTACCCAGTCTAGAGTATGTCTTTAAAGTCTACTTTGGGTGTTGGGATAGACAAAACTTTATAACATACAAGTCAGGAATATGAAAATAGATATCTTCAAAAATCTATGATCATCAAAAATATAGACAATCCATCTTGACAAGAAGAATAGACTAAATATTATTTAGGAATTCACAATACTCACCTGTTATTACCTGTTTTACTATGAAAAATAAAAACAGCATAATCCAAAAGCCCAGAGATTAAGTTAACATGATAATGTGGCCCATGTATAGCAGAAAAAATTAAACTCTTTTTCAATAAACGTCCAAACGTGCCTTTTAAGAGTATCTCAGAGGCCGGGGAATGGTGGCTCCCACTTGTAATCCCAGCACTTTGGGAGGTCGAGGTGGGTAGATCATGAGGTCAGGAGACTGAGACCATCCTGGCTAACATGGTGAAACCCCGTCTCTACTAAAAATACAAAAAAAATTAGCTGGGTGTGGTGGCAGGTGCCTGTAGTCCCAGCTACTTGGGAGGCTGAGGTGGGAGAATGGCATGAACCCATGAGGCGGAGCTTGCAGTGAGCCCAGATGGCACCACTGCACTCCAGCCTGGGCAACAGAGCGAGACTCCGTCTCAAAAAAAAAAAAAAAAAAAAAAAGTATCTCAGAATAATTTCACTTAAATGGAAGCACATACTCCAAAATTTAAAATAAATAAGTCAACAAGGTTTCACACCTCCATAAGGGAGAAACATATTGGCATATTAGGTTTGCTAAAATTTCAATTATTGGATAGGTTTGATAAATAATATATGTCCTTAAATTTCTAAAATCGAGAAAACTTGTGACAGCTTTAAAGTGCTATTAAATGCATGACATTTTTGAAAAAGATATAAAATAAATAATAGAAACAGAAATGTAATTTTTAAAAATATAGCTTAAGAAGACACTTGTTTTAATTCATATTTCCTGTGTGGCCTGAAAAGACCATATTAAGAATTTAATGCAAAAACCTATAAACATAGTATACGCAAGTATTTTACAAAAACAAACATATATATTTCTGGGACAAACCCAACTGTGTCTTAGACTTCTAAATATTTCTGCAGACAACGTTTCAAAGAGAATAAGAAGTTTATGGTAAACAAACAAACAATACATCATTTAACGAAAGAATTACTATGAATGAACCAGTTGGGACATGAAAAACAGCAGAATATACCCACAGAATTCTAGAATTATCAAACTAGAATAATAATGGTTTCACATCATTTGAATTTACAGAAGCTAAAGTAGATGACATTTAAAAATAAAACTGAATCACTAGAAATTAAAAGTATAATCAGATATAAACAGTAAAACATTCAAAAACTAGTAGATGAATTTAACAGCAGATAAAATGCAGTTATGAAATACCTGAAGAATTACTGAGAATCTTTTAGAATTTCAATCCAGTTTGGAGAATCACATTAAAAACAAATTGATATAATTAAAAAGAAAATCCTCGCTTAATCACATCATTGTGAAACTACAAATAAAAAAAGCAACCACAATATTTTAATAGTTATCATTTCTATTAGAGAGTTTGCCAACAAAGAATAAGCAATTAAGATGGTGAAGATAACAAAAATAATAGCTGAAGAAAAAGGAATTATATTTTCCAACAAGTTGAAATAATTATCTATCAACCAATTTAGAACCAAATAAAATATCTCCGTGGCAATGGACATAGAGTGCATACATAATAATTGCTGAACCCTTTCGTCCTCTGAAGATAGGTGTCACCTCCTCTTCCTAGCAATGTTATTGTGTAGAAAAAGGATGTAGAATGTTATAAATGTTGGTGAAACTGAGATGTTGGGAAGTGTAATAATATACCAACTATCTTTAGCAAGTTGAAGACAAACTTTCTAATCTTGCCCGCAACCCCAGGATGTGTTTCCCACTAACCTGGTTTCAAAAGCAATTAAGAGTAACATATTCCCATGAACTTTTCCCTGTATTGTTTTCTTTTCTGTTCTCTCTTACTTTGCATGTATATATTTTATTTCCTTTTTAATTCATTTGTTTTCCTTCTCTTTTCATATTTACAATCCTCACCAGGAACATATATGCAATGTTTAATGTATTATGAAATTTAGAAATAAATATATGGTAGGGATCAGTTTTACTCCTTCCCTAGCTCTCAAAGGAGTTAGGCAACTGTATTATTAATATTGTTTTTGAGTGAAAAAGCATAATTGCACACATTGTGATATTTGACATTGATATATCATATAGAATGATTTAATCAGCTAACATATCTATCAAAAATTACCTTCCAAACATGAAGCAAAATAAAAGTATTTTCAAACACGAATTCACCAACCCCAGAAAAACTGAGATAATTTTCATTGTAGGACATTATGAGGGATCAACTTCAAGCGGAAGAGTAGTTATTCTAGGTATAATGCCTAAGATACAAGATATGAAAAGGAGAAAAAGTAAAGAATGTGAATAAAGCTAATTTTGTACTTAACTGTACAAAACAATTTTGAGACAATGTCTCGTTCTGTTATCTAGGCTGGAGTGCAGTGGTGCCATCATGGCTCACTGTAGCCTTGACATCCTAGGCTCAAGTGATCCTCCTGCCTCAGCCCCTGATGCCACCATGCCTGGCTACTTTTTTTTTTGTAGAGACAGGATCTGTGTTTCCCAGGTTGATCTTGAACTCCTGGACCCAAGCAATCCTCCTGCCTTGGCCTCCCAAAATGCTGAGATTATAGGCATGTGCGATGGCACCTGGCCTATGACATATTTTAATACAAATACAATATCAGGGAGGAGTTGATTGAATACGTAAACTGAATTTTTGCTTTGATAGGTAAGTAATGGTAAAATTTCTAGGAAAAAAGTAATATAAATTCAAACACTCCCCAGGCAGGATGGCTCACGCCTGTAATCCCAGCACTTTGGGAGGCCGAGGCAGGCAGATCACAAGGTCAGGAAATCAAGACCATCCTGGCTAACATGGTGAAACCCTTTCTCTACTAAAAATACAAAAAATTAGCTGGGTGTGGTGGTGGGCGCCTGTATTCCCAGCTACTTGGGAGGCTGAGGCAGGAGAATGGCATGAACCCGGGAGGCAGAGCTTGTAGTGAGCTGATTTTGCGCCACTGCACTCCAGCCTGGGTGACAGAGCGAGACTCCGTCTCAAAAAACAGAACAAAACAAAAATCCTCAAACACTAAATATTCTGTAATTAATAAAATGTAATCAAATCAATGAAAGGTAAGAAAATCAAAGAGAAAAAAATGATAGAATATAAAAAAATATTAGAATGGCCAACTAAGCTGTAAAGGAATCTGATTCTATCAATAATACAGCAAGGAGTTCGGATCAACTCTAACAATAAGAACAACTGGAAAAAATAAGCAAATTATGAAATGTGGCATTGTAGAACTAACAATTCTGTGAGGACTCACATGACCAAGACTTTAGGAAGAAAAGCAGACCAGCATCTGGAATTATTTTTCACTTGACCAGAGCTTTCTAATGTAATCAATAGCCAAAAGTGCCTTTCAATCACTTGAGATGTGGTCAGTCCAAATTGAACTGTGATGTAAGTTTTAAATATACAGCAGATATGAAGCCTTAGAATAAAAAATAAGGTTAGTTAATCATTAACAATTTGTATATTGGTTACCTGTTGAAATAATATTTGTGATCTATTGAGTTTAAATATTAATACTAGTTTACCTTCCTAAAAAAAATTGTCATTCCAAGCCTTCCAGATAACAGAGATAAAAACACATTAATAAAGAGTACAGATTTTTAAATAGGATCACAAATTCCTGTCTTCCTCTAGGAATAAGACTAAATTTTAGTTCAAAGGAACTAAAACTCAGCTGTAACCCTTCTCTAGCTCTGATTGGATTATGGAGAATTTGGATTAGAAGTCAGTCTAAATTCCTGTGAGAAGCAAACATAAGTGCTCTCTGGAAGACTACACTATCAAGCAGAGCTTCAGTTTATCTTTACAATGTATCATATTGGATATTGAGCACTTAATCAGAAATAAACACAAAATTATAAGCTTTTAGAGAAGCAAGAAACAAACCAGACAGACTAACAAGAAAGACAATCAAACAGCTTTTCAGACATGGGTCTTAGAGTAATTAATTTGGTCTTAACATATTATGGAATTATAAGCAAAACTGATACTTTCAAGAAGAAAAACAGTTTATAGAAAATTATAAAAAGTAAACTTTGGAAGTGAAAAATTGCATACATAAAATTAAAAACTCAATTGATACGTTTAATAAGAGATTAGATGCAGCTATACAGACAAGTAGTAAATGAAAATACATCATAGGCAATTATTCATACTGAAGCAAAAAGATAAAAGCTGCAAGATATACAAAAGACATGTAAATAGATGAGTGTGTTGAATAGCTCTAATGTACTTGTAACTTAAATTCCAGAAAAACAGGAGAAAGAAAATGGAGCAGAAACAATATTTGAAGAGAAAATAATCGAGAATTTTCTAAAATTCACAAAATATTTTCTCATAGATTTAATAATCAATGAAATCCCAAGCAAAATAAATACCAAGAACACCTTTACATCAATTACTGAGAATCAAAACCAGGAGAAAAATTTTAAAACCATTCAAAGAAAAAAATAATGCTGGCACCTATTTTAACAAAAATGGTAGAAGAAGTAGAATGATACTGTGGTAGGTGAAACAATGGCCTCTATAAAGATGTCTAAACTTCATTCCCCAAAAACAATGAATATATTAAATTGCATGGCAAAGGGGAATTAAATACAAATAGAATTATGATTGCGAGTCAAATGTCTTCAAATTAGGGAAATGTTCTTGGGTAGGTCTCACTGAATCACAAGGATCCTTTAAAGTAGAACAGAGAGGCAGAGGACAGAGGGAGACAGATGTGAATGTGGAAACAGTGTCAGAGAAACGCGATGTGAAGAGGCGAGGATATGAGAAGGACAAGACCTGCAGTTGCTGGTCTTAAAAATGTAAATGTAAATGTAAAATGTAAAATGTAAAAAGGGGGAACCAAAGGACCAAGGAAACATAGGCAGCCCCTAGAAGCTAGAAAAGGAAAGGAAACAAATTCTGCTCTAGAGCCTCTAGAAAGAAATGCAGCTCAGTTGACATTTTGATTTTAGCCTAGTGCAACTTCTGACTTAACTGTGAGACAATACATTTTTCTTGTTTTAAAGACACCAAATTTATGGTAACTTGTTACGGAGAAAACTAATACAGATACCTTTAAAATTCCAAAACAAATTGAAAACCTAGATTTCTATATTTAGTGAAAATCATATTAAAAATATGAAGGTAGCATAATGGCATTTTTATTTTTTAAAAGCTGGAGAATGTCTATAACCATCAGACTTGCAATAAGGAAAATAGTAACAGAAGTTCTTCAAGCCAAGAGAAATTGGTTGGAAATGGAAATTTAGAGATTCAAACAGTAATGAAAAACAACATAATGGATAAGTGTGTTGCAAAGTTAAATGTTTATTGATTAACTGAAACAATGATAAAATAATTCGAATGCATGGTGACATTAGCATAGATATCAGAAGGCAGGATGAGATCAAGGAAATATTAGGCCTCCTGTTTGTTTCCTTAAAGGAATTTTTATTTGTGAACATGAATTGAGTTATCCCACTTCTAATATTACTGAAAATGAGAAATAGATAATACACCTTTTTGGTAGGTATATTTGAAATTATTTTTCTGTAGTGTTGACAGCTACAGCTTTGGAGACACCTAGATTTATGTTTTATGTATATATAAAATTTGTCTTGTATATGCCTATTACATATGTCCTATCTTTTATGTATGTTTCCAAAAACATTCTATAAGCATTCTTAATTCAACATGATTAGTCATTAATAATAAAACAGAAATTATAATGCATGCCTTAAATCTGAGTTGCACCTGGTGGTTCTTAGCATGAAAGATAAGCCTGAATGTTGTCTTCTTTGGTTCTTCTCTTGTCATCATAGGTTCCTGTTTGCCAAGAGGTTTTGTTTGTTTGTATGTTTGTGTTTATGTTTTTAGATATAAAGACAGAAAAAATGCTAAGTATCACTTAGCTTTGCAGACAAAATATTAGTTTATAATCAGTGTATTAGATTTTTGAACACACTTGTCTAATCATACCACTTATTTAGCAAATATTAAAACCATATATTTGCAAAGGAATTTAAGTTGCAGATAAGGTAATGTAACATTTCAGATACTCATAAGTAATTCAAATAGCATAACTTGAATCCAATGTGAATTTTTCAATTTTGTATGAAATTTCACAATAATAAATGAAAATAAAACATATAAGAATCTATCACAATTATTTGTAGAATGGATACATATGAAAATTTTATTTTAAAATGTACATTTTTTTCTACAAATCGAATGATACAAACATGGGACGTGAGGATAATTTTATCTCTATATAACCAAATATGAAATTGTTATAAATATTATTGAACCAAAGATTCTTCTTGAGTAATAGAACTCTGCAAGTTTGTTCATGATAGGATTCACCATAAATTATTTGGATATTTCCTGTGATAGCTATAATTTTTGGTAAGATAATGTAAGAATAAATAACGAGTCAAAAACTACTTCATATTATCCTATATTTGAAACACAGGATTTTGAAGTGTTTAAACAAAAATGGTTATAAAACTAAATTTATTTGATAAATAAAATTTATCTATCTTTGAGGTATTCTTCTATCCAATTTTTTAAATGAGATGTTTTATGAATAGAATACTCATAAATTTGAAGAAATGCAAAGAGTAGTCAGTACTACTAAAAATAAATATAAAACCACTAAAAGGTTTTATTTGACTCTGGTGTATGATCAATGCATCTCTATGTGGTATACTGAACCAAATGATCTACGTAACGAGGCTGTTAATGGGTTATAAATTGCACAGCTTTAAAAGATCCATATATTATTTCTAGTGTATTCTAGCAGGTTACTTTCATTGTTTTATCTATTAAATGAATTCTGGACAAGAAAAAGAGGAGAATTAGGTGCAAATTAATTGACATTTTTTATTACTGAAACATATGCGTCAACTTCAACTTTAATATTTTTAAAAAGTGAAATTAAAAAAATACAAATCTTCATTTTTATTTTATGATGTGTTTTCCTAACTAAAATGGGAAAAAAGCATAAACTTTAGAAAATAAGAATATATTTATTTTTTTCCTAGAAAAGAATATCTTTTTTCCTTAGCTTTCAATGATGTCAAATGATTACTTTTCATTATGCAATTTGTGCTATCTGGTTACTCTATGATTCAAGCTCACTCTTTCACATAGACTTTCACTATAAATTTTATTTTGATCTTTGTACTCTACAAGTCAGAAATTCTCATTTTTCATGGAATCATCCTTCTTTCTCCCATAATTTCTTGCATCAATTACTCTTCATGTACCTCCTCAGCATGTTGATTTAAAGTTTTACTGCAAAGTTATTTAATATATCAACATTTCAAATTGAATTCTGTATTAAACTCAGCGTCTATCTGCTGCAAGACTACTGGATTTAGTTCAAAACAAGCACTTAGTGCAGGTTGGATTGCTAACCTGGATACCTTCAGCTAAAGATCAGACTTGGCAATACCACAACCATCTGACTTGTGACATCAGATTTTGGAAGAAAAAACCTATCCTAGGGAGAACCCTATCCTAGTTTGGAATACTGGGTTTGGGACCTATTTGATCAATTAATTCTCTTTAAGTAACTGATCAAGTTCCTCATCCTGTGCCTCAAACTCTATAAAGCAAGAAGCTAAATTCATGGTGCTTCAAAATAAGATATTTTTCCATGTTTAAAAAGTAATGCAAATAGTTTGCAAAATATAAAGGAGCATAAGAAAACAAAACATTAACCTGTCATCTAAACAGCCAGCGAGTGCTTCCATAAAGAAGAATGAAATCATGTTCTCTGCAGCAACATGGGGATGTAGCTGAAGGCCCTTATTCTAAGAAAATTAAGGCGGAAACAGTAAACCAAATATCATATGTCCTCACTTGTAAGTGTGGGCTGAGCACTGGGAACAGATGGAGATAAAGATGGGAACAACAGACACTGGGGAATACTGGAGAGGGGAGAAAAGGATGGGAGGAAGTGCTGAATAACTGCCTATTGGGTATTATGCCCATTACCCGGGTGATGAGATGCCCTAAATATCAGCATCATGCTATACACCCAGGTACAAACCTGCACATGTACCTCCTGAATCTAAAATGACAATTCAAATTATTTTTTAAAAATTATATGTTGAATAAAATATAAAAAATAAATAAACACCCAGAGAGAATAAATGTTATCTTTTTGGGCCAGATGCAGTGGCTCATGGCTGTAGTCCCAACACTTTGGGAGTCCAAGGTGGGTGGATCACCAGAGGTCAGGAGTTCGAGACCAGCCTGACCAACATGGTGAAACTCCGTCTATACTAAAAGTATAAAAATTAGCTGGGCATGGTGGCAGGTGCCTGTAATCCTAGCTACTTGAGAGGCTGAGGCAGAAGAGAAGTATCACCTAAACCCAGGAGGTGGAGGTTGCAGTGAGCCAAGATTGTGCTACTGCACTCCAGCCTGGGCAACAGAGGGAGACTCTGTCTCAAAAAAAAAAAAAAAAAAAGTTATCTTTTTGGTGATTTGTATTTGTAAAAATGTGATAATTCTCAATACAATTTGAACACAGCAATTTTTTAAATTATTCAATAGCATCAATACATTTTAAATGCATTATTTTAATGGTTGCAGATTTCTGTGGTATAATTTATAAATGTCCTTATATATATTTTTGTATTAATAATGCTGAGATAAGAAAAATTATTCATACGTCTCTATACTTGAGATTATTTCCTTATTTATATTTTAAATGTTTTTTAATATATGTTACTAAATTGCTTTTGATGAATTAACAAACGAAATGAGACTGTATTTTTTTCCAAATCTGACTGCACAGTTTCAAACATTGAGCACTATTTTCACCATAACATCTTACATAAATTGAAAATTAAAAAATTGGTTCTTATTCTTTTCATTTTGTCATTTTTGTTTAGTAGGAAGTAATATATTGAATTTTTTTAAGCTATTTTATTTTCCACATAATAATTTTTTCTTGCCCATTTCTCAGTTACTCTCTAAAGATGATTATATTTTTATTCCTTCTAATTGTGCTTTATAATTGATATATTAACAAATTTAAATCATTTGTTACACATTTATCTTATTTTGTTGTATTATTGCTTGTGGTATTTTTGGCAAACATAGTTTCAAATTTTACTGCAAATCTATGGTTTTAGATACTTTATACCCTTATAAAGCTCTTTGTGTAAAACTTTAACTTCTAAACTATAAATTTTCCCAAATCCTTCATCTTTTCTAAAACACTTCATATCTAACATCCACATTTAAATTAATGAAGGAGGTTAACTCTTTTGTTTGTTTTTCTAGTCTTTGGATGATGATCTAGTCTTTGGATGATCTATATTTTCAAACAAATATAACAAACAAAAAAGCTTATGTAACGAGAACAGCTTCATCTAGATGAGAGATGTGATTGTCTTCTTGAAACGAAGAGAAAGATAATGGTTATGTTAATGGAATAGGAGGAAGTCTGGTTTTACTACAACAAAATAAAACAGCCTAGACCCTCCCTTCCTTCCTCTCATTGATAGAAAGCAGGAGGAAGAGGAAAGACACCGGTCACTTTACTCTCACCTCCTTGATATGGAGTGAATCTGGTTGAATGATATCCTAGAAAAGGCTCATTTAAACACAGACTTACTTAAGAGGGTACTTGATACTTAGCTTTTAATACTCAACTAAAAATAGAAACAAAAATAAATTCAGTTTGCCCCTGAGATTTTTAAGGTTAGGGCAAGAATAGAAATGGGAACTCACATATAATAGGTATAAATAACTTAAATTTTAAATGAAGTCATCAAACCTGTAAGTAAAATATAGCTTAATTTTATGCCTTGACAAGTTATCTTTATGTTTATTTGCAAAGCTAAGCTCAAGTTTTGAGTTCCCTATTCCTTATATATCCATGACACAACATGGCAGCAAATGGAGAACTGGCTACTGCCTTCTGGCCTCTAGCCCATGGGCCATCCCTCTTTTTTTGCAATCCCATATGTAAATGAGAACAACCCAAATTAAGCATCTACTCTGCCCATGCCCCGCCCCTTTCAAATAACTACTCTTTGAGACTGGGGCCCAGTATGCACAAATGAGCAGTATGGTCTGTTTTTGGAAAGAAGGTACTAGGGAAGAGGCTAGCACAGGAATCAGAAGCAGGGTAAGGGGTTTTTAAGAAGAATGCCATGTATCAGAAGCATGGTTAAGAATGATTAAGGCAGTTGTGGGAAGCTCCTCTTGACCTTTTAACTCCTTGACCCATGGAAAGGTATTCATCCACAGGATGTCAAGAGAAGGCCTCCTTTAATTTCAATATGCACTTAAATGCATCTGCGCTTAGTTCCCTCTTGCCTGTGTTTAAGGATGGTACTGAGATGAGGCACA
This sequence comes from Macaca thibetana thibetana, assembly GCF_024542745.1. Taxonomy (NCBI): domain Eukaryota; kingdom Metazoa; phylum Chordata; class Mammalia; order Primates; family Cercopithecidae; genus Macaca; species Macaca thibetana. Next base: position 61,930,794 of record NC_065585.1, read on the forward strand.
CTTGAAAGGAAAAAAATAAAGGCATAAGGGAAAAACACTAGGAAGTTTTAGAATTTTTCTCACTTGTATTGGTTATTTTGGGATTATTGCAGTCTAAATGACACATATCTCAGAACTAAATGATGGAAATATATTTGAGACAAACATATGCATAAAATGCTTTAGAAATGTGACTGGTGTTACTACATGGCAGTATATCCATCTTTAAACATTTGTAGTACTAATTCCACTGATTAGCTTATATTTTAAATAGTAACTTATATTCATTAAGGTTCTATTATTTCAGTATTATGGTTTCAGGCATGGCCATTTCAAAACAAAAATTTTGGCACTATAAGGAATGAGATATTTTAACAAGAGATCATTTTTGTTCCTTCTGGCTTACATGTGATAAACTCTATGTCTATGCTTGGAAATTATGGAAACATACAAGTCTATAACTTGTTAATTTGGTTTATAATATAAATTGTGAAGCAACCACAAAGGAAAATTTATCCTCTAATTGCTTTTTGAGTTATACACTATTTCTATTCATTATGCTAATTGGAGCTGATATTTCAAGTAGTGTCTATAACAGAAAAAAGAAAATGATGAAACAAGTGTGGTACGTCGATATCATAGAATACTACTCAGCAATATAAAGAAACAAATTACTTATATGCACAAAATCATGGATGAACGTCAAAAACATTGTGTTGGTCAATGGAAGCCAAATACAAAGGATTCATATGTCATAATTCTATCAATACGGCATTCTAGAAAAATCAGGTCTAACATACAGTGTCAGAAATCACATCAGTGGTTTCTCAGGCACAAGAATTGACTTTAAAGAGGGTACAAGGAAACAAATTATTATTTATATAGACTATGGCAGTAGTTACAAACAGTTCTTTGAGTTACCTTGGACTGACACAGTTCTCTTCTGTGTCTTGCTTATCATTCTCAATAGTAACTGCAGAATATGCTGGGCATGCAGTATCTTGAGGTACAGAGGCACTTCCTGAAATAGCTTAAGTCTTGTTCCTTTCCCTTCTAAGTTATGTTCCTTTCTCCCATGGAAACAGGATATCCTTCAAAGCTTTAGCCCAGTGGCTCACATTGCTCCTGAGGTGAGTAACCCAGGGCAGGCTGCCTTTCAGAGTCCCTCCAGTGGGGTCCAAGTGAGGCACCCACAGGCCAATTCCCTAGTCAGTTGGCCTAGGGAAGATTTCTTGAGGAATTAGCTCATGGTAGATCCACGGCTGCTTTTGTCCTTGCTGCATCTAATAAATTAACTCCATGTTATTGGCATATATGAGTGTATTATCTCTCATTGAGCTAAGCAAAGTTGGTAACCAGTGCACAGGGAACCTGCTTCACAGTGACTGTATAAATGAAAACACTTGTTGAATGTTGTTCAACAGTATACATAAAATGATGCATTTTAATATATGTAAATTATACATAAATAATTTGCATGATGTTATTCAGACAGGAATAGTACCTATGCATAATTACAAGACAGAATCAATTCCCTTGTTTTGTCTTGCTCCACCTTGATCCTTTCCGCCATTTGGAGTCTCATTTGTTAGGAAGTCTACATAAAACATTTTGTCCATCAGAAACAAATAATTCAGAAAACCAGAAATCTTAAAGCTATTTTATATTTTTGCTTATTACAGTAAGACCATATATTTTGGATACTTAAAGAATATTATATTTTTGAACTCTAATGAACATGTCATACTTTCGAACTCTGATAATCATATCTCTCATTTATATACTATTTTCCAACCAAATGTGAAATACATGTAGACACATGAATATGAAAATGTTATTTTCATTGCAATTGTAGTCAATAGAAATCGATGATTGGTCTTTGTATCCAAAATAGACTTCTTCTTATGAACTATCAATGAGTTTAGACTTCTGTGCATATTATAGGAGAAAGCAGAATTTTAAAGAAGACAAATTAACCCAACCAGATGGAAGAAACATTAGTGACCCCTATATAGCACCTTTGGAAAAGATAGGTCAAGAGTTACACAGCACCGGCCGGGCGCGGTGGCTCAAGCCTGTAATCCCAGCACTTTGGGAGGCCGAGACGGACGGATCATGAGGTCAGGAGATCGAGACCATCCTGGCTGACACGGTGAAACCCCGTCTCTACTAAAAAATACAAAAAACTAGCCGGGCGAGGTGGCGGGCGCCTGTAGTCCCAGATACTCGGGAGGCTGAGGCAGGAGAATGGCGTGAACCCGGGATGTGGAGCTTGCAGTGAGCCGAGATCTGGCCACTGCACCCCAGCCTGGGCGGCAGAGCGAGACTCCGTCTCAAAAAAAAAAAAAAAAAAAAAAAGAGTTACACAGCAGTGGAAAATGTCACATTCTAACCAAGGAGATATAACAATCTTTCCTCAAGAAAGAGGCAGCCATGGGTAGAGAGAAAAGCTGGTCTAAGCACATGAACAAACACTCCTTCAAGGATGAAAGACATATTCCCTTCCTTGGAAAGGGAGACTACACCTCTGTTTATTTGGAGACCTTTATCTGCAGAAACTAAGCCTATGTGCATGGAGAAACACTATTTCTCTAGATGTGAATATCAAGAGTTCTCTCTTCAGAACAAGACTGCTCTTCTGCCAGCTTAGGAGCCTTGTCAGCAAAAATCAGAGATGGGGTAAGATCATCCAATTTTAGGCTTTTAACATCATAGGTCAAAGGAGTGCTCATATACTCAGGGTAAAACCTCCTCTCTACAGTATCTGTGCCTCTGCCAGCAGAAGTCAAGTCAGAGAGACACAGACTAAGTGAGCTTTAACGTATGGCTTAGCTTTTAGGCTGAAAGCATACTCAGCAAATGAGTGTCAGTGAGAAATAATGAAAAGAGAGAGAGCAAGTGAGAGAGACAGCTATGAGATTTCTAATCTATACGACTATAGTCTAGAAGATGGCATTATAATGCTTTCAAACTTTTGAAAGTAACAGAACTGGGATCCAGGGACTGTGCATTCAGCTAAGACATTCAAATACTCAGGCAAAAGAAAGGCAGTTTAGACATTCTAGAAATCAGAAAGTATGCAACTCTTACATTCTTTCCTTAAAAAATTACTCATGAATGCACTCTGAAATTGATTTTCTTAACCTCTATTTTATACTAGCTCTCAGTTGTGCTTATATTATGTCCCAATTGGTCTGAGAGAACAACAAATTATAATGTGTTTTGTAGTTTCTGCTCCGAGTAACACCTCATTAGTTTAATGCCATATTTTTGTTTGTGCATCAGAGGTCCAGTCTCCTCAAGAATGGATGGTATGGAAGTAAATGGACTTTGTGCCTATTTTGGAGGAATAGATCAAACTGTATTACAAAGACATCATTTCGCCCCACCCCACAAGCTTTTTATCACTGTTGCCATGCTGTGTGCTCATGCATATTAATAAAACTTAAAAATTGAGAAAAACAAGAGATTTTAAAAGGATCTCTTTCACTGCATGAGAATAGGAACAATGGAAAATGAAGAGTGTGAGAAGACAGTGGGTGGCAGTTATTGCCCTACTCATAGTTATCGAAATCAATTATGAATACCATTCTATGATAAAGGATTGTTCAAGAATTCAAAGAGCTCTCAAATAATGATTATGACTTCAGAAACACAAATGCTTCTTATGAGTTAGGTAAAATATGGTACATGCCCATTAAATTATGTGTGATTGCATAGGGAAATCTTCAATCAGCTTTAATTTAAAAAAAAGATTTGTATTTAAAAGGAGGGCACATGGATTAGATTGATATGAATTTATAAGAAGCAGTGCCAGGAGGATGAAAGCCTCAAGGGACAAGTGACTAAGATTTTCAATAAACCTAAAGATGAATAAAAAATAGAGGCAAATAAAAACCCCTATAGAGCAGATCTTTTAGTTGCGATTAGAGTTAAACAAATGACAAAATAAAACATTGAACTAATTATTTCTGGTGAGTGGCACAATGTTAAATGTTAAGAACACTTAATTTCTTCAGTAATATATCAGAAACTAAAAATCAAGCAATCCCAAAATCTGAAAACAATTTTATATTTTTGCATGTTACAGTAGGACCTTATATTTTGGACACCTAAAGGATAATACTTTTTTTGAACATTAATGATATATCATACTTTTGAACTCTAGTAAACATCTTTTTGTTTCTGCCACATTCATAAAACAAAGTTTGCAACAGATCAAATAAGTATGGATAAGGGTAATTCTCCAGTGGCTCTAAATAAGGAAGCAACTTCTCAGACTTTGGAGGTATTCAAGCATATTCAAACAACTTGCCTGGATTGGCGTGCACACAATTGCATACTCTATGAATTTGAAATAGTGACCTCTAATTGTTTTTCATACTTTTAGATTAAAATGCTTTCTAAAGATAAAAAACTCATCTATTTTTTTCCTTTCCTTTTTTCCAAATGCTGATAAGAAATACAAATATTTATTGGCATCCACGTGTGTTTCAACTAATAGAACAGTTGTTTCTTAACTAATACCAGTGAATAAAATGAAATACTTCAAGTTGCTGATGCTTTTTTTCCTTTAGTTCATAAGAACCAATGACAGTGAATATCATACTATTTTCCAGGGGAAATTATGACTAAAGTATATCATTACTGTCATCTGATGCACTTATGGAAGATTCATTTATATCCGGGGAGTTACACTTGGTGAAACCAGATTGAAGTGGGTGTGGTCAATGTTTATAAATGTGCTTGATCTGCTAGACATATGGAGGAATATCATATTTGATTCATTCCAAAATGTATCAAATGCAATGTGAATGACAACTAAGCTCTTACTAAAAGAAAAAGCCATCTGTGTAAATGTAGACCTATTTTCAGTGGGAAAAAGAAAGATAATAAACCATCACTTTCATCAGGCTTGCATCTGCCTTTGACTTTGTCTCCTCATTTGTTTTATTTTAGAAAGTTTCCCGCCATTTATTTTTACCAAGTTATTGCCTCTGCTTGCCCTTCCTGTAAATACAATGTAACCTTGTTATAATGCTGGAGAGAAAGAATGTTTGTGTTTTGAAGTTTTGTGGATGAATTAAATATCATCAGTGTTCCTGTGTGTCTCACATACAGCTTTTTCGTAAGGAAAATAGTGACTTTATTTGCTTTTATCTGAGAATTTCTCATTATGGAAATAATTATTTAAAATCTTCCCTCCTTTTGTCAGTGAATTGGGAATAAGGAGAGGCTTTAACAGATTTAATTTATGGCAATTAAGTTTATGGAAAATAGTTCTTACTTTTAATATTGCTTAGAGCTGAGTTAGGATGAAAGAAGCGGAACTGTATTGATACTCTGATATCTCAAAATCACAGTATCACTTAAAAGAGCTATTTCTCTCAACAAATTACAGTTTATGTTGTTAAACACAGAGTTTTATTTGAGATATATTGCTTTACTTTTCAATTAAAAGTGATGTTCTCCTAAAAAAAAGAGTGCAATTTCATTGTCATTCTATTTTGAAGGACATACTTCAAGCTGTATGTTTGAATCTATGTCCTCTGTACAAATTAATCTCCATTTTTCTTAAATCATATTAAAATTTTATCGTAAACCTAAAGCTGCAGTAAAAAGGATGTTCTCTATTCTTTGAGAAATCTTTGTTCATTTCAAAAATGAAGGAAGTTTTTATCCAGATGAAAATAGGAATCATTGTATTCAGGCTTTTAAAAAATCTTTTTAAAAAGTGAGGGCAGGATGTACTGTAAAAAAGTTTTTATTTTCTCTATATGTCTATTTAAATTTTTAAAGTAATTTATTATTTTACATAAGAAAACACAGATGCAATATTTTCCTCTATTATTAAACCTTTAGCATAATTATAAAATATTAATGCAGATGAATGATTTGAATAGATAATCTCGCTGAAAGAAAATTGAGAAAGCAGGACAAACATTTAAAAAATCAAAAACTAATTGAAAATGTAAGAGCAGGAAGATAGTATAGGAATATAAGGCTAAGATGTAGAAGAAGGAAATCCGGTGAGCTAAGTCTATCATTTTGAGATACCTTCTCCCAAGAGATGCTAAGTGATGCCCACAGACATGGCTAAGAAAATGAACAGATATTGCAACCGTACCTCAAGGCTAGACAAATCAAAATTGCAATAAAACACTCACCAAGCATCTCAAGTATTGGGAAACCGCCCAGAATCATCTATATCCATGAAGAGTGAAACATAAGCCAGCCCTTTTAGAAATGAAAGCCCAGCTTTAAATCATACCAATTATTGATTAGATTAATGTGAGATAGGGTTGCTATTTCTCCTACATCAGCTGCTTGCCAAAAGCAAAAGTAAATAATTTCTGGAAGAAAGTAATGTCAACTTCAGGTCATCTGTATCACTTTTAGCATTTGACTTCCAATATTTAAAACCAATTAGACATATAAGCAGACAAGTTGATGTGATTATAAACCAAAGAAACAATAGAAGTGGAAACAAACCCATATAGAATCTGAAAAACAATAATGATGGTCAGTAGTAAATCTAGGTCTACATCTAACTTGCTGCATTTTTTTTCTGCTATTTCTTCTCAAACTTATGTATTAACATTGTGCTAATAAAGCGTTATTAAAACCTTGTGTTAACTCAGAAAAAAATGTAGCTTTCTTTCCTCTTTGCTGACTCTATCCAAAGATATGTAGATTTAAATGCATAAATACTGTATTTGTTATCTATTGCTTGTAAACGCAAAACAAAGTTTGACACAGAGTCTCACTGGAGTAAGATCAAGATATCAGCTGGGGCTTGTGTGACTTGCTGGTAGCACTGGGGAGAATCCATTTCCTTGTATTTTTCAGCTTCTAGAGGCCACCCACATTCCTTGGCTTGTGGTACCTTCTACATCTTCAAAGCCAGCAATGGAGAGTTGAATCTTTTTCACATCACAACTATACCTGACCTTGTCCTATTGCCCCTTTTTCTTCCACTTTAAGAAATCATGTCTTCAATGGGGGCCACTCAGACAATCCAGGATCATCCTCTTCATTTTAAAATGACCTGATTATCAGTTTGAAAATATTTTAATTTTATTAAAGATTTTTGTTTATCATGTAGTGTTATTTGCCCTATTTTAATTTATGCTACAATAACTTTATACATCCTCTCAAAAGTTCCCATTAAATATTGTGATAATATGAGACATTCAGTTATTTGATGAAGAAATAAATTGATAAATTGAATGAATAATATGTGTAAAACTTAGATCAGCACAAAAGCATTTTCCAATTATGGACTATGAAATACTTTTTATATGTGTGACCACATTTTTAACATTAAGGATTAGTTACTTTGCAGTTTACTTTTTGTAGTTTTGTAGTTTTTTACTTTTATTTTACTTTTTGTAATTTTCTTCAGCTGTGATGAGAAAAGATTTAATTAGTTTATGATTTCTAGGAATAATAATAATAATGAGAAAGATAAGATATTTCATTATCTCATGTTAATCTTTGGGCTTGTTAAACCGGCTTAACAATATAAGTGAAGCTATAGCTAAGAATGAAGAATGAAAGATGGAGGGAAAATCCAAAGATCAGATTTATTTTGATTTGCCATGATTTTACTAAAATTTAAATGTAATATAAAAGAGACATCAAGTATTGCTTATGGTAACCCATCCATTTTAAGGATGAGGAAATTGAAGTTCTGAAAATGGCATTCCTTTTTAAAGTTATATACATGATTAGGTATAGAATTTGGACTACTTATGAATTACCTCTGGGAGTAGAAGGAAACTCATACACAAAATAAAAGTGTTTTTTCTGGGTTTTTTTTTTTTTTTTTTTTTTTTTTTTTTTTACTCAACATCAATCGGTACAGAGGACTTCTGGGACTAAATGTGTGGGGATTTCTCCTCATCATCAAGCAAGTAAACTCTTCTGCAGAGAATGCCAGCTGTGTGTCCTCTCACTCAGTTCTATTACTACATTATCTACCAAGAGATAGCATCAGATCCCATAGGCTGAGGGCTCAGTTCTCAAGACTGCCCCCGTTTCAGACACCAATCACAAGCCCCAGGTTATTTTACATGTGCTCCTGACTGACCAGCTATGAATTGAGTATCTCATGACCCCCTTTTTGTGTTTGATTAATTTGCTAGAGTGGCTCACAGACCTCAGAGAAACGCTTATACTCACCAGTTTATCTTAAAGTATATTACAAAAAATACAAATGAAGGGACCTATACAGCAAGATACGGGAAAGGGCACAGAGCTTCCATGTCCTCCCTAGGTGCACAATTCTCCAGGAAACCTAACATGCTTAGCTGTGCAGAAGCTCTCTGAACCCTGTTCTTTGGGTGTTTATGGACACTCCCCTACATAGGCATGATTGATTAAACCCTTCCATTCCTGAGTTACTTCACTTAGATAATGGTCTCCAATTCCATTCAGGTTGCTGTAAATGCCATTATTTTGTTCCTTTTTATGGCTGAGTAGTATTCCATGGTGTATATATATACCACAATTTCTTTATCCACTCAATTGATAGGTATTTGGGCTGATTCCATATTTTTATAATTGTGAATTGTGCTGCTTAAAACCATGTGCATGCAAGTGTCTTTTTCATATAATTACTTCTTTTCCTCTGGGTAGATACTTAGGAGTGGGATTGCTGGATCAAATGATAGATCTACTTTTAGTTCTTTAAGGATTCTCCACATTGTTTTCCACTGTGGTCATATTAGTTTACATTCCCTTTTCACCACCTCCACACCAACATCTGTTATGTTTTGATGTTTTGATTATGACCATTCTTCCAGGAGTAAGGTGGTATCGCATTGTGGTTTTTGATTTGCATTTCCCTGATAATTAGTGATGTTCAGCACTTTTTCATATGTTTGTTGGCCATTTGTACATCTTCTTTTGAGAACTGTCTATTCATGTCCTTAGCCCACTTTTTGATGGGACTGTTTGTTTTTTTCTTCTGATTTCAATTCCTTATAGATTCTGGATATTAGTCCTTTGTTGGATGAATAGTTTGCAAAGATTTTCTCTCACCCTGTGGGTTGTATGTTTACTGATTTTCTTTTTCTGTGCAGAAGTTTTCAAGTTTAATTAAGTCCAATCATTTATCTTTCTTTTTGTTGCATTTGTTTTGGGGCTCTTGGTCATAAAGTCTTTGCCTAAGCCAATGTCTAGAAGGGTTTTTCTAATGTTATATGCCAGAATTTTTATGGTTTCAGGTCTTAGATTTAAATCTTTGATCCATATTTACTTGATTTTTATATAAGGTGGGAGATGAGGATCCAGTTTCATTCTTCTACATGTGACTTGCCAATTATCCCAGCACCATTTGTTGAATAGGGTGTCCTTTCCCTACTTTGTATTTTTTATCCCTTTGTCAAAGATCAGTTGACTGTAAGTATTTGGATTATTTCTGGTTTCTCTATTCTGTTTCATTGGCCTATGTGCCTATTTTTATAACAGTATCATGTTTTGGTGATTATAATAATATAGTTTGAAGTCAGGTAATGTGATGCCTCCAGATTTGTTCTTTTTGCTTAGTCTTGCTTTGGCTATGTGGCCTCATTTTTCTTTCCATATGAATTTTGGAATCTTTTTTTTCTAGTTCTGTGAAGAATTATGATCTTTTGATGGGAATTGCATTGAATTTGTAGATTGCTTTTGTCAGTATGGTCATTTTCACAGTATTAATTCTACCCATCCATGAGCATGGGATGTATTTTCTTTTGTGTCAACTATGATTTCTTTTGGCAGCATTTTGTAGTTTTCCTTGTAGAGGTGGTTCACCTCCTTGGTTAGGCATATTCCTAAGTATTTGCAGTGATTGCAAAGGGGATTGGGTTCTTGATTTGATTCTCAGTTTGGTCACTGTTGGTGTATTAAAGTGCTACTAATTTGTGTACATTAATTTTGCATCCTGACACTTTACTGAATTTATCAGTTCTAGAAACTTTCTGGGTGAGTCTTTAGGGTTCTCTAGGTATACGAGCATATTATTGGTGAACAGCAGCAGTTTGATTTCCTCTTTACTGATTTGGGTATCCTTTATTTCCTTCTCTTGTCTGATCGCTATGGTAGGACTTCCAGTACTATGTTGAATAAAAGTGTTAAAAGTGGGTATCCTTGCCTTGATCCAGTTCTCAGGGGGAATGCTTTAAACTTTTTCCATGTTCAGTATAATGTTGGCTGTGGGGTTGTCATAGATGGCTTTTATAACCCTTCTATGGTATGTTCCTTCTGTGCCCATTTTGCTAAGGGTTTTAATCATAAAGGAATGCTGGATTTTGTCAAATGCTTTTTCTACATCAATTGAGATGATCATGTGATTTTTGTTTTTAATTCTGTTTATGTGATGTATCGGATTTATTGACTAGCTTATATTAAACCATCCCTGCATCCCTAGTGTGAATGCTACTTGTTCATGGTGGATTATCTTTTTGACATGCTGTTGGATTTGGTGCACTAGTATTGCATCTATGATTGTCAGGGATATTGGCCTGTAATGTCTTTTTTTTTGTTATGTCCTTCCCTGGTTTTGGTATTAGGGTGACACTACTAGTTGTGAATGATAAAACTTGAGTTGTAAAAGATAGATTAAATTATAAACTTTTTAAAAGCAGAATTGAAGAGAACTATATAGAAAATATAAAGACAAAATGCTTTTACGATAAGGGTGAAACTCAAAATTAGGTTATAAATTCTGTTATATGACATTAGGACTAGCTTGTTAGTGTCTCATGATCTTTTTCAGAAAGACAAAAAGAATACTAAAGGTCTTGAAGGTACTGCTTGTAGTTATACCTTGGGAAAGAACACAACTTTTACGAATTTTAAAGGTATACTTCCATAGAAACCACATACACATACAAAGGCTAACATAGACCTAATATTTGGATTCAGCTTAATAGAGTAAATCTCACTAAGGTTCATAGTATGCTCACAGAGTTTTTGGGATTATATCAGCAAAGTACTGCCAGACTTAAAAAAAAAAAAAAAAAAGAGAGAGAGAGAGAGAGAGAGAGAGAGATGATAGTACACAATGTAAAAAGCTTGGGACACCCATTTTTTTATGGAAGTAGGATAAAAAAATGTTGCTTAGCTACAAATACAAGCTTTTTCATATGGAAAATGTAGAGTGCTTTAGCAGGAAGAATCAGTGTCCTAGAATGTGGAGACAAGTGCCATGGACAATTATCTTTAGGGAGAAAAAAAATGAACTCTAATCAAGAAACTGGTTACTGTGCCTGACTAGATTTAATAATTGTTATGAATCAGTGACCACTACATACCTTCTACTGATCTGTACTCAAACTGCCTTTTGGAAATGAACAGTTTTTTTTGTAGTGCATTCTCTGTAGCACCATTGAATATTGGGTTTATGGAGAACATAAAACTCAACTGTTTGGTTAAGATGTCTTCATATTTTGGCTGGACGCAGTGGCTCACGCCTGTAATCCCAGCATTTTGGGAGGCCAAGGCGCCCGCAGATCATGAGGTCAAGAGATTGAGACCATCCTGGCTAACACGGTGAAAACCTGTCTCTACTAAAAATACAAAAAATTAGCCAGGTGTGGTGGCGGGCGCCTGTAGTCCCAGCTACTCAAGAGGCTGAGGCGGGAGAATAGCGTGAACCCAGGAGGCAGAGCTTGCAGTGAGCCGAAATAGCCTCACTGCACTCCAGTGTGGGTAATAGAGCGAGACTCCATCTCAAAAAATAAAAAATAATAATAAAAAAAGTCTTCTTATTTTAAAGGACACTACAAGGAGCACTGAATTCTAGGATCATCAACTGTACTTGCACCTTATCTAGATGATGACATAATACGATAAAATCTAAGGACTCCTGGGAGAGAAATTATGTATTTAAAAAATATAGCTAATTTATTTATTTTATAAGCAAACAAGTTCATAGAGGGACTAGGGGTCTCAAGATGGGGTCTTGCTATGTTGCCCAGGCTGGCTTTGAATGCCTGGTCTCAAGTGATCCTCCCATCTCAGCTTCCTGAGTAACTGAAATCACAGGCATGCATGACCACGCCCAACTCAAGCCATGTATTTTGAATGTGGCTGTAACATATAATGTGTGGTTGAAGAGAGGAATGTGTTAAATTTAAGATGGCCACAGAATACTGTCTTTCTCTTCATTGAGAGTTTGAGTCTAATTCCTTCATTGAGAGGTTAAGTTTAATTTCTTCACTGAGAGGTTGAATCTAATTCCTCTCTCCTTGCTTAGTAATTGGCTGGCAAATAGAATGCAGTGTAGATAACATTCTGAGACTGCCAAACCTAGGTCAAATAGAATGCAGTGTGGATAACAATCTGAGACATCCAAACCTAGGTCAAATAGAATGCAGTGTAAATAACTTTCTGAGACTTCCAAACCTAGGTCATAAGAAACCTGACCGCTTCTGCTCAGGCCTCATGGAATACTCATTCTAGGGAGAAACCAGATAACATGTAAGGACTCTAACTACCCTGAAGTTGCTGCTGGACAGGTCCCATGTAAATGCTTATTCCACAGTCTCCTCTGAGATTACCCTTCTAGCCATGCTACTAAAATTACAAGCATGTGAGTAAAACAATCTTGAAATTTCTACAACAGCATTTGGCTAGCTGAAGACCATCGAATGATATAAATACAGGTTGAACATCACTAATCCAAAAATACAAAATCAGAAATACTTCAAAGTCCAAAAATTTTTGAATGTCAACATGACACCAGAAGTGGAAGATTTCATACCTACCTCACGTAACGTGCTGCAGTCAAAAAGCACATGTACAAAACATAGTCTATTCAGTGTCCTCAAGGAAAAGAAGACCCTCCTAGCCCCCTTCAGCTTCAATATATATTTTTCATGTGCACCCAGAATCTCCCTCTCAAGCACACCCACAAAAAGGATAATACAATAGCACCTTCTCATGTCAGACACACCAGTGACAAGTTCCCCATAATGCCGTGCATGGGGCCGAGACCTATATATATTATTGCTTCTGTTTGTTTTGTTTTGAGTTTTTTACTTATGCTCTGCTCTGTGATCTAAAATATTGTTGAAAATGTCAAAAAGTCCTGCAAATTCTTCTATGATAAGAAAAAGGAAGTGTTTCTGTTTATAGGTAGCACAGCAAGTCAAGTTGTTGGAGAAACTGGACACTGGTGTAAGTGTGAAAATTCTTACCAAAGAAATGTTGTTGGAATGACCGCAATACATGACCTGAAGAGACAGAAGGGTAAACTGTTGAAGTTCTATGCTGAAAGTGATAAACTGAAGTTAATAACATGTAGGAAAACTCTGCATAAAGCTAAAAATGAAGATCTTGACTGTGTATTGAAAGAATGGATCCATCAGTGTCACATCCATTAGATGTCACTTAGTGCTACGTTGATAGTGAAACATGCAAGGATCTATTATGATAAACTGAAAATTGAATAAAACTGAAAATTCAACAGTCTAGGTGCAGAATTTAATAAAAAACAGGACATTAAATGTATAAAGGATTTATGATGATAAAGAATCTGCTGATTGTGAAGCTGCAGAGAAATTTATTGACAAGTTTGCCAAGGTCATGGTTAATGAAAATCTGACACAAGTACAAGTCTATAATGGTGCTGAAACATCACTGTTTTGGCATTATTGTCTCAGAGAGACACTGACTGTAATTGGCAAAACAATCACTACAGGGATTAAAAATGCCAAGGAGAGAATAGCTGTGCTGGGGTGTGCTAATACAGCAGAAATAAGTAAGTGTAAACTTGCTGTCATAGGTGAAAATGTACATCCTTGCTGTTTGTGAGGAGTGAATGTCCTACCAGTGCATTATTTTGCTAACAAAAAGGCATAGATTGCCAGGGACATCTTTCTGATTGGATTCACAAATGTTTTGTACCAACAACCAGTGCTCACTGCAGGAAAGTTGGATTGCATGCTGCAAGATTATTTTTTTGTCAAATGTTCTTTTCATCATCTTGCTGAAATTCTCATAAAAAATAATGTATATGCCATGTACTTTTTCCCAAATGTGACTTCATTAATTCAGCCATGTGACCAAAGTATCTTGATATCAATGAATAGTAAACGTGAAAACACTTTCTTGAATTACATGCTAGCAGAAGCTAACAGAGTCATGGGTGTGGAAGATTTTCAAAAGGAGTTTTGAATGAATATGCTGTTTATGCCATTGCCAATGGTTGAAACACAGTGACTAAAGACACAGTTGTGCATGAATGATGCAACCTCTGGCCTGCTCTGCCCTGCAACTATGTTGAGTGATGACGATGAACAAGATGGTGACTTTGAAGAATTCTGTACATCAAGTGAGAAAAATATACTATCTAGCTTTCTTACATATACAACAAATATACCCCAGAGTCCATCAGGAATCTGGAAGAAGTGGATGTTAAAGAAATTTTTAACAATGATAATAAAGGTCTAATTGTTCATTCATTGACCCATAGTGAAATAGCCAAAATGGTTTCAAATTAAGGCAATTGAGATAATAGCAATAATGATGATGATGTTAACAAGTCAGAAAAAATGCCTAAAGATGGCGTGGTAAAAATATATGATGGGCTTATTGAAGGACTGCAACAGCATGCATTCATAACAAAACAATAAATCATATCAGTTTATAAAATCAAAGAGAAACTTCAAAGACAAAAAAACATTGTTAATGAAGCAAATGACTTGAGGAAACATTTTTTAAAACTATCCAGCAGAATGCCTCCTCATCCCTAGAGAACCCACTTCCTGGTTTCTCACTGCTTCTGATGTTTCTCCTCATCTAAAAAATAAAATACAGTATATATAACGTTTTAATCAAAATGCAGCATCATAAAGACCGAAAGTCTGACCTCGCTTTTTATTGCTGTTGTTTAATAGCTGATACAGGTATTCTGGTGATACTATTGTGCTGCATAGTTACCCTGAATGCATTATGTTTTCAAGCTATTAAGAGTTTGTCATATTTCTTTTACAGTTAAGCACTTATGTGTGAATAAGCATAAAAAATGATTGCTCATTGGTAGCATATACACTCAAAGTCAGGAATAATAGTGATGCCAAATACCCACAGATTGTTCACAGGGGTGACTGAGATAGGGACAACTTTGCTTCCAATGGTTCAATATATATAAACTTTGTCTTATGCACAACATTATTAAAAATATGACATACCATTGCTTTCAGGCTATGTGTATAAGATATGTATGGAACATAAATACATTTTGCTTTTAGACTCTGATCCTGCTTATTACTTACTTTCATGAGACTAGCATGGGGCAAACAGCTCCCATGATTCAGTTACCTCCCACTAGGTTCCTCCCACCAAACGTGGGGATTATGGGAACTATAATTGAAAATGAGATTTGGGTGGGGCACAGCCAAACCATATCACAGTATTTACAGAATGATCCAAAAAAGATGATATAATTCTATGGTTAAAAAACCAATAAAGAAAAACAAAGTTTAAAGAAAAGATAGAGTTTCATTTTTAAGCATATTTTGATATTTAAGGTATGTCATAATGCATATGAAAATGTTCCAAAATCTGAAAAGAATTGAAATCTGAACCATTCTGCTTTCAACAATTTCAAGTAAGGGATACTCAACCTGTAAATGGCCATATGGAACAGAAAAATCACGAAGATGAACACTGCCCAAATTCTCACAAAACAAAATCTTAAGATATTATAATTTTATTGTTTTTTTAAACCTCTACAATTTTAGTTAATTTGTTACACACACACACAAATAGATAGCCTAAATGGCAGTATGTATTAGTCTATTCTCATGCTGCTATAAAGAACTGCCCCACTGAGTAACTTACAAGGAAAAGAGGTTTAATTAATTCGCAGTTCTGCATGACTTGGGAGGCCTCAGGAAACTTACAATCATGGAGGAAAGGGAAGCAAGCACGTCTGTCCTTCTTCACAGGGCAGCAGGAGAGAGAAGAATGAAAGCCGAGTGAAAGGGAAAGCCCCTTACAAAACCACCATATCTCATTACTTACTTTCATGAGACTAGCATGGGGGAAACAGTCTCCATGATTCAGTTACCTACCACTGGGTTCCTCCCAACACACGTGGGGATTATGGGAACTACAATTGAAGATAAGGTTTGGGTGGGGCACAGCCAAACCATATAACAGTATTTACAGAATGATCCAAAAAAGAGGATATAATTCTATGGTTAAAAAGCCAATAAAGAAAAACAGAAAGTTTAACAAAAGATAGAGTTGCATTTGTAAGTATATTTTGATATTTAAACCATATGGGAAAACTCACAAATTAATGGGTTGATTTGAGTTCTTTTTAAACAATAAAATGATATAGAATTAACATGATCTTCCACAGGACTTTCTTTTTATTGGCATTGGTATGTCAAGCACCTTATTACCTTGAAAAGCCCCTTGCTCCTAATAGTACAAAACAGCATTACTTTTAAAATATATTCTATCAAAGCAGGTCTATATAAACTGCAGAACAAACATTGGTTCTATGATCTTTAGAAATCATAAATAATATGATTTAAAAGATTCAGTGGCATAAAATGCATTTCTAATTAGAAAAATCTGATCCAATGTCCCTTGGAAGAACAAAAAAGCCTTAAAAGTCTTCTAAGTGTCTATATCTTCAGAATAAATAAAACTGACTAGTCTCTAGTGGCTGTATTAGAAGTAATCATGTTGATAAAGACAAATTGCATCTTACCTTGCCAGTGAAAAGATAAATTGAAGTCATATATTTTATATTCATCTTTGATTCAAGGTAATGGACAGTGTCTTATGTCAAAATGCGTAATTATTTAAGTCTCCAAGCATCTTTTCCTACCTGACCACATTCAACAATGTTGTCAGAACAAGTACTTGCACACACATGGTTCTCATCATTAGAATATTAAAATCTTATTTGGACCAACTACATTTTACAAAGTACTATATAAAATAATTCTAATATATGTCTATATCTGTATCTATAACTGTACCAAAATTCATATCCAATTCCATATTTGTGTCTATATATAGTTACCTTATCCAGCTAGGTCAAGTGGGAAATATTTCTAGTAGATGTTTGAACTGGGTTTTGAGAGATGAACAGGATTAGCTATGCAGGGAAATGAGTGGAAGTACTCACTGGGTAGAACTGGTGAAGGCACTGAGGCGTGACAAAATACAGTAACTCCAAGCTACAGCAAGTTGTTCAATGTGCCTGGAACACAGGTGTGAGAGGAAATTGCCAAATTGTGATGCTGGAGAACTAATCATGAGGCAGATTATAAAAGGTATGCCGAGCTAATGGGATTGGATTTGGGAGCCATTTATCAAATGAAGCAGGACACATCATATGAAATTTAAAACTGCGGCAAAAAAGAAACAAAAAGTGGGAAAGGAAATTACTACTAATGCATCCCTTATATTCCCCATGTTATACTCAGTTTTCAAAACATTTGGCAGTGTTAGTAGTAGTAAACATGCCTTACCTCATTCTTCTACTTGTAAAGAGAATTTAAAGCAATGGTGCCATCAATAATGAAATGGTGTCTGGTAATTTATAGTTACAATGCCATATCAGAACATAAGTACACAACGATTCTATGGGAGGAAGCATCCAGACAAAAATCTTCAGTTACAGACAACTAGAATATTTGACAGGAATTTTTATCACTTTCCAAGTTCTTCATGTTTGAGAGATCACCACGTGGATCTTGATCACTGATGGATCCAGAAACTCGGAATTGTGCATTTAGAGGTGCATATTAGAGATACTTACCAAATTCAATTATTATTTGAATTTCTGTCAGTCTCCAGTTATAAAATTGACGTTTCTCTTATGGCAATGTACTCAACTAGCCCTAGAGCTACAAAAAAAGCTCAAAATTGAGTTGTATTCCCTTCTATTACATTTTTTGAATGCCTAGTATGGTTCATATCAAGTACATTAGGACACATTAGTTCAGTTTTAATTAACTTGATAAATGGACATAAGAATTTCATCTCAGATAGACAGAAAAGTTTTGAACCCAAACTTCGCTATTTACAAACAATGTGATCTTGGGAATGTTAATCTTTACTAACCTTAATTTCCTTATGTGAGAAAGAGACCACTACTTATCTTTTAATGTTCTTGAAAAGATTAAGTGATATACCATATACAAAACTCTCTCTTTAAATAACAAAAATAATATATATCTGTACTTGATATAATGTACTGTGAATGATAGACACTGTTTGTGCCTTGAGACACAGTATGAAAAGAAGATCAGTGTAGTCTTGTGGAATCAAAAGAAAGCTTTACTGAAGAGGTAGAAATCACACACACATACACAAAAATCCCTTAGTAATTCTTTTTTTTAACTTTATGTCACATTGTTAAGGTGCTACTATTACACAGAGAAAATCAATTAGGAAGGTGCTAAAAAGCAAACTAAAATTTTAAGGGACTGAAGAATTTCTACAAAAGGAAGGTGGACTTTACACAATAATTGCCATTCTTATACAAGGTACTATTGTCAATGCAAAATAGAACTGGATAGATTTGATCTTGCCATGAGTAACTACCTTTCCAAAGTAAAATGTTCACTCATGTGTGGTGAATTACAATGCCCCAAGGTACAACTTAGTAAATTGCTTCTTCTTAAGCATTGACTGGAACCCCTGAAGAAAAATAAAATCATTGTGTGCTAGTGAACTCTATGTTCTCAGACAAATTGTTTTCCATAGGATTAATGTAACAAAACAAACTTGTATATCTATGGTGTATTACATTTTTTTCTTATAAAATGACTCAGAGGTTTGTATTTGCTTAATGTAGTGCATATCTTCAATCCATTTGAAAGAGTTAGAAATGTGAAAGAGCATTATTCTTTCACCACATAGGTATTAATTTAGTCAGAAAGAATGAAATCCACTGCATCAGAGATTCAGTATTAATAGCAGGTAATTTTACATCAAGCCTAGAGCATGGTGCTTTTAGAAATAGTCTATGAATTATTTGAAATGCTTTGAGATATTTCTGAATATTTACTTTCTGCATTGAAGTTAATTTACTCTTTCTCCTACATATTTTTGAGACTGAGCACTCATAGAAATGCACAAAAAGGGGTGTATTTTGCAAGGTTACAGGACTGATGCTCTTTCTCATGAAAATAGCATAAGGAAAACTTCAGAGGTTTCCTGTTTTTTTCTAAATGTACAATTTAAGAGAAACTGGAGAGTTAATTCATAATCATATTTTAATAATAAAAAGATATATGCAAAATACTATAATTGGCAAATATCAGAAACATGAGAATTAGACTTCTGAAACAGCATGATATAAAAGTAAAGTCAATTTGTGTATAACCTTTTATTGTGATTTATATATGTCTATAAAATATAACTATTTTATCTCCACCTTGATAGGAAGCTCTTGACATAGTTGATGAATTTTTGTTAAAGCTCAGATAATAGCACACCATTCCTATTTTTACTGTCAACACAGCTTTAGGATATTTTATCATAATAGCAGTCTTCTGGGATCCATCAAGAAAAATTTCTTCATAGTCTGTTATGCATCAAGAGAAAGCACATAGATTATTTTCTCTCCACGATCTGTAAATTCTTAATCATATTTTTGACACTCTGTATGAAGAATTAACAGAAATCAATCTCTGTATCTTTTTTCTTTGAATTATCCTACTCTTCGATATTTTCTTTTATGCCTAATCAGTCACAATTCTCAAATTATCTTGACATTAAAAGGAAAAACATAAAATAATTGAGAAACTGAGTTCCTGAAGATTTAGCACTAAGAAACTCAGAAATCCTAGATTTTGGTTCTCATCTGAGAAAATAAATAGATGTTTTTGTTATCTGTATTATAATGGCATCACTTCATTCATCCATTCAACATTAATCACTTTTTTTATAAAAAATCTTTATTTCAAGCTTACTAAATACCAAAACATGAACTAGTCTTTGCAGGGCTCAACTGAGGACAATCCATGATAATTGCCTTAAAGGTGTTTATAATCCATTAAGGCAGTATATGTTAATTTTTGAAAATTGTTAATGCCATATATATTTTATTAATATTTACAACTCATCCACTTATATGTCTGTAGTCATATTAACATTAATAAGAATATAGTAATAGTAATTCTACTTAACTCATAAAACCTAAAATATACATTGAACAATTAAAATAAATGTTAAGTAAATAATAGTTTAAAGAAATTTCATCTGTTATATAAACATTTTGTTATTTATACATTACTATTGATAACATTTTAAAATATAAATACTCATCCACTTTTAGGCCTGTGGTCATATTAACATTACTAACAAGATTATATTAATAGTAATACTACTTAACATTTATATGTTTGACATATTTAATATATATTTTCTTTTTTAAGCATTACTATGATAACATTTTAAAATACAAATATTGAATATTTCATGATCTTATAAAATATAGAATTGAATCTTGTGATATAATAATTCTAGAGTTTTAATCTTATATTTGAAATTTTAATTTTTATGGCTTTCAAAATAGAAAATTTTACTAAAAGATAATAAACACACTCTAATGGAAAAAGTATGTGGTTGATTTCAAGAAGTAGATATGACTTTTCTTTATCAGTTCCTCACATTGATCACTTAGAAATTTATCATTGTTAGCCAGTACATTTCCTCCTTTGTTTGTTTTTTAGTTTTCTGTCAAAGCATCTAGAGAATATTATATAGATAAATGTTCAAAATGTCATAGAAAACCCAATGAATTTTTTAAAAATAATTTTTATAAAGGTTAATAAGTTACCTTTCCTAGTTTAGTTGAAAACTGTGCCAATATTGCAGTTTGTTACAGATGGCGCCCTCCTATCATTTTTGGCAACGAAGTCACATAAATAAGACATTTATAAGTTATTTCTTTTTCTGTACTTTTTTCCCAAAGCAATTACTTTTCACTTTCAACACTATATTTATCTTAAAAGGATACATTTTAGACTGTTTGTGTAACATACTACTGACAGTTATTTGTCATCACAGAAAAGGTAGATAATTGAGAATACCTTTCCAATTCAGAAAAACACATGAATGATTTATCATACGGTTCAATAACAATTTTAAATGTATAAGCAATTTTAAACTTATAAAACAATTGCCAAAATAGCACAGAGTTCCCTAATGCCCTTAACTTAATCTCCCTTAATGTTGACATCCTATACACCATAGCACAATTATTAAACTAAAAAATTATCACCAGTAAAAGCTATTAATTAATGGAGGACTTTATTTAAATTTCATCAGTTTTTCCACTATATCTTTTCTCTATTCCAGGATCGGTCTAGGATCTCATATTGAATTTAGTTGCCCATCTCCTCAGCATCCTTTCTTTGACATTTTCAGCCTTTCATTGTCTTTTATGGCATTGGTACTTTTAAACAGTACCAGCAGTTATATTCTAGAATGTTCCTCAATTGGATTATCTGATATTATTTCACATTTTGATTGTGGACCTCAACTTCTGGCAAGAGTAGCACAAAAGGGATATGATAAGGATTATGTAATATAAATGTCTTCTAATAGTTGATGTTAATTTGACCATTTTGTTAGGTAGTGTCTGCTGGTTTCTGAACAATAGCCATTATTTTAAAATTTATGATTAATAAACATCTTGAGGTACAGACTTTGATACCGCAAGTATTGTCTTTTCTCTCAAATATTTGCACAATAATGTAAAGCTAACATGAATGCTACACTTTAACCAATGATAGCTACATTGGGTGCATCATCACTGTAAAAATTATGATGGTATTCCAAGGGTGATTTTCTCTTTCCTTTATTCCAGTTTACTTTTATTAATTGGAATATTCTGTAAGAACCAGCTGTCCCTTCTCTCTGAGTGTACTTATTTAGTTATTTATGTCAATATGGACTCTGATATTATATACTTGATAATTATAAGCTTTTTACAATATGATGATAATTTATTTTGTGAATAAAATTGTTTCAGTTTTGTCCGGAGCTCTTCTGGTTAGCTCCATTGCCCCGCCAATGATGCCTCCAAACTTTTTCAAACTCTTCCTGCTACAAGCTACTCTAGCCTTACTTTGAATTTTCTTGTCCACAGTACTGGAACCTATTGGTTTTTTAAGGAGCCTTGCTTTCTTTTACTGAAGAATGGTAATTAGACATCACATCTCAGCAGTAGTGCTCATTGCTGCTAGGGTGTCATTGCTCCTAAATACTTAAATATGTCAATAGGTACACTAACCAATGCATACACATTTTCTTTTTCTCTTTACCATTGTTATCTATCTACTATGTCTTTAAAACTCATGGGTTCATATTGATACTTCTGATTTCAATCTAATACCACAACTTTCATTCTTTCTTCCTTTTCCTATTTGTAACATGTTTCTCCATGAGTAAGAAATCTGCTTTTTGTTATTTACAATGTTATTTGATGTTATTTTTTTAACCCTAGCATACATAGAAAAGTAGTTTCAAATTTTCTTGCACATTATCTTACTACAATATAATATTTGTTTCTAGTTTTTCTTTCTGTAGTCCTCAGTATTATTTCTAACCACTATTTTTCAGTTACTTAGGTTAGTTATTTTCTTCCTTGTCCTGTATGGTGTAATTATGTTGTACATTTTTGGTAGAGCATATGCAACAATTTCTTTTTTTATTTGGGGTTATTTACAACTGCTACTTAATTTCCAAATATTTGAGGATGTTTATTCAATTATGGGGGGAGGAAGTATTTTGTATGATTTCTATTCTAGTCGATGTGTTAAAATTTGGTGGGGTGAGGAGAGTGCAGAATATTATCTTAATTGATAATATTTTTACTAAACACATTAAACTCATTTAACATATTGAAAATGATACAATCAACTGTTGTTAAGTGGGGTTGCTATAGAGGGTTTTTCAGGTATTCTTTATCCTCACTGATTTTATCTACATTTTCTGTCTTGTACTGAGATGAGTGTCTTGAAATTTCTAACTCAATTTGTGAGTTTGTCTATTTTTTCTTTCAGATTGATAAATTTTTCTCCATGTGTTATAAAGTTCTGTTGTTAGGTACATACAAATTTAATACTGCTATATTTTCCACGATAATTCACCATTTTATGATTATGTTATAGCTTTTCTCTCTTCAGATTGTTCTTGAATTTATATCATATAAAATATACAGGGTTTTTAGTTGTAGTTAATGAGAAGAATAAAGAAACATGCATTTAGTCTTTTTCTTTTTGTCCATATATTTCTATTTAGCTGTCTTGAATACACAAATAGGTTTCTTACCTGAAGTTGTAATTAGTGTGCTCATAAATAAACATCTTGAAAGCATTTTTTTCTTCCCCTTTACTGTAATTTGCATAACTCAGTGATCCTATGCTTCTTACTGGTATAGTTCTGGGCCCTGTATAACGTATTCCTGCTTCTCTCTCAGAGTTACAATGTTTTGTTGTTTGTTTTTCAAATGTTTCTTTCCCATAACGGCAATAGGTTGTCAAAAGTGGCTGATGGACAATTGTGTTTTTTGCCGTTTGTCCTGCAGATTGAAGCTTTGTTCCATGGAAAAGATAGTGTAAAGGGTATATGTAGAGATTTCTGCCTCTCTGTCAGCAGCTACCATTTCCCATTCTCAAGCCTACATAATGATGGATGCTTTGCCAGGACTTTAAATTGAGTATCAGGGAGATTCATAAAAAAAAAAAAAAAAAAAAAAAAAAAGCTTGTAAAATGATGTTAATTCACCCTATATCTATGCCCTAACCTCCCATACTCCATTCTTAGCACACATTTGGCTGCTACCAATTCATGATTTTAGCTGAATTCTTTTTACCTGTGTCTGGCTACATCTGTTGTAATAAGCAAGCATTCTTCTTTTCTTTTAATATGACAGCATTATTATTTCTCTATATACACCTTTATTTATACAAAAAAATGTAAAAAGAGCAGTCTCCTCTAATTGCAATCCACATTTTTGAGAGCCAGAAAAATCTAATTTTTATGCTCTAGCCAAAACACTCAAAGCTTTCTTTACCCACAAGTGACTTTGCTTCAAATTCTTGATATTGGATTTCATCTCACTGACTTTGGGCTTTTAAAACACATAGGAATATATATGTCCTTTTGACTTTTTTGGGTCTAATCAAACAGTAGAACTAAAGAATACTGAAGTTATTCAAATACATTCAAAATGCACAGATCCCTTGTAAATTACTAGTATCATGGTAGCAAGGAAGATACAAGAAGGAAAATACATCCTAGAACTCATAATCAAAGTTATTTGTATATATTCTATCCTAGCATAGAGTCACTTTTTCAACCTACTACATAAAATTACCAGCAAGAAAAAAACAAAAAGTACAAGAATAAGGCTCATGGCTGTAGTGACTCAATGTCATAATTCCCTATTCTAGCATTCTCAGAAGGATCCCAACTGTTATACATGAAGACACTGCTGTGCCATCTGAATCATCCACTTCTTGGTTCATTCTGAACTCCCTTATGCCCAATATTTGTTAGTTCCCTTTCAAGCCTAGGAACTCTGCCAAGTAACATGTATCTTAATCTTGCCATTCTGTCTTTCTACACAGACAGCCAGATTGTTACTCCCCTCCCTCTGTAAAGCAAGTCATCTGACTTCCCTGAGGATTGTTGCTCCTGTATACTGTTGGGGTGAACCTTCTGGTAGAGGGGAAGGGAATTCTGTACTAGGGTTGATAGTCAGCTTACTAAGGTTCTTTATCAACGTCTTGGAGCAGAAGTTTTAAGAGACCCCTGAATCATCCTGAGAATTTTCTTCAGTGAGCATTTGTGAAGACTATGAGACCAAGTTTAGACTAAACTTTTGTGATACTCCATCAGTGGTCTTGACACAACACTTTGAGCATTCTTTTTCTCTCATTCTAGCCTCTCTGTCCTTAAATTTGAGTCTAGTTGTTTTCCTTGTAAACTTAATTCTCTGTTGAATTCATGTCAATTTACAAACTTGAAGTTTGTTGAGTTCATTGTTGTAACAGTGGCAGTAATACTCTTTCTAATGTGCTACATCTTTAATTGAAATCAGTTGTCCAATAACTCTTTTAAGTGATTTGCTATGAGATAAATATTAAAGCTGTGTAGAGTAAAAAGAAAATAGGTAATTATTATTATTTCCCATCTCATTACAAAGTTTCACAAATATCTATCCATTAAGATAATATAATCTATAAATCCATTTATCAGGTATATATAAGTTATAGTACACTAAAATACATTAAATCTGAAGAAACTAGCTAGGGTAAGGCAATTGACCATTCTGTACTTGTAAGTTTCTTTAGGAGATGTCATTTGCTGTTTTTATTCATAGGTTAAGTTCTTTTCATGAAAAAATATATATCATTGAATATTGAAACTTTAAGGCAACTGCTCATCATCAAATGGAGATCAATATAGATCTGCCATTTCTAATATGAAACCTATCACTTCTAGTTTCATATTATTAGTCAGAAGTACTCACATGGTCCTTCCTAATTGTGAAAGCCTAGTAGACTTTTTCAAGTGCTTAGAATAGGAAGAAGTGGATATGTTGTAAATACTAGTAGCATATATGACACATATGTATACACTACTATTAATAGCATACAAACTAAGTGTATTCAATATAAGTTGACCTTTGTAAGATTAAAAAATAGGTAGAAATACAAGTTCTTATATTTTCTTCTTGCATCTCAGCAGAATCCTTTAGGCCCCTTTTGGAAACAAGTAGCTTTATTGCACCCTCTATAGAAATACACAAGCAAACAAACAGGAAAAGAAATATCGTATTCCTTTGATACTGCTGAAACGCATAGAAGCAGTAGCTGATCATGTATTGAGAGACAAACAATATCTTTCAGGTGACACTTGAAATATTACTGGGAATAAACTAGGCAAAGGGGAAATTAGGAAGAATGTCCAAGAAACTCTTAGAACTTACATTCTAAGAATTTTTCTGTTTCTAGTATAACAGAGGAAGGACAGAATTGCTATAGAGATATGTAGAAGTTTCTTCCAAAATAAGGTTATAAGATTAAATTATAAATGGCTTATTTATATAACCCTGATCAATCAAGTTATATTTCTTAACATAAAAAATTTTAGTATTATTAAATGAAGAAACATGATTAAACAGAAGCATGTAATTCTGAAACTTTACATTTAACAGCAACCTGAAACACTAATGGATTAGGAAATACATTATTAATAATATTGTTCCCTTATGCAAATAATTAAGAAAATAATCCCACAAGCAAATCTATGAAAATACAGATTTTTCCTACACTTTTGCTACCTTATCAAACTTCATAGAAGGTATATATTTAATTCAAGTTATTTTTATTTGATATTGAGTTGTTTTCCTATAAAAATGTTAACCTTTTTACTGTGATAATTCTATAAGGGTTACCTATGTATCTTAGTCAAATCATTTATGGTATACAAGGTTATGTTTACAAATAAAAGTAACTGAAATGTTTATATATTTTTATAATATGTATCTGAGAAGAGCATTGCATAATGGAAGAGAAAATAGGATTTAGATTAAGTGAGATCTAAATGTGAAATGAAACTGTGACATACCTAAGTGAACCTGAACCACCCCGAAAATGGGTCTGCATATAGGTGTAGACAACTTATAACACCTACACAGTTCTTGGAATGGCAACTTACACCAAATTGTTACAAAATGAGTAGAATATTACCAAGGTAGAAAGATATTGCTTATATTAGTTAACATCACAGGTGCACATATATTAATCTAGGTAAATTGCTAACTTCCCCACAAACTACTTCCATTAAACATTGAGAGAGTACTGTAAAAATTGCAAAGATCTTCACTACTGACTGCATTACATTTTATACCATCACAAATACTCATTAAGAAAATAAAAGGCAAGGCACAAACTGGGAGAAAATATTTGTAAAATATGTATCTGTAAAGAACTAGTGTCTGAGTTTTAAACTAGTTGCATTTAAAACTCAAGTAAATAACCCACTTAAAAAGTGGGCAAAAGATCTGAACAGACACCTCTCCAAATAAGATATACAGTGTCAAATACGGAAATGAAAAAATACTCAACAGCATATGTCAGTAGGGCATTGAAAATTAAAACAATGAAATACTGCTACGAGCATATAGCTAACTACAAAAAAAAGAAAAGAAAAGAAAGAAAAAAAAACAGACAGCATCAAATGTTGGTGAGAATGTACAGCAATGAGAATTTTCATTCATTATTGGTTGAAATGAAAAATGGCACAGCCACTGGAAGACAGTTGGGCAGCTTTTTGACTAACATAAATATTGTCTTATCATATAATCCAACTACTGTGTTGCTTAGTATTTACTCAAATTAGTTAAAAACTTATGTCCACAAAAACTTGCACACTAATGTTTGTAGCCCTAATAACTGTCAAAAACTAAAGCAACAGAGCTGTGGTATGTCCATATCCCAGAAATACTATTCAGATATAAAACAAAATAAGCTAACATGCCACATGAAAACATGAAGGGACTGTAAATGCATATTGTTTAATGACAGAAGCCAATCTAAAAGGCCTCATACTGCATGACTTCAACTATATGACACTTTTTAATAGGTAAAACTATGGGACAGTAAAAGGATCCATGGATGCCAGGAGTTAGGCAAGAGAGAGGGATTAATAGTGAACAGGAGATTTTTAGGACAGTGAAACTGTTCTGTGTGATACCATAATGGTGGATACATGACAAACTATGAACTTTAGTTAATAACAATATATCAATATTGTTTTAGCAATTGTAGTAAATATATGCAAAGTGTTAATAAAAGGAGGAACAGTAAGAGAGAGAATATCGCATTATCTGCTTAATTCTATGTAAACACAAAACTGCTCTAAAATAAGATATTAATTTAAAAAGTAATAACATAGAATTCAAGAGTACCATAGATGGTTCCCATGCCAACGACATTGTTGAATATTTTAATTGTTTTTCATTGCTTGTTGCCATCAGTAAATAAATAATCCTCTCAGAAACATCACTGCAACCCATTATAAGTCTTAGGTAACTGTCTTTATTCAACTATTATTCTGAAAAGCTCTCTTTTCTGTCTAGGCATGGAGTTGTAAAACATGACGATCAGTCCTCTTGATGGTGAATTTTAAAGATAATCAGCATTAATTGGCAGCTCTCAGAGTAAATCCTTCAGTCAGCCTCAACCTATGAATTGCTTATTTGGATTTTTTATTACTTTTTTGTTATCGCTTTTTATGTGTTTCTACTGCTTTTGTTGTTATATCTTTTTAGAAATTGCACTTATTCTGTTATCTCACTACATAAGTGGATCATTTGAAAATGATTCGGACATAAACATAAAGAAACATTGAAGTATATATGAATGTTATATAAGAGTTTTTTTTTTTTTTTTTTTTCACTGCAGTATTCAGTAAATCATTTCATTTTACCTCAAACTGGAAACATGTTTTATATAGTGTTTGATAATTTATTAGAATTCTGTTTAATTATTCACTGAATTGTTATTTTGAGTACTATTTATGGAGTCTTAATTATCTACCTCTACTTGTATAAAAATGTTTACAAAGATACTTTTATTACTCTTTCATCACTATTTCTTCTAACTCAGTTTTCCTCATTAGATGCTCTCTTTTACTTAATTTTTAATGGGTACTACGTATGTTCAGATATTTGGTTAAATATTATTCTGGGTGTGTTTGTGAAGGTGTTTTTAGACTAAGTTAACATCTGAATAGGTAGACTGAGTAAAGCAGACTGCCCTCCCCAATGTGGGTGAGCCTGATCCAATCTATGGAAAGCCTTAATAGAACGAAAGATGAAGTAAGAGAGAATTCACTCTCTCTGATTTACTGCCTTCATCCTGGGACATGTTCTTCTCCTGCTTTGGACCAACCTGTATCTCAGGATCTCCAGCTCATTGACTGCAGATTTGGGGACTTCTTAGCCTCCATAATCATGTGAACCTATTCTATATATATATAATGTATTATAAATGAAAAAATAAATCCTGGGGCCTCAAAATCATTAAGCTAAAGGGAAATGTCAAGCTGGGACCTGCTTAGGGCCAACCTGCCTCCCATTCTATTCAAAGTCATTCCTTTGCCCGCTGAGAAAATTTGTATCTGATTACTTCCTTTGGAAAGGCTAAATCAGAAACTCAGAAGAACACAACACAATTTGTCTCTTGTCTACCTGTGACCTGGAAGCCCCCTCCCCAAAAGGAGGAGTTGTCCTGTCTTTGCTTTACATATATTGATTGATGTCTCATGCCTCCCTAAAATGTGTAAAACCAAGCTGAGTTCATATCACTTTGGCACATGTCGTCAGGACCCACTGAGGCTGTGTCATGGGCAAGTGTCCTTAACTCTGGCAAAGTAAACTTCCTAAATTGACTGAGATCTGTCTCAGATATTCTGGATTCACATTTTGGTAACTGTTAAGTGATTCTGAGTTGAGGTGCCCCTTGACCTTTAACAAACCTCCTATTGGTGCTTGGTACCAGCTTGAGCTATCTTGATGGCTCAAACCAAAAAAACGGTTTGCTGAAGCTTGGAAGTACTGCCTTTAAAAAGCAGTTATTTCAGTTACTTTTCTTCAACCCTATACCTTCTTCCCCCTTTGCCATCTTCAGTACCAGGAAAAAAAAAATGTAGAGAAGAGTTCCAATGACTTGAACCTCTTAAGGAATTCAGAACAGAAACAACACAACACTCACCCCTTTTGGGTTGTTCTATTTTCTTTGTGAAGTTTCAAGAATCATGGGACGATTCTTCTTTGGTCTAAAGCTCTATTTTCCTGTATTACATGACCTGACTTCTTTGGCTTTGGGGGTACCAGAGATGACCTAGTATTGATCTTGGAATGTGTAAGGGTGGATGAGAGCTACAAAGTTAGCAGTGGCTGAGGACAGTACAGGAAATGGTCTTGGCTGTTGTTTTATCTCCTAGGAAGTTGTTGTTTAAGAATCCTACTTTTCTGGTTCACAGATGTATTCTAAACAGTCTTCTCCATTGCTTTTCTCACAGAATAAATCTCAATTTGGCTTGCCTGTGAACATTTGGGTGAGGAGCTGAATTGTTGTTTTCATAGGTTAATGAGAGACTGAGTTTTCTCAGCCCCAATGAGAAAGAGCATGTTGCTCCTCCCAGCCTTAAGGTACCCCTGGGTGACCACGGGCCTTATGGGATGTCTGGGGGGGTTGATCCCCTCATGACATGCAGCATCCCTACAGGGAACCCCTAACAAAATTAGTTTAAAAAAGGCTTTTCAGTCGGGCATGGTGGCTCACGCCTGTAATCCAGCAC
Organism: Macaca thibetana thibetana; assembly: GCF_024542745.1. Classification (NCBI taxonomy): domain Eukaryota; kingdom Metazoa; phylum Chordata; class Mammalia; order Primates; family Cercopithecidae; genus Macaca; species Macaca thibetana. The sequence goes on from NC_065585.1 coordinate 61,961,121, forward strand.
TTTGGGAGGCCGAGGTGGGTGAATCATGAGGTCAGAAGATCGAGACCACCCTGGCCAACATGATGAAACCCAGTCTCTACTAAAATGCAAAAAATTAGCCAGGTGTGGTGGCATGTGCCTGTAATCCCAGCTACTCTGGAGGGTGAGGCACGAAAAATCGCTTGAATCCGGGAGGCGGAGGTTGTAGTGAGCCAAGATTGCACCACTGCACTCCAGCCTAGTGACAAAGCAAGACTCTGTCAAAAAAAAAAAAAAAAAATTCTTGTCCAGTAAGTGCGTATAGGAGCTGGTCCCACTTTGAGCCCTCCTGGAAGGGCTTAGACCTCCGGAGAGAACAACTGAGACATTTAGAGGATGGCAATGACTCAATGGTGACACTCTTTGGAGTCCCACCCACAACTAGCACACTTTGAGCCACTCCACAAAAAACCCTAGGCCATAGCTCAGTTCCTCCTTGAGAGAGAGAAAGAGAGAAAGAAAGAAAGAGAGAGTAGACCTGCAAACTATAGAGTCCCTAGGTTCTCTTTTTCTCTATCTTCTTTTCTGCCTGCTTTAAATCTACTGATACTTTTCTACTGAGATAAAAGCCACTGTTTGGATCCAAACATTTTTTGTTTGTTGCTTAGTTTTTTGTTTGTTTGTTTTGTTTTTGTTTTGTTTTTGTTTTTGTTTTTGTTTTTGTTTTTTGCAAGCTGGTAAATTTGTATTAATATCTCATAGCTAGAGTTCTGAAGTAAAAGTTATAAGAAATGTGTGTGTTAGTGTGTCTATATGTGTATACATATATATGTATTTAAAAGACCCTTATAATAGATTTGTATAATTTTATGTTTAACTGGCAATTAGATAGGTTTTAATTTCCCTCTAGCACACCAGACTTTCCTCTGTACCATAAGATGTAAATTTTGCTCTCTGATTTTATACCTAAGAGTTGTTTCCTTCAATATGCAAATTTAGGTTTATGTAGCTGACAAGTGCAAAGCCTGATAAAACAGGTTATCAAGAATTTGAAAGTCTAAAACAAAAAAGGAGGTCTTATAAATCTGTAAGATGTACCTCTATCAGCATGCCTAATACGTTTATGTGTATGTGTTTTATGTATACAATGTTTCACTAAAAATATGTAAAAGAGCTCTAATTAATTGGTTTAAGAAAAATAAAAGCGCTTAAATCAAATACTTTATCAGAAAAAATGACTAGTCAAATGCTCTTTAAAGTTTACATGACTTAGGTATAATCTTTAATAATAATCTAGCTTTAAAATTATTGGTAAAACAATATTAGAAATGTCTTAAGAATTGACAGCATACATTTGTGTTTGCATTTATTGATCAAGCAATTTTATACCTACCCCTGCCAAATACTATACGGTGTCAAAATAGGGGTTATAAAACTATAAACCCAGCCCCAAGCAAAGATCAAAGAATGATAATTGCTTGTGTAATTTTTAATAAATAAGACATTGACACTGGCTTAATTAAAATAACTAAATCTTAAACTATTTAGTAAAATAATCATAACTTCTAATCTTGTGGCTTTAGGCAACCTAGTCTCCAGTCAGGAAAGGGGTGCGTTTCAGGAAAGGACTGTTATCTTATTTGTTTCAAAGCTAAACTATAAACTAAGTTCCTCCAAAAGTTAGTTCGACTTATGCCCAGGAAAAAACAAAGACAGGTTGGAGGTTAGAAGTAAGATGGAGTCAGTTAGGTAAGATATTTTTCACTGTCTCAGTTATAATTTTGCAATGGCAGTTTCATAACTTTAAATGATGACTGTCACAGTTTTTATAAACTAGTTAAATAATTATAATAAAATAATCAGGTGAATGCAATAGGATAAATACTTGTAGGCAAACTTGCCATAATTTAAAATCTATAGTTATAGTAAGTAATAGATATTTCATTATCTGGGTATTTTCCAATAATAATATATTGTAGGAAAACATTGTTTCTAGAAAAAAGTGGTTTTTTTTTAATAAAGGTGAATTATTTTTGTTTAATTTAAAGCTTATTTAAAGACTGTATGTAAAACAAGGTAAAAGGAACCAGGAAATAAGAGAGACGGAAAGAAATTTACAGAAATAAAGGAGGTAATGTTTTGGTAAGAAAGCTTACAGTGAAATAATTCTATATGAGAAAGAATCTTGTATGGTGAATTTGTCCTAGAATAAAATGACTGGTTGTTTAACAAAGAGGGATGTTCAGGACAAACAAGGAAGTCCAAGCATGTCATAAATAGTCTGTGAAATTTATAATAAGATGATTTTTTAAAAAAAATTTATATGATCAAGATGGCTATAATTAAAGGGAAATTATAATGGTCTTTCTAGAAATTACATTTTCATTAAAAAAGAAAGCACTTATATACTAAATAATTGGTTTGAACCTGTGGAATTTTCTTAAGGTATTATTTTACTCTTAATAAATTACAGATGTTTTATATATATATATATAAAATATATAATTATATATATATATATTTTTTTACTCGAAGTTCAACTTTTATTGCATCTCACTGTTTTCAGCTTTTTCTCCCCTTTAAAGGACCTGAAATAATAAATCATTTTCAGTGGCTGTAAGTTTGTTTTCCCTTCGGGTTCTAACTGTTCTGACCTGATGCTAGAAAAACAAAAAGTTTTCTCTTAAAGGTCTGAAAGAAATGTTTCCTTGCAATATAATATTCACCACAAGGAACAGCAGTCACACTGCAAAAGGTCTTTTCTCTTGTGTTGGATAATCTGGCCTAATAAACTGATCTTGCACTTTATCAAAATAATTTCTATATCATTAATACAGAATTTGATTCGGTTAGAAAAAACTGAGATGAAAACCATTTTTAAAATTAAGGTTCCTACATCCATGTAACTTTATGTGTTTTTTATTTGTTGTTGTTGTTGTTATTATTATTATTATTATTATTATTATTATTATTTTAAAGCAGAGTCTCTCTCCATCACCCAGGCTGGAGTGCAGTGACTTGATCTTAGCTCACTGTAACCTCTTCCTTTTCGGTTCAAGTGATTCTCCTGCCTCAGCCTCCTAAGTAGCTGGAATTACAGCTGACCAACAACATGACTGGCTAATTTTTGTATTTTTAGTAGTTATGGGGTTTCAACAAGTTGGCCAGGTCTCAAACTCCTGACTTCAAGTGATCTGCCCACCTAAGCTTCCCAAAGTACTGGTATTACAAGTGTGAGTCACTGTGCCCCTGCCTGTACGTGCTTTTACAGTCCTTGTGTCATTAAGTTACAGGGCTTTGAATCCTGGTCTTAAGGGACCCAAAGTCCTGATAAATCTTACACTGATGGCAGTTAAAGCCTCATCTTCAGACCCCGTCCTAGATATCAATCAAAGTAAACTGTTTTCATGAGACACAGGGCCAGAAATTAAAGCAATTCAACTCCTCAGGGACTAGCATGGAAGAGGTGGGTGCTTGAGATTGTAAAGGGCCGATTTTGAGAGATCAAACAAGTCAGTTTCTCTATAAATTATTTGATATTAATGTGAAAGGCACACAGATGCAGGACCAGCATATGGGCCCGTCTGTCAGATTAGCAAGGTTTTCTTGGAGCATTAACTGACTCCTTAATAAACGTTATAATAAAGTTATAAAAGTTGTATGGAAATTATACCTTATGGTAAATGTGATTAAAATTTTATACATTAATATTTATACAATTTTGGAAAACAAACTTAATTGACTTTATGCTGTTTTTATTAGGGCTTATTGTTAGGAAAATTAAGTCTCTTCTGTCAAAAAATGAAGGTGGTCACCTTTTTGTTGTTGAAATCCTTGAGTTATCACATTGATTAAATGAATGACAAATTTTACAATGACCTCTAATCCTATTTTGTGATATCAAGTGTTTGAAACCTTTGATATTTAACAAACTTTCTGAAATCAAATTATAAGTTATGTCTTTTTCTGACTTAATTAATACTTGAAGCTATTAGTTTTCCTAAAGTCCAAAAATAACATATTTGGCTTATTTGCTATCTAAATCATAACAGCAATCATTGTCAAATATGAAATGGTGTTTGGATTTCTTTGGGATCTGTTTGTATAAATATTATTGGTATGTGTTCCCAAATTATCTGAAACTCCTATAATTCTGATATGGCTTATTGTATGTTTTCAGTATTAATTACAATTTCTGTGTTAAATTATTGTGTGCCACAGAGGAAACAAATTTTCTTGTAAAGTATGTCTTTGACTTGAGCTTCCCTAAAACATTTTGCTCATCCACAAACAATTGTTGTGTTGTTTTGTTCTTCTTTAGAAGATGGTTTTACAATTAGCTATAAAATCTAACAGATGTTCTTAAATGCAAGGTTCTGATAACTTTGGAGATTGTGACATTAGAATACAGAAGAAAATTTCAGTGGAGAGCTGGAATGTTGATGAATATCATGCAAAACAGGAGTTAACTGCATGGATTGAACTAACAGGGGACTGAAGTCATCTTTTGACTTTTTTGCTTAAAACATTGGTTTTTTTTTTTCACAATCAAAAAAATTTTTCTTTTGACCTATTCACAGCTTGTAGCAACTGAGTAAAATATACTCCTGTGAACAAAATTTGGAGTATATTTGTTCCTCTCTACCTTATTTCTCCAGAATTTGGAAACTTTTTGTGAGTATTCTTAACTTATCACAATATAGTTATCTGTATAAGTGCAATGAAAAAATTTTCTTTTGCAATGGGGCATCACTGGAGAAACTGTTTTTTTTTACTAAGACTTTTACTGGAATGGTGTGCTTTCCTTTAAAGAATCAAACTTGACTTATAGAGTCAATAAAAGTCTCTTATGAAAACTGGCTTCATATCTTGTCTACACATTCCTTGTACAGGCTTCCTGACCTATGGTTAGTAAAGAATGTAACTTTCTGATTGGCTGTGGAGCCCTTGGTTATCTTGGGACCTCAGGAGGAGAGGAATTTACTCAACTTGTAGGTATTTGATTGTACAAATCCATGGCTGAGTTCAGCTTTAAGAAAGTCTTATCTGACATTCCTTCTATGGAACAATGTTCCATCAAAGTCAATTTAAAAAGCATATGTGGAAACTAATTATTCTTTCTGCACTTTATACAAAAAAAAATCTGGCCAGGTATAATAAAGCAAATTGGTCCTATCATAATTTGTCTTTAATAAAAATGAAAAACTGGAGAGAGAAAAATTATGTTGTAAAAACTATAGTACACCTGTTGTCAGATTCTAGTCTTGCCTAATGATTTCCAATTCTTATTAGTTTTTCCAATTTGAACTGAATTGTAATTTTTCCTGGATACAGGTCTCAAAAATAATGTTTTCAATTTTTTTCCTTCTTTCTTTTCTTTTTTCCACCATTTTTTCCTAATTTGAAGTCACTTAAAACTAAGCTGTGCTTTCTTAAAGCCCTGCAAACTGAAGTTAGACAACTTAAGTGTCAGAAGAAAGTAACAGCAACCTTTTTACACACATAAGCCACTTTCATACCTGCCTATGGATGTATAGAGTTAAGAGTAATATAATCCATATCAATTTTCTAGAATTATTTTTTTGTTTATTGTTTTTCTCCCTTCCCTGTCCTCATTTTCTCTTCGTAGGACATGATAGTTCACAACCTGCTAAAAATGAGCTTTCCTAATGATGTGGGACCTAGCCATGTAGGATTAAATCATCCTAACCATGATTGATCAGGCAAAATCTGATACCAGAGACTCATTTTCTTGTAAAATGCATTCTCCTAAAGGGGGGAAATGTGAAAAGGAAATAAATCTTAGAGCCTCAAAATCACTAAACTAAAGGAAAGAGTCAAGCTGGGAACTGCTTAGGGCAAACCTGCCTCCTATTCTATTCAAAGTCATCCCTGTGGTCATTGAGATAAATGCATTTCTGATTGCCTCCCTTGGAAATGCTAATCAGAAACACAGAAGAATGGGGAAATGCTAATCAGAAACACAGAAGAATGAAACTATTTACCTCTTATTTACCTATGACCTGGGACCCCCTCCCCACTTTGAGTTGTCCCATCTTTTCTTTACATATATTGATTGATGTCACATATCTCCCTAAAATGTATAAAACTAAGTTGTGCTCAGACCACCTTGGACACATGTTGTCAGGACTTCCTAAGTTTGTGGCATGGGCATGTGTGTTTAACTTTGGCACTATAAACTTCCTAAATTGACTGAGAACTGTCTCAGATATTTGGGGTTCTTCAGATATTTGGGGTTCAACAATAAAAATATAAATATTTTTATATTAATATAATTCATATAATATGTGAAATAAAAAATAGGTTCTCATAATATAGATATATACATGTATATCTGTATATAGGTATATATAGGTATATTTTATAAATATAAACTTATATATAAATTTTATATAATGTATAATTATATATAATATAGGAATATTACATGTATTTTAATATCTATGTATAAGATATACCTATATATAAACATACATATGTGTGTGTGCATGTGTATATATAATATATATATAAAAATATATATATTTTTTGTTCTCTTTCTCCAAAGAATACTGACTGAAACACCAAGAACCTATCTATGGAAGGATGAATGGACTTCATTTACTTTAACCCAAGCACTGTATTGTAACAGCATAAATGTAAAATTATATATGAGAATGTAGCTATTATCTATTAAGCAAACCACTAAGGAGATAGTCAAAAATATAAAATCATTGCCATTCTTTATGCTGTTTTTGAATTGGAAAGTAAGTTTTTAAAAAATATATAATGTCTTCATTGTAGGGTCTAAGGCCCTTGTCCCTCTGGAGGTTCAAGAATTACTAATATGAGACATATTAATAGGAAAAAAGTCAAACAAGTTTATTAAATGTGTATATATGGGAGTCTTCAGAATGAAGACTCAAAGATCACAGGAGACAGTTTCTTTTAATGATTAGGTTCCACAAAGTGTGGACAGCTGTATAGAAATCTGATTAGGCCAAAAGATTATGATCTAATGATAATAGACTGAGTAGGGAAACCCAGGAAGCCCTGTCTGTCTAGATTCCTCGTGGCCATCTGAGCTTACATTCCTTCCTTTGGGTGTGGGATAGGACCCTCTCTGGAATGGAAGCCTTGTGACCCACAGTCAAACAAGATAGGTAAGATAATTCTATTAGGCCAGTTTTTACACAGAAAGGTGGAGAAAAAATTAGAGTAACATTTTTAGCTTTTAGGACTAGCTTTGGGGAAATGAGGTTCTAGTTTCTATGACCCACCTTGGGGAAGAGGGATTCTAGTTTCTACGGCTAACCTGGCAGGTGTGGGGAGAACGGAGGAGTGAGGAATGGGACTGAGAGAAAGGAGGGCAGGAAAAAGTCAGAGAAAAACTTTTGCCTCTGAGGCTACTTCTGAGGCCTTCATTTTGGGGTATTGTTTTCAAATCCCCAACAACATCTAATGGGTTTATTGTTATTTTTAATTGGTTAATAAATGCTTTTTAAAGTTTCAATGTCTAACATCATAAATATTAATCCATATAGCTGACCAAATATGTTGGAAGATTTTTAATAAATTTTAATCATCTAAAGGAGTCTTAATGAGGTCAAAAAGTGTGATAAACCCCCGTTCAGGTTACAGTGTATTAAATTGGATGTTGTGGGCAATATTGTACGCAAGGAGATGAACTAAAGAAACTGTTGAAGAATTCTAGTGGGAGGTGATGGGGCTCTGGACAGGGGTTATGAATGGAGAGAAGTAAGCAAATTTGAATGATATTTAAAAACAATATTGAAAGGGTGTATAACTAATTGGATAAAAAATTGAAAGCAAACACAGATCACATAAGTTTCCTACTCAGGCAACTCAAAATCATCAAATGGGAGAACACAAAAGACAGGCCTTATTCATTTAACATGAATTGACTTCAAAGCATTTTTTTGTTTTCTGTGAGAACTCAAGCATATCCTGAAGTGTACAGCTTCATGCTATATTACCTTTCTTTTTATTTATGTTGTCTCTTTCTTGTGAACATTGGTGCTTTACCCTATTGAGAAACATTGAGAGATTTGGAGATTTCAGTATTCTAATGATAATATATTCAAGAAATTAAGACTGGTAGGAAATGAATGGTATATTTACACGGCACTTTTTGAATCAGGTCAAGTGTTTTGGCCCTTTAGGCCAACTATAAGAGTTTTAAAAAATCACATTGGTGATTATCAGGATTTCTTTCAATTATAAACTACTTTACGATTTTTTTAAAAGCACAATTTCACCTATCTGACTGACTGAATAAGAAATCAGAGTTCTTAATCTTTGAAAAAGATGGGAATTAAAAATATTTATTCAGTCATTTCATATTCAAGATCTTAATAAAAACCAAGTCTACAGAAATTATATAGAATTATTGAATGAATGTAACATGTAGAGTTTTAGGTTTTTAATTTCATCAGACTCAAGCGCTCATCCAAATTATCATATTTTCTTATGAGAATCTAATACTGCTTTATGACACATTCTTTATGTGTAAATTTTAAAAGACCAAGTTAGGGAATGTTTACATAATAACAATCAATACATTCCATATTTAATCCCTTCTCTTGTATTATTTTACCTGAGCTTGTACTACTGTTTGTTCTGAAGGTACAAAATGTTTGAATTGCCTTTTCACCTATATTACAATTTTTATTTAAACTATAGCCCTTAGAACTAAACAGACAAATAAATGTAAGAGAAATGTCACTCTTTGACATTTTTGGCTGAAAATCAAAAGAAGAATATATTTATTTTATCCTTCATGTTTACTGTGCAGACCAAGCCAACACTAAAATGTTTACACATAGAGAGAAAATTAAATGTCTTGCTCAACACCAATATTCCACTTAACTTTCTTTATGTCAGTCAGTTGTTTACCCAAAGAAATATGTTGTCATATAAATCTCTCAATACAGTAGAATATCAAGTGGCTAAGTTATTTGCTTAGAAGAAAACTAATCCATTTCAGTGACAGAAAGTTTTCCACAATCAATCAAAAATGCAGGACTGAGCCTGGCACAGTGCCTCATGCCTGTAATCCCAGCACTTTGGGAGGCCAAGGTGGGCAGATCACTTGAGACCAGGAGTTTGAGACCAGCCTGACCAACATGGTGAAAACCCTTCTCTACTAAAAATACTAAAATTTTCCGGGCAGTGGTGTATACCTGTAGTTTCAGCTACTCCAGAGGCTGAGGCATGAGAATCGCTGGAACCTGGGAGGCAGAGATTGCAGTGAGCTGAGAATGTCTGGGTGACAGAGCGAGACTCTGTCTCAACAACAACAACAACAACAACAACAACAACAACAAAAGAAGACTGAAAATTAAGAGGAAAATAACTTAATCATATTGAACAGCAACAATAAACAAAATAAAAATCTGGCTCTTTCAAATGGGATAAATGTAAACTTATATTTCTCCTTCTGTCTTTAACACTCTTACATACAATACGTTTTTATTTACTCAAAAATTTATTTTGTTTAATGCTCATCTTTCATTTATAAGATGAAATTGTGAAGAGTGGGAACATTTTAAATATATATTCCAATAAATGAATTGGTTAAATGTATTTGGATGAATTTTGGTGAGTAAATAATAAAAATACTTTTCATTTTGTGAACTTTTGAAATATAGTTCTACCATTCTGCTTTGAATTGTTTCTAATGATAAGTTGGCTGTTATTTTAATTCTGTATCTCTGTACATAATGTGTATTTTTTCCTCTGGTTACTTTAAAGACATTTTCTTCACTGATTTTCAGAAAATTAATTATTTGTAGCTTTGTAGTCTTCTTCAAGTGTCTTCCTCTTGATGTTCATTAAAATTATTTCATCTGTTTCTTTATGGTTTTCATTAAATTTTGAAACAGTCTTAGCCATTAGTTATTTTGCAGGAGATGCCAATTATACTTATTTTAGACCATTTTATATTGACCACTTGGTATTTCAGACCACTCACTAATTGTTCATTTCGATTAGTATTTTTTTTCTTTGTGTTTCACTTCAAATTGTTTCTATTTGTAGGCCTTCATGTTCCCTAACTTTAATCCTGCAGTGTCTCGTTTGGTGGGTATATTTCATCTCAGACAATATTTTTTATCAATATTAATTCCCAATATGACTCATATATGTATCCTCTATTTTTCATCAGGTACATGTTTTTCTATTTTTGAACAAATTAAGCTTATTTATAAGAATATACTTGTCTACTGTTTCTAACATTTGTCTCATTTCTGGTTTTCCTGCTACTCTGCATCCCCAATTATTTTTTTCTTTCTTCTTTATAAAATAGCATTCTGTTTTATGCTGCTATAACATAATACCAGAGTCTGGTAATTTATGGTAAACAGAAATTTATTTAACTTACATTTCTGGAAGCTGGGAAGTCTGAGGTCAAGGGCCTGTATCTGGTAAGGGCCTTCTTGCCATGTTCACAACATGGTGAGAAGCATCACGTGGGCAAGTGAACACACAAACACAAAGGAAAAGGGGGCTGAGTGCTACATTTTATAAAAAAACTCACTTCTGCGATAATTAACCTACTCCTACACTAATGGCATAAATCAATTCACTCCACCCACAGGACCTAATCACCTCTCACTAGGTTCCAGCTTCAAACCAGGTGGCAAGTATTATACATGTTTTCTTTATTTTTTAAATGATTATTTTTTTGTTATGGAGTTTGTTGTGGAATGTAATTAAATTACTAAAAACAGTTTGATCCTTTGAGGCTCTCAATTACCATTGCTAGAGAGGTCCAGAACTGACTTTAGGGCTAAAATGATATGAAGGCAATACCATTGTGAGTATTCTACTCAGTTTCTCACGTATTATGAAGTTTTCCCCACTCTGGCTGTTTGGAATTACAAAATTTCCTATCCCTAGGGATTTTAGGCATGTTTCTGGAGAAGCTTTTTCTGCTATTAGAATGTTTTTCATACATGTGTTAGTTAGTACTCCAGTGAAAACCACAGTAGAATCATCTGTCTCCAGACTGTATATGCACTTGGATTTTCTCTCTCTCTGGTTCTCTCTCTCTCTCTCTCTTTTTCTTCCCACCTCCTCCCCTCCCTCTCTCTCCCTCATTAAATTGTTCCATGAATTCTGCCTTGACTTTCCAGAACTTTTAACTCTGTTTCCTAAACTCAAAAAAAATCTGGATCTTCTCAAATTCCTCCTTCATCCACACTGCTATCTGGAAACTAGCTCTAGGCAGAAAACTGGCATAATTGTAGGGCTTGCCTTATTTCCCTTCTCCTTTCACTAACATTGTGACACTGGCCACTTTTCATATCTAAACACTATCTTTAAAAAATATTCTAGCTGTTTTGTTTAATGTCAAAGAGTAAATTGAATCCCCTATATATATATTTTTTATCATGGATGAAAGCAAAAGTGTATTTATTTCTTTGAATTAATTTGATTTCTTTTAAAACTATTTTTTTTTATTTTTCTAGAGCTAAATTGTACATTTATATAAGAATAAAATGTTTAAAGTTAGGAAATTCTAAATCTGTTATGAAATAACTTATTTCTGGTAAATTGTGTTCAGCTGCTATGGTTACAGTCAGGTATGTGTTATATATTCCTCCCTGTACAATTTCAGCAACCAAGTGGTATATTACTGTAAAAACAAGTTCCAGACCAAACTCAAATTCACAAATAAATATTTATTAAAGAGCAGCTCACACATGATCTGTAGTGCAGAATAAACTCCACTCTTTATTCCCAGGTTACTGACAGAAAAATTACACAATAAGTTCTTATGAAAGTAGATGCAACCATTACTTTAAAACAGGAAAGGTAGACCTTACTTAAGTGTCTTGGCCTCTATCTAAAATTAGAGAAGAATACATTCTGTGATTCAGAGATTTCCTAGGATGTTGAGTCACTAAGACAATGTGAATCAGAAAAGAGATGGAGCTGGGCACCATGGCTCATGCTTATAATCCCAGCACTTTGGGAGGCCAAGGCAGGAGGATTGCTTAAGTCTGGGAGTTCAAGACCAACTTGGGTGATATAGTGAAGCTCCTGTCTCTACAATTTTTTTTTTTAATTAGCTGGGTGTGGTGGCATGCACCTGTAGACCCAGCTACTTAGGAGGCTGAAGCAGAAGGATCTCATGAGCCTAGGAGTTCAAGTCTGCAGTGAGCTGCAATCATGCCACTACACGCCAGCCTTGGTGACAGAGTGAGATCCTCTCTCGGCAGGGAGGGAGGACAGGAAGGAAAGATGGAGAGGGAGTAGCTACCAATGTATTATGAAATTCAGATGAGTGTGGAGTTCCAGAATCCAGAAGTGCTAACATAATACTTACTGTCTCTTACCAACCCTCTAACCCTCTGCTTTACCTTGACCAAACATTAGTCAGGCATCTCTCTTTCACACAGGCCCTTGAACTTTAGCTTGCTCCCCTTGTCGGCGTATCTTGTGTTCTTGCTAATGATAGAAGACAAATTTTCTGTCGAACCAGGATTATACTCCCTTTTGGTTACTCAACTTCTCCTTAAAAATTTCTGCTAAGCATTGCTTACCTCTCCTTACAAAATAAACCTTTTTTCTTTTTTTATTTTCATATGCTTGCAGATTTATGAGATAAGAATATTCTGCCTATTGGAATACTCTTTTTGAACAACCTCTCTTCTTATCTAAGTATGACTTTGTCTTTATTTGACAGTTGTCTTTATGTGTAATTCAATGTCACACATATACGTGCATATAAAAGATAGTAAGAAGTTGTGCCAGGATGGTATGGTACTGAATAAATATGTGTGTCACTCACATACTTATCCTCAGCACCAAAATGAGTCGGGAATTTTTCAGGATCAAAGATCAATCAACTACTGGCCACAACACGGTGGGTGAGTGTGTTTTTGTATATCGATGCATTCATAGTTGCCAGCAACACTGTAAGACCAGAGACTCTGTGCCACAGAGACTGTTGCTGGCCAGACTTAGGCCAGAAAGCCTAAGATATTTACTGTCTGACACTTTATGAAAATATTTGCAATGCCTATTTTATATACTTAGATATATCCAGAAACAAGACAAAGTGTCTAATCTCACAGAGATTATGGTCCTCTTTTGTAGCACCTATACAATTTTTATATAAAACAATTATTTTCTTAAGTGGTTCCTAAAATAAGGTGTGAGGTGGGTGTAGGAAGCATGCCCATTCATCTGTGTATTCCTAAACATCAAGCTGAATGCTTATTAAATACTAATCCTTTTGTTTGTCAAAGAAAGGAAAGGAAGAAGGGAGAAAATAATTTTTTCAGGTATGTATTGATCAACTTAATATCCATTGTGTCATTTTCTTGGTAACTTATGTTTTTATTGAACAAAACATGGTTTATTATGGTTGTGAGTGCTTCTAATCCACTCACATGAACATTATAGCATGATTGTAATAATTTCTGTATTCTGGCTGGGCGCGGTGGCTCACGCCTGTAATCCCAGCACTTTGGGAGCCTGAGGCAGGCGGATCACAAGGTCAAGAGATCAAGACCATCCTGGCTAACACGGTGAAACCCCGTCTCTACTAAAAATACAAAAAATTAGCCAGACGCAGTGGTGGGCGCCTGTGGTCCCAGCTACTTGGGAGGCTGAGGCAGGAGAATGGCGTGACCCGGGAGGCGGAGCTTGCAGTAAGCGGAGATCGCACCACTGCACTCCAGCCTGGGCGACAGAGCAAGACTCCGTCTCAAAAAAAAAAAAAATAGTAATAATAATTTTTGTATTCTGTGAATTTGATGGTAGAAACTTTTGCTCATTATTCATATTTAACAGTGATTTCATGACTACTTAAAAAAAAGTATTTTGGGACTGTGTATTATTTTCCTACAGATGTGTTCAAAGGTAAATAACTCATTGCTTTTAAAATTATATTTTATGACTTGTATTAGTTCTTTGTGTTTAATTTTTTTCCACTGCAATATTTTTAAGCATTTTAATACAAAATTTTTGGGGCCTTTACCAGAGATCAGTATCATGTAATATTAATAATGTCATTAAAAACCCAATAAATCATTAAATACAATGCCAGTAGAGATGAAATGAGTAAAAATACATCTTTTTAAAAATCCTTATTTTGGAGTAGAAGACACCCATGAATTTTGGGTTTTTATGCAAAAGTTTGATGATAGTGCTCCAGGGTCAACTTCCTAATTTTTTTTTGTAATATTAATATTAAAATCAATTTACATTCCATGGGAATTTACCAACTAGTATTGGAGAGAAGAGGCCTTAAGGAGGATAGTACCTAAGGTATGTCAAACTGGGATAATAATTTGCTGAGGATAATTAATGAAAAATCGAGAGTTGAGGGTATCTCACAAATTAGTGAAAAAAGTTAAACTTACTGCTGTAATTTCCAGATAGCACACAGATTAAGTATTAAAAGTATTTAAGTTATTTATTTTAGTATTTTTGAAAACACTAAATCATTCATTAATTTTCATTAATTTTAATTTAAATTTTTGTCACATTATGAAATGTGAGCTCTTTACTTTTAAAACACAGAAGGCAATACAACATCAATAACAGTAACAATTAGTAAAGTTCCTCTCTCATCTCTTCCTCAACACTTTCCTTTTCAGAGAAGAAAAGAACTTAGAAGTGTGCATTTATGTGTGTGTGTGTGTTGAAATTTATCTCTATATATTGACAAAGCAAAAAGAATTCTTACATATCCTTATTCGTTACTTTTAAACACTTACGTGATTTTTTTAATGGGAGATAAAAATTTTTATCTCACTTTCAAACACGCATTTTTTCTTCATCCATCCTCCACATAAAATCACTTCTTCGGTTCTGGTTAAATTCATACTCAGTATTTTGGTTATTATAATGATATCAAATTCCAGCAGTTCTATAGTTATATTCTCCTCCTAGAATAACTTTTATTTTTACTGGAGTCAGTCTTTATATTTTCCTTTTGTTTATGTTATTTTTGTGTTATCTTTGCTAATTCATTTCCAAATCTATAAGATTCTGTGATTTAACATCCTATAAGCTTTAAAGCAGAAACATAATTTTATTTCATACCCCTCTTAAGCCCTCTAATGTCTTGCTCCATTTCAAATGCTTTGCTCTCTAGAACTTGCTGTTCTGCTGTTCAAAACCTTTTATTTGTCAGTATTCTAGGGATTTTTTTTTTTTATCTCCCTTCTTCTCTTTCTCTCTCTTGTTTAGTTACACAAATTTGGAAGAACATATTATTGCAGAATTTTCTGAAGCTGTATGGATGGTAAGTATGACATTATACATGACAACATTTATTATATTATCACTTTTGATTGATAATGTGGCCAGCAATTTAAGTCATATTTGAAAAAAAGCATTTCTACTCAGAATGATAAAAACAATTCATCATTGTATCAGTGAGGATTCTCCAAAGAAACAATCAAACAGAGAGTGTGTGTGTGTGTGTGTGTGTGTGTGTGTGTGTCTGGTATTGACTCATGAGATATTGGCTCATATGAGGGATTGGTTCATGAGGTTATGGAAAACAAGAATCTGCCATCTCGTTTTGAAGACGGCACAATCTGCCATCTTCAAACTGGAGAACCAGGGAAGCCATTGGTGTAGTTAGAAGGCCTGGGAAGCTGGAAAGCTAATGACATAGATTCTATTCTGACTCTGAATGCCTGAGAACCAGGAGCACTGAATGTGCAAGACCAATGTCCCTGATCAACCATTCACGCAGAGAAACAGTGAATACAATCTTCCTCCACCTTTCTGTTCTATTCACACCTTGAACTGGTTAGATGAGACCTACCCACATTTGGGAGAGCAATTCATTTTACTCTGACTAGTGATTCAAATGATAATCTCTTCCAGAAAGATCCTCACAGACACATGGAGAAATCATATTTAACCAGATATCTAAGCATAGCATGATCCAGTTAAGTAACAAATGAAATTACTATCACAATTGTCTTCCAGATTCAGTGACTCTATTTGTTTCTTCGTTGAGAACTTTATTTGATTTTTCAGTTCTTGTAATATGACTTGTTTTGTTTCTGTGAGCTGTTAGAATCTTATTATCTGGAACATTTAAAAATCTGATAATTATGTGCTTTGACATTAGGCTTTTTAAATTTGTTGTGCAAAGTAATTAGTATTTTCAATTTGGAGATTCATAAATGTTAGAGCCAGAAAACATTCCTGTTACTTTCTTGATCTTTTTTTTCATTCTTTCTGGAATGGCTGTCAGATTTTGCATTTCCTAAATTGTTTTCCTAGTTTTTATAGCCTTCTCTTTTTTAATTTTTTAAATTTTATTTTAGATTCAAGGGTACAAGTGCCGGTTTGTTATATAGGTAAATTTCATGTCACGGGGCTTTGGTGTACCCAATAGGTTACAGGCACTATGCTTATGACACAGGTAGTAAGCGTAGTATCTGACAGGTGGTTTTCGATCTTTACTCTCCTCCCACCCTACACCGTGAATTAGATCTGTTGTTAGCTCAGTGTCTGTTGTTCCCTTCTTTGTGTCCATGTGTACTCAATGTTTATCTCCCAATTATAAGTGAGAACATACAGTATTTGGTTTTCTTTTCCTGCATCAGTTTGCTTCAGATAATGACCAACAGCTCCAAGTTGGTGCAAAGGACATATCTCATTCTTTTTTGTATGACTGCATAGTATTTCATGGTGTGTGTGCACCAGATTTTCTTTCTCCAGTCCACCAGTGATGGTCTTCTAGGTTGATTCCATGATTCCATGTCTTTGTTACTGTCAATAGTACTGCAATGAATATATGAAGGCATGTATCTCTTTGGTAAAATGTTTTATTTCCACTGGGTATATGCCCAGTAATGGGATTGCTGGGTCAAATGGTAGTTCTGTTTTAAGTTCCTTGAGAAATCTCCAACTTGTTTTCCCAGAGACTGAACTATTTTACATTCCCACCAACTGTGTATAATCATTCAATTTTCTCCATAGGCTCATCACCATGTTATGTTTTGACTTCTTTTTTTTTTTTTTTTTTTTATTAGATGGAGTCTGGCTGTGTCACCCAGGCTGGAGTGCAGTGGCACAAATCAGCTCACTGCAAGCTCCGCCTCCCGGGTTCACGCCATTCTCCTGCCTCAGCCTCCTGAGTAGCTGGGATTACAGGCACCCACCACCACGCCCAGCTAATTTTTCTATTTTAGTAGAGATGGGGTTTCACTGTGTTAGGATGGTCTCGATCTCCCAACCTTGTGATCAGCCCACCTTGGCCTCCCAAAGTGCTGGGATTACAGGTGTGAGCCACCACGCCTGGACACTTCTTAATAATAGCCACTCTGACTGGTGTGAGATGGTATCTCATTGTGGTTTTGATTTTTTTTTTCTCTAATAATTAGTGATGTTGAGCATTTTTCTATGAGTTTGCTGGGCATGTTTCTATGAGTTTGCTGGGCATGTTTATGTCTTCTTTTGAGAAGTGTCTTCATGTCTTTGCTCACTTTTTAATGAGATTGTTTTTTCAGGTAAATGTATTTATGTTCCTTATAGATTCTGGATATTAGACCTTTGTTGGATACATGGTTGCAAATATATTCTCCCGTTTGGTAGGTTATCTGTTTACTCTGCTAGTTTCTTTTACTGTGCAGAAGCTTTTCAGTTTAATTAGGCCCTATTTGTCAATTTTTGTTTTTGTTGCAACTGCTTTTTGTGTCTTCTTCATGAAATCTTTGCCAGGGCCTATGTCCAGAATGATATTTCCCAGGCTATTGATAGGGAGAGGAAGCAGAGAAATTCTAGGCAGGAAAGGGCAGATCCCTAACAAAACCCCACCCTCAAGCCTGAAACTGCAGCCCAAAGTGAGAACCTTGTTTCTCCACTTGAATGTTTCCTTTTCCAAAACCACCCCAAAACTTGCTGACTTTATCTCGACCTATCTTGATTTTATTTCAGAAACATGGGTGGCACAATTATGCTTGGGGGAATATAAAATCTTTTTTAGATTTAACAAAAATACATAAAACCTTAAGTTTTTCCAAGATTAATTACCATCCTAACATCATTAGTCTCCCTGCTATATTGCCAGTAAAGACCTTAACTTCTTGAATAATGCATTGCTAAACAGATTTTATAGAAATACCATTTAAACCGTGAAACAAAGTTTGGTCAGCAAAATACTTTCCTGGAGAAAGCTGTACAGGAAAATTGAGTATTTCTTTTCATCAACGGAAGAGAGTTGTTTCTGTGCAGTGACATGCTAGATTCACATGAATGCACTGCTTCTCATTTTACTTCAAAGCTAACCTGGTTAATTAATAGATTCTGCTAAGAGTGGTCTCCATTCTAAACAGTGACAGAGAAAAGCAAAATAGTAAAAATAGGAAGAGTCAGCATTAGGTGATGTACACAAAGGTGGTGGGGCATTTTTGGTAGAGTATATTCCAAATCTCCAGGAATTCGATGCCAATTTGACTATTTTAACAAGATAAGCTAGGAAAAAATTTCTCCCTAAACGCTTACTTTCCAAGCCGATTTTATTTGGATTCTATCATCATAAATAAGTTTAGGTGGTTTGGAAAAATTACCACAATTCTGTTATTTTGTGTTAATTATCTGGTTGTGTGGTTTCTCTAAATAAGGTTCATTGTCAAACACCATTATTTCAGAACTATTTTATCTATATGACAAAGGTTGTGCATGTGCGTAATTTGAATAGAACTAAAATACCCAGCCACATCCAATTGGCTATGGTATATGCATAAGAGCATGCTATGTAGCATGGCCTTAAAATAGCTTTTTTTTTTTTTTTTTTGGAAACTCTGTTGGAAATTAGAGTCACCTACTCGTTGCATCTTACTCAATTTGACTATGAAGCGTGTAGACAACCCAAAATATACAGAGGCTTTTTGTATAGTCTGTAATCAATTAATTAAAAATTCTTTAGTACTTAATGGTTAGCACAGAGGAAATTTGTCACTGTTTTCACTAGTTCAGGTATTAAGCGCACATGTATTATACAAGTGCTTAATTCTGCGTTTTCTCTCTGTTGTAACATATGCTCACTGATTTGCTTTTATATTATGAAATTGCCTACATAATATTCTAGAGCAGTTCTTATATGTATTCTATCTATAAAATGTTCAATTTATCAACAAACTGAGTAAATACAGAGCTTAGCATTTGGATTATCTCTGCTTATTAAATGCAATAGATTTGGTTAAACACTGGGTCACAGAGATTTACAATTTCTCAGTTTATTTGTTTTTTTCTAAATAAAGGACAAATACATCAAATCAATTAATACAGATATTCCCCTTTTTCCTTACGATAACTAATAAATAGCTTAGTTACAATCAAATAAAGAAATGAAAATATTTCTGATAGTTTCACCTTCATAGTGGTATAAAATCACTTTTTATCATTCACCTCATAGATATATATCATTTGCAGGATATTTGAAAATAGAAATGATGAAACTATTTTTTTCTCATTCTTCCTTTATTCTCAAATACACTCCATCAATAAAAAAGACTCCAACTTACTTTAGATTAATTAATATTTGAATTATCATTAACAAAGTATTAATGTTGTCTACAACAATATATTTCCTAAGGTTTATCTGTTTGGGGACAACTGATAAATATTTGGCATATGGTGGTAATAGAAAGTTGTTAACAGACACGTTTAAATGAGAGGTGAAAAGCAGATATTAAAGTGCTTATAGTACAGTAACACTATTTTTATAAGAAATGTACACAGCTGAAACTTTTATTCCCCTACAGAACAAGTGCCTTCAAATAGTTTTGTCATTAGACATATATATACTTTCTAAACTCATCAAAAAGAGAAGTGGATTCAGTACAAAATTATTATGTGTCAAGTATACTTTCAACCCTGGCAGGATGGATAATATTCCTAGGACACATCCCTTGATATTATTAACCTTATAAGACAATTGAATAGGGGTGAATATATTCTTCTAATGTTTTACAATATGGCATCAAATATCTGCTCCTCAAAAAAGCATTCCTCTTATTTGACATTTATTCTCCTTAGGGACTAAATTGTCTTTGATATAAATTTTGCCACATTTTATTATAATGGTCTAAGTCCTTCATTTGAAATGCTCTATATTCTCTTCACACTTTGTGCCAGTTATCAATTTATTGCCTCTCAGCTGCAAATTTACTCTTTACTACCTGTTCTGCAATAATGGACCACTGCCATATGTACACACAATAAATCTTCCATCTAGCCTTCCTGAAAGGGCTGTGGCCATTTACAAGAGTGACTGCACAGGGGAAAATAAAATGAGCAGAACTTTTGGAGATTATGAGGCCCTGACTCTGAATGAACACTAATTTGTAGGGACCCAAAATTGCACTGTGGTCCATCAGAGAGGGAACATAAAGTGCTCTGGTGATAGATGGAGACTGAGGTCAAACTCATAGTGGGCCCAGTGGGCCCAGAAGTCTATCCTGTGTTTTCCCCTCCAGTGCCTGAATCTGTAATTGGGATAGGCATGTTTGGTCACTGGAAGAATCCCCACAGTGGCTTCATGACTCATTGGACAAAAGGGCATTGGCATAGCTAAAAGTGATTTAGTTTTAAAAAACTGACAAGACTCTATCAGTTTAAAAAATTTTACCAACTGAGGTGCACTGCATTAGGATACAAGAGATGAGAAAAAAATATTACCAAGATTTCTTGCATGTACACCAACGATGGTAACTCTATTAATGATAGCCCCATTAAATGCTGTGTCTCTAACTAAATATATGAAAAAAAATAATCGTAGATGTAGGTGTGTGGTCTTCTCTTTGAACAATCCCAAAATTATCTGAATGTTGTAGCTGCATTTCTAATTGGATTAAAGAGCCCCGCCACTAGTGTCCATTTGACAATATGACATGAGACCAAAGCAGTAAATGGTGAGCTGAAACCAAAGCTGGAGAACAGATATAGCCCATTGTCCAAGATTATTAGAACACTGAAGGAGTATTACTATTTTTCTGGGAGTGGGGGCAGAGAGAGTACAAATTATGCCAGCAAAACTATATTGGTGAATAGTTGTATTAGTGTGTTTTCACAGTGCTATAAAGAACTTCCTGAGACTGGGTAATTTATGAAGAAAAAAGTTTATCTGACTGACAGTTCCACATGGCTGGGGAGGCCTCAGGAAACTTACAATCATGGTGGAAGGTAAAGGGGAGGCAAGGACCTTCTTCATAAGGTGACTGGAGAGAGAGAGTGAGGGGGAAACTGCCAAACACTTTTAAACCACCGGATCTTGTGAGAACTATCTCACCATCACAAAAACAGCATGGGGAAATTCACCCCCCACGATACAGTCACCTCCCACAAGGTCCCTCCCTTGATATGTGGGGATTACAAATCGAGATGAGATTTGTGTGGGGACATAGAGCCAAATAATATTAATAGTAAACAATAAATGTTTGAACAGATTTTTATGTGTGTGTATATATGTGTGTGTGTATACATATATATATATATGCACATATATATAAGCACTCAAAACAATGAAAGAAGAAATATGTAATTTATAAGGTGACCATGAGTGCTGGCAATGTGGAAAGATTTGCAATTTCTGATATGGAGTTTGTTGTAAATGTCTTTGAGCTGGTGACATTGGGGAACAAATACATTAGAGAGGAACTTATTTAAGTAACATATTTTTTTTGTTTGGACTTTTACTTTGTAAACAGGGAAATAATATTATTGGAGCAAAGCCAAATTAGGTATAGGGAGAAAGTCAGCACAATATTGATTTCTTCCCAAGCATAAACATTTTGAGGCAAACAACAGTTTTCCTTGTAAACATCTTAGGTGGTAGTTTCCAAGCCTCACAAGTGCAGGTTCCAATTTACTTTTATCCATGAAAGAGTGTTCAATTTAGGAAATTGTCCTAAGAAAGAGTTAAATGAAAAGCAATTTGACAAAACATACAAACAAATCCTGAGATTATTTTGTTAATTATGAGTTTCATATAAGCAGCAAAAGAAAAATTTCTGGCTATAGAAATCACCAGAAAGTAAATTATTAAAATCTAAATACTTTATACCTTATTGAAGAATATCAAATTTCAATGACAAGTCTTATAAATTAGATATTAAGTGAAAAAATAAATATAAAAATTTAGATATTTAAAAGTACTGTAGAACTTTTTTTGTGGAGCATAGATTTAAGAAGGTTAAAGATATTATTTTACTAAAGAAAATTCAAGACCACAGAATTCTCCCTAGCTAGTAGTCTGATTCATTTGATTAATTATCTAAAATTTTAAGGAAAGTGTTTTTTCTATCACCTCGCAATAAATAGTGAGCCTCAATTGCTAGCCTATTGATTCTGATGAATCCTGTGGTGATTAAAATGCATTAAATAATCTTTAATGCATTTAAGGAGCTTTTGAATTTCTAATGTAAATTCAAATAGAAAAGACTTAAACTTTAAATGATGTGGTAGAAATGAACTCATTTTAGAAATTCTAAAATCAGTTTTAATATTTACTGCTTTTAATTTCTTGGTGAACTTCAAAGTACAGGCTATAGTATTAAGTTTCAAAAAATGAATGTAAGGAAAATAGAAATATACCTACAAATTCTATAATAAATCCAAGGAGTTATGTAACATAAATTAAAATATCTTTGTTTTAGAATAGCTATTATGGTGTTATTTTGCTATGTATATATAAAAAGGCATTTTAAATATAGCTGATAGTTTATATTTATTAAGATATAAGACCTAATTAGATGCTTTTCTCATTATAACATGTCATTGTCCATGAAATTGCTTAAATATGAATATAATATAATAATGGTTTGTCCTTGTTTACTAGATTACCAAATGTATTAATCAGTGTTAGTATTTAGCAGAGAGCATGTATTTTAAATACAACTGTAGAAACTGAATTTATTTAAACCTTACAATTTGAAAAATAAACAATGGTACAAATACATAATTCTTACAAGATGCAGTGAACATACATTTTTAAGTGACACAGAAAAACTGATTTAAATGGTCATAATTAAATGGTCATAATTTAAACTTTTTAATTGGGTATTTTCATTGACATCTTCTGCAAAATTAGTTCATGTGTAGTTCTCAGATCTCCACAGCTCCAAGTCAAAGCTAATTAAACTTAGGTTAGAAAGCCACAATTGAAATTGTTAGCTTAATTGGTTATTTGAGAATTAAATATGTTACAAAAATGTGTTCTGAAGTTTTCCTTTCACCTAGTTTGAATATATCACTGATGTTTTAGTAGTTTATTAAAGAAGTGACATTTTAATGTATAATTTTGATATGTACAAATAAACCTAAAATACATTATTTTATCAATGAAATAATTATTCTGTGCAGAAAAGAGGTGTTGAAAGTAATGAATTTTCGTGAATAAATCACTAGAGTTAGATCTATAATCAGCATTAAATATAGAAACAAACATGGGGAAAGAATAAAATCTTGTGGATCCCTGATATAACACCCTAATTCAGTAATGTTAATGTGCAGATGGAAACAATAAGCTCATTTTCTGAAACATTTAATTTGAACTAATTTTAGACTTACAGAAAAGTTGCATAAATATTATATGGAGTATTCATATATTCCTCACCAGCTTCACCTAATGTTAGCAACTTATATGATTATATGTAATTATCAGGAAGAAGAAATTAATATTGGTACAATATTAATAACTAAAATTGAAACATCATTTAAATTTCATCATTTTTTTCTATTGTTATTTTTTTGGTTCAAGAATACTACTGAGGATTTTACATAGCATTTCATTATGATTTCTCCCTAATCTCTTTCAGACCTTCAATGTTTTCAGTATTTTCTTGTCTTTTATGATCTGACACTTTGGAAGAGTACTAATTAGTTATTTTTCAAATGACCTTCAACTTTGATTTGTCTGATATATTTCCATGATTGAAATGAGGTTATCATTTTCAGAAAGAACACCACAGAAGTGATACGGTGCCCTTACTAGCATATCACAGCATATGGTTCATCATGCCAGTGTTTTAGTACTGGGGATATTTACTTGATTATCCTGTTAACTTGGTATCTGCTGGATTATCAAGTGTAAGGTTATTAACTTCACCCTTGTGTTTAATAAATATTTTGGGAAATATATTTGAGAATATGGATATATTGTTTCTCCTGTAACCCTTGTACACTAATTTTAACATTCACTGGCAAATCTTGTCTTCAATAATTATTAGGGGTATTTGCATAATGGCGATGCTTTATTTCCCTCTTTCCTTTAACACATATAAAAACCTCTTGTTAGAAAAAGCTGTTCATTTGCCGTCATTTATAAATTTATATCAGCATGGTGTCATTAATGTTAATTTTATTCACAAGGTTATAACTTAATGTTATCCTTAATATTGTTGCTCAAATTAATACAGCTTTGACTACTAGGGGCTCCTCCAAGCTGACCACTTTGGTTCTTTTATGAAGCCCTCATTTTATTCATTTTTTGAACAGTTTATTACTTTCTGATGCCAAAAGACATTCCAGGTTAACTTGTATTTTTCCTGGAATCACCTAAGTGTCCAAGATTCCCATGTTCCTTTTATTGAGATTAATTTTTAGAAACTAAAAGTGATTGCTAGGTATGCTCGCTTTTACGGTTTAATTATGTTTGTTAATTTTGGGGGTATGTTAAGTGCAGCACACCAACATGGCACAAGTATACATATGTAACAAACCTGCACGTTATGCACATGTACCTTAGAACTTAAAGTATAATAAAAAAAAATAGAGTAAATAAAATAGTACTACGGTTCTAAGGATCATATTGTTACCGCAAGGAGGACCTTGAGTGTAAGTTTTCCAGGTCCTTGGCATTTTGAACACAGAATTGGACAAAATGTACAAAGTAACAACGTAACAAAACAGGAAGGAAGCAGTGAAAGCAGAAATTTATCAAAGCAAGAAAGGACTCCATAGGGTGGAAGTGGGTGCAAGCAAGCAAATCAACTGCCAGATTACATGTTACAAAGTTTTCTGGGTTTTAGGAACTTCTTTTTGAGGTCCCTATTGGTTACCCATTATCCAGATGAAGGATTTGGTCTGTGGCTAATTAAAGGCTGACGTGGATGAATTGGCACTCTATGCAGATGAACAGATGGCACCTGCTTGGCCCCCAGGCCAATCCAGGGCACTTTCCCTTCCCATCTGAGACACGGTGGAAGGAGGAGATTGTAGGGAGAGTAGCCTTTGATCTTTTGCTATCAGCATGGGGCAAGGGGTTTTTCCCTTTGGGTTTAACTTTAGGAAGTTTGAGTTAATTAGCCTTATGTTCCCTGCCCACAAACCTTGGTGGTTTCTCTTTAAGGAAGTCAGCACAAATTGGCCTTAGATTCCCTGGCCCCAGACTAGATTTTCCTTGATTCAGCATAAATTGGTCATAACTTTCCTGCCTCTAGACTCTATTCACCTGTCTTACTATGTATAAAATATATATACTGAGAGATCCTCAGACATTTTACTATCCCTGACACACTGACCTTCCATTCCATTCTTCTTTCCACTTCTTTCCCACCCACTCCTTGTAGGTAACTAATTGCAAGAGGTTCTTGCTTATCTTTCCTTTCAATTCTGATGGGGTCAGTTTTGTTTTTCTTAGGAAACTTCCCATTTTACTGAGGTTTTCAAATTCATTTAATAGAGGTCTACAAAGTCTTCTCTTATGATTTACTAACCATTTCTTCTGTTTCAATGATTACTCCTTTGTCATTTCGTATTTTGTATCATCATGTTTCTTCCCCTTTTCTTATGATTAAGTTATCTTACAATTTTATGTATTTTAACTTTTTAAAATACCATGATTTTGATTTATTCATTAGATCGGTTACTTGTCTCTATAATTGTTTTTATAAAAAATGTCAAAAAAGCTTTCTTTGATATACTTTTATTTCCTTTACTATACTTTTTGTTTATTATTTACTTTATTAACTAGAAATTTAATTGATATATTTTCTTTCCTCTTTATTGATAAAACTATTTAATGGTATATAATTAATCATCCTCTGAGAACTGTTGTAATTGAATTTCATTGATTCTGATATACAGTGCTTTTTCTGTCATTATTTATTTTCTCTTCATTTTTTCTTTTTCTTCCTTTCTTTTTTTTTTTTTTTTGAGATGGGGTCTTGCTCTGTTGTCCAATCTGGAGTGCAGTGGCATGATCTCGGCTCACTGCAAGCTCCACCTCCCAGGCTCATGCCATTCTCCTGCCTCAGCTTCCTGAGTAGCTGGGACTACAGGTGCCCACCACCACTCCCAGCTAATTTTTTTTTTTTTTTTTGTATTTTTTTTTAGTAGAGATAGGGTTTCACCATGTTAGCCAGGATGGTCTTGATCTCCTGACCTTATGATCCACCCGCCTAGGCCTCCCAAAGTGCTGGGATTACAAGCATGAGCCACCATGCCAGGCCTTCCGTCATTATTTTTTAAATGTTCTTTAATTGTAGTTTATTTTTCTCCTTTTACCAAGCAGTTACGTAATGAAAGGTTTTGTGTTTGCTTTGTTTGTTTGCTTTAATTTCCCAGGGGAAGAATCTACTTGTTTTATGTTTTTGTTTGTAAATTCTAGTTGTATTGCACTGTAATCAGTGAGTGTTGCTTGTAGTCTTCCTACTTTATGGAAATTACTGATTTTTTCTTTGTGACTTATATGTGATTCATTTTTCTGTGTATTTTTTGAACTTTGAGAAGATGTTTGTTTTACTAAAAATGTTTGAAATTTGATTTATTTTCATAGTAACTCCCACATTTATTATATTGATTAGATCTTTTATCTCCTTATTTTTATTGTCCACTTCATTTGTCTTTACTGAGAGTGATGTATTAGTGATTTTACTAATATGTTTATATCAATATCTCCTTGGATATCCTATTACCAGCTTTATAGAGCTGGTTGCTGTGTTTTTTGATTCATAATTAGTAATACATTTACATATTCATTGTGGATTATAGCTCTTAGCAATTAAGTTTGTCCTTTTTTATCATGGTTACTGCACTGAGGCTTGTATCCTACTTTGATAACAAGATTGATACTTCTGTTCTGATTTTGATCCCACTTGCCTGGTATACTTCTGCTAATTTCTTTTTGGTCTTTTCAAAGCCTTCATTTTAGAATTGCTCCTTGTAAAAACATGAAACTTGGGGTCTGACTTGCAACACTATTAAACATCGTTTTCTCCTAATAAGTGAAACAAGTGCATTCACATTCATTGTTATGAGAAATGCGTTTGATGACATATTTATCATAATATTTGTAACTATGCACATATTGTTTATTTACTCTATGTATTTCTCCATAAATATGTTATTTAATTTGTGCTTTAAAAATTCAAGGTATTACTGATAAAGGTTGTATTTTTGTTCGACAAGATATGACAGTACTTATAAATTCTTAAATCACTTTTGTCTCCTTCATTGTTCCTTCATATTTTAACAGACTATTTTTAGAGCACTTTCAGGTTTATAGCAAAATTGAGCATAAGGTACAGAGATATCTTATATGCCCTCTTTCCCCACACATGCATAGCCTCCTTCTTTGTCAACATCCTTCACCAGAGTGACACGTTTGTCCCAATTGATGAACCTCTGTTGACACATCGTCACCCAGAATCTATAGTTTAAATTAGAGTTAACTCCTTGAATTTTACATTCTATTTTTTTGGAAATATTTATAATGATGTACATCTAATATTATAGTAACACAGAGAGTAATTACAGTGCCCTAAAAATTCTCTGTGCTCCACCTACTCGTCCCTCCCTCCTCTCTAATCCCTAGCAACCGCTGATAGTTTTTACTTTTTCCGTAGTTTTTCACATGTCATATGCTTGAAATCATACAGTATGTAGATGGACTTTTTTGCTTAGTAATACACATTTACTTTTCCTTTTTTTTTTTTTTTTTTCCCATGGCTTAAAGACTCATTCCTTTTTAGTGCTGAATAATATTCCACTATCTGGATGTACCACAGTTTACTTATTCACTTACTGAAGGATATCTTGGCTACTTCCAAGTTTTGGCAATTGTGAATAAAGCTTCTATAAGCATTAATGTGCAGGTTTTTTGTGGGGACTTTAGATTGCCACTCATTTGGGGAAATACCAAGGAGCATAATTGCTGACTCTTATCATAAGGATATATTTAGTTCTCTACAAAACTGCCAAACTGTCTTCAAACGTAACTGTACCATTTTGCATTCCCACCACCAATGAATGAGAGTTCCTGTTGCTTCACACACTTGCCAGCACTCAGCTCCGGATTTTGTTTATTCTAATAGGTAGTCAGTGTATCTAGTTGTTTTAATTTACATTTTCTCAATAACACATGATGTGGAACAGTTTTTCATATATTTATTTGTCATCTATGTGCCATATTTTTTGAGGTCTTTGGCCAACATTTTTTGGGTTGATTGTGTTTTTATTGTTGAAAATTAAGGTTTTTTGTATATTTTGGATAATAATTCTTTATCTGGTAAGACTTTGCAAATATGTTCTCCCAGTCTGTGGCTTTTTTCTTTTCATTTCTTTGGCCGTGTCTTTTGCAGTTAATTTTAATAAAGTCCAGCTTATTGATATTTCTTTCATGAGTCATGGCTGTGGGGTTGTATTTTAAAAGTTACTGTCAAACCCAAGATCATCTAGATTTTCTCCTATGTTATTTTCTAGAAGTTGTATAGTTTTATTTTTTCTTTCATTTATGTCCATGATATATTTTAAGTTAATTTTTGTGGAGATTGTAAGGTCTCCATCTAGATTCATTTTTTGCATGTGGATGTTAGTTGTTCAAGCACAATTTATTGACAAGACTACTTTTTTTCTCTATTGTATTCCCTGTGCTCCTTTATCAAAGTCAGTTGCCTATATTTATAGGAGTCTATTTATAGGGTACTTCATTTCTCTTCCATTGATATATTTACCTATTCCTTCACCAACACCACACTGTCTTGATGCTTGTACTTGTTCCTGTTCTTATATTATCAGTTCTTAAGCCCCTGTTGCTCCCTTTTCTGTTCTTTAACATTTTATTATCTGTTTACCAATTTAATAAAATATATCTTTAAATATTCTGGATATGAATGGAGTTATTTTAACTTTTAAAAGGTGTTTTATGTTTTGTAGATTAAAAAATAAAAATAACTGAGCTTAATTACAATAGCCTAATAACAAAATATCTTGATATCTGAAAGTAAATGGTTTGTATCTAAAATAAAAGGCATAGTCTTCATATTCTTCTATGAAGACAAAAAGAAAAAAGGACATGTAATTGTAACAAACTGATGTGCAGATAAAGTGAATTGAACTCATATAAAAATTTCTTTTAAACTCTCTAGGATAATTCATCATTATTTTGGGTAATATGCTGATAACACAGATGCTTTTGTAAGGAATACTATTTTCTTGAAATTGGCATTAATATGGAGAACATGCTTGGCATTAATATGGGGCATATGATCCTTAATTTATTTCATACACAAGACCAAAAACTTTGCATATTTTAAAAGTAGCATTTATTATCTTTCACATGTATATATAAAGCCACATTTTAGCTTGCAAACAATAGAATAATATGTATTATGAAAAGATTAAGTGTTAAAAATCCTAAAATCTTATCAGAAATAATGGCTAGGGTATGAGGTAGAAAAAACAAAATTCAACATAACGCTAAAAACAAATGGCCAAACAGATAATACTGAGGAACAAATTTTAAAAGATATATACAGAACATATGTGGATGACTATGTGAATTTATTTTTTAAAGAACAAAGCACTGTCTATATATATGTAGAGAGATAGGATATTTTTGAACATTAAATAGGAATATGTCAAAATTGATAAATACTAATTAAAATTATAATTTTAGTCTTTTTTCCATTATAATAAATTTAAATTTCACTAATTTAAAAATTAATACATACCTATACATACCTGGTGATTTCCCATATTTTGTTATTTTGTTCAGCTGAACATGTAGTAGAGCCCAAAACATGTGGAAAAGAAATATTAGGTGGGTTATATTTTTACCAGTCATTACAAATTATTATGAATTTACTTAATCAAAAATTTTATATTGGAAAAAGAATAGGTAATAAAATTTAAAGTCAGACTAGAAATAGTAGCAAATATGTGTGGGATCTCATGATATAGGTATAGCATACTAGTAGGAAAAACATATTTTCAATATAAAATTATGTCATGATTTAAAGATATTGGAAATTTGTTTGAAAAATAATATATCAATGATATTGAAATTTTAAGTTTGACTGTCCTTTGCCCCATCATGATAATTTTAGGAAATTTATTAAATAGAAATAAGGGTAGAAGTAGGTGCATTTGTTTGCACTGTGAAAATTAGAAATGTTCTGAATATCCCAAAATAGATAAATATTTGAAAAAGTGTATTTCTGTTATATACTATTTTACAGCTATGAAACAATAAATCTGGGTTGATTACCTGAAATGATACCTAAAATAAAACGATTGGAAAAAGTAGGTATCAGTGAAATATGAATAGCATTATATTGTTGTCTTTAAGCTCCTCCAAAACCCAGTGTGTATGTACACAAACCACACACACAGCATGGAAAATATAGGATTGTATTCACTAGTCTGTTTACATTACTTCTGTGAGGCAGATGTTTTTGATGTGTGGGTGGAGGATTATTTGCCTATTTATACATCTTCTCATTGTTTCACATATTATAACAAAAACATTATAATAAAATATTTAGGAAAAACAATTAAAGTGTGAAAAATACTTTTGTAAGGAACATATCTAAGTTCTAGAGTATGGATAGCCTGGCTACCTAAAAAAGGCTCAACTTTATTACTCCTCAGCTGTCTAATATCAGAAAGTAATAATTTTTCTACAGAATTCATTTATTAAGCAATTTACTAATATAGGTTGATGATGCTGCATAAGATTATTCATTAGGAACTTTCAGTTGCTCAGAGATCCTTTTAATGTACAATTATTTTTTTTCTTATCTGAGTTGTCTGAGATACTGACATGCAGATAAATGAGGTAGTTACTATATAGAATACATTTACTTATTTTTTAACTTTTAGTTTTGGGATATATGTGCAGGTTTATTATATAGACAAATTTTGTGTCATGAGGTTTGGTATGCAAATTATTTCGTCACACAGGTAATAAGCATGGTACCAAATAGGTAGTTTTTCTGTCCTCTCTCTCTTCTCACCCTCTACCTTCAAGTAGGATCCAGTATCTGTTGTTCCCTTTTTGTTTATGTGTACTCAATGTTCAGCTCCCAAATTTAAGTGAGAATAATTGGTATTTGGCTTTCTGTTTCTGCATTAGTTCGCTTAGGATAATGGCCTCCAGCTCCATCCATGTTGCTGCAAAGGACATTATCTCAGTTCTTTTTTATGGCTACATGGTATTCAATGTATATGCACCATATTTTATTTATACAGTCTTCCACTGATGGGCATTCCACTTGATTTTATGTCTTTGCTGTTGTGAATAGTGCTGTGCTGAACATATGTGTGAATGTGTCTTTATGATAGAATAATTTCTATTTCTTTGGATATATACCAAGTAATGGGATTGCTGGTGGAATGGTAGTGCTGTCTTTAGTTCTTTGAGAAATTTCCAAACTGCTTTTCACAATGGCTGAACTCAATTACATTCCTACCAGTAATGTATAAGCATTCCCTTTTCTCTGCAACCTCACCAGTACCTGCTATTTTTTAGCTTTTAAATAATAGCCATTCTTGATTGGCTTGAGATGGTATTACATTGTGGTTTTGATTTGAATTTCTCTAATAATTAGTGACATTGAGTATTTTTTCATTTACTTGTTGGCTGTGTGTATATCTTCTTTTGAAAATTGTCTGTTCATGTCCTTCGCCCACTTTTTAATGCTTTTTTTTTTTTACTTTGCCAGTGAATTTAAGTTTCTTATAGATTCTGGATATTAGACCTTTCTTGGATGTATAGTTTGCAAATATTTTCTGCCTTTCTATAAGTCTGTCATTTACCCTGTTAACAGTTTCTTTTACTGTGCAAAAGCTCTTTGGTTTAATTAGGTCCCATATGTCAATTTTGCTTTTGTTGCAATTGCTTTCGGTTTCTTCATTGTGAAATCTTTGCCAGGGCCTATGTCCAGAATGGTATTTACTAGTTCTTTTTTTTTTTTTAAGAGTTTTTATAAGCTTAGGTTTTAAATGTAAGTCTTTAGTCAATCTTGAGATGATTTTTACATATGGTGTACAACAGGGGTCCAGTTTCAATCTTGTGCATATGGCTAGCCCGTTATTCCAGCACAATTTATTGAATAATGATTCCTTTCTCCATTGCTTGTTTTGGTCAACTTTGTTGAAGATCAGATAGTTGTAGATGTGTGGTTTTATTTCTGGACTCTCTATTCTGTTCCATTTGTCTATGTGCCTGTTTGTGTACCAGTATCAGGCTTTTTTGGTTACTGCAGCCTTATAATATAGTTTGGGGTCAGGTAATGTGGTGCCTCAAGCATTGTACTTTTTGTTTAGGATTACTTTGGCTATTCAAGCTCTTTTTTGGTTCCATATTAATTTTAGAATATATTTTTTCTAACTGTGTGCAGAATGTCATTGGTAGTTTGACAGGAAGAGCATTAACAATATTTATTTTTCTTATCCATGAGCATGGAATGTTTTTACATTTGTTCGTGTCCTCTCTGATTTCTTTAAGCATATTTTGTAATTCTCATTGTAGTGATCTTTCACCTCCTTGGTTAGCTGTATTCTCGTGTATTGTATTGTGTGTGTGTGTGTGTGTGTGTGTGTATTGTAAATGGGATTGCATTCTTGATTTTTCACACAGCATGGATGTCATTGATGTATAGAAATGCTGCTGACTTTTGTACATTGATTTTGTGTCCTGGAACTTTGCTGAAGTCTTTTGTGAGATCTAGGAGCTTTTGAGCAAAGACTATAAGGTTTTCTATGTATCCAGTCATATCATCTGCAAACAGACATAGTTTGACTTCCTTTCTTTCTTTTTGGATGGCTTGTACATCTTTCCCTTGCCTGATTGCTCTGGCCAAGACCACATTAAATAGGAGTGGTGAGAGTGGGCAATCTTGTCTTTTTCTGGTTCTCAGTGGTGATGCTACCCACTTTTGTCCATTCAGTATGATGTTGTCTGTGAATTTGTCATATTGTTTTGTCTATTATTTTGTCCATTCAGTATGATGTTGTCTGTGAATTTGTCTTATTATTTTGATGGATGTTCCTTCAGTGACTAGTTTATTGAGGGTTTTTAACATAAAAGGATGGTAAATGCTATTGAAACTCTTTTCTGAATCCATTCAGATGATCATGTGATTTTGGTTTTTAGTTCATGTGATGAATTATTTATTGATTTGCATATTTTGAACCAACCTTGCACCCCAGGCATAAAACCTACTTAATAATAATGGGCTGGCTTTTTGATGTGCTGCTGGATTTGGTTTGCTAGTATTTTGTAGAGGTTTTTGCATCTATGTTCATGAAGGATATTGACCTGATGCTTTCTTTTTTGTCACTGTTGTTGCAATTCTGTTAGGTTTTGCTATCAGAATGATCTTGGCCATATAGAATGAGTTAGGGACTGGTGCCTCCTCCTCAATTTTCTTGAGTAGTTTCAGTAAGAATGGTACCATCTCTATTTCATATGTCTGGTAGATTTGGCTGTGAATCCCTCTGGTTGTGGGTTTTCTCTGGCTGGAAGGCTTTTAGTTACCAATTAAATTTTGTAACACATTTTT
Organism: Macaca thibetana thibetana; assembly: GCF_024542745.1. Classification (NCBI taxonomy): domain Eukaryota; kingdom Metazoa; phylum Chordata; class Mammalia; order Primates; family Cercopithecidae; genus Macaca; species Macaca thibetana. The sequence continues at coordinate 61,994,870 of NC_065585.1, forward strand.
GGTCTGTTCAGGTTTTCCATTTATTCCTGGTTCAATCTTAAGAGGTTATATGTTTCCAGGAATCTTCCTAATTCATATAGGTTTTCTAGATTGTATGCACAAAGGTTTTTGTAATAGTCTGTGAGGGGTTTTTATATTTCCGTGGGGTAGATAGTAATGTCACCTTTCTCATTTCTGATTGTGTTTATTTGAATCTTCTCTCTCTTTTTTTCTTTATTAATCTATCTAGCAGTCTATTAATCTTATTTATTATTTCAAGGAACCAATATCTAGATTAGTTTGTCTTCGGTATTTTGTTTGTATGTTTTTGAATTTCACTTTCATTCTGTTCAGCTCTGATTTTGGTTATTTCTTATCTTCTGCTAGCTTTGGAGTTGGTTTGCTCTTGTTATTCTAGTTCTTCAAGGTGTGATGTTAGGTTGTTAATTTGAGCTCTAACTTTTTGATGTGGGCATGTAGTGCTATAAATAGTCCTCCTAACACTGCTTTAACTGTGTCACAGAAATTCTGGTATGTTGTATCTGTGTTCTCATTAGTTTCAAATAATTTATTGACTTTCGCTTTAATTTCATTGCATACCCAGAAATCATTCAGGAGCAGATTATATAATTTCTATGTAATTGTACTGTTTCGAGTAACCTTTTTAGTGTTGATTTCTGTTTTTAATGTGCTATAATCTGAGAGTGTCACTGGCATCATTTTGTTTTTTTTAAATTTGCTGATATTTGTTTTATGGACAATTGTGTGGTTGATTTTAGAGTGTGTACCATGTACAGATGAGAAGAATGTATATTGTTTTGGGGTGGATAATTATGAAGATGTCTGCTGGTTTTATTTGGTCAAGTGTTGAGTATTAGTTTTCTGTCTCAGTGATCAGTCTAATACTGTTGGTGAGGTACTGGAGTCTCCCACTATTATTGTGTGCTTATCTAAGTCTCTTTGTAGGTCTCTAAGAACTTGTTTCATGAATCTTGGTGCTCTTGTGTTGAGTACATATATATTCAGGATATGTAAGTCTTGTTGTTGAATTTAACCCTATATCATCATGTAATGTGTTTCTTTTTAAAAAAAAATCATTGTTATATTAAACTCTGTTTTGTTTGAATTTAGAATAGCCTCCCCTGCCTTTGTGTTTTCCATTTGCTTGGTAGATTTTTACCCATCCATCTACATTGAGCCTATGGGCATCACTGCATGTGACATGGGTCTCCTGAAGACAATTTACAGATGGGTCTTCTTCCTTTATCCAACTTGAAAGTGTGCCTTTTAAGTGGGGACATTTAGCCTGCTTATAGTCAAGGTTAATATTGATATGCATATATTGTATCCTGTCATACTTATTTGAACTGGTTGTTATTCAGACTTGATTGTGTAGTTGCTTTATAGTATCAATGATCTATGTAGTTAAATGTGGTTTTGAGGGGGATAGTAACAGTCTTTTTTTTCCATATTTAATACTCTGTTAAAGACCTCTTGTAGAGCAGGTCTGGTGGTAATAAATTCCCTGAGCATTTGCTTGTCTGAAAAGAGCTCTATTTCTCCTTTACTTATGAAGTTTAGTTTGGCTGGATATGAAATTCTTAGTTGGAATTTCCTTTCTTTAAGAATGCTGAATATAGGATTGTAATCTCCTCTTGTTTGTAGGGTTTCTGCTTAAAGGTTCACTGTTAGCCTGATGAGGTTCCCTTTGTAGGTGAATTTCCCTATCTCTCTAGCTGCTTTTAATACTTTTTTCTTTTTTGCAGCCCTTAGAGTATCTGATGACCACATGTCTTGAGGATAGTCTTCTTGTATAGTATCTCACTGGAGTTCTCTGCATATCCTGAATTTGAAATATTAGCCTCTTTAGCAGGGTTGAAGCAATTTTCATGGGTAGTATCCTCCCATATGTTTTCCAAGTTGCTTGCTTTCTGTCCGTTTCTATCAGGAACACCATTGAGTCATAGATTTCGTTTTTTTACATAATCCCATATTTGAGAGGATTTGTTCATGCTTTCTTATGCTTTTTTATGCTCTTCTCTTTTTTACGCTTTTTTATTTATTTTTCTATTTTTTAAGTGCTTTTTTAAAAATTTTTGTTTAACTGAATTAATTCAGAGAACCAGTCTTTGAACTCTGAGATTCTTTGCTCAGCTTGGTCTATTTTGTTGTTAATACTTGCAATTGTATTATAAAATACTTGTAGGCTGTTTTTCAGTCTATAAGATCAGTTTTGATATTTCTTAAAAAGACCCTTTCATCTTTCAGCTTTTGTGTCATTTTATTTTATTCCTTAGATTTATTTGATTGGTTTTGGTTTTCTCTTTAATCTTGATAATCTTTGTTCCTATCTATATTCTAAATTTGGTGTCTGTAATTTCAGTCATTTCAGCCAGATTAAGAATCATTGCTGGGGAACTAGTGAAGTAGTCTGGAGGTAAGAAAACACTCTGGCTTTTGGAGTTGCCAAAGTTCTTGGTCTAGTTCTTTCTCATATGTGTGGGCTGACGTTCCTTTAATCTTTGATGCACCTGTCCTTTGAATTTTTTTTCTTGCTTTTCCTTCTTTGATGCCCTTGGGAGTTTGATAGTTTGATTATGGTATAAGGTAGGTTTGGTCTACTGGCTTTAATTCTGGAAGATTTTATGGGACCAACTGCTCAGCTCAGCACTCCTGGGCTGCATGCTCTAATTCCACAGGGCTGGTACTGGACCCACAGCTTTGTTCTGTGGCTTCTCAAGGTTAGGAATCTGCTGTACAGGAGAAGCTGATGTGTTCCCAGTCTGCTAGTCTCAACACTCCGATGTTGGGGTGTTGGCCAAAGCACTTCTTACAGGCGGTGGCAGCAGAATCCATGCTCACTTGCACATCCTGTTAGACACAGCAGTGTGGTGGGATGCATGCAGTGGGGCCAGAGTAGAGGGCACTACTAGTGTCTGTTCATGACGCTCACCCCAGTGGTGATGGCACAGTGAGTGTGTGGTTCTGGCATCTGGGGACCTACTGGGCCCGGCAGCGGCACTGACAGGGGTGGGTCAGGAAGCAGGGTTTGCATGCACATGAGCCATCAAGGGAGGGGGAGTGAAGTCTGCTCTCGTGAGGACACTGGCAAAACAGTGGGGAATGGTCTACGAGTGAGTACATGCTGGCAAAGTGGCGGGAAGAGGCTGCAGTGGGGTGAGGATCCTGGTGGAGGGATGTGCAATGGCAGGGGCTAGTCAGCTGGAGCTCTCCAACAGTTAGGTGAGGTCTGCCAGCAAAGAAGCTCTGATATGGACCTCCAGGAAGCACCCTCGTTGCATTTCCAAGGTTGCACTGTAAGTAAGTGAGTGCAGCCAGGCTAGGACCCCAAGAGAGGATGGCGGAGCGGGAGATGTTATGATTGAACTGGCCCTGTCCTATGGGCAAGGCTACCCTTCCCTCCGGGACTGATACTCACCCCAAGAATAAAATCTCTTAGAGGATCATGATGAGCCTTGAGGGTCTTGCTGTGCTCCAGTGCAGACATTCCCATCCCAAACCCTCTGAACTCTATATAGACTGGAGTCCTGCCTCTGTCACCTCTCTAAACTGCTTTCCCTGACAACTCAAGTGTCTGTGGTGTCATCACTTCTCCTGCGTTGAGGAATTTCATACTGACAGTGGGAAACCCCCTCACCTGCTCAACTCACCCCTTCCTTATGAGTCACTGGGGGTCAGGAGCAGGTCCTGGTGTTTGGCAGCCCTGCAGAGGGTTCCCAGCCTCCTCTGCCTTCAGTGCAGCATCTGCATCCTCCATCCATCCACTCTTACTGCCTCCTCCCTGACGATCTGCTCAGAATGTATCATTCTTTCCAACGTCCTGGTCCTTCAGTGGGAGACATTCCTCCTGGCTTTGTCTAGTTGGCCATCTTCACACAAGGTATAACAATTTAAATATCTTGTATTTAATTAACTAAAAGATTATCTTCATAAGGATAAGTATTGGGTTTAAATTCTGGCTTTGTCACTTTCTAGCTACCTCTGAGCATTTCGTTCACTTAATTGTCAATCCTTAAATCCTCATTTTCCATCTTTTCTATTACCTTGAAACTTGCCTGAATGCAACAATCTGGCTTCTTCATCTGCTCCTTGAGGGTTCTCAGAGGCACAGTGGTCTTTTTCAATGATTATGAGTATGGAGCTGTGGATCTGTTTTGCTCTAATGTGGCCCATATTATATCTGCACCCTGGCTATCTATGCAGGTAGTTAACCTCAGCTTAATGTCTATATGTATATTAAATAATTCAGAATTTGGGCACATTAATGTTTAGTCAATATTTTAGAAACTTTAAATTATATTTAAAATTATACTTGCATATATTTAGTCCTCACACGTGCACAGACATACAATGTAGCTGTTAATATTCCCTCTTAAAATAGCGAAGACTCACTGCAGAAAAGTGAGAATATTAAAATCACAAATATGGATAGCATTTAACATTGAAATCATCTGAAAATGAATTCTTCTGGTTGGTAAGATTTTCCCGATAACTTGGTACTCTAATTTTCTATTTGGCATATTAAAACTGATAGGAATATCATGTCTTGCGTTAGGTGGCTGTTGTATTACATGATGAATAGATTAACAGGTCCTGACTTATGCTGGTGGGTGAGCATGTGCATTCGTGACTTGCACTCATGACTACACGCTGCTTTTACGGTTATGGACAACTGAGCTATGGACTGCCGATTGCTTCACATGAAACTTCAGGCTGGAAGTTCTGTCTCCTTATGACCTTTGTTCTCTTCTCTGCTGACTGTCTGATGTTCACTGTCAATCATCACTTGAATCTATCCCATACATTCTGGTTCCATCAATTTCTATATGTATTTTATTTTTGAGTCCTTTGAAAAATAATATCCTGGTCTTTTTACTTCTCTAGAGCTAATTGATATTGATATAAAAAGCTGTTTAGAGCATTCCTTTCCTTCAGGTCTATAAACTAGCGTTTCTTCGTTCATGAGGTATTATCTGAAATTTCTGACAAGTTTTTTATTAGTTCATTTTCCAAATCAATGATTTGATTTAACTGTTTGCTTATAAGTGTCACCCCCAAATGTTTGAGGGTTCTAGAGGTCTTGGGACTATATGTGGCTCTCAGGATTCTCTCCTGCTGTTGAACTTTAAACATTTTCTGTTCTGTTTTCCCTTCACTCATCTCTTTTTCTTTCCTTTTTATTTATCCTTTCTAACAGTTTCTTAGTGCAGTGGCATCTAGTCTGTTTTTGAAGGAAAATATAGCAGCCACAATTTTCATCTCTATTCTTCTCCTTTGTATATACAAATCTCTTTTCCAATACTTTTTTCTGTATCCCTTTCTGCTTTTTAGGTTATTTACCCAAGTTTGTTTTCTTAATAATTTATCTGATTTCCAGTATTGTCCATTTTATTATTTCTGAAATCCAGTGTATTATAATTTAGATATTTTTATTTTGAAAGTCTTATTTATTTTACCCCTCTTCCTATTTATCTTTTTCTGAGCATTTCCATTCCAGATTATTGCCTTCTTACAGCATACTGTTCCTTTTTATAAACAGTAGGTCTTCTTGCGATCCACTGAGATACCACATGAGTTGATAACATTTTCTTTTGGATTTTAGGGCTAGATTTTTTTCAATGTAATTTTTAAACAGCTTTCTTGGGGTACAATTGATATACAAAGAACTGCACACACTTAATGCATACAGTTTGATAAGTTTAAACATATGCCAACACTAGGATATCATCACCATAATGAAGGTAATAGATATATTGAATATCACCTAAAGCTTCCTTGTGTCCCTTTTGTGTGTGTGTGTGTGTTGAACAACTCCCCCATTTTTGTCACCCCACTCCCAGATTCTGGCATCTAATATATTATTCTCTGCTTCTATAATGTTGACTATTTCAGAAAACATAAGGGGAAACTTCTTGACATTACTTGTAGGTATGAATTTCTTGGCTATGACTTGAAAAGCACAGACAACAAAAATAAAATAGTCAAGTGGAATTACATCAAATCTAAAAGCTACTTCCCAGCAAGCAAATCCATTGACAGAGTGGAAAAGCAACCTGTGAAATGGGAGAAAATATTTGCAAAATGTGTATCTGACAAGATGTTGTTTTCCAAAATACATAAGGATTCCTTCAACAATAGCAACAGCAACAACAAAAAAACAACGCAATTAAAAAATAAAAACAAATGGCAAAAATCCCCAAAACTGATTAAAAATGGGCAGGAACTTTACCAATATAATTTTTAATGGTCCTTAAATTTCTATTTTCCTTTTCTTGTTCTGCTGGCTATTTCATAGAATAAAATACTTTTTCTTTATACCTGTTTTTAAATTTACAGTAATTACCTTCTAACAAAGGAAATCTTATTTAACCTTTTGTTTGTCAATTTTCATGTTTGTGCATAAACATATATGTAACTCTGCATAATTCCTGGGTCATTTCTCTGTTGTGGGGTTAAACAAGTTTCTGAAATCTATAACTGCAAGTTGATGTGAACAGAAATCAGCTTATTTCAGCTGCCTTTACACTTTTTCAGTTGTTTTTCCCATTCTTCTGGTATGCAGCTAATATTGCTACTATCTTTTTTTTTTTTTCAGTTTCAAATGTTGAATCCAAAATCTTTTTGTGCCTATTATATTTTGTCATTTGTATCGTGGAAACTCTCTGTACTCTTCCCTCTAACCTCTGCAACAACACTCCCTTCTGTCTGCTTCTGAGTGGACACAGAAAGATGTTGCGGAAAAATATTTAAGCAATATCTGAAGGATAGCACACGTGGAAAATATGTATATGCCAATATCTTCAGTTGTTAGGAATAATGGTTTTGATATAGGGATGAGAGAATAATGAATCTAAAAACAATCTTGTGATCATCTATTCCCTTTTACAGTGAATATCTAAATGTGCTTTTTGATTTTAATACATAAAAATAATTTTGTATTTAATTGGACATTATAGGTTTTTACTGTCTCTTAAATTCTAGAAATTTTATCCATTATGGTTTTTAGTAACTGTATGGTTTCTCTATTTTTTGTGTACATATTTTTGTGCTAGTTTGATAACAGCTACTGTTAAAATGTCATATTTAACCATGAATGTCTATATATGAGATTTCCTTCACTAACAAGTTATTCAATAAAACAATACATTTGTTGTGTTTTGCTGTTCATCGATTTGTACTGACATCTTTGAATGCTAAATTTTTGCCTTTATGGCAAAAAAGAGTCTTGTATAAAGTCAGAAATATCTCCTTCTGGTTTCATTGCACATTGTAACATAGTAGCACATATAATTGATACAAATATATTAATATATACTTTTAATCAACCACTGAATAGCATCGTGCTGTGCTAATGATTTTGGGTACATGAAGACTGATTGCATTTTCCTAATGAAACATTTTTTTCTCAGAATTTTTTACATTTACATACTCAATGAATCATGACAAGTATTACTGGAATTTACTTTGATATTTCTTAAACTTATATTTAGAAGTTAAGAAAAGTAAAATATGTTATTCTTTCCAAACAAGCAGTGAAAAGAATCTACTAGACAATATAAATACTGAACACATCAGATGATATGTAGATATGTGTCAAATTAAGTTATTATAAAGTAATTTCAAATTTTACTTAGGTTTTAATTTTAAGGGGTGGCAGAATTTGAGAATAGTTAATTCATTTCTCTTATCCATATAACACACAGTTTTTAAAGGTATAATTTGTCTGTGTTGAGGATTCAGAACTGAAATATTCTCAAGATCTAGCCAATATATATCTTCAAAAATATTTGTTACATGAATAATTTGAAAATGAATCAATTATTCTTATATAAAAAATAGAAGTTATAAAATTATTGCAAAACTATTAATTACTAAATAAGTTGCAAAGTAGTAGAAGCCTATTTCCATGAGAGATAAAGGGAAGGATTCCAAAGTATAAAACCTAGAGGCTGAGGCTTCAAATACAATAGGGTTTATCATGATAAAAGATGGTAGATTGACAGAGGTCAATTCAAGACATCCTTTCTCTATTGTGCATTCTTGGCACCCTTGTCAAAGATTTTAATTCTGGACCTGCTTTTCTTCCATTGGTTTATAGGTATGTTTTTATGCCAGTTTTATACTGTTTTAATTACTGTATCTTTGTCATAGATTGAAATCAGGAAGGGTGATGCATCCAGCTTTGTTTTGCTTTCTAAAGAATGTTTAGTTATTCAGGGTCCTTAGTCAATCCATATTAAATTTATAATTTCAGTTTTCTACTTCCGTAAAACTGACATTGGTATTTTTTTGCACTGAATCTGTTGATCCCTTTGGGAAGTATCAGCATTTTAACAACATCAAATTTCTACTCCATTTACATATGATGACTTTCCATTTATTTGTACTTTCTTTACTTACTTTCAGCAATATTTTGTGGTTTTCACTGTACAAAACATTCATCTCCACAGTTTATTCTAAGTATTTTATTCATTCTGATGCTACTGTAAGTGGGATTATTCTCTTAATTTTCTTTTTGGACAATGACCTGGTATATAGAAGCACAACTGAATTATGTGTGTTGATTTTATATTATGTAACTAGACCTATTAGTTCTAACTGCATGTGTGTGGGTGTGGATGTGTGTCAACTCTCTAGGGCTTTCTAAAAGTAATATCATGTCATCTGGAAACCAATTTTACTTCATTTTTTCTGATTTGGCTGTCTTTTTTTCCTTGCCTAATTGCTCCAGCTAGAACTTTCAGTACTATGTTGAATATAATGATGAGAGTGTACATCCTTGCCTCCATCCCAATCTTAGAGTAAAAGCTTTCAGTTTTTCACCACTGAGTATGATAGTAGCTGTGGGATATTCATATATGGCCTCTAGTATGTTGATATAACTTTCTTTTATTCCTAGTTTGTTTAAAGTGGGTTTTGATTGTAAAAGAGTGTTAATATTTTTCAATTCTTTTTCTGCATGTAGTGAGAGGATGACATAATTTTATCCTTCATTCTACGAATGTGCTCTAATCAATTGAATTTCGTGTGTTGTACCATTCTTGCATTCCGGAGTTATATCCCACTCGATTATGGAGTATGATCACTTTAATGTGCTGTTAAAGTTGGCTTCCCAGTATTTTCTGGAGGATTTTTGCATCTATATATTCACCAAGGATATTGGCTCATGGTTTCGTTTCTTTTCTTTTTCTTTTTCTTTTTTTTTTCTTTAACTTTTAAGTTCAGGAATAAAAGTGCAGGTTTTTTACATAGGTAAACTAGTGTCATGGGGGTTTGCTGCACAAACCATTTCATCACACAGGTAGTAAGTCGAGTACCCATTAGTTTTTTTTGGTTTTGTTTTGTTTTGTTTTGTTTTATGTTACATCATATAGAAAAATCAATTCAAAATATATTAAAGGCCAGGCACAGTGGCTCATGCCTATAATCCCAGCACTTTGGGAGGCTGAGGTGAGCGGATCACTTGAGGTTAGGAGTTTGAGACCAGCCTGGCCAACATGGTGAAACCCCCTCTGTACTATAAATACAAAAAATTACCATAGCATGATGGCGGGAACCTGTAATACCAGCTACTCAGAAGGCTGAGACAGGAGAATCGCTTGAACCCAGGAGACTGAGTTTGCAGTGAGCCAAGATCACACCACTGCACTCCAGCCTGGGTGACAGAGCAAGACTCTGTCTCAATTGAAAAAAAATGCACAAAAGACCTAAACTTAAGACTTGAAACTGTAAAAGTTCTAGAAGAAAACAGCAGAAAAGCTTCATGTCATTGGTCTGGGTAATGCTCTCTTGGATATAACACAAAAAGCACAAGCAACAAAAGCTAAAATAGCCAGCTGAGACTACATTAACTCAAAAGCTTCTACACAGGAAACAATAGGGTGAAAAGGCAATCTTGAGAAGGGGAGAAAATATTTGCAAGCCGTGTATCTAATAAAGACTTAATATTCAAAATATAGATTGGACTCCTAGAAATCTATAGGGAAACAAAACAAATGGACAAACAAACAAAACAACAAATCCTGATTAATAACTGGGCACAGGACTTGAATAAACATTTATCCAAAGAAGACATACAAATCACCAACATGAAAAGATACTCATGATTAATCATGTGGAAAATGCAAATTAAATGAAACCAAAATTAGATATCACTTTACCTGTTTTTACCTGTTACAATGGCCACTACAGAAAGAAAAAGATAGTAAGTATTCCCAGGATGTAGAGAAGTTGCTCACTCTTGTACATGGGAATGTGCAATGTTATAGCCTCTATGAAAAACAGTAGGAAGTATCCTTAAAAAAAATAAAAAAGAATGGTTATATGATCTAGCAATTCCATCTCTGGATATTTATAAAAAAGAATTGAAAAAAGATATTTGTATTCCCATATTTTTTTACCATAGTATTTGCAGTAGACAAGATGTGGAACAAACAATGTCCACAAATGGATGAATGGATGAAGAAAATGTGGTATGTGCACAAATTGCAATATTGTTCAGCATTTAAAAAGAAGGAAATGCTGTAATGTGAGGCATCATGGAAGAACCTTCAGGATATTATGCTAAGTGATAAGCTAGTTAGAAAAGGACACGTTCCACTTATATAAGGCAAAAATAGTCAAACTCCTAAAAGGAGAAAATAGAATTACACTACTAGGAGCTGGGTGGTAAGAAGGGGGGAGTTGTTCTTCTATGGGTATGAAATTTCAGTTATGCAACATAATTAAATTCTAGAGATCTGCTGTACAACATTGTGCCTATACTAAATAATATTGTATTACATATTTTAAAAATTTTAAGAGTAGATCTATATTAAATGTTCTTACTGAAATAAAAATGTAAAAACACAATTTTAGAAAAACTTTAACACATGTAAAAGCTCATAAGTAATGCTTCATTATAATTTTATATAACTTTGGAAAAATTACCTTCAGAAGAGTGAAACATGATGAGTACTGAAGTATTCCATTAGATTAGAAAACTATAAGGAAAAATAAAAAGACCTTAAGCAATCAGTACAATTACAGTGGCGCGGTCAGCTGATTGAAAGTAACTGGGGAATGATTGGAGGCCAGGGATATGGAGATGACAATAGTGGGTTATTCTTTTCAAAAATTTTGGATGAGAAGTGAAATATATAGAACGGTAATATTTAAGGTAAAATTAACATCACATAAATGATTTTTAAGAATAAGAAATTATGTTTAAAAATATTAATATTCCAATTATGTTAAACATAAGACTAATTTAGATACATCACTAATTTTATCGCATTTAATAATTTGTGAATAGTATCATTTTTTTTTATTTCCAGTGCCCCATTTCAATTCAAATCATATTTAAATGTCAAATTTTCTTTTGGAATTACAAAATGTCCTTCTTACAGAGAGGAAAAATGTACATAAGTATAGACAGTTTACATGGTTGTGCCAATGAAGTCCTTAGTATCCATACAAGTTTGTGTTCTCCTGAAGGTGATTTCTTCTAGAAATTTGACACTTTTAAATTGTCTAACAGAGCAACTAGTATTTCTGTTTTGTATTCACCAAATCTATTGTTACTTAATCATATGCCACTCTTCTAGACAGCTCCAAACCTTTAAAGTCTATTCTTTCTTTTCCCAATAATCCAACCTGGTTAGATATGAAAATCTCTAGAAAGCATGAAGAAGTTAACTGCAGTCAATAATTGTACAGAGGCACAGAAAGTACAAACATATAGAAGAGTTGACATTTGGGCATATCTACATTATGGAAAGTTTGTACAATATATTAGTAACACACTGACTTTGCAGCACCTTGCTTCTTTCTCTGTCTGTGCCTCCAAGTATCTGTATATCTTAAGCCAAATCATTAATTAAACTAATGTTCAATTTCTCTTTTATAAATAAAAAAGGGGTTCCAAAATTTCTGCCTTCAACATACTAAGGGAATTTTTTTTCCTTGTCATAGAGTTTGAGTAGATGGAATTCATAATAACAAATATTTTTAAATGTAAAATATTAAGCTATTATCAATAATTGAATAAAGGTAATACCATCATTTGTTTTATACTGCGACTCCTTTAATGCTAGAATATTAATGATTGCCTTTTTTTTTTTTACTAAAACAGCTTCATAGAATAAGAGGTCAAGCTAAATTTTGTAGCCTCTATAATGTGAAAAATGGTTTATATTTCTAAGAGTTGAACAAAAAAGAAAACAGGTCTATGTTTTATCATAAAGCAGACACTTGAATAAGCACCAAATTATATAAAAGAACATTACTAACAACCCTAAAAGTTTCTCACACTTTCTCCTACTCACCAATATTCCTAATAAAAATATTCTCTTTATTAATTTTTATAGCAATTTTTTTCCTTATGATTTTACCATCTGAGTTTGTATCTCTAATATTGTTTTTTATTTTAAAAATACAATAACATAGTATGTGTCTTTTTATATTTTTTATTACTTTTTTCACCATTTTTATTGTTGTATATTATTCCATCTTAGGAAGACATGTTCATTTTTCTTAATTATACTTTAAGTTCTAGAGTACGTGTGCACAACGTGCAGGTTTGTTAGACATGTTCATTTTTCAAGCATTTTTCTGGTTAGGAAAATTTGAATTGTTTCCAGTTTGTGATTATTAGCATAATGCTTCTATGGACAGTATTAAAATATTTTATTTCTTTGAATTTGTATAAATTGTTGGGGCATATGCCTAGGATAAATACTGCTAAGTCATAGGAGTGCCACATATTTCTAAGGTTGATAGAAAATTCTAGTTTTACAAAGTGAGGAATCACCGTATATTCAGTACAGCAATTTGCCATAATTCTTATTTGTGCCAATACTTAGTAGCATTTTGTTCTTATTCTTCCTCCCTCTCTCTCTTGTTCCCTCTCTCCCTCATTCTCCTCCTTCCTTCCTATTTTCTTTCTTTCCTTCCTTCCTTTCCATGACTGCCTTCTTTCCTTTGTTTCTACATTCTTCGTTTCCTTTCTGCCTTTCTTATTTCCTCCTCTTTTTTCTTTCAACATTAAAGAGTGATGGTGGGGGTAGGTATCATATTGAAGCTTTTAATTTATATTTTTCTAATAACTAATGATAATTTATATATTTAATCTTTTTAACATGCCTGTTTAAGGCTTTCAGTTGTTTTCTATTTTGGTGTTTCTTTTATTATTAAATTGTAGCACTTTAAAAAATATTCGATGTGAGATTTTCTGTTATATTTGGTGTAAACATTATCCTATTATGTGACTTTTTCCTTCTCATTCCTTATTATTTTAATGCTATCATTCATCAGCTGTGATTCTTTCTTTTGTTTCAATTTTTCAAAATCGTATTCAATTTTGTTATCTATTCCTGTATGGGAAATATTTTTTGTCCCTTCTTTAAGCAATGTTTCCTACCCAGAGGTCAAGGATATTTTCCTATTTTATTTATATAATTTTATTATTAGATGTAAAAATTATCTTGACTGATTTTTATATATGGTATGAGGTAGGGAATAAGTTTTTCATCTCCTCCAATTGGAAACTAGCTTATTCAAAATAATTACAAAGATTGTCATCATTTCACTATTCTGTTGATCCTACTGGATTATTATCGTATATCCAAGTCTGTAAAACTTACTATTATTTTTAAATTGTTACACAAATTTATATTTTATGGTAGTATCATTATTCTATCACTTTCCTTTAGATAAACATTTAGATTAAATTACATTTATTTTGAACTATAAACCCCATTAAAAACATTGTAAAATATAGTAAACTGTCAGCTGACTTAGTTCTATGCAATAAATTTATAGAAGAGGATTCTGAGATCAAAACATACAACCAGTCTGAATTTTAATAAGTGTACCAAATTCTTTCTGAAGTATTTTTTTACTTATTTACATTTCTGTCAATACAGTAATGATGTGTATTAGAGTCCCTACATTTTTCCCTCCTTATGTTTATTTGGTGGGTTGTTTGTTTTTGCCTATTTGAAAATTTGATATTTCATTTCCTAAATTTGCATTTCAGCAACTTCTAATATGGTTAAAAAAATGTTCAGATCATTGCTTACCTATACTGCCTTTTCTATGAATTTCATTCTAGTATTCTTCTAATCAAAACAAATTTCTTGTCTTTAATTTAGAAATTCTAAGTGTATTAGTGATATTAAACTTTGAAATGATATATAAATTGCATGTATTATTGTTAATTGCTTGCAAAGTATCCCCAGTTCTTCAGCCTTTTCTTTATACACACTCGTTGCAATCTAGTTTTCAGTTCCTCCAATAATGGGTAAAGTATATTTCTGTACACTTTGTATCTGGGTTCACATTGTAACTTATTTTGGCCAATAGAATCCCCTGGAAAAGATGGTGTTCTAGTTTTCAAAGTAAGCCTTAAGAAGCCTTACATATTGTAGCTTATTCTTCTAGAAACCTGCTACTACTATGTGAGCAGGCCCAGACTGTCTTACTGGATGAGGAGAGACAAGTGGTCCTTTTACTCCAGCTTCTTCAGCCAAATAGTCCACCTTCTGCCTTGAAATTGAAGCTACTAAGGAGTAGCCAGTCCCCAGGCCATCCAATATTTGATAATGTATACATAAGCAAGTTTAGTCAAGATCAATTAAGTCTGACTCAGACCAACAGAGCTAACATATAGCAACAGAATCATGAATAATAAATAATTCTTTTTTTAAAAAAAAGACACCATGATTTGAGGTGTTTATTATGCAGATATAGATGATTAATCAAATTTTTAATCTTGATTTTTATCACATTTTGTGGGTTATAGATTTAAATTTTCATTTAGACTATCTGCTCAATAGGTTATAAAATCATTTTCTGATAATTTAGTCTAAATTTTAAAATGGTGTCTTTAATCTGTCTGTTTATTTTATATATACCATTATTTTTCAAATAGAAATTCAATTCAAGATTACTAGTTAGCAAATCCTTTCTAATTGAACTGAAATAGTACATGTCATAATATATTATGTATGATTTGATTAACATCATTCTACTTTCATTGTAGTTTTTTTGAGGTAGTACTGAGATCATATATCATTATTTCATTTCAAAAAATTCAAGCACATATGATTTTTGAATTTGGAATCATTACTCCAATAATTTAAAAAATGGCATTTTGTTAAAAGTTTAGTTCTGCTTAAAAGTTATTAGAATAAGAAGTTGAAATGATAAGAAAATAGTAGCCCTGGCCGGGCATGGTGGCTTATGCCTGTAATCCTAGCACTTTGGGAGGCAGAGGCTGGTGGATCACGAGGTCAGGAGATTGAGACCATCCTGGCCAATATGGTGAAATCCCATCTCTACTAAAAATACAAAAATTAGCTGGGCATGGTGGCATGTGCCTGCAATCCCAACTACTCGGGAGGCTGAGGCAGGAGAATCACTTGAACCAGGGAGTCGGAGGTTGCAATAAGCCGAGATCACGCCACTGCACTCCAGCCTGGTGAGAGAGGAAGACTATGTCTTTAAAAAAAAAAAAAAAAAAAAAAAAAAAAAAAAAGCTCTGATTTTGCTATTCACTTATCATATACCAATACATTCATTTAGTAATAATGTTGTTTTATGACATTCAGCCAAATAGATCAGAAGTCAGACTTAATTTACACCAGGAAACATGGAAAATTGTGACATCTACAACCTTTTATATCAAACCTGCCCAACTAAGTGAATATGGAATAAGTTATTGATGAAGTTAAAAACAACAAAACTCTATTGAAAACAAAAACAAGTCACCTGTTTAGATGGTGATATATCACCAGCTGCATCTGAATGCAGAGAAGACATCATTGAGTTTTAAATTAATTCCACCTTCCAAGGTACAGGATGATGTAGCCGAATTAATGATGGTGAGACTTGATTCAGGGTGAAGTTCTTCACAGACAGGCTGGAGCACAGATTTCTTGTCAGGAAATCACAGGTCTTCTGTGAGAGCAGCCAAGTCCAATCCCATTAGAAAAAAAAAAATATATATATATATGACTTAAAATATCAGGAAGACCATATACAAATTCCTAAAACCAAAAGATGAGTCTTATAACTAAATTCCTCATTTATCTGTTCATTCAAAAAGTATTTAAGTTGTTTATATACCAGGAATAATTAGCACTGTCTTACCTGCTACATTTGGTAAGAATATATAGACAATAATGCATTTATATATAATATCTAGATACATGTATACAAAGATAGATATACATAGAAAAATACTTAAATGGTAAGAGTTGAATGAACCAGACATGTGTATATCCATAGGAAGCATATTCCAAAAAGAGAAAACTAATTAGTTCAAAGGCCAATATGTAGAACATGCTTAACATGTTAAATAAACGTAAGAAGACAAATGTAGCTGAAGAAGAGAGAGTGTTTTGACAGATAATGAATTGAAAGAAGCAGATGAAATCAAATTCTGTAAGTTTCTTTAAGTGATCCTTATATTTATTCTATTAGGATGGGAATCCATTTGAATAGCTATAACATAGAAGTATATGATTGAATTTAAGTATTAAGAGATTTGTCATGGCTTCCGCATAAAAACAACAACAAAAGACAACATGGACAAGGATAAAAGCGGGAAGAACAGTCCAGAGACTGTTAGTAGGTGATTTTTTTGTGTATAGGGTGGTAGAAATGTAAGTCACAAAAAGTGGTAAGACTCTCAATATATTTTGAGGATAAATTTGGCAGGATTTATTATTTTATTTATGGACATGGAAGAAAGAAACTAAAGAATGATTCTAAGACTTTTGAACTAAGTAAAGAGAAGATTTTATGGAGATTAGAGAGATGAGGAGAGGAGTAGGTTTTTGTGGAGAGAAACAAAAGCTTCATTTGAGACAAATGCAGTTTAAAAGATGGACAAATAATTAGTAGACAGTTGTATAGATGGCTCTGGATTTCAGTGTTAAAGTCTGGCTAGAGGTGCACATTTGGGAGTTGTTAGCACATTTGTTACCAAAACACCAGGAGTTCAGGCTAGGTCCCGCTGCTCATTGCAGAGAAAGCCAATCACTGAGTGCTTTGTATTGCCACGGAAGAATTCTTTAATAAGGTGCTGCAACTGAAGAGATGGGAGCTCTGTCTCAAATCTGTCTCCCTGACCGACTAAAACTAGAGGTTTATATAACAGGGAAGAAATGTAACAGTGTGTGATATGGATTGATTGTGTCCCCACCCAAATCTCCACTTGACTTGTATCTCTCAGAATTCCCATGTGTTTTGGGAGGGACCCAGGGGGAGGTAATTGAATCATTAAGGCTGGTCTTCCCCCTGCTATTCTCATGATAGTTAGTAAGTCTCACGAGACCTGATAGGTTTATCGGGGGTTTCTGCTTTTGCTTCTCCCTCATTTTCTCTTGCTGTCACCATGTAAGAAGTGCCTTTGGCTTCCTGCTTTGCTTCTGAAGCCTCCCCAGCCACGTGGAACTGTAAGTCCAATTAAGCCTGTTTTTCTTCCCAGTCTTACGTATGTCTTTATCAGCAGTGTGGAAACGGACTAATACTGTACATTCGTAGCAGTAGAATGGGGCATTGCTGAAGTTGTAAACCGAAGAAAAGTGAAATAACATATTACTGCAAATTTTCTTCAAAGTGTCCAAATGTATTTTCTGTTTCCACATGAAGTTTGTTAAAAACAAAATTATTTTAAGAACTGTAATCAATGTGATTTATTATTGCAATTTCTATAGTCAGAGCCTAATAGAAAAAATAATAAGCACCTAATATATATGTATGTATGTCATCATTGTAGTTGGTGCTTATTCTTTTTTGCTAGTGTTGCCACTACACTGCTTCTTCAAAAATGATCTAATCGATTCCATTCCTCACATCTTTACAAAGTCTCTCTTCTTAAAATGTTTTTGAACCGAAGCATTCATAATATGTTATGTAGCTTCATGAAAAGACTGAGCAATAGGAATTTGTTATGAATAATTTATAGGTAATGATTTCCAAAACAAAGTTATAAAACATAAACTAAAAATAAAATGGTTTCATTTGGCCTGTGGTAAAACAAACAAACAAAAAGTTTGAACAAAAAACTTATGAGCTACTTAAAGTTACGTAAAACAGTAAAAATAGACACTTTTTATATGCTGTTTATATCTGCTTACCATAACAACATAAATACAGATTTTCTTAACATTTTCCTATAATCTAATATTATTGAAATATTTCAGTTTCAGTTTAGGACTAAACATACTGAAAATAATGGAAAGACAGATAAATTGATTGGGGGCAATTTCTTCTGCCCTGTAGTGTTTAACTTTCTAGGGAACTCAAAGAAACCTGAAGTTCCATACTGTTAGCAAAGTGAAATCACTACGAATGACTGCAAAAACAATCTGAGGAATAAATGAAGCTTCTTACTCTAATAAACATCCTTGAGGATGCTAGTCCTGAAAAATAAAGTTTCTTGCTTGAAGAAAATGCTCTGTGAGAAATGAAACTTTCAGTTTCCAGTTATTTTATACTTGGGAAGAGGCCAAAGCTACAATAGATACATTTTGTTACTTCTTGTTTTATGTTTGTTCCTTCATGTTGGAGAGATGGGGAGGAAGCAGGGATTATATATGCAATTATTTTACTGTATAAGAATCCAGGGCCAGGCATGGTGGCTCATGCCTATAATCCCAATACTTTGGGAAGCATAGGCAAGAAGATCTGTTGACCCCAGGTGTTCCAGACTAGCCTGAATAATATAGTGAGACCCTGTATCTACAGAAAAACAAAAAAAGTAGCCTGGTATGGTGGCACACGCCTATAATCCCAACTACTTAGGAGGCTTAGGTAGGAGCATTATTTGAGCCTGGGAGGTTGAGACTACAGTGAGCTATAATTGTGCTACTGCCCTCCAGCCTGAGTGACAGCAAGACCCTGTCTCAAAAAAAAAAAAAGTTTTTGAATTCACAAATGATAATGATTATAATAAACTACAACAAAGAAGTGATTTTTGTTTTCTCGGGCATAATACATTCCCTTGGCCATTTAATTGAAGATGTAATCTTTTATAAGATTTTATGGTGATTCATCGTAAACAATAAAACAATAGAGCAAATATTTATTGAGACTCTAGCATATGTCAGACATTAATTTATAAGTGCTTTATTATGGATTATTTTATGTCTTCCTCACCATAACGCTATGAGGTGGGCACTCTAGTATCAATTGCTACATTTTAATAAAGTGAACACTGAGATTTGGAGACTTAGAAAAATTAGGTAAGCTGTTAATATCATATAGGTAATAATTTTTGATATTGCAAGTAAATTTTAATAACATAACGATCAAAGTCTGAAACAATTATCTCAGTCACTACATTCTACCTGAGTAGGCCTACCAGACCATTTTAAAAACCTTTCCTGTAAGATTTCTTACTGCATGAGAAGTTTCACCTTTCCTTGATATAGTTAATATAATCTATATATTAGTTCAGACAGAGAAAACCATTTATTGCACAACCCTACTGAAACCTTGCTTAAATTTGTTTTAGTATCACTTTCTTTGAAGTTCGATAGTTTAAACCTAAGTCCTATGCTATAAGAATTGATAAATAAGTTCATGTTTTTGCAGTCTTTCAACAAATATTCAATAGTGGTTGACTTAGAGCTGATTGCTGTGAGTTGAATACTGCAAATGCTACTACCCTTGTGCTCTTTTACCCTTGCTTTCAGATTCACAGTACTGAATTTACCGACTTAACGAACAGCACACAGTGGCTAAATCCACTGCACACTTTTAATCTTACAGACCTCTCTATAGCCCTTGAGACCGTTGAATACTCACACCTTGGAATAATTTTTGTCCTTAACATCATTGACATTATACTCCTTTTATTTTCATTTTGCTGATGTGACACTTCAAAATATCCCTTTGGAATTGCTCTTTTTCTGACTATGTAATACATTTTCGAGACTTCTAGGCACTCTTCCATTCTTGCTAGACCCACACTTGATGAGAAAAGTAATGTACTGCCTGTGAATTAAATTACTCATATAATATGATGAGCTAAATCTACGTCTCCTTCCAAGAACTCTCTGTTGAGCTCCAGGCCAAGTTCCTGGTAGACATCTTCACTGGGATGTCAAGTAAGACAATCAAATTCAGTAAGCTAAAAAGTAATCTCATTATTGCCCTGCATCCCCCTTGAAAAATTTGCCTCCTTTTAGAACATGACTCCAACATTTGTCCAAACCAATCCCCAGTGCTGTGTGCCATTCCCTGTAGCCAATTATATCACCTCGCCTTGTTAAGTCTACCACTTCAAAAATATCCCTAATCTCTATACTGAGGTCTATTTCCCTACAAATGATTATAAGTCCTTTTAATATTTCTTCTCTATTTCTTTCTTAGTATGGCCACTTGTAAACATTTCTACAATACTATTCTAGTTGAGGTTCTTCCAATGATTCCCATTGTCACTCTCAGTTAGGCCATGTCTAAGCGTCTGTCAATGGAACACTCATTCTTGTCTCTCTTCCCAACACTGTCAATCCCTGTCCCTGACTTTTATCTTGCTAACTTTTTAATCACCTCTAGTCCTCAACATAGAATACTTTCTTAAATAAAGAAATTATCCTTTGATATGTGAGAACTAAATTAGGTGACGCTCCTTGTTTTGTTCTCTAAGGGAAATTTGTATTCCACACATTAGTACCTAGTAGATAAATTACAATATTTTTTAAAGTTGTTACTTCTTGAAACTGCCACCTCTTTCAAGACAAATAGAATAGTTTGTTGTTACAGCTTCCAAGCCTAGCATAACAAATTTGACAAAACAGGTGTCTACAAAATTCATAAATAAATGACAAGAATAAATGTCTCCTTATTCAAACAATTTACATATTATGACCAAAGTCATAGATTTTGATTAAAGATAGTGTTATACACAGAAGGAAAGCAATGATAGGATTCGATGTTTTCTCTACAGAATTTAAACTGTAAACTATGTAAATAATTTAACTCCCTGTCAGAGGTCTTTCTTCAAAAAACTAGATTATAAATTTATGTTTCTTGTTGCTTATGCCTTTATCTGGATTTTTGAAGATCTTTTTATTATTTCATGTCACTCTCACCATTATTCCATGAAGTAGGTACTGTACTGTGAGTTGTTACATTTTACTAATGTGGACACTGAGATTTAGAAAAGCATGTCTATTTCCATTACCAAACATCTGAGCAGCTAGCTTACTCTCAACTTAATCCTTACATTTTCTTTGTTAGGAACAAATATTCAATTTTATTTTAATTGCTTCCCACATATACACATGGTAGTGTTTTTGTAGTTATTTTTATAACTTTCTGGTAACTTGATAGTAGAGACTTTATCATCTATTATAAAACATCAGATACTAGACATTTGACAACAAGAAATGCCGACTAAAGGCAGTTTTGTATAATATGTTTAAGAGAAATCTTATAGATTATTTTCCTGAGTAAAATCTTATCCCCCTTTTTCATGTAAAACAAACACAAATATATGTGAATCCCTCACAGTAAATAAAAAGTTGTTTTATACTCCAGATTCAAATATTTTCCAGGTCACTAAAAATAGAAACAATGTTATAAAGAGAGCAACGTTCCACAAATGCATATGGCTACTTTTAGTGTTGGAATTTAGCAGAACATGTCATAAAATAAATGGTAAAATAAATAGCACTACAAAAGAAATATTTTATTTTCTGGTCTGTGGGAACAGAGTCAACACAAATGCTTTCTTAAGACAGTATTGCGGATACCTCTAATCTAAAAGCCAGCAGGTGGCAAATATTCACACCAACTAATGTTAGTACCGTATGTGCAACTGGAGATATTATGGTTCACTCATGACCAAACATGTAGAAAACGGAGAATCTTAATTTCTTGAACATAAAATTCCCACTCTCACGTGGAGAACTGCAAGAAGCTACTCCTGTGCTAAATGAAGGAATTTTTTTTTCTCTTGAACACAATGTATACCTTATAAATTCAATTTTTACTCAGAAGAAAAAAAAAAGTTTTTAACAGGGATCAACTAAAAAAAGTGAACGTAATGAAATAAAAGGGTGATTTTTAAAGTAGAAACACATAGATTACTATGTTTGCATTTTCTCAAGCTAGTTGTATAACCAACTACACTGACCCTACAGTTTCTCCAATACAAAATGAGAATATATTACTTACCTCTAAAGAAATGTGAGAATTCAACTAGACAATATCTACATTAGAAACCTTCTTATCCTGTCCTCTCATTTATTATTCATTCCATTATTTAATGACTTACTTATGTAAGTGTGACTGGCAGAAGCACATATTATTCCGTGGATTGTAATCCAACACTATTTTCCTTTATTTTGTTACCAGTTAGACCACTGGACACTCACAAAAGCAAGCACCTGTGTCCGTCTGGCATGCCTTCATTTTTTTTGTTGTTGTTTCATTTAACACTCCCTTACTTTATGGTATTACAGGATGCTCAAGGCTCATCTTGTATTTTCCTGCCCCAGCCCTTAAGTCATCCATTTATCCAGGAAGCCCCAATTCTCCTTTTGAAGAATTGGATGTGGAAACCACATGCAGGTGCTGGCGTGCTCACTGCTACTAGAATGCTGCTTTCTCTAGATCCCCCCAACATATACAGCTGAAAAATATATGTACATTTAGTAACCCATGTATGCATACAAAT
The DNA here is from genome assembly GCF_024542745.1 of Macaca thibetana thibetana. NCBI lineage: Eukaryota > Metazoa > Chordata > Mammalia > Primates > Cercopithecidae > Macaca > Macaca thibetana. The sequence goes on from NC_065585.1 coordinate 62,017,545, forward strand.
CAATATTTATTTCTGTAGCCATCCATTAGAATGTAAACTAAAATCAATATGAATCTGTACATATATGACTGACTCTAATTCATTACCACAGGGTTAATTGAAGTTGTCTGTCTTTACTTCCTGTTTCTTCCCTGACAGTGAAAAACATCTCTTTTGTCATTAAAATTTATTAGTTTATTTGTTCTTGAATACTGAAGGTTGGAACAAGGGAATAATATTTTTAAATATAAAAAAATGGTAGCTTTTAAAAATATCAATATCAGATTATTTTATTCACACACAGATACACACACAATTGGTTTTTATCCTTTGGTTTTATAGTCTGCAAACTAGCTAAACTCACATATTTTGTGGATTCCATAGAATTTTCTTCAATGATTAGCAGATCATTGACAAAAAAGTGCAAACAAAGACACTTTATTTTTTTTCTTATGAATCTAGATAACTTTTTTCTTTTCTTTTTTTTTTTTTTTTCTTCTTTTTTTTCCCTTGTACTGGCTAGGTCTCCAGTAAAACATTGAAAAGAAGTGGTGAGAGAGCTAACATCCTTTCCTTGTTCCTGAGTTTAGAAAGAGGTATGAAATCTTACCATTGGATCTGCAGATAGTTGCAAGGTTTTGTAAATGTTCCTTTTAAGATTGAAGAATATTATTTCTATTTGTTGGAAATTTTCATAGGAATTTGGTGTTAGTGTAAAATACTTTTTCCATATTCATGTAGACAATTAATATGATTTTTCTTCTCATTTTGTTAATGTGATAAATTGCACTAATTAATTTTTAAATGTCAAAACAACTGCATTCCTGGGATAAATCTCTTTTAATCATGGTGTATTTACTGTATATGCAGTTGGCTTTGATTTTGAAATTTTGTAGTAATACTTTTACTTATATGTTTATGTAATTTTATTTTCTTATAATTTCTGAACTGTTTTTTAATAAGGGTATTGCTTACCTTGTGATTTAAAGGAAAAGTATTCCCTTCCATTTAATTTTTCTGGAAAAGTTTGTGTAGAATTGAATTGAATGGCATTATTACTTCTTTAAAATTGTCATAAAGTTTATCAGTAAAGACAACTGGACATGGAGTTTTATTTGTAGGAATATCTTTAAATCTACTTTCCTTAATAGAGATAAGATTATAAAATTTATATTTTAAAAACATAGCTTTACTAATAATTGACATTTAATAAAGTGTAAATGTTATAATTGAACAATTTGTTAAGTTACACATACGTATACAGCTATGAAACAGTCAACACAATAGTAAAAATTGTATCACGCTGAAAAGTTTCTTCATGCTGACAGTGTTCTCTAAGTTTGCACCTTCTTTAGTGAGTAACCTAAATCTTCTCTGAAATGTTTCATAGCTTGATGTTCCTACCTGGATTAGATTTTCCAGATCTTTTATTATCATTGACTATTAGACATACAAATACTGGGAGACACCTTAAGAGAGTTCTCTAGGTTACATGTATTTTCTTCCCTATCCCCATCTTGTAGCAGAAACCTTATTTTGTCTTGATAAACCACTTTACCTCAATCAACACAACTCTTCAGTGTGTTGGTCTTGAGTTCAATTGACCCAATATTGTCAAATGTCAGTCTCAAGTCCCAGTACAATGTAACTCTTTTCATGTTCTCAGGAATCAAAAAGTTGAGACACTGATAATTAGAACAGTCAGAGGCATCTCCCCTATTTCACCTATTGATTCCTCAGACTCCTGAAGAAACAATCTTCCATTCACTAATGCATAATATATATCTCATGGTAGCAGAAAGCAACTCAAGCTCACAAGTTGTTGTTTCCTGACACTAACTGAATCTTCAGTAAGTCATTACATCTTTCTACGTGACTAGCTGTTTCTCAGTGCTAGAGTATGTTTTTTTTGTTTGTTTGTTTGTTTTGCTATAAGATTAGTTATTACTGGCTTAGAAGCAAAGCTGTATAAAGTAGCATAACTTAGAATGACATTTATAATAATTCTGTTATTAGCATTACAAATGAAGCACAGTATGCAGGGAAGGCAAACCCATATCTAGAACAAGTATCTAGAACAAATACCTATTTTAAGGAGAACAGATTATTCTTTGATATATAATTATTCTTATGGGGTGACACTGGACTCTAGATTGGTAATGAGGGTTTGTTGAGATGAGGCTTAAGATGATATTATCTTGCAAGGTGTGTCAATGAAGTTGCAGCCAGAAAGGCAAAACACTATAAGTAATATAGAATAAGGATTTTTAAATAGTAATACTCTCTTGCACTACTGTGGAGGAAGCTGGGTAAGCAAAGATCCAAAAGGGAAGATAAAGGATGAAAGGCGGTTTACTTGCCAGCCTCCTATAGCCAGGTGTGTCAGAGAGGGCTGCTAAAGGGACCTGATGAGCATGACTGTGGAGTTACTATGGGTCAGCTGGGACAGTAATAGTTCTGAATGGTAGAAGATATTAAATAAAATAAAAATATAGTCAAATGTGCTGGGTGCGGTGGCTCACGCCTGTAATCCCAGCACTTTGGGAAGCCGAGGTGGGCAGATCACAAGGTCAGAAGTTCAAGATCAGCCTGACCAACATGGTGAAACCCCGTCTGTCCTAAAAATACAAAAATTAGCCAGGCGTGGTGTCATGTGCCTGTAATCCCAGCTACTCGGGAGGCTGAGGCAGGAGAATTGCTTGAATCCAGGAGTTGGATATTGCAGTGAGCTGAGATCGTGCCATTGCATTCCAGTCTGGGTGACAGAGCGAGACTGTGTCTCAAATATATATATACACACACATATATATATTTATTTATATTTATACTTATATTTATATTTATATTTATATTCACAGTCAAGTGGCTGGCTGATCCTACTTGATCCTACATTTTCCCCTTACTCTAATTGTGATATGTTTGTAAGATTTGTATTGGTTTATTCTGCTGGCAGATTGGGCAGGTAGTGGTGATACAATGGGATCAACTGTGGCAAGGGCAGTCCACATTATGTATTGCTACCAATATATAATGGGTTCCTGGTATCACTACACCACTATAGATGGACTCAGACCAAACCCCATTTACCACCTGAACCCTAGGTATCTTTATTCTGTGACTAGGGGATTAACATTCTTTAAAGTCAGCATTCAATGATCAGTAGACATATTGACAATTTTTGTTGACACAAGACTGTAACTTGACTAAATACAAAACCGGAAAGAAGATTATGGTGATATTGTAGGGTGTTTCCATAGGGATATCAAACTTTTGGATATATTAACTCAATGACTTCTGGATATATTAACTTATTTAAGTAATGGAAAGTTGATGGGGCTTCACAACTAACTTGCTGACTAAAGATAGTTCTCCATCAGCCAGAACCAAAGATGTTTTTTTCCCCTTTTTTGAGTAGGGGGGTTGTTTGTGTTTTATGGACATTTGAGGATTGCCCACAAAATTTGAGATACCATAAACAATTAGTCACCTTCAAAGCTCCCTGTATAAAAAACTTTTTTCACAATATTGCATTAGCCCTGCTACCTATGACAATGCCCATTACTTCTGGTAGTTAGGGCTAAAACTTTGCTTCTGCTAGCCAGGACCTCATCCTTCTTACAAAAATCAGGGAGTCCCTTTCATTGGCAACATTTTCTACATGTACATCAGGGCTTCAAAGAAAAGTGATTAGAGTACTTTTTAAATTAAATAAGGTGTTTTATTTTACAATAGTTTTAAATTTACAGAAAGTTTAGGATGAGCTCACATAAAGTCCTCATTTGCCTCAACACTCATTTTCCCCTACTATGATTATTATTGTATATTAGCATACATTTTCAAAATATTATTATTAACTAAAGTCTATGCTTCATCAGTTTTCCTTAGTTTTTACGTAATATATTTTCATTTCTGTGCCAGCATACATCAAATATACCATATTACATGTAAATATCATGTATCCTTAAGCTCCTTTTGGCCGTGAGAGTTACTAAAGTACTTTTCAAGGATATTGACACTACTCAAAATATATGTCAATGTCATTATTAAGGGGGATTATTTTGGCCCCCTTAGTGGACATAATTAATGAGTGGATTAATGAATTGTGTTTATATCTTTGTAAGTTCAATATAGGCAAATGCTGAGATTATGATTTAGTTAACCAGAGAAACAAATGATTTGAATCATCCCCTATTAATCAAGATAGGATGATACATTGCAATTCATTTAGGAGTACCCATATTGATAAACTCGACCCAATTTTAAGTTATATTCCTCTTTGTTTTATGCAGCCCCCAACAAAATCAATCCCTACACATATTCCTCAGACTTGTGCCAATATAAGTGGGAAATTAGCAGCTTTTTTGATATTCAAAAATTTGCCTCTGATATTGACTTTATATGGTCCATGGGGTGACACTGGGCTCTAGATTGATAATGAGGGTTTGTTGAGATGAGGCTTAAGATGATATTATCTTGCAAGGTATGTCAATGAAGTTGCAGTTAGAAAGACAAAGCACTATAAGTAATATAGAATAAGGATTTTTAAATAGGAGTCCTCTCTTGCACTACTGTGGAGGAAGCTGGGGAACCAAGGATCCAATTGGGAAGATAAAGAATGAAAGGTGGTTCACTTGCCAGCCTCCTATAGCCAGGTGTGTCAGAGAGGGCTGCTAAAGGGACCAGATGAGCATGACTGTGGAGTTACTATGGGTCAGCTGGGACAGTAATAAAAGGAGATTTGGACATGGAGTGCTGGGTAATGAGGACAAATGGCAATCTATTGGTATTCCTGCATTTGTCTGTCTCCAAGTAGATAAGAGAGACAACCTGGAAACTGCTAGTATTTCTACATCTGTCTCTTATCACCTCTATCCATAATGGCCTCCTGAGAGTAATGGTTACTGTTACTCTTTTCTGCTTTCCAAATTGCTTGCAAATTTTTCTTTTGACCAACTGTAACATGGAACCATGCCATAAAGGATGTCTTAATCTGTTTTGTGCGGCTGTAGCAGAATACCACAGACTGGGTAATTTTTAAGAAGAATACTTTATTTCTCCTAGTTCTGAATGCTAAAACATCTATGATCAAAGCACTATTACAGGCTTGGTATCTGGTAAGGGCCTGCTCTGTATGTCTAAGATAGCAAGCTGAATGCTGTTTCTTCCTGAGAGGAGGAACACTTTTCCTCGCATGGTAGAATAGCAGAGGAGAGTGAACCCTTCTTTGACAAGCTCTTTTCATAGTGACACTAATCCATTCATGAAAATGAGAGCCTTTATAACATAAACATCTTTTGAAAGGCTCCACTCCCAACCTTGTTGCTTTGGGAATTAAGTCACAACATAAATTTTGAAGAGGACAACAACATGGAAACCATTGCTGGGAATGCTGGGATCCTCGGTTCCACTTACCTTAAGCAAGTTGACATCACAAACTTCATTTCACTATATCACTTGAATTTTCTCTGTAACTGAATTTCAGATATGTAAGCCCTGCAGCAACAAAGATGAGAGAATATTTTATGATACTATTAGGTTGTCCATGTTTTCTTGTGCTCTCAATTGAGCTGAGAATTTATACTTTTAGCCTAACATTTTCACCTTAAACTCTCAATTGTAATTATAAACAATTGACCTACTCCTCACTTCGTATACATGTTCCCTGAGTCCCCATAATTGTTTATTCCACCAGCCACTTGATGCCTCAAAAGTTGTTTTCAATACACTTCATGCAGGATACCACAGGATTTGATGCAACAGTTTTGAGTGTCCTGCAATTCCAGAGTCTAGTCCCTTTTTCTAAGGTTAATGGATTCTCACACTCTTCAAACAAACCAGGAGAAACAATTTATAAATTCTTATTTTCTTGGAGTCTGTAACAGGGAACTACCACAGATTCCATTTATTATGTTAATGAGCATTCTCAATTGACAGGCAATAGAATTATTTGTACCATATTTAAACATGAAGAAGTTTATTGAGGCATCGGTGGCCCAAAGCAGCATTAAGAAGATTAAAGTCTAAGCTTCTAGGAATGATTCCCAAAATTTCAAGATAGAGTTGTGTCGAGAAGAGAGCTTCTGCCTCTCACCACTGTCAGAATGTTGTTGAATCAAATTGCTACTGTCTAGACCTTCACACACCACCACTACATGATCTGTATCAGCAAAGAGGATGCCTCATATAGCCAAGTATCTCATCTCTGAATCGAAGTCTTGAAGATACAGATACAACTCTGATACAGATACAACTCTCAGGTTTAAATCAAGTATCAAGTATCCTTTCTTCAAAAGAGGATATCAGAAATGTAGTATTTAGTTTTCTTGCCTCTTCAATGTGAAAGGTTCTTCCAGAGGTATTTTGAGGAGTAGTTACTAAGCATTTCCCACCCAGTGGTTACTAAACTAGTCTTAGCCAATCAAATGCACCAGCTACCTACTTTGAGTTTTGATTAAGTGATGTAAATAATGAGAGGCAACAGAGATTCCTTTCTCTATGAAGCAGTAGCAGCAAACATTTTTTAAGGCCCAGCATTGCTGGCAGAGTGGCAATTCAGAGCCAAGTGTGCCAGTGCAAGCTGTGGACTTCAGGGCTCAGCTGCAGCTTCAGAGTCAGCGTTGCTCTCACCATCCTAATTGTGCAGCATGGTCTGGCTGTGACTCTGGCTCCATAACCTCCTTTTTGTGATACTCAGTTTCCAAAATAGATTCTGCATATTTTTCCAAAATTTTTGAGCTACACAATACTCTTCTTCTAATTTTTTTTGTTTAAATAAACTAAGATTTCTATTGGTTTCAATTAAGTGTCCTACATGTTGCAAATGGAATGATGGTTAAGCTTTCTAATTGCTACAGAAAACATGATCAATACAAATAATTTGTAGTTTTCTGCAGATAGATTATTGTCAGAAGAATGGATTAGCAGGACCATCAATGACATGCCTTTTAAAATATGTAACTATCATTTTGTATGTATTTTATAGACTTGTATTATGCATAACATGTAGATTTTAGATTGTATTCATAATTCTCTTAAATTGAATTCATATGCACATTTTGAATAAATATTGCTATAATCTCCCCTATATGATCTGTGTATTACTTATTATAAATTACCCATGTATTTTCTCAGAACTTTTAAAAGAGAGTATGGGTCGAACATGGTGGTTCACACCTATAATCCCAGCATTTTGAGAGGCGAAGGCGGGTAGATCACCTGAGGTCAGGAGTTCGAGACCAGACTGGCCAACGTGGAAAAACATTCTTTGCGCTAAAAAACAAAAAAAAAAAAAAAAATTAGACGTGGTGGCAGGTGCCTATAATCCCAGCTACTTGGGAGGCTGAGGCAGGAGAATCAGGATACAGAGGTTGCGGTGAGCTGAGATCATGCCACTGCACTCCAGCCTGGGTGACAGAGTGAGACTCCATCTCAAAAAATAAAAATAAAATAAAAAATAAAAGAGAGTATGCAGTATGGTAGATATGACCTATAACTGAAAGTAAGAAAATGAGGGTCTGAAAAATCACTGAAGTTCTCCCGTTTTCAAATTTCTCACCTATTAAGTGGATATTAAATTATCTCTAAAAATTATCTAAAATTATTAATGCATAATTTTAAGATGTAAATGATTAGCACATTAAAGCAAGTTGCCAAAAATATAAGGTTGTATGTATCAATCAAAATATGTACATATTATTGCTCAGGAAATATATCCTTTCTGTCATTATTTTGTACTCAATATTTTGGTTATAATGTGAATTAACTTATTTCCTGAAAGCAATTCACCAAAAAGTGATTCGTCATTTGTTCCCAAACTTGCCCTGTTCTTGTTGATTCCTTTTCTTGCTCATGCCTGCTCTGCTCTGTGGCATAAACTGGCTGATTTCTGCTGGCTGTAGTTCCCAGTTTGTCCTGTCAACTGACTTGCAGCTGAACTCAGCTGTGCTTTCCAAATTATAGAGTAGGAGGAAGACAAAAATGAGTCTCTCATTCTCTGCCTCTCTCTCTCTTTTTCTCTCTTTCTCTCCCTCTTTCCCTTGAATGGCATCTCTTGCAACTGCTTTGAAATAATTTTTTAAATTTTTAAATCTTTCAGTAGTAATTGTAGGAACAATGTTCACCAAAAATTGACACATGTGGTATGTATACCAATAGTAAATATCATAATTTTCAAAAAATGTTATACGATAGTTTTTTAAATGGTTTCACTTTTTTTTTATCACACCCAAAAATTTGATTTCAGTAAAGGAATATTTAAATGGCAGAAATCCTTTGATGGACATTTCACAGACCTTATTTTCATTGGAATAAATATGCTTGGATGACCAGTAAATACCAAAATTGTAAAATACTTTTCAACAGACATGATTTGTATACTCTATAGAGTAGTATCACCATCATCATACATTGAATATGTCATTGTAATATAAAAAGTAGGAGAATCTCTTGAAGATGAGCTATTTTTCTCATATGCAATCTCTCAATTGTTGCAAATACAGTTAAACATAACTACTTAAATGTGTTAACCTAAAACTTAAACTATAATTTAATGTATGAATTCATTTCTAAGTTTTTCCTTATCTCTAAAGTAAAATCTAGCATCACTGTACTACATCAAAAACTGTTTTCTATAGGCATTCTCAAGTTTAAGTTTCCTATTTTAACACAATTGAATTTTAAAATTTGTTTCTGTATTTCTTATTGTTTCAATAAAATTGTATAAGCATACCACATTTTATTGTACTTTGCAACTATTTCATTTTTCATAAATTGAAGATTTGTGGCAACCCTGAGTCAAGCAAGTCTGTTGGCACCATTTTTCCAACAAGATGTGCTCACTTTGTGTCTTTATGTAACATAACAAGAAACTGTTGAAATATTTCAATCTTTATTATTGTTATTATGATATCTATTATGGTGATCTGTTTTTGATACTATTGTAATTATTTTAGTGAACCACAAACCATAGTCTTCTGGGAAGGCAAACTCAACCAATAAATGTTGTGTGGGTTCTGGCTGCTCCACTGACCAGCTGTTCCCTCTCTCTTTCCCTCTCAAGACCTCTTCCAGGGTCTCCCTATTCCCAGAGACATATCGATATTGAAATTAAGGCAATTAATAACTCTCCAATGGCCTCTAAGTGTTTTGGCAAAAAGAAAAGTCACACATCTGTCTTTTTAAATCAAAAGCTTGAGATGATTAAGTTTACTGAGAAAGACATGTTGAAAGCTAAAACAGGTTGAAAGCTGGGCCATTTGTGCCAAAAAGTTAGCCAACTTGCAAAGGCAAAAGAAATGTTCTTGAAGGAAATGAAAAGTGTTGCTCCAGTGAATACACAAATCTTTTTTTTTTTTTTTTTAAGTCTTTGTCTTATCCATTTTTTTTTTAAATTTATTTATTATTATTATACTTTAAGTTGTAGGGTACATGTGCATAACGTGCAGGTTTGTTACATATGTATACTTGTGCCTTGTTGGTGTGCTGCACCCATCAACTCGTCATTTACATCAGGTATAACTCCCAATGCAATCCCTACCCCCTCCCCCCTCCCCCCTCCCCATGATAGGCCCCGGTGTGAGATGTTCCCCTTCCTGAGTCCAAGTGATCTCATTGTTCAGTACCCACCTATGAGTGAGAACATGCGGTGTTTGGTTTTCTGTTCTTGTGATAGTTTGCTAAGAATGATGGTTTCCAGCTGCATCCATGTCCCTACAAAGGACACAAACTCATCCTTTTTTATCGCTGCATAGTATTCCATGGTGTATATGTGCCACATTTTCTTAATCCAATCTGTCACTGATGGACATTTGGGTTGATTCCAAGACTTTGCTATTGTGAAGAGTGCCGCAATAAACATACGTGTGCATGTGTCTTTATAGCAGCATAATTTATAATCCTTTGGGTATATACCCAGTAATGGGATGGCTGGGTCATATGGTACATCTAGTTCTAGATCCTTGAGGAATCGCCATACTGTTTTCCATAATGGTTGAACTAGTTTACAATCCCACCAACAGTGTAAAAGTGTTCCTATTTCTCCACATCCTCTCCAGCACCTGTTGTTTCCTGACTTTTTAATGATCGCCATTCTAACTGGTGTGAGATGGTATCTCATTGTGGTTTTGATTTGCATTTCTCTGATGGCCAGTGATGATGAGCATTTTTTCATGTGTCTGTTGGCTGTATGAATGTCTTCTTTTGAGAAATGTCTGTTCATATCCTTTGCCCACTTTTTGATGGGGTTGTTTGTTTTTTTCTTGTAAATTTGTTTGAGTTCTTTGTAGGTTCTGGATATTAGCCCTTTGTCAGATGAGTAGATTGCAAAAATTTTCTCCCATTCTGTAGGTTGCCTGTTCACTCTGATGGTAGTTTCTTTTGCTGTGCAGAAGCTCTTTAGTTTAATGAGATCCCCTTTGTCAATTTTGGCTTTTGCTGCTGTTGCTTTTGGTGTTTTAGACATGAAGTCTTTGCCCATGCCTATGTCCTGAATGGTACTACCTAGGTTTTCCTCTAGGGTTTTTATGGTATTAGGTCTAACATTTAAGTCTCTAATCCATCTTGAATTAATTTTCGTATAAGGAGTAAGGAAAGGATCCAGTTTCAGCTTTCTACTTACGGCTAGCCAATTTTCCCAGCACCATTTATTAAATAGGGAATCCTTTCCCGATTTCTTGTTTCTCTCAGGTTTGTCAAAGATCAGATGGCTGTAGATGTGTGGTATTATTTCTGAGGACTCTGTTCTGTTCCATTGGTCTATATCTCTGTTTTGGTACCAGTACCATGCTGTTTTGGTTACTGTAGCCTTGTAGTATAGTTTGAAGTCAGGTAGCGTGATGCCTCCAGCTTTGTTCTTTTGACTTAGGATTGTCTTGGAGATGCGGGCTCTTTTTTGGTTCCATATGAACTTTAAAGCAGTTTTTTCCAATTCTGTGAAGAAACTCATTGGTAGCTTGATGGGGATGGCATTGAATCTATAAATTACCTTGGGCAGTATGGCCATTTTCACAATATTGATTCTTCCTATCCATGAGCATGGTATGTTCTTCCATTTGTTTGTGTCCTCTTTGATTTCACTGAGCAGTGGTTTGTAGTTCTCCTTGAAGAGGTCCTTTACATCCCTTGTAAGTTGGATTCCTAGGTATTTTATTCTCTTTGAAGCAATTGTGAATGGAAGTTCATTCCTGATTTGGCTCTCTGTTTGTCTGTTACTGGTGTATAAGAATGCTTGTGATTTTTGCACATTAATTTTGTATCCTGAGACTTTGCTGAAGTTGCTTATCAGCTTAAGGAGATTTTGGGCTGAGACAATGGGGTTTTCTAAATCATGTCATCTGCAAACAGGGACAATTTGACTTCCTCTTTTCCTAACTGAATACCCTTGATTTCTTTCTCTTGCCTAATTGCCCTAGCCAGAACTTCCAACACTATGTTGAATAGGAGTGGTGAGAGAGGGCATCCCTGTCTTGTGCCAGTTTTCAAAGGAAATTTTTCCAGTTTTTGCCCATTCAGTATGATATTGGCTGTGGGTTTGTCATAGATAGCTCTTATTATTTTGAGGTACGTTCCATCAATACCGAATTTATTGAGCGTTTTTAAAATTGACACTCTAACATCGCAATTAAAAGAACTAGAGAAGCAAGAGCAAACACATTCGAAAGCTAGCAGAAGGCAAGAATTAACTAAGATCAGAGCAGAACTGAAGGAGATAGAGACACAAAAAACCCTCCAAAAAATCAATGAATCCAGGAGTTGGTTTTCTGAAAAGATCAACAAAATTGACAGACCACTAGCAAGACTAATAAAGAAGAAAAGAGAGAAGAATCAAATCGACGCAATTAAAAATGATAAAGGGGATATCACCACCGACCCCACAGAAATACAAACTACCATCAGAGAATACTATAAACACCTCTACGCAAATAAACTGGAAAATCTAGAAGAAATGGATAATTTCCTGGACACTTACACTCTTCCAAGACTAAACCAGGAAGAAGTTGAATCCCTGAATAGACCAATAGCAGGCTCTGAAATTGAGGCAATAATTAATAGCCTACCAACCAAAAAAAGTCCAGGACCAGATGGATTCACAGCTGAATTCTACCAGAGGTACAAGGAGGAGTTGGTACCATTCCTTCTGAAACTATTCCAATCAATAGAAAAAGAGGGAATCCTCCCTAACTCATTTGATGAGGCCAACATCATCCTGATACCAAAGCCTGGCAGAGACACAACAAAAAAAAGAGAATTTTAGACCAATATCCCTGATGAACATCGATGCAAAAATCCTCAATAAAGTACTGGCAAACCGGATTCAGCAACACATCAAAAAGCTTATCCACCATGATCAAGTGGGATTCATCCCTGGGATGCAAGGCTGGTTCAACATTCACAAATCAATAAACATAATCCAGCATATAAACAGAACCAAAGACAAGAACCACATGATTATCTCAATAGACACAGAAAAGGCTTTTGACAAAATTCACAAATCTTAAGAAAGTAAAATGTATTGCCAAATTGAGAATGTTTCAGTGTCCTGGATAGGTCAAACTAGCCACAACATTCTCTTAAGCTAAAGTCTAATCCGGAGTAAGGCTCTAAATTTCTTCAATTCTATGAAAGCTGAGAGAGGTGTGGAAGCTGCAGAAAAACATTTGAACCTAACCAAGATTCAATGATCATTTGATCATTGAATCAACCTAACCAATGATCCAGAAGATCATTGATGAACATCGGCTACGCTTAAACAAACAAACAAACACATTTTCAATGTAGATAAAGCAGCCTTACATTGCAAGAAGATGGCATTAAGGGTTTTTATAACTAGAAAGCTGAAGTGAATGCCTGGCTTTAAGCCTTCAAAGGACAGGCTAACTCTATCCTTAGGGGAAGCTGGTGACTAAGTAGAAGCCAATGCTCATTTACCATCCCAGAAACTCTAGGGCCCTTAAGATTTATGCTAAATCTACACTACACATGCTCTCCAAAGGGAACAAGAAAGCCTAGATGACAACACATCTGTTTACAGCATGTTTTACTGAATTTGTGAAGCTCATAGTTAAGACTTACTGTTTGGAAAAAATATTCATTTTAAAATATTACTGCTTATTAGCCATGTACCTGTTCACCCACAATATTTCCAAAGTATACCTGTGTTATTATACATTCTGCATTCATTTTCTATTGCTGCCATAACAAATTACCACATGCATACCAGCTGAAAGTAACACCCATTTGTTATTTCACTGCTCTTAATTTCAGAAGTTCAGATGGGTTAAGCTGAATATTCTGCTAAGGTTCTCACAGAGCTGTAATCAAAATGTCAGCCAATTTGTAGTCTTCATTGAAGGCTTTGTGGGAAAATAACTAGCAGGTTTATTCAGGGTTTTGGAAGAATTCCATTTCATTCTGTTGTAGGATTGAGGTGCACCTTTCCTTGACCAGGGAGCTAACAGTCTGTCAGTGGTTATTTTCAGCTTCTTGAGACCTCCCATATCCCTTGGCTTGTGGTCCCCTCCATTTTCAAAACCAGCAGTGATGTGATGAATATCTCTGACTTCTGCTTTTTCCTTTTACTTCAACTCTGCTCATATACAGGAGAAAGCTTTGCTTCTAAGAGTTCATGTGATTATTTCATACCTATTTAGGTAATCCAGAATAGCCTCCCTAGTTTAAGGCCAACTCATTCAAACTCAATTACATCTGCAAAGTTCTTTCAACATGTAATGTAATATATTTATGGGCATGACACCTGAGGTCAAAGGTCATGGGAATCAAAATTCTACCTACTACACATATTCTATTAGAGAAAAGATAGATATGTTAAAACAATAAGCTAGGCAAATCTCAGAAGAATAGGAAAAGAGAAAATAATGGAAGATTAAATAGAAGATTATGGAAGAATTTAATATGTGGGTATACCATATATTTTGACACATTAGATGAAGCAGAATTTGAAACATCTATTGAACTACAGAACCCTATTTTTGGCAAATATCTTTAAGAACAACAATTTTATGGTATAGAATTTTAGAAATACTTGTATAAACAAATCCCATATATGAATGTAGATGCTAAATTCCTTAATATAATATTAACATGTAAAATAAAGCAATCTCTTAAAAGAATTTACCATAGTCAAATATTTATTTAGCTCAAGAACCTAAGGATGATTTAATATTGATATTAATATCAATACATTATAAAATATGTATAGGACTAATGACTCCAACAGACACAAAAAGACATTCAATAAAATCAAATGCCATACTTAATAAGGAAATTCTCTTAAAATATTATAGTATGTGCATTCTTATGTAGCAGAGTGAGGAATGTGTAGCTCATACTAATAGCCAAAATGACGGTGTATAGTTACATCATACTAATATTAAAAAAAGCAAGGAAGTCTCCTTTAAATATTATTAGTTACCATTTTTTAGAATATGATCACTAATGCAATTGAAAGTGAAATATGAAAAAGAATTTAAAAAGCCTTCTTCAAATCCTATAACCTCAGTTATCCAATGAGGATCAAAATACTTCCATGTGCTTGCATTGTTTCTCCACTTCCTTCAAATAGAGGTCGCTGAGTTTTAGGATATTTATCCTAAGTGTATCCATTATTTTTTCTGATACTTGTGCAACCAACACTGATTCCTTCATTACATGCATTCCTCCCATTTCCTTTCATTTTATTTCAAACTCAGACTTTTGCTTTCTGAATACGTTCCTACCTTAGGTAGGATTCCTCACAGAGTGAGATAAGAAGTTAGTAATTTCGGGGTCTGAAAAAACAATCTATTATTCAAACAAAGTCTCTCCATCTTCATCTAACTAAATATAATACTTATGAGCAACTGATTCTATTCCATCAGACAAAAAATCAAACACATGCTGGATTATATTATTGTTTCCCTGCCTATTTCCCCTTTAGATAGTCTCAGCTATAACCTCCATTGGGCTCACAACCCAAGAAATTTCTCAGACATGTTCCATGAAGGAACATGCCATGGTCTCCCTTCCTCCTCCAATAATTATGTCATCTTGAAAGTCGTCTAACACTGCTTAAAGTATGTGTTTGTGATATAACACATAATCTCTTCCCAATTATATCTAATTCATTGTGTAACCACCCAATAGAGATTATTTTCATCAAAGAATATTTTTATACCATGACTTTAATGAGGATATTTCATTCGTTTCTTGAATCCAAGCTCTCTGAGATCCATGAACCATCTCCTTCTTCTCACTTGAAACTTACTTGCATGCTACTCAGCATTTATTTTCCTGTAGTAGTAAAAATAATATTACCTTATCTTTCTTAATATAACCCTTAGAATACTGAGTTATGTTAATACTTCAATTTTTTCTCTTCAGCCTGACCACTAAGATTTCTTATCTCTTCCTTGTTTCCTCCAGCTTCTATTCTGAGTTAAAAAGTCAAATCCCATTTGTGTGTGTATTATTTTAGCTTCGTGTTTACTTAGGCTTATTTGATTTTTGAAATTCTGTTTCCTCTTGAGATTTTTTAGATATCTAATGACTAGTTTCAGAGTCTACAGATGTAATACTTCTTTAAATATTTATAAAATATGTTAAATTTTAATAGGTCTAAAATACAATTCATGCTTGCAAAATAAGGCTTCTGCAATGAGCTTTGTGTTTTTATAAACTTTATCACACATCAACCATCTGAGTTTCTAAAACCAAAATGATGGTGGCTAATAAGAATGGGCCACAGAGAGGGGTGCTGTGTTCTGATTATCTGAGTTCAAATTTCTCTAAAATTTGTACTTCATTGTACATTTCCAAAAGAAATAATAATAATAAAAAAGCTAATGGGTAGAATTTGGGATCTGGTGCTATCTAAAATGTCTATTTTTAGTCTCAAAAAGAAAATTTTATACACTTAAAAATATGATGCAATGTCATACAGAAGTAATTATATGCTTCTCAAAATAAATAATAAAGGGGTAATGTAAACAAAACCTCTACACAATTTAAAATCTTCAATATCAAATTAATCTTACATTATATATAACTTACTATATGTTCCCTTTTCCTGACTTTCCATGAAGGAATTTGAAATCCCTGGAGATGTGAAAGGCTGCTTCTAATTCAAATTAGCAAGAGAGTTATACTGATTGAAAGAATGAATTTTTTATATCTTTACAAGAGAAAACCCTCACTCACTAGTTTTGAAGTCTCCAACAAATCTGTCATGGCCTGTGCTCAAAGATTCCAGATAAATCCATGTTCCATTTGTGAAGAGCCTACATCTATTGGGCCCAAATGAACTGAAAACAGTTGCCACCTTTCCAAACATATGGGGTCCATAATATAATGGTAATTTTTTGTGTGTGTGTGCCACCTGGCATACCCCATTAGCTCATCTCTGATTTCAATTGTGATGTGGTTTACAGCCACCTGAAAGCTCAAACCCACTCTGATATTTTGCCCCATATTATCTTGATAAGGGGTATCTTTTTTTTTTTTTTTTTCTCAGTGCCTTCTCTTTAGCTGTGGGAACTCACTCACAGGGAAACTAAACTTGAAAGTGTGGGCCGTATATGCCCATCTTCTAGTAACAATTGATAAATGGTGGGAAGGCATTAACTAACAAATGTCTCAGATGTTTTTCAGTTGGTGGGTATGCACTAACTTTTTTTTTCCAAAATTCAGATGCTGAAGCCCTAAACCCAATGTGACTTATTTGAAAATAGCGCTTCTAAGGAGGTAATTAAGGTTAAATGAGTTCATAAGCATGGGGCCCTAATCCAGTAGAATTTGTGACCAAATAAGAAGAATCAGAAAAATATCCACATACAAAAGAAGCCATGGGAGCACATGAAGAGATGGCAGTGACCTACAAGCCAAAGAAGAGGCTTCAGAATAAAACCTACCATTCTGGTGCCTTGATCTTGGATTTCCTAGCCTCCAGAGCTGTAAGAAGTTATATTTCTGTTGTTTAAACCACAAAGTCCATGGTATTACATATGGCAGCCTTAACAGACTAATGCAGTTGTTGTCTTAGCTTGGGCTGCTCTAAGAAATATACAATAGATTGGGTCAAACAATAAACATTTATTTCACACTTTTCTAGAGTCTGAGAAGTCCAGGATCAAGGTGCTGGAAGATTTGGTGTCCAATGAAGGTGCTTTTTCTGGTTTACAGAAGGCTGTCTTCTTCTTATATTTTCACATAATGGTGAGAGCAGAGAGGGGAAGCAAGCTCTCTCTGGAGCCCCTTCTCATAAAGGCACTAACCTTATTAATAAGGGCTTCATCCTCATGACCTGATTGTCTCCCAAAGGCCTCATCTCCTAATAACATCACATTGTGGGTTAGAATTGAACATAAAAATGTTGCCCCCTCTTTCTCTGTTTGCCACCACTAAAGGAGGAAATCAACAGCAGATTAGAAAAGTCCTCTGTGTCATCAGACCACTTCCTGGATACCAACTGCTGGTCCTCCTATATATCCCTGAATCCAAGAACATGGAACTTTAGCTTTTGCATTTGGAGTACTGTGCCATTGACCTTATTCAGGTTTTTTTTTTTAATTATTATTTTTATTCTTTGTAGTCATTCTTTTGAGTATATAATTTGTTAATAATCAAAATATGTACTGTTTGCTAGAACTGCATCAAAAGTTACCACAGACTAAGTGGCTTAAAAAAACAGAAATTCATTTCTCATGGTCCCGCATGCTAGAAATCCAAGGTCAAGGTGTCAGCGGGGTTGTTTTCCTCTGAAGCCTTTCTCCTCTGCTTGTAGATAGCCACCACCTCTCTGTGTCCTCACATGGTCTTTACTCTGTGAGTATGCAATCCTGGTGCTTCTTTGTGTGTCCAAATATTCACTTCTTATAAGGTGTATTAGGCTTCTTCAGAAAAACAGAACTAGAAGGAGATACATACACATACACACACACACACACACACACACACACACACACACACACGCAGAGAGACAGAGATAGAGATAGAAATAGAGAGATTTATCATAAGAAATTGATTCACGTGATTATGAAAGGGACAAAACCCAAGTGCTGCTTGGATTCCAGTAAGCTGGAATCCCAGAATTTTCAATGGTATGGTTCCAGTTCAAGTCCAAAGGCAGGAGAATTAGGAGAGCTGATAGTGCAAGTTCTAGTCTGAGTCCAAAGGCAGGAAGAATTCAATGTCCCCACTCAAAACTGTTAGGCAGAGAAAGTGATTTCTCTCTTACTCAGCTGTTTTGTTCTACTGAGACCTTCAACGGGTCGAATAAGGCTTATCCACGTAAGAGGGCAATTTGTTTTACTTGGTCTACGGGTTTAAATGTTAATCTCATCCATAAACACCATCACAGACACATCCAAAATAATGTTTGACCAAATATCTGGGCACCCCATGGCCCTGTCACATTGACAAAATTAACTATCACATGAGAATATCAATCAGATCGGATTAGGGCCCACTGTAAGGCCTCATTTTATCTTAAACAACTGATTAATGGCCTTATCAAGAAATACACTCACATTCTGTGGTACTAGGAGTTAGGGATTTAACATATATATATTATTACTTATATATTAAATATATCTATATTAAATTTATATATTAAATATATAAATATATAAAATACATTATTATATATTTTATATAAGATATATTATATATTATACACTAAATATAATTATATAGGGTACACAATTCATCTTACAAATGAACATAAGAGAGAATATAATAGTTTTTAAAAAATGAAAACAAACTTCTCATGGTAATATCGTGAACATAATTAAGACCTTAAGCATTGTATTTATCACTCCTAGAAATTTCTTCAGGTAGCATATTGCATACACACTGACACTAAGAATTAAATGTGTAAGTGTAAATGTGGGTGTGAGGGTGTAATGGGCTTGTCTAACATATATAAGCATGCGTTACTATGTGTCAGTATAGTTCCTATTGAATATGTTATTGTACTTGCTAGAATAATTATAAACAAAGCAGAAGACACAGTGATGCATAGGATCACAAAATGAAAAACGATTACACTGAAACGAAGTCATTAAATACCAAATAAAACCCTTGATGTAATAGCATATGAACATCTTTATTAATACATTCAGTAACAAGATTGAGTAGTGGGTTTAGTAGATACTGTAATTTTCAGGTAGTGCTAAGTTAGATTCTATTTTGAGAGATCTCTGGTTTGTATTACTGACAAGTTCATAGATACTATTAATAATACTGTCCCTTGTCGTCTACAATAGCAAATGCTAATCTGCAAGTAAAGATGTGTGAAATAAAATACGTGTATTTTTTTTCTCATCCACATTCTTGGAGCTTTGTGAACTCCAAGTTCATGGAGTAAAGACATTTTAACCATGTCTTTACTTTGCCGTGTTGTCCACCAGAGTCTGTGTTACAGATTAAGAAATAGAGTGACTCTATGTTTGTTTATGATTGAAAATAAATTCTGATTTCATATTTCAGGATTTAGGTTTCGGGAGAATAATAAATAATGATGTGAGTATATGTCTCTCAAAATTAGAGAGAATACAGCACCTACTCAACATAGCTATTTATGAGATAAATATAAAGTTCTTTCAATGGAGCTGTATAGCATAAATACTCAATGCTGGTTATTGTTGTCAATTATCTTACTGCCATCTTAAATATGAGAAATCTCAGGCTTAGAGTGGTTGAATAACTCACTCATTTATGTACAGCAATAATGGTGAGGCCAAAATCTGAACACAGGCAGTCTGCCATCTTCTTAATTATTATTCTCCTCACGTGCACAAAATGGGGCTTTTTGAATCACACACTCGAAACTGAGCATGACACTTCAACTTAGATGCTGCTAAATTGGCACCATAGGATCAATAACTCTGTCTTGTTTATACCTTAATTAAAAGGAAATCTCAACACCACCTGCGTCCTTACAATCTGCATCCTGGAAAACTAACATGGTGATGCCTGGTGGGCAATACAGCAGCGCAGAGCCAGCAGCCTCTGAGTCCTCAGAGCCAGGAGGCTTCAGAGCATGCAGTTCCTTGCAGGGAAACACAGCAGCAGCAGCCTCAGGATGCCACATTAACCATCCATATGCAGGGGCACCATTTGAATCTTCTGTAATGCCCTGGCAACTTAAAATCGATTTCTATGATAAAGGGATTTGGGTTCTTTTATCTCATTTTTGGAATTTCTTCTAGAATAAAAATCACCTGCATATTCCAAAAAGAAAGGAAGGATAGCTTGACGAACAAAGTTGGAATCCTATGAACAGGTTTGGCCATTATGAACCAAGTATGGTAGTGCTACTGATCTTCTGGGATTATTTTATTTCTTTACTTATTCCTCATTTATAAATGAGAGATCAGAATGAAAAATTAACCTCCTAGCAGTTACAGACGAGTCACTCCCATTTTCCCCTGAACAGGGCCATCTTAACTCTTGAACTTGAAACTTGCTTCAAATACAAGGATTGGAAATTCTTTAATGAGTATTTAACGGCATTCTCTTTTGGAGTTATATGCCAGTGTCACACTTAAATCAAACAGGGCTCCTACATCTTTGAATGGTTAGATTTTCTTTGAGATTTCCAGTTATTTCCAGTTATTATAATTTGACAATTCTCAGAAATATTACTGGACAGCAGGGCTGCTGTGTTGCACACATGTAGGGAGACTCCTTAATATTAATATCTGTGTGAATGATGTCATCTGGAGTTATGCAGTGCAAAAACTTCTTGGCCACGGACTGAGTCCCCACTTGTCAGCCCCTTTTGTATTATGGTTGCCCTGGTTGCTATGGATTCTAGTTAGATTGCCAAAAAAGAGGTAGAACAAATGGGGCAGTCTAATGCAGACATTTGATGAACTGTTTAAGGAATAGGTACTTTTAGTTGTGATACATTAATTAATTTTTAAAGATGCTGTGGAAAGTGATCCATTATCATCAGATTATTTTTAACAGTATATTTAATATGATTATAATTAATAATGGCACAGTGTTACAATTGTACATGTATAAATTAGTCAAATAATTTTTAGGTACAATAATTTGATTTTCTTTAAAATGTCAATGTGTTGTGTATTTTTTGTCACATATTTTCATACATATTTCCAAACTTGACTTTAATAGTATTGAAACAATTTATAATTAAGCCAAACTAGTCTTTAATAAAGTTTAGCCAATTTGTAATTAAAGAAAACAAAACTAAAGTGTTCATTTATATATATATAATTTTTTATATTAAATTAAAAAATATATTTATATTTATATTTAAAATTTATATTAAAAATATATATATATATATATATTTTTAGATGGAGTCTTGCTCTGTCGCCCAGGCTGGAGTGCAGTGTTGCGATCTCAGCTCACTGCAAGTTCCGCCTCCCGGATTCACGCCATTGTCCTGCCTCAGCCTCCCGTGTAGCCGGGACTATAGGCACCTGCCACCACGCCTGGCTATTTTTTTTTTTTTTTTTTTTTTTTTTGTATTTTTAGTAGAGACGGGGTTTCACTGTGTTAGCCAGGATGGTCTGGATCTCCTGACCTCGTGATCTACCCGTCTCGGCCTCCCAAAGTGCTGGGATTACAGGCGTGAGCCACTGCGCCCGGCCGTCCATTTGTAAATTAACCAACACCCCATTATTTAAAAAATGCTCAAATTTGACTTTTCCTACCTAGATACAACAGCTGAAGCCCCAGAATGAAGAGAATAGTCCTAAAGAATGCTACTGTAACATCTTTGCTAGAGATTCTAAACAGTAGCTCGGAACAGGTTTGGCAGCCCTTAGAGTTTATCACCAAATTTGATCTTAAATATAAGAGTACTGAAAAAAGATTAAATAGAAATTATCAGTGAGCGAGAATTTCTTTGAAGATAGTGCTCTGAAGACTTCTCAAATACCCATTACTGCCTTAGCCATCTAAGCCAGTCTGAGCATACTTCCTAAGCCACGGCTGTGCAACAGGGAACACTGGGTTTGGGGCCTGACATCAGAATGCAAAAAGGTGAAAAACAGGAGTCAGGTAGGAATGCCTGTCACGGCTGAACAAAAGAAATGAAGAGGATTGGTAACAATTCTTCTTTGAATGTCTGATAGAACTCTGTGGTGAATCTGTCTGGTCCCGGACTTTTTTTTGTTGATAATTTTTACATTATTATTTCAATCTCGCTGCTTGTTATTGGTTTGTTCATGGTATTTAATTCTTCCTGATTTAAGCTAGGAGGGTTGTATTCTTCCAGGAATTTATTCATCTCTTCTAGGTTTTCTAGTTTATATGTGGAAAGGTGTTTATAGTAGCTTTGAATGATTTTTCATATTTCAGTGATGTCAATTTTAATACCTCCTGTTTAATTTCTTAATGAAGTTATTTGGATTTTCTCTCTTGTTTTCTTGGTTAATCTTGCTAATAGTCTATCAATTTTTTATATTTTCAAAGAACCAGCTTTGTGTTTTATTTATCTTTTGTGCCGTTTTCTTTTGTTTCAATTTCATTTAGTTCTTCTCTGATCTTCTTCTGTTGGATTTGGGTTTGGTTTGTTCTTGTTTCTCTATTTCCTTGAGGTGTGACCTTAGAATATCAGTTTGTGCTCTTTCATTCTTTTTGATGTAAGCATTTAGGGCTATGAACTTTCCTCTTAGCACCGCCTTTGCTGTATTCCAGAGGTTTTCGTATGTTGTGTCATCATTGTCATTCAGTTCGAATAATTTTTTAATTTCCATTTTGATTTCGTTTCTGACTCAATGCTCATTCAGGAGCAAATTATTTAATTTTCATGTATTTGCATAGTTTGAAAGGTTCCTTTTGGAGTTGATTTCCAGTTTTATTCTACTGTGGTCTGAAGGAGTGCTTGATATAATTTAAATTTTCTTAAATTTATCAAGGCTCGTTTTATGGCCTAACATATAGTCTATCTTAGATAAAGTTCCATGTACTCTTGAATAGAATGTGTATTCTGCAGTTGTTGGATGAAATGTTCTGTGTATATCTGTGAAGTCCATTTGTTCCATGGTATAGTTTAAATCCATTGTTTATTTGTTGATTTTCTGTCTTGCTGACCTGTCTAGTGCTGTCTGTGGAGTATTGAAGTCCCTCACTATTATTGTGTTGCTGTCTATCTCATTACTTAGGTCTATTAGGAATTGTTCTATAAATTTGGGAGCTCCAGTGTTAGGTGCATTTATGTTTAGGATTGTGATATTTTCCCATTGGACAAGAACTTTTACCAATCCTTTTGACACTGTTCCATAAGACAGAGAAAGAAGGAAACCTCCCTAATTCATTTCATGATGTCAGAATCACCCTAATACCAAAACCAGGAAAAAACATAACCAAAAAGAAAACTACAGACTGATATCCTTGATGAACATAGATGCTACAATTCTTAACGAAATACTAGCTAACCGAATTCAACAACATATCAAAAAGATAATCCACCATAATCAAATGAGTTTCATACTAAGGGTGCAGGAATGATTTAACATATGCAAGTCAATAACTGTGATACACCATATAAACAGAATTAAAAACCAAAATCACATGATCATCTCAATAGATGCAGAAAAGGCGTTCAACAAAATCCAGCATCTGTTTATGATTAAAACTCTCAGCAAAATCAGTATACAAGGGACAAACTTTAATGTAATGAAGGCCATCTATGACAAACCCACAGGAAACATAATACGGAATGGGGAAAAGTTGAAAGCACTCCCTCTGAGCACTGGAACAAGACAAGGATGCCCACTCTCACCACTTCTCTTCAACATAGTACTGGAAGTTGTAGACAGAGCAATCAGACAAGACAAGGAAATAAAGGGCATCCAATTAAGTAAAGAGGAAGTCAAACTGTCACTGTTTGCTGACAATATGATAGTTTACCTGGAAAACCCTAAAGATTCCTCTAGAAAGCTCCTAGAACTGATAGAAGAATTCAGCAAAGTTTCCGGATACAAGATTATTGTAAACAAATCAGTAGCTCTTCTATACACTAACAGTGACTAAGCAGAGAATAAAATCAAGAACTCAACCCCTTTTAAAATAGTTGCAAAAAAAGAGAGAAAGACTTAGGAATATACCTAACCAAGGAGTCAAAAGACCTCTACAAGCAAAACTAGAAAACACTGCTGAAAGAAATCATAGACAACACAAACAAATGGAAACATATCCCATGCTCATGGATGGGTAGAATCAATATTGTGAAAATGGCCATACTGCCAAAAGCAATCTACAAATTCAAGACAATCCCCATCAAAATACCACTATAATTCTTCAGAGAATTAGAAAAAACAATTCTAAAATTCATATGGAACCAAAAAAAAAAAAAAAAAAAAAAAAAAAAAAAAACCCACATAGCCAAAGCAAGACTAAGCAAAAAGAACAAATCTAAAGGCATCACGCTACCTGATTTCATACTATACTTTAAGGCCATAGTCACCAAAACAGTATGGTACTGGTATAAAAATAGACATGTAGACTAATGGGGCAGCATATAGAACCCAGAAATAAACCCAAATACTTACAGCCAACTGATCATCAACAAAGCAAACAAAAACATAAAGTGGGGAAAGGACACCTTATTCAACAAATGGTGCTGGGATAATTGGCAAGCCACGTGTAGGAGAATGAAACTGGATCCTCATCTTGCACCTTATACAAAAATCAACTCAAGAAGGATCAAGGACTTAAATCTAGGACCTGAAACTATACAAATTCTAGAAGATAACATTGGGAAAACCCTTCCAAACATTGGGTTAAGGAAGGATTTCATGACCAAAAATCCAAAAGCAAATGCAATAAAAACAAAGATAAATAGCTAGAACCTAATTAAACTAAAGAGCTTTTGCAAGACAAAAGGAACAGTCAGCAGAGTAAACAGACAACCCACAGAGTAGGAGAAAATCTTCCCAATCTATATATCTGACAAAGGACTGATATCCAGAGTCTACAACAAACTCAAATTAGTAAGGGGGAAAAAAAAAATCCCATCAAAAAGTGGGCTAAGGACACTAATAGATAATTCTGAAAAGAAGATATACAAATGGCCAACAAACATATGAAAAAATGCTCAGCATTATTAATGATCATGGAAATGCAAGTCAAAACCACAATGCAATACCAACTTACTCCTCCAAGAATGTCCATAAAAAAATAGATATTAATATGAATGCAGTGATCAGGGAATACTTCTACGCTGCTGGTGGGAATGTAAACTAGTACAGCCACTATGAAAAATAGTGTGAAGATTTCTTATAGAAGTAAAAGTAGAACTACCATTTGATGCAGAAATCCCACTACTATGTACCCAGAAGAAAACAAGTCATTATTCAGAAAAGATACTTGCACCTGCATGTTTATAGCAGCACAATTCACAATTGCAAAATGGTGGAACCAACCCAAATGCCCATCAAAGAATGGATAAATAAACTGTGGTATACATATACGATGGAATACTACTGAGCTATTAAAAGCAATGAATTAATGCATTTGCAGTGACCTAGATGAGATTGGAGACTATTATTCTAAGTGAAGTAACTCAGGAAAGGAAAAGCAAACATTGTATATTCTCACTGATATGTGGGAGCTAAGCTATGAGGATGCAAAGGCATAAGAATGATACAATGGTCTTTAGGGACTTGCAGGGAAGAGTGAGAGGGAGCAACGGATAAAAGACTGCAAATATGGAGCAGTGTATACTGCTTAGGTGATGGGTGCAGCAAAATCTCACGAATCACCACTGAAGACCTTACTCATGTAACCAAACACCCCCTGTACCACAATAACTTATATAAAAAAAAATTAAAAATAATACAAAAATAAATGAAGAGGACTGTGGTGGGTTCATCTTGCATTTTCAGTTCCTAGTTATGTAAAGCAAACGAGCAAACATTTTCCCAAGGACAGCATGGACACCAAAGCCTGATGTCATTCAATAGGTAATTTGGGAATCTCTAAAAGAGATCTGCCTACCAAAGGGAATCAGAAAGACTGATTTCCTTTTTATTAGAAAGACTGTTTGACTTGTCCAAGGAATGCACGGGGGAGATTTCAGAAGTTAGCTGGAGGTTGCCTTGCCATGAGCCTTGAAGAACAGTAATAATAGCCTCAGCCACATACAATTTTGTCTTTTACATCATGTGTCCCCTCTGATGCTGATCCTGCAGGAGGACTGAACTGGAGCCTAGTGAGTATGGGAAAAGGTGAAATACAGAAGAGGATAGAAATTATCTGTGCTGACATTTCTTCCTGCAAATTTCAGAGCCTAGACCAGGCCTGAGCTGGGAGAGTAGGTGAGAATTGGGTTGGAATTTAACAAAGTGGGGAGCACTTTAAACAGGATGAGAGATTGAAATGCTTATATGAGATGTATTGATATTATATTATATTGATATTAAATGAGATATTCTTAAAACCTGAAAATAAGACTGCTTATGAACAAATAAAATTCATCAGAAAAAATAAGAACTGTGCCAAAGATATCAAATGACAGAGAAGGTTTAAAATGTAGTGATGAAAAAGAACATTTGACAATTACCTTCATAATCAGAAAGCCTTTTTCTTTGTAAGCTATTAGAATTCTGATATCATATTCTGTTTCCATTTCATTCTAAGGGATTTATTTTTCCAAATTTATTTTTTAACCTGTTACTTCATATATTTCATTTTGATTTCTAATTATTTTAAAATAAAATAATCCCTAATTTCTCAAGTTTCTAGAAAATGTGTAAGGGTTGTTGATTTTTGTTCTAACAGTAAGCATTTCAAAATACTTTCTGTCTCTGATTGTTTG
Organism: Macaca thibetana thibetana; assembly: GCF_024542745.1. Classification (NCBI taxonomy): domain Eukaryota; kingdom Metazoa; phylum Chordata; class Mammalia; order Primates; family Cercopithecidae; genus Macaca; species Macaca thibetana. The sequence goes on from NC_065585.1 coordinate 62,044,312, forward strand.
GTGCTAAATTTCTTGCCATGTTTTATCCCATACATTACAAAAAAATAAATATCCAGTGATCCTTTTACTGTTTTTGTTTAAATCCCTTAAAAGAGGATATTTTTAATAACTGTCATTTTCCAAAAAGCGGTATGGAGATAGTTTCATTATCTCCTAATGAAAAGGCACAATTGTCTCATAAAACTAACATTTATAATTTTTTGAATAAACATATACATTGACCCTTCCTAGTTTTAAAATTTAAGATTTATATTTGTCTCATTGAAATTCCTTCCTCAGGAAACCAATCCTCAGGCAAGGTAGTGAAACTTACTGTTCATCACACCCAGAGAATGAGATGCCAGAACCTCACCCATCATGGTTGCTTCCTTACCCCTCCCTAATTCCTACTTTCTCAGCTTCCCAGCTGTTTAATGTATAAATCCCTCAACTTTAGTTGGCTGGTGAGATGGATCTGAGACTTTATCTCCCATTCTCCTTGGCTGCAGCACCCGATTAAAGTCTTCTTCCTTGGAAATACTTATTGGCTCAGAGACAAGAAAACAAACAAACAAACAAAACATTGTTTTTCTTTGCTGTTGCTCATTATTTCCATAGCTTTCTTCTTCAGCTGCAATGCTGGAATGAATTCCACTGAATATCAGTGATAGGCATTTGAAAAATGCATTAATTTTTGCATCCTTGCTAAATACATAATCATCCAGTAATTGAAGCATACAATTTTAGTCAACACAATTGCTAAAATTGATCACATTTTTACTATTATTTTATTTCCATTTGAAGAATTGCAGAATAAAAAGAAAAACTTACTGATATATGTGACTGAATTATTCCTATTTTATAACTTTCCATTAAAAGATTTTTAAGACAGCACCAATGAACTAGAGTGGAAATTTATTCCACAAATTACATGGTACCAAAACAATACTTATTTCATACTAAAGATAATTTTCATATTTATTCATAAATGAGATATATTTACAGCTGGTCTCTTCCAAAGTTCTGTATATAGTTGTTTAAAATAATTCAAAACATAACAGATACTTTTGATGGATAATAAGCATTTTTACATTCTCTAATAAATTTTAGAAGATATTAGGGGCAATTCTAAAAAAAAAAAATAATAAAGGTAAAGGTAAATAGCTTCAGTGACACATAATTTCCTAACAGGAGATGGAACAAAACAATGTTTAAGGTCTCTTTCCCTTCTATGATTATTCAAAATTCTTGACATTATTCTGTCTATGCTGCTGAAGTCATTGCTGGTATCAGATATATCTAAGTTATAAACACTATTTTTACTTAAACTTTGATTAAATGAGTTCAGTCATCACATCTTGTAGCCGCAGAGCTGTATTATCTCTTGGTCTTTTGTTTCCAGGTAGAATTTTCATGTGATCTATTGCTATTTAGAACAAGATAGCATTTTGAAATTTAGGTCTATATCAAATATATAGGATTTGTCTTTACATATGAAGCATACTCATAAATCATTTTAAACTTTTTTTTGTAAATCAGAAGACTGTAAATTAGAAATTGTATTATTCTTAAAGTCTTATTTTCAAATGTACATAATTAAATGAGACCAACATTATGATTCTGAGATCATTTATAGTATTCTATTATAAAACATATATATTCATTAATAACTTTTATTTTTTACTTATAATATGCATACTAGGTTAGTTTGGATGCAGTTTCATGCCAATATGGTTATACATTAAATACATTCACCTTTGTCTCTGAGTGAATGATTCTGAGGAATATTCAGAGGGTAATAAAATGTACTATGTACTAACAAATTTAATTTCTTATTATTTACTGAAATCAATTTAGAATATCCACACGGGTCTAAATCTTTGTCTAATAAGTACTTATTATCTATCTATTTGGACCCTTTATATGCTTTTCAGGAAGAAAAAACAAATATTTCAGGGACATAAGTAGGAAATGAAGAACTTCAGTAGCACTCAAGCTCTGTTGCAGTCACATGCATTCCACTTGACACAGACATTTTACCTGAATATGTAGCCCTGATATTCTATAAACAACATTTATTAGATATTTTCAACCAGGGCAAACAACGTATACTTCCAAGTACTTCATTGTTTGAAGGGCATTAGCATCTGTAATTTGTAGAGACTCTGGTCTTCATGATTCTGTTTTATAAGCTACTAGATAAGCCAAGCTAGTAACTTACAACTCCAAATCACAAACCTTATGCAATTGAGAGAAAAGGCATTTATTCTTTCACATATAATATTATGGCAATTTCTGGGGAATCACAGCATGAATAAATACAATAACTTAAGTTTATGTTCTTTCTATTATAAATTTGGAGAGTTAGGAGGCAATATGAGCTGCACTGAGTTCCGAGAATGTATAGTGAAGATCAAAGCAGAAGGAATATGTATATAAATCCTTACAGAAAAATATATATTTCCAATACTAAAAATATTACTGTATTAATATATAATGAATACAGAATATATGCAATATATTTACTCTGTGTTGTATATTATTATATATCACTATATACTTGATATATTATATATATAGCATCCATAATATTTAGACTAAAAATTGTATAAGAAACCTAGGGAATGCATGGGCTTGATTTTATATATGATACTTTCTGAAAAATAAATTACTGCCCTGTTTCAACAATTAATTTCTGAGTCTAAAATCCAGTACTTTGATGTGTCATGCAAGGGATTATATTTCACATTGTGTATGAAATGCAAGATATTTTGGCACCAATTTCTCATACTATAAAACATTATGTTAATTTAGTACTCTGAATTGTGTATTATATATAAATATGTTGGCATCACTAAATATTTTGAGTGCAGACTTAGCTACTATAGCTCAAATAGCTCCTTAATTGTAATCACTACACAAATTATTCTGCCATAGCAATAAGTATAGTATACTGTAAAAAAGAGTGAAAATTATGTTTATAATAACATAAATCTTGAGTTTAAATTGCTACTACATTTTCACTATGAAGAATTATTATAAAATATGAAATTTAATGGTGAATGTTAATGTAAAATCTCAAACATTATTTAAAGTGCCATCTCTGTGTTACAGTATAGTTACATGGATTTCTTTTTTCATGCTCCTAATGGAAAATGTTTAGGATAACTTTAGAAAATGGAGGACCATATTACAGGCAAAGAGATATTAGAGTGTTTATTACAACACAAATGAGAAAATAAAAATTGAAAGTAATAAGTGACTTTCTCAGAGTCACAAAACCAGGTAATCAGAGAGCTGTAATCCAGTTCTTTTGCAGTACAATAGCAAAATATTCACGGATTATAGACATGGTAGTTTTTTAAAATCTTAATTCCGTATTGTACAGGCTTTTCGCCCTTGACCAGTCATGTAACCTCTCTCAGCGTTATTACAAGAAAAGCAACAATTAAAAAAAAACAAGAGTGATGATAATAATGCATCACAGGTTTTTGTGAAAATTATGTAAGACAAGTTTGGAAGCACAGTGGGTTTAGGCCTTAGTTTAGTGCTTTGCACAGAAGTGTTTAATAAATATTACCTACTATTTTTATTATATTTGCTTCTATTAATATCATGGATCCTTGTACAGTATCTGTTTCACTGGGCCTGGTTGCCAAAACTCAGCCATTAAAGAAGTTCCCCAATTACTAGTTGTATGTAAGTATCCAGCATCACCATCATGTAGATGATGTCAGTGGATGTCATCAAGTCAGAGTCACCAGACATACATTCTGTCTCTCAGTAACATGGGTTATGTGTCCGACAGGGACTAGGAATACATTAACTCTGGCCCATTCACATAATTCACCTACAATAAATTCTCTAAAAGCTCAATTCTTTCATACCCTTCTTTATACCTAAAACAGCAAAATTCCAAGCCTGTTTTCAGTCAAATTGTTAACTATGTGGTGGCTGTACTCGGCTAAACAATTAAATATTGTCTGAGAAAAATCACACAGACCTTTTGACTTTCATACAGGTCTTTCAATTCATAGAGCTCTTCAACAGTGCCTGAAAGTTCTCCCACATTTCACTAGTATGTTATTTCTCTGTCTCCAAAGCAACTAGTTCCTACTTTCTCCTCACACTGCAAATTTTCAGTTCTATATTCTGTAACTTTTCACCTGCAAGAACTAAAACACTGTCTCAAACTTCCTTGTGAAAGTCAAAAAAATCAATCAGGAGTTCCTTCATTTTGCAAGCAATAAACCAATCTGCATATATAATCTGTACCCACTCTCTCTGCATTTTCTCCAATTACGATATTTTTGGTCATCGACGTGCTTCCCTCCCCTATGTCTTTCGTAGGTTTGAAACTGAATATTGTTAAGATATTAATTCTCCTCAAATCCATGTATAGATTAAATAAATTTCTAATAAAATTACAAGCAGAATTTTAGAAGAAATTTTCAACCTCCACCCAAACTCATACGCAAATGCAAAGGGCATAAAATATATAAAATGACTTAAAAAGAAGAAGATAGAAGGCCAACAGTACCTAATTTTAATATTCATTCAAAAGTTACATTTCTCACAATGATATGGTATTGGCATATAGACAATTAGATCAATGGAACAGAGTAAATAGTTCAGAAATAGAGCCACATATGTATGGTAAATTGATTTTCAACTAATATGTAAAAATATAATAAAAACAATCTTTTCCATTGTTAGAACAATTATATATCCATATGCCAAAAATAACTTTATCCATGCCTGATATTATATAAAAAAATTAAGTCAAAATGGATCATTCCTAAATCGGATGACTAAAATGTGGGAGTTTTAGAATAAAACATAGAGAATATCTTTGTGCTTGTGCGTTAGGTAAAAACACCAAATAAACAATCCATTAACGAACAAAATGAAAAGTTGGACTTCACAAAAATAAAATAAAAAACTTCTACTTTTTGAAAGATATTCTTGAGATGAAAATATAAAGCACAAATCAGGAGAAATACTTTCACGTTATATTTGTTATAATGACTTGTATGTAGATTGTATAAAGAACTTTCCAAACAGTATAAGAAAACACAAAAAACAATTTTTTGGGGTGCCAGATTTTAATATATACTTCATCAAAGTGGAGAAAGGAAGGGAAATCTTTCTGGTCCTGAAAAACCAAGTTTAATTTTTGACTCCAGTTAGGACTTCACATTCTGCCTAAAGCAGAATTAAAACTGCTCCTTTTGTGCTTCTATAATATCTCTTTAAGTATAATACTTCACATTGTATTACAGTAATGTATTTATATATCTAAGTCCTCTATTGTAAATATAGGATGAACTGTACATAATTTTCCACCTTGATCTCCTTAATCAACTACCTACCAAAAATACTAACAAACAAACATGGACTTGAACTCATAGTAACTACTACTTAAATTTTAAGGTAAATATAAATAATGCAAAGTGATACAATAATAGATTGTATTTATTGTCGCTCAACATATGATAATGGGATGACTGTGGGTATTGTTCATGTGGTCTACTTACATTGGATATCAGGGACTGCATTTGGTATTCTAGTGAATGAAATAAAGGCATAAAGTAAAAGCTAATTATATATACTGATCCTAATTTTAAGTAAGAAACATAGATGGAGGTAGTAGAATAATAAATGCTAGCTTTAGTCTGTCTTTTAAGAAAATACATTTTTAAAAATTTTGGTTTGGCAGAAAATCATTGCTACAGTTTTCATTTGAGAAATATAAACATGATTTTATATACTACCATAAACATATTTCAATTGAGTATATTCACCAAAGCAGATTCCAGATCATCCTAAGTCTCCAGTCAGCTTTCATTTGGGGCTCTAGACTCTTTTCAGTCTATCTCTGTTCATGGCCCTTTTGAAATCAATGGAAACTCCCTGTCCAAATCAACAATATGAGGGAGGGTATGAAACTGAATAGAAAAAGTGACCTTTGAGATAGCATTGCTCTTGAAATTGAAATGTTATCTTGGTTATTATAGAACTCAATGCAACATATTTCCTATTTCAAGGGCAGTAAAGTTACGTCTTAAAAAAGTGTTCCTGAAATTGCCTTTCATATTGAGCCGCATACTGGTGAGTTAAAACTGAATTGAGATTTTAGGAATGAAGATTATGGAAAAAAATGTAAATAAAGTTGCTTTAAAGAAGGTTTATGAACTGATTGTTAACTGCAATAATGATTTTGAAACTACTGGAATATATCAAACAGAAAACAACTACCATTTCAATTTTTAAATCACTTCAGAAAACTAATATATTAAAACTTAAAATACAGTGGCATTGGCCGAGGAGGGCGGATCACCTGAGGTCAGGAGTTTGAGATCAGCCTGACCAACATGGAGAAACCCGTCTCCACTAAAAATACAAAAATTAGTTTGGCAAGGTGGTGCATGCCTGTAATCCCAGCTACTTGGGAGACTGAGGCAGGAGAATCGCTTGAACCCGGGAGGCGCAGGTTGTGGTGAGCCGAGATCGTGCCATTGCACATCAGCCTGGGTAAACTCTGTCTCAAAAAGAGCCAAACTCTGTCTCAAAAAACAAAACAAAACAAAACAAAACAAATATAGTGGCATTAATTACATGTGCAATGTTGTGCAACCATAACCACTAACTACTTCTAAAATTTTCCATTACACCAAATAGAACTCTGTACCCATTAAGCAGTAACTTTCCTTTCCCTCCATCCCAGCCCCTGGTAACTTCTAATCTACTTTTTTATTCATTTATTTATTTATTTATTATTATTATACTTTAAGTTGTAGGGTACATGTGCATAACGTGCAGGTTTGTTACATATGTATACTTGTGCCATGTTGCTGTGCTGCACCCATCAACTCATCATTTACATAAGGTATAACTCCCAATGCAATCCCTCCCCCCTCCCCCCTCCCCATGATAGGCCCCGGTGTGTGATGTTCCCCTTCCTGAGTCCAAGTGATCTCATTGTTCAGTTCCCACCTATGAGTGAGAACATGCGGTGTTTGGTTTTCTGTTCTTGTGATAGTTTGCTAAGAATGATGGTTTCCAGCTGCATCCATGTCCCTACAAAGGACACAAACTCATCCTTTTTTATGGCTGCATAGTATTCCATGGTGTATATGTGCCACATTTTCTTAATCCAATCTGTCACTGATGGACATTTGGGTTGAGTCCAAGTCTTTGCTATTGTGAATAGTGCTGCAATAAACATACGTGTGCATGTGTCTTTATAGCAGTATGATTTATAATCCTTTGGGTATATACCCAGTAATGGGATGGCTGGGTCATATGGCACATCTAGTTCTAGATCCTTGAGGAATCACCATACTGTTTTCCATAATGGTTGAACTAGTTTACAATCCCACCAACAGTGTAAAAGTGTTCCTATTTCTCCACATCCTCTCCAGCACCTGTTGTTTCCTGACTTTTTTTTTTTTTTTTTTTTTGTTGTTGTTGTTGTTGTTGTTGAGACGGAGTCTCGCTCTGTCACCCATGCTGGAGTACAGTGGCTGGATCTCAGCTCACTGCAAGCTCTGTCTCCCAGGTTTATGCCATTCTCCTGCCTCAGCCTCCCGAGTAGCTGGGACTACAGGCACCTGCCACCTCGCCCGGCTAGTTTTTTTTGTATTTTTAGTAGAGACGAGGTTTCACCGTGTTAGCCAGGATGGTCTCGATCTCCTGACCTCATAATCCGCCCGTCTCGGCCTCCCAAAGTGCTGGGATTACAGGCTTGAGCCACCGCGCCCGGCCACTGTTTCCTGACTTTTTAATGATCGCCATTCTAACTGGTGTGAGATGGTATCTCATTGTGGTTTTGATTTGCATTTCTCTGATGGCCAGTGATGATGAGCATTTTTTCATGTGTCTGTTGGCTGTATGAATGTCTTCTTTTGAGAAATGTCTGTTCATATCCTTTGCCCACTTTTTGATGGGGTTGTTTGTTTTTTTCTTGTAAATTTGTTTGAGTTCTTTGTAGGTTCTGGATATTAGCCCTTTGTCAGATGAGTAGATTGCAAAAATTTTCTCCCATTCTGTAGGTTGCCTGTTCACTCTGATGGTAGTTTCTTTTGCTGTGCAGAAGCTCTTTAGTTTAATTAGATCCCATTTGTCAATTTTGGCTTTTGCTGCCGTTGCTTTTGGTGTTTTAGACATGAAGTCTTTGCCCATGCCTATGTCCTGAATGGTACTACCTAGGTTTTCCTCTAGGGTTTTTATGGTATTAGGTCTCACATTTAAGTCTCTAATCCATCTTGAATTAATTTTCGTATAAGGAGTAAGGAAAGCATCCAGTTTCAGCTTTCTACTTATGGCTAGCCAATTTTCCCAGCACCATTTATTAAATAGGGAATCCTTTCCCCGTTTCTTGTTTCTCTCAGGTTTGTCAAAGATCAGATGGCTGTAGATGTGTGGTATTATTTCTGAGGACTCTGTTCTGTTCCATTGGTCTATATCTCTGTTTTGGTACCAGTACCATGCTGTTTTGGTTACTATAGCCTTGTAGTATAGTTTGAAGTCAGGTAGCGTGATGCCTCCAGCTTTGTTCTTTTGACTTAGGATTGTCTTGGAGATGCAGGCTCTTTTTTGGTTCCATATGAACTTTAAAGCAGTTTTTTCCAATTCTGTGAAGAAACTCATTGGTAGCTTGATGGGGATGGCATTGAATCTATAAATTACCTTGGGCAGTATGGCCATTTTCACGATATTGATTCTTCCTATCCATGAGCATGGTATGTTCTTCCATTTGTTTGTGTCCTCTTTTATTTCACTGAGCAGTGGTTTGTAGTTCTCCTTGAAGAGGTCCTTTACATCCCTTGTAAGTTGGATTCCTCAGTATTTTATTCTCTTTGAAGCAATTGTGATTGGAAGTTCATTCCTGATTTGGCTCTCTGTTTGTCTGTTACTGGTGTATAAGAATGCTTGTGATTTTTGCACATTAATTTTGTATCCTGAGACTTTGCTGAAGTTGCTTATCAGCTTAAGGAGATTTTGGGCTGAGACAATGGGGTTTTCTAAATATACAATCATGTCATCTGCAAACAGGGACAGTTTGACTTCTTCTTTTCCTAACTGAATACCCTTGATTTCTTTCTCTTGCCTAATTGCCCTAGCCAGAACATCCAACACTATGTTGAATAGGAGTGGTGAGAGAGGGCATCCCTGTCTTGTGCCAGTTTTCAAAGGGAATTTTTCCAGTTTTTGCCCATTCAGTATGATATTGGTTGTGGGTTTGTCATAAATAGCTCTTATTATTTTGAGGTACGTTCCATCAATACCGAATTTATTGAGCGTTTTTAGCATGAAGGGCTGTTGAATTTTGTCAAAAGCCTTTTCTGCGTCTATTGAGATAATCATGTGGTTCTTGTCTTTGGTTCTGTTTATATGCTGGATTATGTTTATTGATTTGCGAATGTTGAACCAGCCTTGCATCCCAGGGATGAAGCCCACTTGATCATGGTGGATAAGCTTTTTGATGTGTTGCTGAATCCGGTTTGCCAGTATTTTATTGAGGATTTTTGCATCGATGTTCATCAGGGATATTGGTCTAAAATTCTCTTTTTTTGTTGTGTCTCTGCCAGGCTTTGGTATCAGGATGATGTTGGCCTCATCAAATGAGTTAGGGAGGATTCCCTCTTTTTCTATTGATTGGAATAGTTTCAGAAGGAATGGTACCAACTCCTCCTTGTACCTCTGGTAGAATTCAGCTGTGAATCCATCTGGTCCTGGACTTTTTTTGGTTGGTAGGCTATTAATTATTGCCTCAATTTCAGAGCCTGCTATTGGTCTATTCAGGGATTCAACTTCTTCCTGGTTTAGTCTTGGAAGAGTGTAAGTGTCCAGGAAATTATCCATTTCTTCTAGATTTTCCAGTTTATTTGCGTAGAGGTGTTTATAGTATTCTCTGATGGTAGTTTGTATTTCTGTGGGGTCGGTGGTGATATCCCCTTTATCATTTTTAATTGCGTCGATTTGATTCTTCTCTCTTTTCTTCTTTATTAGTCTTGCTAGTGGTCTGTCAATTTTGTTGATCTTTTCAAAAAACCAACTCCTAGATTCATTGATTTTTTGGAGGGTTTTTTGTGTCTCTATCTCCTTCAGTTCTGCTCTGATCTTAGTTATTTCTTGCCTTCTGCTAGCTTTTGAATGTGTTTGCTCTTGCTTCTCTAGTTCTTTTAATTGCGATGTTAGAGTGTCAATTTTAGATCTTTCCTGCTTTCTATTGTGGGCATTTAGTGCTATAAATTTCCCTCTACACACTGCTTTAAATGTGTCCCAGAGATTCTGGTATGTTGTATCTTTGTTCTCATTGGTTTCAAAGAACATCTTTATTTCTGCCTTCATTTCGTTATGTACCCAGTAGTCATTCAGGAGCAGGTTGTTCACTTTCCATGTAGTTGAGCGGTTTTGATTGAGTTTCTTAGTCCTGAGTTCTAGTTTGATTGCACTGTGGTCTGAGAGACAGTTTGTTATAATTTCTGTTCTTGTACATTTGCTGAGGAGTGCTTTACTTCCAATTACGTGGTCAATTTTGGAGTAAGTACGATGTGGTGCTGAGAAGAATGTATATTCTGTTGATTTGGGGTGGAGAGTTCTATAGATGTCTATTAGGTCTGCTTGCTGCAGAGATGAGTTCAATTCCTGGATATTCTTGTTAACTTTCTGTCTCGTTGATCTGTCTAATGTTGACAGTGGAGTGTTGAAGTCTCCCATTATTATTGTATGGGAGTCTAAGTCTCTTTGTAAGTCTCTAAGGACTTGCTTTATGAATCTGGGTGCTCCTGTATTGGGTGCATATATATTTAGGATAGTTAGCTCTTCCTGTGGAATTGATCCCTTTACCATTATGTAATGGCCTTCTTTGTCTGTTTTGATCTCTGATGGTTTAAAGTCTGTTTTATCAGAGACTAGTATTGCAACCCCCGCTTTTTTTTGTTCTCCATTTGCTTGGTAAATCTTCCTCCATCCCTTTATTTTGAGCCTATGTATGTCTCTGTGTGTGAGATGGGTCTCCTGAATACAGCAGACTGATGGGTCTTGACTCTATCCAGTTTGCCAGTCTGTGTCTTTTAATTGGAGCATTTAGTCCATTTACATTTAAGGTTAAGATTGTTATGTGTGAACTTGATCCTGCCATTATGATATTAACTGGTTATTTTGCTCGTTAGTTGATGCAGTTTCTTCCTAGCCTCGATGGTCTTTACATTTTGGCATATTTTTGCAATGGCTGGTACCGGTTGTTCCTTTCCATGTTTAGTGCTTCCTTCAGGGTCTCTTGTAAGGCAGGCCTAGTGGTGACAAAATCTCTAAGCATTTGCTTATCTGTAAAGGATTTTATTTCTCCTTCACTTATGAAACTTAGTTTGGCTGGATATGAAATTCTGGGTTTAAAATTCTTTTCTTTAAGAACGTTGAATATTGGCCCCCCTCTCTTCTGGCTTGGAGAGTTTCTGCCGAGAGATCTGCTGTGAGTCTGATGGGCTTCCCTTTGTGGGTAACCCGACCTTTCTCCCTGGCTGCCCTTAAGACTTTTTCCTTCATTTCAACTTTGGTGAATCTGGCAATTATGTGTCTTGGAGTTGCTCTTCTCGAGGAGTATCTTTGTGGCGTTCTCTGTATTTCCTGGATTTGAATGTTGGCCTGCCCTACTAGGTTGGGGAAGTTCTCCTGGATGATATCCTGAAGAGTGTTTTCCAACTTGGTTCCATTTTCCCCCTCACTTTCAGGCACCCCAATCAGACGTAGATTTGGTCTTTTTACATAATCCCATACTTCTTGCAGGCTTTGTTCATTTCTTTTTCTTCTTTTTTCTTTTGGTTTCTCTTCTCGCTTCATTTCATTCATTTGATCCTCAATCACTGATACTCTTTCTTCCAGTTGATCGAGTCGGTTACTGAAGCTTGTGCATTTGTCACGTATTTCTCGTGTCATGGTTTTCATCTCTTTCATTTCGTTTAGGACCTTCTCTTCATTAATTACTCTAGCCATCAATTCTTCCACTTTTTTTTCAAGATTTTTAGTTTCTTTGCGCTGGGTACGTAATTCCTCCTTTAGCTCTGAGAAATTTGATGGACTGAAGCCTTCTTCTCTCATGTCGTCAAAGTCATTCTCCGTCCAGCTTTGATCCGTTGCTGGCGATGAGCTGCGCTCCTTTGCCGGGGGAGATGCACTCTTATTTTTTGAATTTCCAGCTTTTCTGCCCTGCTTTTTCCCCATCTTTGTGGTTTTATCTGCCTCTGGTCTTTGATGATGGTGATGTACTGATGGGGTTTTGGTGTAGGTGTCCTTCCTGTTTGATAGTTTTCCTTCTAACAGTCAGGACCCTCAGCTGTAGGTCTGCTGGAGATTGCCTGAGGTCCACTCCAGACCCTGTTTGCCTGGGTATCAGCAGCAGAGGCTGCAGAAGATAGAATATTTCTGAACAGCGAGTGTACCTGTCTGATTCTTGCTTTGGAAGCTTCCTCTCAGGGGTGTACTCCACCCTGTGAGGTGTGGGGTGTCAGACTGCCCCTAGTGGGGGATGTCTCCCAGTTAGGCTACTCAGGGGTCAGGGACCCACTTGAGCAGGGAGTCTGTCCCTTCTCAGATCTCAACCTCCGTGTTGGGAGATCCACTGCTCTCTTCAAAGCTGTCAGACAGAGTCGTTTGCGTCTGCAGAGGTTTCTGCTACGTTTGTTATTGTTTACTGTGCCCTGTCCCCAGAGGTGGAGTCTACAGAGACAGGCAGGTTTCCTTGAGCTGCTGTGAGCTCCACCCAGTTCAAGCTTCCCAGCAGCTTTGTTTACCTACTTAAGCCTCAGCAATGGCGGGCGCCCCTCCCCCAGCCTCCCTGCTGCCTTGCCGGTAGATCACAGACTGCTGTGCTAGCAATGAGGGAGGCTCCGTGGGTGTGGGACCCTCCCGGCCAGGTGTGGGATATGATCTCCGGTGTGCCTGTTTGCTTAAAGCACAGTATTGGGGTGGGAGTTACCCGATTTTCCAGGTGTTGTGTGTCTCAGTTCCCCTGGCTAGGAAAAGGGATTCCCTTCCCCCTTGCGCTTCCCAGGTGAGGCAATGCCTCGCCCTGCTTCAGCTCTCGCTGGTCGGGCTGCAGCAGCTGACCAGCACCGATCGTCCAGCACTCCCCAGTGAGATGAACCCAGTACCTCAGTTGAAAATGCAGAAATCACCGGTCTTCTGTGTCGCTCGCGCTGGGAGTTGGAGACTGGAGCTGTTCCTATTCGGCCATCTTGCTCCTCCCTCTAATCTACTTTTTGTCTTTTTGAATTTTCCTATTCTAGATATTTTAAATACATGGGATCATACAAATCTTTCCCTTTATGTTTGGCTTATTTCACTTAGTATAATATTTCCAAGGTTTATCCATATTGCAGAATACAACCCAATTTCATTTATTCTTATACCTGAATAATAATTGCATGTATTTATCACATTTTGTTTATTCATTCATCTCTTGATGAACACTTGACTTTTTTACACCTTTGGCTATTGTAAATAATGTTGCTATAATCATTTGCATGTAAGTATCTGTTTAAGTCCCTAATTTCAATGTTTCTTTATATTTACAAGTGAAATCGTTGAGCCATATTTTAACTCTATATTTAACTTGTTTAGAAACTGTCTAATTGTTTTCCGCAGTGGCTTCATTAGTGTGGATTTCCACCAGGAAAGTATGACAGTTCCAATTTCTCCATATTCTCCCCATAATTTCTTAATTTTATCAGTATTTTATGGATTTTTTTCAGGATATTCTACATATAACATCATGTTATCTATGGATAAAGATAACTATTTCCTTCTTTCCATTTGAGATACCTTTTATTCATTTTTTCTTTCTTAATCACCCTGGTGAGAATATTCAATACTATTGAATAGAAGAGGTAAAAGCAGATATCCTTGTATTTTTTCTTACCGTAAAAATTGGCTTTGGGTCACCTACTATTGTATGGTGTTAGTTGTGGATTTTTAAAAATATGGTCTTTATTATGTTGTAAATATGTATTTCTAATGATGTTTTAATGAGTGGCTTTTTTTCATGAAGCGTTTTTGAATTTTTCCAATTTATTTTTCTGCATCAATTTAGTTGACTCCATATTTCTACTTTCCTTATATTAATGTGAAGACAGACTGATTTTTGTGTGTTGAACAATCCTTGCCTTCCCGGTATAAATTTTACTTGGACATGGTTTGTAGTCCTTTTAATACATGGGCTAAATTATGTTTATTAGTATTTTGTTGAGGATTATTGTACTTACATTGATTAGGGATATTGTTGTATTTTTGTTGATTGTAAGGTCTTTGTCTGACTTCAATTTCAGGTATCATATTCAGGCCTGGATAATGCTGGCCTTATATAATAAGTTAGGAAGTGTTTCTCCTTTCTCATATTTTTTAATAGAGTTTTAAAAGGATTAGTATAAATCCACCAGTTAATTTGACAGTGGTCCTGGGCTTTTCTTTGTTCAGAGATGGTTTTTGCTATTGTTTTTGTTGTTTTTAACTCACTCAATATGCTTGCTTATTAGAAGTCTATTCATATTTTCTATTTCTTCTTGAGTCATTTTGGAGTTTGAATGTTTTCCAGAATTTGACCCTTTTATCTAGGTAATTTAATGTGTTGGCACACAATGTTCATAGTACAGCCTCATAATCAGTCTTATTTCCATGAAGTCAGTAAAATGTCATCTTTTCGTATTTATTGATATTTACAAAGAGTCAATTTTTGGTTTTACCAACTTTCTCTGTCAATTTTTTAATTTATCTCCACTCTAATTTTTATTATTTTCTTTCTCATGTTTGGTTTTCTTTCTTTCTTTTTTTTTTTTTAATGCTACTGTTTTGAATATAGTCTGCTATTCTGTTTCAAGGTCCTTAAATTTTACAGTTTTGTTTTTGACTCGAGATTTTACTTCTTTTTAAATGTAGCCGTTTATAGATATAAATTCTACTTTGAGTACCATTTTTACTGCATCCCATAAAGTTTTATATATTGTGTTTTTGTTTGCATTTTTTTCAGGATATTTTCTAATTGCTCTTGAAATTTTTCTTTGGAAAGTTGGTTAAGTGTTGTTTGATTTCCATATCTTTGGAAATTTTCCAGTATTCTTCTGTTACTGATTTTTAGTCTTTTCATTGTGATCAGAACAGACACACTATATGGTGTCAGTCTTTTAAATTTATTAAGACTATTTTTTATGGCCTAAGATACAGTCTATTCTGAAAATATTAAATTTATTAAGACTTGTTTTATGGCCTAAGATATAGTCTATACTGGAAAATCTTCTATGTGCACTTAAGAACAACATATAGTCTCATTGTTCAGCTCCCACTTAAGAACAAGATATATTTTCATTGTTCAGCTCCCACTTATAAGTGAGAACATCGTGTTTGATTTTCTGTTCCTGCATTAGTTTGCTAAGAATAATGGTTTTCAGCTCCAACCATGTCCCTGAAAGGGACATGATGTCATTCCTTCTCATGGCTTCCTAGTATTCCATAGTTTATATGTTTATATGTACGACTTTTTTTTTTCTTTTGAGACGGAGTCTTGCTCTGTCGCCCAGGCTGGAGTGCAGTGGCGCGATCTCGGCTCACTGCAAGCTCCGCCTCCCTGGTTCACGCCATTCTCCTGCCTCAACCTCCCGAGTAGCTGGGACTACAGACGCCTGCCACCACACCCGGCTAATTTTTTTTTGTATTTTTAGTAGAGACGGGGTTTCACCGTGTTAGCCAGGATGGTCTCTGGTCTTGATCTGCTGACCTCATGATCTGCCCGCCTCAGTCTCCCAGAGTGCTGAGATTACAGATGTGAGCCACCGCGCCTGGCCTATATGTACCACATTTTTTTTTTATCCAGTTTATCATTGCCTGCACATGTAACCAGGAACTTAAAAATAAAAATTTTAAAAAGAACAATATATATTATGCTGCTATTGGGTGGAGTGTTTGCTATATATGTTCTTAAGTCTCATTGATTTGTAATGTTGTTCAGGTCATCTATTTCCTTATTGCTCTTCTGTCTGGTTGTTCTATCCTATATTGAAAATGGGATAGTGAAGTTTCCAATTGTTGTAGAAATATCTTTCCCTTTTCAATTTTGTCAATGTTGCATCAAGTATTTTATGGCTTTATTGTTGGGTGTGCATATAATTGTCGTATCATCTTGATAGATGAAATCTTTTATCAATGTATAATTTCCTCTGCCTCTTGTACACTATTTTGATGTAAAATCTCGTCTGATAATATTAAAGCCACCCCAACTGTTTTAGATACTATTTGCATGAAATAGCTATCTCTGTGTTTTTACACTTAAGTCTTGTTGTTTGTGTGTGCAAAGTGAGTCTCTTATAGACAGCACATAGATGGATTTTTTAATTCATTTTGCCAGTCTTTCGTTTTAATTGGCTAATTTAATTCATTTACATGTAATTACTGATAATAAAGAACATATTTATGACATTTTGCTGTTTCTGTATGTCTTATATTTTCATTTAATTCTCCATTACTTTTTATATTTATTTTTTATAGTACATCACTTTCTTTTCTATGTATTTTAAAAATTATTTTCCTACTGGTATTCTAGGAAACTATAATTAACATATTAAACTGAAAACAACCTGGTCTGAATAATACCAATTTATTTTCACTAGCATGCAACACTGTTTTTATACTATCTACCTTCCCCCTTTATATTTTACCTGTCAAAAATTATGTCTGTATGTATGAATGTTATACAAGTTGATATAGATTTATAGTTATTATTTTGTGTATTTGCCTTTTAAATCATATATAGAGATAGAGAAGTTATAAACCAAAAGTACAATGATATAGGACTTTATACTTACCTATGCCGTTATCTTTCTCAATGTTCTTCATTTCCTCATATGGCTTTGAGTTACTGTGTAGCATCCTTTCATTTCATCCTGAAGGATTTCCTTTAGCACTTTTTGTACAAATTTACTAGTTACAAACTTTCTTATAGTTTATTGGTAAATATATTAATTTTCATTTATTCTTGAAAGATAGTTTTGCTGGATGTAGAATTAGTAGTTGACAGGATTTTAAAAATTCTTCCAGCATTTTAAATACCTCTTACAACACTTCTGACTGCTATGCTTTCTGGTGAGAAAACAGCTATTCCTCTTAGTTAGAATTCCTTGCACCTGACATGTGGCTTCTGTCTTGCTGCTTTCAAGATTTTCTTTTTGCCTTTGGCTTTCAACAATTGAACTGTAATGTATCTCAATGTAGAATTTTTTGATTATTGTCTAGGAGTTTTTGAGCATCTTTCACATGTAGGCTCATGAATTTCATCAAATCTAAGAAGTTTTGGTCATTATTTTTTCAAATATTTTTCTGCTTCTTTTTTTTCCTCCTGCAATTCCCCTGTTGGTATGTTTGTATTTGTGTATGTCCTTCAGGTTCCTCAGGTTCCACTCATTTTCCTCATTTGTTTCTGTTTTTTCTTTCTCCTTCCCAGGCTAGATAATTTTAACTGACCTATGTTCAAACTTTGGTGATTCTTGCAGGAACCATTTTTCCTGCAAATGAGCCATATTTTCTCACTTCTCTGTATGCATAGTAACATTTTGTTGATAACGAAACGTTTGAGTATTAAAGTATAATTCTGGAAATCAAATTCTCCTCAGAATTTTTTTCTGTCACTTATTGAGTCCTGAATGTACCCATTTGTATGCTAACTTTTCCAAACTATTTTTGTAAAGTCTGTGATCTCTGTTGTGTAGTCAATGAAGTTTCTCTGTGTCATCTCTTTGGTCTATGACCTGACACAGATTTTCTTAAGTTTCTAGATGCAAACACAAACACACAAAAGTATGCTTCCAAAAGATGCTGCTGGGAAGGCCACTGCATTCCTAGGGAGCCAAATCAAAGGTAGGCATCTGTTGTAGCTCCTCAGGGAATCACCAGGCCAACTAAATTACACAAACCTGAACCATTGGAGAACAAGTTCTTACTGTCTACCGTGGTACCAAATAGGGCTCTAGGAATATGCTCTCCTATCCCCACAACCACAACAGGGACAAGGAATGGGGTTGGGAGCTGGTCCTACAAGTTGGTCTCTTACCAAAGTTCAGGACCCTATTCCTCCATCAGGTACTACCCTTGACTCTTCTCATATTATTTTTTTTCAGTTTAATTATTGTTATGGTTGAGGAACTGAACCCTGAAACTTCTTGGTCCACCATTTTTTAAATGATATTACTCCCACCATTTTGTTTTATTTAAAAAGTATATCTTCCTTTATACCATTTTTTCCTAAAAATTGTTTTGAGTTTAGAGTATTATCAAGAATTGTAATACCAAATTTCTAAAACATGTTTAGGACATAACAAATAACTGCACATAGCTTATTATAGTCCATCCTGATTTTTTTTCATGAACAAGATCTCATTTTATTCTCATACTTGCATAGGTAACTATTATTCAAGTTTCATAGATGACAAAGATTAAGAAAGTTAAATGGTAAATTCATAACTTGTAAATGGAAGAATCAAAATGCAAAATCAAGTCTCCTGAGTCTGTATCCCATATACTCTCAACAATATAGTATTGCTAAAGCCTAGTGTCTGATGATTTGAGTAACCTATAAACATAAGATGTATAAATTGCATTATTTATATAATTTTCAAAACTATTTCATGTTTATTGCCAAAGTTGTCATTGTTGTTTTCACATTAGGGAATAAACATTTTTCCAATGTTTTACATATTAAAGGCAAATATCCCAGGAGGTGTACTTTCATTTATTTCACTAGCTAATTTTAAAGTTGAGAGACACATCAAAACACTCATATCTAAAAATAAGAATAGAATATCAAAAACATAGTTCTAAGTTTCTATTTTACTCATGGAACTTTTCAGTATAAAAACAAGTTACTTATCTGAAAAGATTATGCATTTTACTTTTTTATTTTTTTGTGAGAAGCAGCATTACATTATGATACATCTCACTTATATAAATAACAGCAACTGACTGGGTATGATTGAGCCCAGCAGTTCGAGATCAGCCTGGGCAACACGGTGAAACTCCATCTCTACAAAAAATACAAAAATTAGCCGGGCATTCTGTTGGTGCATGCCTGTGAGTTCCAGCTACTCGGGGGGATGAGGTGGGAGGATCACTTGAGCCCAGAAGGTCAAGGCTGCAGTGAGCTGAGATCACGCCACTGCGCTCCAGCCTGGGTGACAGAGCAAGGCCCAGTCTCTTAAAATGAATAAATTAAAATAAATTACCACATGACAGAAACCTGGGTACTCAATAGCCTGATCAGTCCTCTTTAACATTAAATGTTTCTAAGCCTTGGCATTGAAGTCCTCCTTCTTGCAATCAGAATGCCATTTGATATGTAGCATATAGTTACTGATTTTTTTGTTATGGGATGGCTTTCTAAAACAGTTATTAGACAACAAATGTGATAACTTGCAGTGACCAAAGTAACAGATATATTCTGGAATAGTTACAAAAAACGAATGCTGCAAAAAATGACCAGCAAAAGTAAATTTAATGTAGTGAGATATTAATTAGTCCAGTATTAGCTAATAAAGAAATTAAATGAATATATACTCCTCTTTGGATTACTTATATGTACATTTAGAAATGTATTTATTTGAGGGAAAAGTATAGCTTTCGTTCAAATAAACGTGGCATTTCAGTGTATAGTTTTAATAAATGCTAACTTGTTTCAATCTACAGAAGAATGTGGTTAAAAATATAGAAACTAATTTTACAGTGGGGTCTAAAATTCACCATTTTAAATTTCGGTGTGGTATAAAATACGTATTAAAACAGAATAGTAATATTAAGCCAATTAAATTAATAACATGTAAATTAGTGATTATTTTGAGTATTGTTATAAAGAAAAAAACAGATAATTTGAACATCCATCAATAAAGGCGTGAGTGGACAAATTATCATGTTATTGCCTGAGGCATTATTGCCCTGGTTACTGTCTAGTGATACTCCTCTTCATTCCTAACCATGTCAACTTTTGGTTATATATGCAGGAATGAATTACATTTACCTTATACATTTACAAACAGAGTTCTCATTTAGATTCCACAATAAGCAGCACTTGTGTAATATTCAAAGGCAAAAGAGAAGAGGAAAGCATATTCTCTGCTGGAAAAGATACTGGCACCTAGGCAGATATGAAGCATGAAGGAGCTTCCAGGTGAGCTCTTATAAATAATCTTCAGCTGAGATAATTGATAGGCGCATCCTGTGATTTGGAGCCTTACTGGTTTTTTGGAAGCTGGAAGAGGTTCTCATTATTTACCACCCCCCTATACTTCCAACTGTTTTTTAAACATCTAATTTACTTTATCATATTGCTCCTGCTAAAATAAGTAATTCCAACCCTTGAAGCTAAAATACAATTATGCATGTTTTAAAATTAATGACTTAAATCTGTATGCATTGGCATGGAAAAAAGATCATAAAATATTATTGCATAAAAACAAAAACATGCTACAAGAATGATAAATGTTTTATTCAGTTTGTGAAATTATGAAACTGTTTTGATAAACTTCATTCTCACAAAATCTGTTTATACTAAGAAACGTCTTTGTGAGGATGATTCTGGGAGTAGAATGATAGAAGGTCAAAAGGATAATCTTTATTTATCTCTAAATTATTTAAATAATAATAGGAGACTTAGAGATTCTGGAAATATCTGGAAGCCATTTTACGACTTTGAGAAAAATCAAGAATATGAAAAGTACACTCTACTCAAGATAGAAAAGACATGCAGTGGGCATTTGAGGACAATAGGAATCATTAGGAGAAGCTTATTTAACCTTAGCGTATGTCTGGACTTTTCAGTTAAGTGAAGGATGATTTTGCATATTTTTAAAGCCAGTATGAGTCTGGCATTCTTATACTTACAAAAGAAGGATTCCTAAATAATACAGAATAGGAGATTGATATTTAATTGTAGACTTTGATAACCTAAGGATACACTCTATTCCATATTGGGAGATTGGAAATAATTTTTAGTAGAAAGTATATTAAATTGTTTGCTGTAATAATGACTTACAGTATTTACTTCTAAAAGCAATAGCTTAGGAGGTTTAGAGAAAATGATAGATTCTGGATCATTCTGATCACACGTTTATAGTAGTCAAATATTATCTACTTTACTACAAACAGTATATACTGACATAATTGCAATACCAAATTTTGTAACAAATGTCAATATTTGCTATAGTAGTGCAAACTATGGAAATGCGAGAAAATCAGACTCCTCATGTACTATAGTTGGAAAGTTGGTTTATATATCCATTCTTGAGGCCAGTTTGACAGTACATAAAATTAAATTTGCTTATATTGTGTCCGGAATTTGTTCCTTCCAGTGGGTTCTTGGTCTTGCTGACTTCAAGAATGAAGTCGCGGACTCTTGCGCTGAGTGTTACAGTTCTTAAAGATGGTGTGTCCAAAGTTTGTTCCTTCAGATGTTCAGATGTGTCCAGAGTTTCTTCCTTCCAGTGGGTTTGTGGTCTCACTGACTTTAGGAGTGAAGTGACAGACGTTTGCAGTGAGTGTTGGAGCTCTTAAAGGTGGCACGTCCAGAGTTGTTTGTTCCTCCTGGGGGGTTCGTGGTCTGGCTGACTTCAGAAGGGAGGCCACAGACCTTCACGTGAGTGTTACAGCTCATAAAGGTAGTGCGGACCCAAAGAGTCAGCAACAGCAAGATTTATACTGAAGAGCAAAAGAACAAAGCTTTCACAACATTGAAGGAGACCTGAGAGGGTTCCCGCTGCTGGCCCCAGTGGCTTGCTTTTATTCCCTTATTTGGCCCCACCCACATCCTGCTGACTGGTCCATTTTAGAGAGTACTGATTGGTGTGTTTACAAAGCTTTCGCTGGACACAGAGCACAGATTGGTGTACTTACAATCCTTCAGCTAGACAGAAAAGTTCTCCAAGTCCCCATCTGACCCAGAAGCCCAGCTGGCTTCACCTGTCAATATCATGTGCCTAACAACATCTGAGTTTATATCCCAGGTAGTCTCATTTAGGAAATTTTGTAATAGACCATGACATGCCTGTGAAAATGTTTATTACATCAGTATTGAAAAATATAGTATCATCTTCTTGGGAGCAATCTAGATTTCTAATGAGTAAATATAATGAGGTAGATGTACACCATAGAAAAGCATTGAAAACAGCAAACGGGGTGTTCACAGTGATCTGTATAGGTCCTAAATATAGTGGTGAATGAAAATATTAGGAGACGAAATCTGTAGGGCAGTGCCATTTCTATAAATTTTTATCAATTTGTATAAATTTATAATAAATATATATTAAAAATACATACATCTAGAAACTACTTAAAAGCTCAAGTGTCCATTTCAAGCCACCTGCAGTAGTTCTCTGTGGGAGGTAGAGTGGAGTGAAAGTGGAGAATATGGACAAATTAAAAGGATATAAACAGAAGTTAAATAAAAGGGGAGTTTTGCATGAACTGCTGATTGTATTATTTCTTAAAGTGAGAATGATTAATTCAATTGTTGTCCCGGTGAAACATATTATTAATAATAATAAAGTAATATACCTGAAGATCAAGGATTTGAACTCAGAATTATCTGACATCAAAATTTGTGCTTGTTTCATTACACCACGTTGCCCTTAAACCTGACTCAATTGACAAAATAAAATCATAAAAATAATACTATGGCAACTGCAATAAGACAAAAGGGTCTTTTCAAAATATCACAAAATGGTAATTTGACATCTCCTAAAGAATGGAATTCAAAGCCGACAATCATAGAGATGATCTATCACAATCAAAATGTTGAGGATTTGGGGGTTGTAGGGTCAGCAATGAAATCACATTTTGTAGAGATTTATGATGGGATTTCAATTTAATTCTCTCCAGGCTATTAGTGGTAACAAAGGTTTGTTTCCACATATCCAGGGGCTTTGTGGTTTGCAATATATCATCCCACTTTTATTTTACACTCTTTCAATTGCTCTACACTATAGTAAGGTCAAAAGTGGTGCTGTGAATATCTGCATCTTCCTTGAGTTATAAAGTACATAGATAAATACACTTTACATTGTGTATACAAAGAAAAAAATTGATACCAATAATCTACAATTTGCTATTATTTGAACATTTGTTACAGGTAGAATTTGGGATGAGTTCAATTAATATTTTCAACATGTCCTAAATAGGCAATATTACAATGTCCCTAATTTTTTTTTTAATTTTGTTGTCCTTTGCATATGCTACCTCCTTCCCCAAATACGAATTTAGACTCCATCCTATATCTGGATAACTTTAACCTCTCATTTGTAATCATCGTGTCAATAGTTACAGATATTACCACTTGAGACTTCAGACTGGTGTTTCAACCCCTCCTTTGAGGGGTATGCACTTCATGCTTGACTCCAGTATTCACTGTCCTGTTAATGAATGATTTATTTAGTTTTTTACCTAACTAGATAATGATATGCATGAATAGAGATATGGTTTCTTGAATACTCAGTACATAATAAATGTGCAATATATGTTGGTTGAATATACGGGTATAAATCAGTTTTGGAAAGATATAGCTTTATAATCTTAACATTTATAATACTGTACCTATCAGTGAGAGTTATAATTTAAAATTACCATTGAAATAAAGTAAAGCACTAAAAAGCAATTTAGTGGTGCTTTGGGATATCTTCGTTCTTCATACATTTTATGATACTTAGGAAAGAAAGGTGACATAAATTTCTCCATGTCAGTCTAATGTGGCTCTGATTTTTAATGAGATACTTGGTAAAATAATATTTGATTAGTTCTTCTTACTTGTTTCCTAAATTGACCTCCATTGTTGTTTTCAATTCCTCTGTAATTTTCTGTACAATTGGTGTTTGTTTATAAATTCATATACCTCTGTGAATTGTACTCCTGTATAGCAGTAAAGGAACCACACAAATTTTTTCTTTCTTTCTTTATTTTTCTGTGTGAATCTTTCTTTTTAAGCCCAATTTCAGACTCTTTGGTACTGGATAGGTATCTCCCCTGGGAATCACTTCTAATTGTAACCTTCCTAACTCCTTATCTGCTCAAAACACACTCTTGCATAATATTCTTAATAATATACCATATTCCTTCCTAATACAGGTTTGAAAATATAAAGTTACATTTAAATTATCTCTCTTTCCTAGACCCTTTCTCTGATTACATTTTTTGCTGTTTTATTTCTACTTTCTAAAATACCTCACATTTATCAAATATTCAAATATTTAATCTCATCATGTATTATTTATTTTGGTTATTATTCATTTATTTATTCAACCAATATTTATCGAACATCTACTATGAGCCTGAAGCTGTTCTAGATACTGAGAATTCTATAGTCAATAGAACTGTCAATTCTCACCTCCCTCATGGAGCTTAAATTCTAAAAGGGTGAGGCAGATAACACCAATTAATAAATAAAATTCATGCATTTCTTGGAGAGTGATAAATGCCATTGGGCAAAATGAAAGGGGGAAATGGTGATTGGGAATTATCAGTGAAAGAGTAGGGTGGGCTCTACCTTGAAAACTATTATAATAGCCCTATGTCTGGTATTCACAAAACCAGTCCTTCTTCCCTTCCCCCAATCATTCCACTACATCATTGACTATTTGATTTTCCTAAATCACAGCTGCCGGTATACCATTTGACTAATAAATCTGAAGTTGATCTCATGGAAGAAATGGCCTTATTACTTGTAATCTAGGCAAAGGCTTAACCTAAACAAAGTTCAGCAAAGTAAAAGAATTTTAACAATCTCTATTAAAGCACCAGCACATGACTTGTTTTCTAAGAAATATAGCATTTTTTTTTCATTTGTATGTAGAAGAGCTGACTAACCAAGAAATTCTACTCTTAATTTATCTTATGCATTAGGAAAATACATGTTTAATCAGAAGAGACAAGTAAAATTTTCTTTGAGGAAAGTTTGAATTTGACCATGAAGGGAAGCACATCCACTCTGCCTTATTTGGATTGTTTGAAGTTTTGTGTAGATAAATAATGTTCAAAGGGAGATTTCCTCAATTCTTCTAGGTCTTTCACCTGGTATTCATCGCTCCATGTTTAAAACATTTGTCAGTTTAATGTACTGCCTCTTGACTTCCTGCCCTGTCTGACATGAAATTAGCTTTGTATTCATTTCTATCTTCCCATTTCTGTCCCGCCAAATGGCATCCACATTTATTTATCAATGCTAATTATTCTTATATCTCTAAAAACACAAATCAATGTTGTCAAAATATGCATTATTAGTAAATCACCACTTTTGTGCACCTCGTTTTTGCCAGGAATTAATATTTGTTTGTTGGTTGGTTTTTGTATTGTTTTCCTGGTATCATTTTTCGTGGCCTATAAGAAACCTTTTATGATTCTAGCAAAGATGGAAGGAGGATGCCGCCACTGGCATTTCCCACATGGAAATGGAGAAGGCAAGTTGTACAACACTCTTACTTTATGAAGAATTATGAATTCCCCCCCCACCCCCACAAATGGTTGTAGCCCCCTTGAAGAAAGACACTGAATTCCTTTCCCCCTGTGTTGTAATAGTAGTCCCTGGATTATGTGTATCTTTTTGCTTTGTTTACCTGAAGAATATTATAGAGAAACTCTTAGAAAAAGCACTTAAAAAGCATTATTGTTTAACTCTGAGATGTAATTTTCTGTCCTAAATATTGATTGATATTTTTAATGAATATAGAATGCTGGTTGAAATTAATATTCTCTGAATAGTATAAGTAATTTTCCTATTAATTAGTTTAGCTATTGAGAAATCTGTGTGAGGCAGGTTCTTCTTCCTAAGTATATGATTTTTTATTCATTGATTTTTATTGTTTTTAATTGTCTCTGGAAGCTTTTAGGCCATTTTCCTTTACTTGCATATTTTCAAATGTTATGGTATGCAATTTTTATGTCACTTTTAAATTTTAGTTTTTTTATTTTTTAAACTGTTCTTTGGAAACCATGAACCCTCTCATTCTGGAGACTCATAATATTTAAATTTACTAAACCTCATTTATTTTTGATAATTTATTACCCCTTATTTTTACTGTTCTCTCTTCCAGAACCCTCGTAAGTTGAATGTTAGACTACTAAATGGGTTTCTTGAAATTTGTTCAAATTTTTTTTTTATGTATCCGTTCCAACATTCTAATTACTAAGAAACTGTCATTATTTACAGGTGAGTATATTAAATCATAAGTTTGAGCAACTTTTCGTATCTTTTCATATGTTTGTATGTTTATTGGCCATGTGGAAAATGCATTTATATAGTGCCCCTTAAAGTCTTTTGCTTATGTTCTTATTGGAGTATTTGCCTTTTTTTTCTTATAGATGTGAAGGAATCTCTTTTATATTTTGAATATGTGTTACTTTTTTAGATACATATGTAAGTAATTTTTTTCTTTTTGCTCAAGTTGACTTCTGTCAGACTCTATTATAAAGAAGCTCAACATTTTTCTTTGCTTATAATTATTCCATTGTTTTAAGAAATGCTTATTATTTTCTAGATAATTT
The DNA here is from genome assembly GCF_024542745.1 of Macaca thibetana thibetana. Classification (NCBI taxonomy): domain Eukaryota; kingdom Metazoa; phylum Chordata; class Mammalia; order Primates; family Cercopithecidae; genus Macaca; species Macaca thibetana. The sequence goes on from NC_065585.1 coordinate 62,070,850, forward strand.
ATTATCTTGCCTTTATTTTTAAATGTAAAATGTATCAAGAATTATCTATAGGTTATATTTTATTTTTTACAACTAGATATCCAATCATCCCAGCACCATTTATTGGAAAAACAGTATTTTTACTAATGGTCTCAGGCCACCATTCTTTGAAATCAAGTGCCTATATATATATATATATATATATATATAGATTTGTCTTCTGTTTCTCTGTTCTAATCTTCCAAAAAAATTATGTGCTATACTTTCTTAAGGAGTGTAATAAGAAAGAAAATATTTAAAAAATGTAGACTGAGAGAGAAAACAGAATATTGAGGATATTATTCATCTGGCCACCATTTGATATCAAGGACAACTGACTGCCTGATCAGACAGGCCACATCTTCAAAGACGCCTATAAACTACTGTATCTCATATTAGTATGTGTGTGACAAGAGGAGAAGAAATTATCTGCCAGTATTTATTAACTGTTGGTCAGAGTATGGCTCCATAAGGAGAAAATAGTTTCCTGCTGTAGGTTGCATTTGCATTGGCACAAACCAGACCCCACAGTTTCACAAGCCTCAGGAAAAAAATTAATCTCTGTGTAAAAGATGACAAGCATGACATGTTGTGAGGTGAGGCATTGTAGGATTTTACTCTGAGATGATATCTGGGGGGAAAAAAAAGAGGTGAGTTGTTCACTACAGTGGTGGATAGGAATAAAGTGACCAACTGCCCTAGAAAGGGAGAAAGTAAATGAGTATACATAATGATTCCTCCTGCCTTCACTTCTTCAAGTAAAAAAGTATTAGTCCATTGAGTTTCCCCTTAAAGATTGCAATAAACTGGTAAACTTACCTACACAGACACACAGCTTGTTGGGTTATGGCTGGTATTTTACAAAATTCTAAACCAGTCTGCAGGAAACTAATATCTTAAAACCCTGAGCCAAACCGTCTATAAATTGTGTACATTTCTCCTTTTGAAAATTTCTTCTAGCTGCATCCATGTCCCTACAAAGGACACAAACTCATCCTTTTTTATGGCTGCATAGTATTCCATGGTGTATATGTGCCACATTTTCTTAATCCAATCTGTCACTGATGGACATTTGGGTTGATTCCAAGTCTTTGCTATTGTGAATAGTGCTGCAATAAACATACGTGTGCATGTGTCTTTACAGCAGCATAATTTATAATCCTTTGGCAGCTGGAAACCATCATTCTTAGCAAACTATCACAAGAACAGAAAACCAAACACCGCATGTTCTCACTCATAGGTGGGAACTGAACAATGAGATCACTTGGACTTAGGAAGGGGAACATCACACACCGGGGCCTATCATGGGGAGGGGGGAGGGGGGAGGGATTGCATTGGGAGTTATACCTGATGTAAATGATGAGTTGATGGGTGCAGCACAGCAACATGGCACAAGTATACATATGTAACAAACCTGCACGTTATGCACATGTACCCTACAACTTAAAGTATAATAATAATAAATTTAAAAAAAAAAAAGAAAATTTCTTCTTTAATGTCTCTCAAAATATTGTATGATTTCTGAGTGGAAATAGTATTCCTCTTTAAAAATATTATTCCTACTTTATAATAGAGTCTGACTAACAGAAGTCACCTTGAGCAAAAAGAAAAAAAAATACTAACATATATATCTAAATTTAGACATAATATTTATAATTTAATAATACATTCAGCAATTTTGACATAATATTCTGTATATATAGCCATGCATCAATGATGGGGATACATTCTGAGAAATGTGTCATTAGGTGATTTCATAATTGTGTGAACATCATAGAGTGTACTTACACAAACATTAATTGTCTAGCATACTACACACCAAGGCTATATATTGCAATTCATTGCTCTTAAGCTACAAATTTGAACAGCATATTACTGTGCTGAATACGGTAGGTAATTGCAAGACAATAATATGTATTCGTGTCTCAAGATAGCTAAACATAGGAAAGATATAGGAACAAAAGGTATAAAAGATAAAAAATGGTACACTAGTATAGGGCACATACTATAAATATAGAGCTTGCAGTACTGGAAGTTCCTCTGAGTAAATCAGAGAGTGAGTGGTGAGTGAATGTGAAGGCCTAGGGCATTGGAGGCTTTGTAAACACTGTAGTCAGGCTATACTACATGTATTTTACTATTACAAATATACTACTACAAATGTTTTATAAAATATTTTCCTTACTTTAACAAATTAACCTTAGTTTAATTTTTTTTATACTTTATAAACTTTAATTGTTTTTAAATTTTGACTCTCGTAGTAACACTTGGCTTAAGACACAAACACATTGCACAGTTGTACAAAAATACTTCTCATCTTTGTATCCTTATTCTATAAACTTCTTTCTGTTTTTAAAATTTTAAAAACATTTAACTTTTCAATTTTTTGTTAGAAACTAAGATACAAAAACACACATTAGCCTAAGCCTACAAGGGCAGGGATCATCAGTATCACTGTCTTTCATCTCCATGCATTGTCCCATTGGAATGTCTTCAAGGCCATTAACATATATGGAGTTGTCATCTCTCGTGATAACAATGCCTTCTTCTGGAAGTATTCCTACAGGACCAACATGAGGCTGTTTCACAGTTATCTTTGTTTTTATGAGTAGAAGGAGCACACTATAAAGTACCAGTGAATACTATAGTATAGTAAATGCACATACCAGTAATATATTTATTATCATTATCAAGTGTTATGTACTATACAAAATTGCATATGCTATACCTTTATATGACTGGCAGCATGATAGATTTGTTTACATCAGCATTGCCACAAACATGTGAGCAATGTGTTGTGCTATGACATTACCATGGCTATGACCTCACTAGGCAGTAAGAAATTTTTAGCTCCATTATCATCTTGTAGGACCACCTTCTTATATTCATTCATTGTTGACTGAAATGTATGCAGCACGTGACTCTACTTATTTATATGTAATTATTTTATATGTTATGATAATTTAAATGGCACCCCTTCATTTTAACACCTTGTAGCTAATGTATGGAGGGACTAAGATTTTTTATATTAACTCTTTATCCAGGAATCTTACTACACTGTATTATCATTTATAATAACTGTAGAGATTATTTTGGATTTGCTATGCACAGACTCACTTAATCTATGATTAATGACAACTGTTTTCTTTTTCTCCAATACTTACGACTCTCCATTTTTGTCATACTAGTCACTTATTGCTACACAAATATTAACAGATTAAAACAATGATATGTTTTGGCCAAGACATCAGTTTGAGCAGAGCTCAGTGAATGTGGCTTCTCTTTTATCCATGCACTCAAGCTGGGGTAGTTTGATGCCAGATCTAAGAATCCACTTTCAAATAGACCTCATTTAGATGCTTGAGAACTTGTTGCTGGCTTTCAGCTGCAAGCTCGGGTGGGGCTGCAGTCGGGGAACTCAATTCTTCATCATATGGTATTCTCAATGGGTTACTTGAACTTACTCTGAACATGTGGGCTGGGAGCCAAGAATGATCATACAAAAACAATGACAAAATACATGACATGTTAATGGTCTATTGCTGAGATTTCTAATACATCACTTTTACCATAGTCTACTGGTTATAGTTCCATCAGTTTAAAGACAGGGGACCAAGATCCACATGTTGAGTGAATTTTAAAATTGTGCAAGACCTCATTGAATGTTAGATGTTGTTTCAGCAATCTTTAAAACATTCAAGCTGCTCTATTGTAATATGGCAACTAAGACCTGTGAAACAGAACCCCAGGAGAAGGCATATTTTCCTTATTCTCTAATTTAAAGGAAAGCTTTTAATTTTTTACTTTGAAGTATAATACTTTGTTCTAGGAATATTTATTTCTACTCTTTAGAGGATTTGGGATTTTTCTGATAAATTTTCTGCCACTGACTGTTTATCATTGAGATGAGGAAATTTTATTCCTTTACCATGATGGAGTCATTTTACTGATATGCTGTTTATAATCTTTGATTATATATCTGTGATAGAAATTATAATTCCCCTTTCTTATATTGTCCTTTTCATACTTTTGTATCAAGCTTATGAAAACTTTGCAAAATAAGTCATGACATGAATTCTCCTTTTCCCCTTCTCTGTAAAATATTTCTGTAAGAATAATGTTATATTTTCACTAAATAACATTCTGTGAAATCATTTGTATATTGGTTTAATTGCAGATTTTCTTATGGCTTTAATTTAATACTTAAAAAATGATTCACATTTCTCTTTCACCTTGTGTCAGTTCTGGTAAGTTATTTTTATTTTTAGGAACTTTTCCATTTTCTCTGGATTTTCATATATACTAATATGGAGATATTAATAATACCCTCTTTTTCTAACTGTGTTTTTATTCTGTGTTGATAACCCCTCTTTTTAATTTCTGATATTGGTTATTTGTGCTTAGTCTCTTATTGTCTTGCTTTGTTTCCTTGAGTATTTATGAATTTCACTATACATTACAAAGAACTAATTTCTTTGTTGATTCTTTGCATTACAATTTCATCACTCTCTGATCTTCTTATCATTATGTCTTTTTTTCTACATTTGGTCAAAGTAATTTGTTGTTCTAATTTTCCTTATAGATCTCTTTTTTTCCTTTGTAATATATTGTCAGGCAATATTAGTATGTACATTCAAATTGAGAATTGTAATCTCCTGGAGAATTAAAACATTTTTATTATGAAATATCCCTCTTTAGTTATAGTATTGCTTTTCAGTGTAAATGTACTGTGTTTAACATGAACATAGTTACGCAAACTGTATTTTGTTCAGTGATTGCAATGTTTGAGAAATTCCATATACCCAGGTTTCCAAAATAGTGGCATATGTAGCCATGGTACAATGATCAAATTAAGAATTTAACATTAGTACAATATCATTAACTAAATTACAGATTACAGTTTCTCCAGTTCTTCTAGTATTATCATTTTTCTCTTCCAGGATCTAATCCAAGATACCACAGTATAATTGTTATATCTCGTTATTTTCCTGCTAAGTAGAAAAGTGACAGTCATTCCTAGTTCACCTTTATTTCTAATTGTAGTATTTCATGTTTTCAAACTAAAATGTGTATGCTTTACTAGGCAACCCTTTCCCCTCCTCATCTTTTCAAACCCTGTACTTTAATTTTTGTACATCTATTCCTGAAAAATTGTCCAACGTATTGTTCACCTGTTTGTGTATTAAGCTTTCTTTCTTGGCTCACCTTTATATTTCCATATTCCAGATCTTGGCTGGGTGATAGTTTACAAAATTGATACTTGAATTTGTTCTAGATGTCTTGAGTGGGATAATCTGTGCAAATATCTGTTTTGCTGTTACTTAAAATGGAAGTCTCTAGTATTTTTACAACCAATCCAAACAGAGATGGTGGAATTACTCTATATCTCTCACCTCGAAAATAGGCCTATTAAACAGCATGTATGCATTCTTTTATTCTCTTAACATTATTGAAGCTCTATATTATGTTTTTAATTAGTTGTATGCTAAATGCAAAGGAGTTGGGCTTGAGTTTTTTCATTTTTGTACAGGAAATACCCAGATAGTGTATATGTTGTATATATTTTCTATGCTGAAATAAAGTATCCTTTTCTGACGTGTGATCAAACATTCATCATTCAGATTTTTTTAGTATCTACTGTTCTGCCATGCATGTAATATAACTCAATTATGGTATTGGGAATTTCAGAGGAAAACTCATAAACAATTAGTAATAATAAGACAGTTATGGGCAATACTAGAATTATACAATATGTTCAAAATGTGGAGCTATAAAGAGAATAGATGCTTGGCAATTTTCCTGGTTTCTGTCTAGGAAAAATGTCTGACAGTGCTCCATCTGGAATATTTAGCAAAATGTATTTCAGTAGCTTGATAAAGATGGCATCGGAATAAAAGAAAATAGGACAAAATCATAAAGCAAAAGTAACAAATGTCAAACTGACAAGACTTTTATGTACCAAAAAGTCCAGAGGGAAAAAATGTCTCGTCTCACTAAATCTTCTTCTTTCACTACACTATATATCTCTCTGAAACATGCATTAACAAGCTAGACTAGTGAAAGAGCCCAACTCTTACTGTACAGTGTAACTGAATTCCCTCAGTGAAGATAACTGTGGATCCAAAATAATGATAAGTGTGGTATTAAATGATTTACTATGATTGTTTATTCTCCTCTATCATTATAGGCTTCCTATGAAGTGTCTTAGCAAAGATGAGCTGATACCTGGCTCTCAGTTTCAACCTAGAAATCAGTTACTTACATTATGTTATAAGCATTGTATTTTAACATACCCTGACAGATTAGAGAGAAACTTGTTTGATATCCAAGAGTAAAATGCTGTATAACATAACAGGACATTTGAAGTAGAACCTACTAATTAATTCCAAAGGTTAAAGAATAGATATTGAAAAATGTTCTACAAACAACACAGTCCATCATTTCCGATCTATAAAGCCAAATTAAACACTAACCTCACAGGTAAATTTCAGTGACAGAAAATGTAGTCATGTCTCTTGAGGACCTGCAATCTTCAAAACTAGTCTCACAATTAGCTTTTATTTATATCTATCAAAGAAAGTACCTGTATCCTTAGTGAAGTATTTAGATTGCATCATTTAATCACTAATATTTTCAGTGCTATCAACTTCAAAATATCACTATATGACATAACTTATGGAAATGAGCCAGTATCACGGTGAACAAAATAATTGGAAAAGACTTGACACATTTTTCTGTGCCACAAGAACTGTTTGAAGTGTGCTAATATTATCTTTTCCCAAAACAGCACAAATCAGTAAATGAAATTTTAGAAATATCTTTGGTTTTAGAACATTATAAAAATAATAATGTTATTTGATCAAAATAAAACCCTATTTTAAGTGATATAACATGGGCAACCTAGTTCTGAAGGATCTCAAAAGTCTTTTTCCTTGTTGTTAATAAGCATAAGATTTCCTTTATCTTTCCCAGTGTAACATTTTCAGAGACTCTTTATTGAAAGAAAGTAATTTGTACATGATTTTGATGCAGAGACTTAAATCTGTGCTCCAGTGCTAGCCATAAAATGCCTGGCCAGTACCCATCATGCATAACAAGATGTCTGATTCTCAGTCACTTCTGTCCTTGAAATGATTTCTGAAAAAAAAGAATGTGTGATGTTTTCAGAATAACATACTTATTTAAATCACATATTTTAAGAACACCATGCTTATTCAAATCAGAATAACCCTAGCTCACAAAATGAGCCTTACCTTCATCCTCAAAGCTTAGGTCAGGTTTTCATACTCATCTTCCTTCTCTTCAGAAGAATGCAACAATATATTTGCAAACACATTCTTCCTCTCCATCTCAACACATTTCACTGAGCCTTACATATACATCCCCTAACAGGTCCCCCATTATATGGATGCCACATACACACAAACAGTACTCTATTCTCCCGCTAAGTCACTTTTCCTATGATTCCTTATACACTGAGCAGATAGTATTAACTTCAATTTTATAGGAAAGAAAAAATAGAAGCTACAAGATCTGCAGTGATACTTCCTGTTACCCAGTTTACCCATAATATATGTTTGTGGCTGTGATATGCAGAAAAATGGCATCCAAGGAAAGCCCACCTCCTAATCCTCAGAAGCTGTGAATATGTTACTTTATATGGCAAAATGGACTCTGCAGGTGAGATTAAGTTATGGAATTTAAGACGGAGAAATTATCCTAGATTATCTAGGTGAACCCAATCTAATCATATGAGTCCATAAAAGTGGACAACCATTTCCAGCTGGGTTTAGAGGCTGAAGTAACTACCAGAGAATAATAAGAGAGATGTAATGTTAGTTTTGAAGATGAAGAAAAGTGACCATGAGCTACAGAATATGGGCAATCTCTAGAAGCTAGAAAAAGCAAGAAAATGTATTATCTTCTAGAGCCGCCTAAAAGGAATGCAATCCTGCAGGCACATTGATTTTAGTCTAGTGAGACCCATAGCAAATTTCTGACCTGAAGAGATGCAAGATAATAAATTTGTGCTGGTTTAAGCCATTAAATTTGTGACAATTTGTCATAGCAGTTATAAAACTAGTACACTGGATAATATACATATCTATACCTACACCTCGATGTGCAGATGTGACAAATATATATGGAAAGATTATAAGAAATTTGAAATAATATCCATAAACCTTTTTTTTTTTTTTTTTTTTTTTTTGAGAAGGAATCTCGCGCTCTCACCCAGGCTGGAGTGCAGTGGTACAATCTTGGCTTACTGCAACCTCTGCCTCCCAGGTTCAAGCAATTCTCCTGCCTCAGCCTCCCAAGTAGCTGGGCCTACAGGCACACACCACCACACCCGACTAATGTTTGTATTTTTAGTAGAGACGGGGTTTCACCATGTTGGCCAGACTGGTCTCAAACTCCAGACCTCAGGTGATTCACCTGCCTTGGCCTCCCAAAGTGCTGGGATTACAGGCATGAGCTACCACTCCTGGCCCATGAACTTCTAATTAGTGGTTATTTGCGAAAGGCAGGGTCACTGACATTGGTGCTAGGGATAGAGAGAAACGGCTTTGTCAATAATGTTCCATTTTTCAATTCTTCTAATTTCTAAAGTGTCTTTTTAAAGTAATATTTATTTTTAGGATAATGAGTGTAATAAATTAATTAAATTTTAAAAGGTTTTAGAGGGCAGAGGGACTGAAATTAATGTAATTGAGAAAATCTATTTGCAAAACGACTGGACACCTCATCCTTTCTACCTAGTTACACCTTTCTGGTGTCCAGCAGTGATTTTGGCCCCCAGGGTAAATGTGGAGTCAAATATATTAAAAGAATTGTTTGTGTAGATGAGACCAGCACTCACATCATAATAGTACCTAAATCATAGGCTACTATTACAGTAGTGAGTTACTCTCATGCCTGACAGATAGTGTTTATTGTGGGAAGTGTTAATATTATTGCGTACTACACATTATCTTGCATAGGAGGTCCTCATTTCTGTGCAGTCTGTTCTTGTATTTAAATTAAAACCCAAACTCTGTTGAGACTCATTTTATAAAATTTTTTTGGTGTTAGCAAATCTGAATCTTACCACTGCTCTTACTACTAATTTTAAATTGAACACTCTCCATTAATTTTAGTATCTACCCATAATTATGCAAAGCTAAATTCTATTTTTTTTTCATTTTGCTGCCAATTTTAATTTCTTACTGAAAGATATTAAGATCCGCCAGGAGTTGAATTTACTTCTGGAATCTAGTCTTTATTATTTTAGAAGGGGGAAGGAGACTCTCTGGAGTCTTGTTTCTTAGTGGTCAGATAATTGGTATCTGCAGATTCTGACTAAGCAGGTCTTACTCATTCAGTACCCAGAAAAGGACAATTTTCTTCCCTTATTCTCCTTGTTCTAAGTCCAAAACGACTCCTTGTTTCAACTCTGAAAGTAGAATAAACTCACCTACAACTATTGTTTTCTACTCTCCACTAGACTTGAAATCCTAAACTGAGGAGTCTTTATAATTGTGTTTTATTAGAATATTAGAAGATGTTTCTATTTTGTGAGTTATATCAAGAAAAATATTTTCACAAAATGGGCGTGCTTAATTAAAGCACTCAGGCCTAAAGGAGCTCTTTGTTTATATGACTAGAAACCTAACTGTTTTATTAAGCATACAAATGTAAATGACTATAATTGTAGCTATTTCATTGTTTCTTCATATTTAAATTAATAGTTATATAAAACTGAACCAATATTAGCAAACCTGATTGTGATATGTACATATATAATATATATCCTTATGCTGATATACATGAAAATTATAAATGATTGTTTTGAGAGCCCCCATCTAAATTGGGGTCCCAGTACCAAATGGCTGGCAACCCTGCCCTAACAGGAAATGAGGGGAAGCTGGACTTTAGTGTTTAGTGTGCCATTCGCGGGACACTTCTTTTACCTGTCAGAGGGCCTAATGCCTAGTTCTATGCCCTAGTTCTGTGACCATGGAGTCCCTGAGATGTGACACCTGTTGATAGTGACAGACACCTGCATGTCTCTTGTCTCACCTTTGTCCAGTTTCTGCCTGCCTGACAATCACTCTGCTGATGGCAACCAAACATTGTCTTCCTGGAGTCCCAGGGAAAATGTGGCCTGGGGCAGACCCTAATTCTTCAGATGGAAGGTGAAACTTCAATACTTCACCACAACAGGAAACAATCTCAAAAGTTTGTATTTACACATCCTGGACAAAGAAGGTGTAAATAAGTCTGAAATGCAGTTGTCAGTCCCCAGGTCCTGGAATGTAGGAGTCTGGAGTCAGGCAGAAAGAGAAAGCAGGCCCAGTGTCAACCAGCAGTACATTTAAGGATTAGAGTGCAGATCTCTCTATGCTCCCAGGTCAATGTCTGAATACCTTTAAAGAAAGCAATGGGAAAGCAGGAGCCTAGGCTGCTAGGTGAAAAAGAGGCTTCTATGATCCTTCTTCTGGCCCCAGGCTTGAGCCATTTGGGGTAGAACTGGAAACTGTGTCAAGGGTGACTGATTCCTGCTTCTAGTACGAAAATATTAAACTTGCATTTACAACGGATGCTGAAACAATATAAAATTTTAAGAATTCACTCAGTGTTATATTGGTCGAAACTCAAGAGGAATAATAACAAGGTGACTTTAGAGAAAAATAAGGCCAGAACAATAATTCTAATTGGAGAGAAGGAAGAGGAGAGAAGGAGGTAAGTGAGCTTTGAGCAAAGTGATGATCGATAAAGTGGACATTGAACATTATTGCTGTTATAATAATGACTACCACTATAAATAACAAAACTAATAGTTCTGGCATTTGATAAGCACATGTTATGCACCAAGAACTTTTCTAAATGCATAACATTACTTAACTCAGTTATTCCAAATTGTAATTATGCTTTCACAGGGGAAGGGAGTTATAAATACATTCCAGAGGAATAAACATCATTATTAAAGGACTTATGTTAAAAGTGAGTGAAAGAATGGGGTGTGACTGGTAAATGGAGAGAAAACTCAGAATAACATTATATACAACCTGAATGTGATGGTAAGACATCTGAATTTGATGGCTTTGTAGTAGAGTCATCAAAATAATGCAGGTAGTTTATAAAGCTGATCTGTCTTTTAGAAACATATTCAAGAGTGCAGAGATTAAACTCACTGCTGTAGACAAAGATATTGGAGAAATAAAGACAAAATAGAAAAGGAGAGTAAGGTAGAATTAGGTAATTATTTCGTGGCACTGCATTTCATGTTGGGAATATTGAGATTGAAATGCCAATGGCCACCCAGGAGAGAAGGCTAGAAATGGGATGTTATAATAATCAAGATATGAGAAATGCCCAAAGCCAGTAAGAATATAGGGTCAAAAATGATAAAGAAATAAATAAGACAAGACAAATGCCCATGAGAAAGAATCATTTCAGCAAAGGAGATTGGAAAGAGTTGTAAGAGAATTAGGTGTGAAGGATAATATCATGGAAAACAAAGACAGGAGTTATTTTCTAATAAAAGAATCTGCAGTATCAAAAGGGGCAGATGATAACTGGTATATTTACTATTGAATTTTGAAAATGTAAAGAAAATCATGAGCCTAGAAATAGCAAATTATGGAGCGGTCAGTGTGGAAATTAGATCATAGAGGATTAAGGAAATGAATAAAGTCCCTTTAATAGGCTTAAAAAAACAGATTGCCAATAAAGAATGGGGAACAGATGGGGTAAGTAATTTGAATGGGTAGTGGAGGGCAGGGAAGTTAAGTTGGAGAAATTTTAATGAAGGTAGGGGAAGTATCTGTAGTCCCTAGGTATCCTTCAGGGATTGGTTCCAGGACCTGTCGTGAACACCAAAATTCATGAATGCTCCAACCCCTAATATAAAATAGGATAGTATTTGAATGTAAATAACCTATGTATAACCTCCTTCATGTTTCAAATAATCACTAGATTACTGAAAATACATAATACAATGTAAATGCTGTGTAAATATTTGTTATTCTATAACGTTTAGGAAATAATAACAAGAAAAACAAAGCCTGTGTATGTTCAGTACAGATGCAACTTTTGTTTTTAAGTATTTTTGACTCAAGTTGGGTTGAAGCCCCAAATGCACAACCCATGGATAGGGAGGACCAACTATACTTGCCAACAGATTACAAATTACTTAGAACCAGGGAATATATGATGATCAATGAACATTCCTGAGAATTAAATTTAATTACTAATAAACTTTTAGGATATAACGTATTTTTAAATTTATGGATTGCCCATACAGATTTTTAAAATACTTTATATTATTCTCAGTTTGGGGAGTTTTGCAACAATATAATCAAAGCTAGGAAAAGATGGAGACATAATAAATATAATTAAGTTATATTTTTACAATTTTATTCAATGAAAACAAGGACTATTTGCCACATAAATCATATAATTAATCTCCAAATAGCAAATGCTCACCAAATGTGCTTTTCTTGTTAGGTAATTTAATTAAACTGATTATAAAAATTGAAAAAAAACCACTAGATTATTTGCTGTCCTTGACAATCTATCTAAAAATATAGCCTAACAGGTATAACTAAAGAAAATAGCATTTCAAATATACAAGATATCTAAATAAAATAAGACATATTTCAACTGCTAAAGTTGTAGTTTTACAATATGAATAGTCTGAAGTATCAAGCTATCTGATAATCTCTGGGAAATACATAATGTCAGTGCTTATATTATTATTTATGACCTTTAACATTTAGAAAGTTTAAAAAACATTATTGAACTTGATCCTAAATTTTCTAATAAATATGATAATCAAAACTCAGTTGATTATTTCTCAAAGAATATGTCAAATTTTATAGGCGTTTCAGAAAAATGTTGAGAGTATTACACACTAGGTCTTTCTGGAATCATTGCTGTATATAAATGTATATATATCATGCTGCATATCTAAACATTAAAATGTTTTCCTGTCATGATTAGGGATTATGTTCTGAATTTTTTCTATTATTTTTTATTGTTCTTAAAACAAAACAGCACTTAATAGGCCCATAATTTAAACTTATCAGAATAAGTTATCATGTTTCCCAATAACTCATATTATATTTAAATTTGCATGTAAAAATATTGAGACTTACCTGGGATAAGAAATCTGCTAATATATAGATGGTTCTCATATTATTTATTTCATGCAGAGTTTTGGGGGTTTTTTTTGTTGTTGTTTTTAATTTAATCACCCACTAGACACTATACTCAGAAAATTGATGGAACATTGAATAATGTCATTCTCACTCATGACCTTTAGATTAAACTGGAGACCTTTTTAAAGTACCAATTGAAGGGCTCACTTTTATCTTCCAGTCAAGTCTATCTGCCCTCATGTAGTTCCTCACAGAGCCAAGTACCCAAAAGACCGTCTGAATTCCCTACTCTCAAGGGGAAGTAGAGTGTTCAATTTAGACTTTGCTTCTATCAGCTTTGTATTAACCTGCTCTCATGCTGCTAATAAAGGCATACCTGATGCCGGGTAGTTTATAAAGGAAAGAAGTTTAATTGACTCATAGTTCCACACGGCTGGGGAAGACTCACAATCATGATGGAAGAGCAAGGGATGTCTTACATGGCAGCAAAAAAGAGAGAATGAGAGGCAAGCGAAAGTGGAAACCCCTTGTGAAACCATCAGATCTTGTGAGACTTATTCACTACCACGAGAACAGTATGGGGAAACCACCCCATGATTCATTTATCTCCACCTAGGTCTCTTTCACAACATGTGTAAATTATGGGAGCTACAGTTCAAGATGAGATTTGGGTGAGGACACAGCCAAATAATATCAAGCTTTTATGATTACAGTTTTACCGTGAATTTCATTGATGCGGGTTGTCTTTTCTACCTCAAACCAATTTAGCAATTGTAATTTATATTTCAGATAGTGTGGGCAAAATAAGACCAACAAAACCTACATAAATGAATTAAAGGCAATGAACAAGTCATTAAAGGTTTGTGGCTTTATTTTTCTTCCCAACTCAGCTTCCCAAGTCAGGGAATAAACTTGTGGGAAAATTACCAGCAGATAGAATGCACTGACGATCAGACACAAATTTGACAATGCCCCGCTTGTGCTTCTCATCATTTATAGGCAGAGCTTTTCCTAAAATTAGGAGTACTTATGTGGAAAACAGATGTGAGGGTATGGTACAGGAAGCACATCAGACAAAATGAAAACCTATCGCTTCTAATTCTATCCCATTTAAAATGAGTCAAGATAATGTTTTCTGAAAACTATATTCTTCCCTGATTTTTTCTATTCTTTTCTGGCCTATTTCCTTAGCAATATTCTTGTGACTTAAATGGTCTGAGGATAGCAAAAAAGAAGTAAGTTTTATGGAGAAATGCACCCATACTCTCTTGACTTGCAGGTAGATTTCCACATCTCTGAGATCCACTGTCGCCCAGTCTTGAAGTCCTTCAGTGATACTCTGGAAGCAAATAGGTTTTTTTGTTGTTGTTGTTGCTGTTGTTGTTGTTTTGATTTTAAGTTCTCAGTTTTGAGGAAGGGAATGAAGACAACATGCTTTAGTAGGTATTTTTTCCCATTTTGTACCAAATAAACCTAGGAACTTACACATGTACCACCCTCCCCATAGGCATATGGAGATGCATACGCTTGCACACACTCACACTCACACACACACATCCACACCCACACACCTCCAGTGACTTTTGATTTCTCTCAGAGTAAAATTGAAAGACCTTATAATGGTCTGAAAATTTCTAGGTGATCTGCCCCACCTTCCACTTCCGTAACTTCATTTACCTTCCCCTCCTCTGAGCTTTTGGTCAGCTCTACTCATTCTGGCATTCTTGCTTTCTTGCAATGTTTAATATTCTACATAGCCTTCCTTATTAGGGCCTTTCTGCCAGCCATTTCCTTCTGCTTAGGTCACTCTGCAGATGGGCATATGACTGATGAACCCAACTGCTTAATACACTTGCTCAAACGGCATCTTCACAAGGATGCCTGCCTTGCCCACTCTTTTTGAAACTTCAAACCATCTCTACCAGCAAATCTGACCTTTTTACCCTGACCTATTTTTTCAATTTACTTATCGTCTTTAATATTCATTATAATACAGTTATTTATCATGTTTTTATTGTTGTTTATTTTCCTCCACTATCATGGAAGCTCCAAAAGTTATGGGTTTATTTTGTTTTCTGATAGACAATGTACCTAGAAGAATGCATAGATTTTATTGAATGCGTGTGTATTAAAAGAATAGAAGAAAAGAACAGGTGAAAGAAAGGCAATAGAATAAACAAATAAAGAAGAGAATATTGAAAGGAACAAGGTAAAGATAAGAAGAGAGTGCTAAAGAGATTTAAAATCTCTGTACGTTTTTCCTAGAATAGAGTTTGTGCTCTTCATCCTGTTCTTGTTTCCTTGTCATAAGCGGATTCAATCATGGAGCACCCATCCTATACACAGCTCTATGCCAGAGACAGGTGATCAAAGTCCCTCTTTCACCACTTCATCCAAAGAACTATAACACAGGATGTCAAAAACACACTGACATTGTCAAATTTAGACTTGTATGTTATCTCAGGCAGCCGTTGCTTCTGCTGACATCTTTATACTTATGTTAAAAAATTAAATTGATATGTCTATTTTAGGAATTCCATTGAATCTCAGAAATATCTTGTTCTATGAGCTTTACTTAATATGGGTTGGTTAGAAGAAAGGAGTGACTTTAAGACTAAATCTCTTAAAGACTAAATATTCCTTTTAATGTTCCAGTATTCTTTTTACTTAAAGAGATACAGAGCTAATGCCTGAAACAAAACAGAAATTTGATTATATTGGCATATATCATCTTTTGAGAGTTTTAATCTCAGAGCAAGCTATCAGTATATTGTGGTTGAGATGTTTTGAAACTTAAAGTGAACTATTTAACAACTACAATTTTTTTTTTTTTTTTTTTTTTTTTTTGGAGACGGAGTCTCGCTCTGTCGCCGGGGCTGGAGCGCAGTGGCCGGATCTCAGCTCACTGCAAGCTCCGCCTCCCGGGTTTACGCCATTCTCCTGCCTCAGCCTCCTGTGTAGCTGGGACTACAGGCGCCCGCCACCTCGCCCGGCTAGTTTTTTGTATTTTTTTAGTAGAGACGGGGTTTCACCGTGTTCGCCAGGATGGTCTCGATCTCCTGACCTCGTGATCCGCCCGTCTCGGCCTCCCAAAGTGCTGGGATTACAGGCTTGAGCCACCGCGCCCGGCCAACAACTACAATTTTTAAAATGTAAAACTACAAGCATTTAAATATGTAAAAACAGATTAATCATTTGTGTGACAAATACTTTATGTATTCATACAAGTTCACCTTATTATTAACCTAAGTAACCCTTTTTCCAAGTACATAAATATAATATAGTTTATAAAAATTGGTTTTTCACATAAACTAATTATAAAATATTATTCAATTTTCTTAAAGATCACTAAATATTAACATAGTAAATAAAATTTACCTTTGTTTTGAAAGTTACTCTAATATAAAAATAGGCAAGTACTAGTTTATTTTTACTAAATAATAGTTATTGATATATATTTATGTCATATACAATTATAAGGTAAACCTAACAATTTAAACTAAGATCATTAGATTTAATGTTGTTTTGTGTATTTGAAGCAAAATACAAAATTATTATACTGGATTTTATAAGACAGATTTAATTTTATGAATGTATTGATTATTTTAAAAAGAAAACGCTACATAAAACTTTAGTGTTGAACATCTTTATAATAATCAGATCAAAGACTAAAGGTTAAAAAAAATCATAGTTTAAGGAAGACATTCAACTGTTTATTTTCTAATTAGAGCATTCCAGATTATATGGCTATGTTTTAAAAATCTGTGATGGTGGACCATGATGGCTTTCTAATTAATTATTATTCTGTGATTATCTCACATTTCTAAGTATGTATGAGATGAAAAAAGGCAGGTATAAGTAATTTTCTCTAAAAGAAGTAGGAGTTCTTAGCAAAGATAGTGGACAGACGAAAACAAACACAAATGAAAGCCATAGAAATAATCCCTAGTTTCACCTTCTCTCCTTCTCTCACCATCAAAAGCCAGATAGATCCAGCTAGTGATTTCCTTCCAACTATTTAATTTTTTTCCTAAAGTCCAGGTTATAAGACCACTTTCAGATATAACTAAGTTATATTTTAGTCTCTTAAGAAAAGGGAGAGGCGGGAGATAAAATAAAAGAAAATATATTTCTTAACTCTCTCCCTCTTTGTTGTTTCTTGCTTTTTTTTTTTTTTTTTTTTTTTTTAGACAAAGGCTCACTCTATTGTCAAGACTGGCCTCAAACTCCTGGGCTCAAGAGATCTTCCCACCTTAGCCTTCCAATTAGCTTGCACTACAGGCACACATTACACCAGAAGACCGAGCTTAACTTTCTCTTTGTAAATTATGATTATTCATAAATTGAGAAACAAAAGATTTTCTGGAATGTCCTACTGCCTTCAGATTATGATTTATTTTGTTTTTTTTTTTAATTATTTATACATATAAAGTGCCTATGAATCATTTGACTAAAATATTTAAAGAACACAAGGGGACAAAGATATTATCTCTTTTCAGAATCACTTTGAATGAAAATGTTAATCACTTTTGAAATCTAGGATAGGAAATTAACATTCTTGGGTATCCTTTTTTGCTCATTCTCACAATACAAGAAAAAAATGTATCTATATTGCAATGTCCCAAATGTTTAACTAAGAATAGATTTAAGACTTTCTTGATGTTCAGAGTAAACATAAGTAATGAAGTGACTGTTGCAAATTCAGAAACATCAGGATTTCATCCAATTTTTCAATCTGAGTTTGTCCTTGTTATACAAATGTAACATTTTAAGGTGCACTGTCTACTGGAAGAAAAGCTTCTCAGAGTACTGACATAATTTGTTGTAAGTCTTCCTATGCTTAACAGTGTTGCACGTTTTCACTATATATTAGAGGTCTTTGTAATAGCATTTTACTAAAAAAAAGCAACTTTTAAAATCTATTATCCTATTGATCCTCACAAAATTCCCAAAACTTGCCAGGTATTGTCATTTCTATAGTGTAGTTGAGATAATTTACCCTGAGAAAAGCTAAACTACCTGTCAAAGTCAGATTGAATTTCTTTAAAAAATTTTATTTTTAAGTTCCAGGGTACATATTGCAGGATGTGCAGGTTTGTTAGATAGTTAAATGTGTGCCTGGTTGGTTGGCTGAACCTGTCAAACCATCACCTAGTATTAAACCCCACATGCATTAGCTGTATTTGCTGATGCTCTACCTGTGTCCATGTGTTCTCATTGCTCAGTTCCCACTCATAACTGAGAAAATGTTTGTTTTCTGTTTCTGTGTTTGCTGAGAATAATGGCTTCCAGTTCTATCTATGTGTCTGCAAAGGACATGATTTCATTCCTTTTTATGACTGCATAGTATTCCATGTTGTATACGTACCACATTTTCTTTATCTAGTCTATCATTGATGAGCCTTTGGGTTGATTGAATCCTAATTCTAGATGTTTTTTATTCTTTGCACCTTTTGGTAGTACTCTTTTTAAAAAAATTAATTCACTAAGCAATGTTAAATACATGTTTAATGAAAATTTTTATGCAAACACTAATTCATTAGATTGTGGGTTTTGAGCAATTATATCTGATACAATATAAAATTGTATATTATGTATTTTTATTGTAATTTATTAGGATATACTTTTAAGTGATGTAGAAGCAATTAATTCAAGACCCCACATTACTTTTGATAGAAGTGATATAGAAAGCTTTAACAGAAAAAGTTAACATACTTTTTCAATTGCTGAACTTAGTACTAAGGGGAGACTTAGGTTTTTAAGGTATCCTGATTAATTTCTTATTAAATGCCATTGCATCTTATGATTGAGATGCATATCAGTACACCTTAACTTCAAGATTTTTTGAGGAGTTGCATGAGTTTTGAAGATAGTGAATTATTATGCGTAAGAAGCTCATACTGATGTTACTACAGTTCCTCTCATTCAATCAAATCATGTTCTCAGATCAGCAATTCTTGTAGACCTAGCCCAATAAAAGCATAATGTTTTCTCAAAAGATAAATCAGTATACACCCATGGAGTATGTTGCCAGTAACATTATTTGTATTATCTTTATAATTAATATCTCCTGAAACATACAGCAATTTAATTAAGTTTACAGTGCTTTTCCTTTAATCCAGTAAATAGAATAGAATTGCTATTTTCCAATGGTTTGCTATTCTGCTAGCTTGATGATTTACTACATATGTAGGCAGAATGAGCAAACAAATTAACTTCTATCCTCATGTGAGAGGACTAAAAACTAATTAGACAAATTTCATAAAGCAACAAGGTGATTCTAGGCTGTCTTTCTAGGCACAGACTTCGATGACATAAAAATAAATTCCTATATTTTAGAAAGAAATATGGAACCAGATTTATTTGTTTTAATCAATATATTCTCTTAATGTTTGTGATAAATTGTCCAATTATACTATCCAATCTCAAGGGGGAAATTAGGCAAGACTTATATTTTATATTATTTTAAATTCTGGTGATTCCTACCGGCAAACATGCAACAGCTTGAGTGCAAACTGTAGGCTATATTCAACGCACTTTTTTTTTTGGGGGGGGGCGGGTGGAGTCTCGCTCTGTTATCCCAGGCCGGAGTGCAGTGGTGCGATCTCGGCTCACTGTAAGATCCGCCTCCCGAGTTCACGCCATTCTCCTCCCTCAGCCTCCCAAGGAGCTGAGAGTGCAGGCGCCTGCCACCGCGCCCGGCTAATTGTTTATATTTTTCGTAAAAACGGAGTTTCGCCGTGTTATCCAGGATGGTCTCGATATTCTGACCTCGTGATCCGCCCGCCTCGGCCTCCTAAAGTGCTAGGATTACAGGCGTGAGCCACCGCGCCCAGCCTATTCAGTATACTTTTAATGGATTTTGGGGTTGATGTAAAACAATAAAATTAACTGTTGCAAGACCATTTGTGAGCTTTGTACTTAAATTGGTCAGTTTAAAGAGTTTTATGATCGTCTGATTTTTTTTTAAAGTAGTTGTGACTCTCAGCTTTAATATAAATAATTACACAGAAATTATATTTCATCATTTGATTATTATTGATGTTTTAAATAAAAGGTTAGGTTAATCTTACTTTCATCCCCCCAAAACTTTATTAAAGAAATTTTCTTTCACTGCCCCAGGTTAGAATGCATCATTGTCCTATCAGAGATCATAACCCTTAATGGATTTAGAATTCGTTGGTGCTCTGTAGAAATACCATGCTAATACAGTTAATCAATTTGGTGATCCCTGAAGACACAATGTTGAAAAAATAACAATGCTTTTTAATAAACATCCTAATATCAGTAGTTTATAATATTCTAAAATTTAACCTTTGTAAAATTCCATAGGTAGAAAATGTTAGCTTTATTTTATAGCATGAACAACTGAATATCTAGTCTGTAAAATTATTTCAATAAAGTCACAAAATTTGTACATGATGCACTGGTGATTCCAATTTGGGTCTTTTAAACCAGGGTTTCTCCAATTGTGGTTCCTAGACTGCTATCATTAGTATCATCTGGAAATGTACCAGAATTATTGACATCATATAGAAGCTGGAAATGCTAATTCTTAGGCACCACTCCATACATCACGTATCAGAACGAGAAACATTACAGGTAGAATCCATCGATCTGTATTTTAATAAGCCCTCCAAGTGGCGTTGATGCGCACTAAAATTTTATAACAGTTTTAAACTAAAAAGTGTATACTTTGACAATGATTCTACATGACTTCTAGTGGACAAGATGTTAATGTTGCACAGATATCTACTTAACAAACATTAATATTAGGTTACATAAGGATTGGAAAGGCAGGAATAAACTTAATTATTGGTAGTTAATATGACTGCACAGGTAATCTAAATAAATTTATTGACAATAAAATTTATTTGAAAGTTTAGTAATATATTTGTAAAAATATCAATATTATACATAAGCTGTTTGTATTTCTATATATAATCAAGAAAACATTGGAATTAAATTTTGTAATATATTACTTAAACATAAAACTTTCAAGTAATTGACACTACAATTAACAAAAATTTGTGTGAAACCTATGCATTGGCATTTGGAACACTGTAGTAAAGGAAATCAAAGAAGACCTAAATAACTGGCTTGTTATTTAAAGTTCATACATTATAAACATTTACTACCATAAGAATATCATCATTCTACCAAGATTATTCTAGAAATGTAATGGTTTTCTAATAATATCTGAAATAGAGTTTCTGTGACCTGGCCCAGTTGATTATAAATTGCACACAGAAGAGCAAAGATGAAAAAATATCTAAGACTCTGAAGTAAAATGGCTAAAAAGATAAAGATTTATTGATGTACATATCAATAAATATATCAAAAGTATATCATGATTTATTATAAACATAATAAATGCAATGGTGATGTTATAATGTAATAAAAGACATACTGACTAAAACAATGAATAAAAAGCTTTGAAACAGACATACATATGCAGGCAACTTTGATATCTGAAAAACACAGCATAATAGATTAGTGAGAATAAAATACACTGAACAACTAGGCAGCTAGGAAAAAATATCTTTATAATGGAAGAAAGGATGGAAAGAAAAAAGAGAGAGAAAGCGATGAAGAAAATATACCCAAACATCTTTGAAAAAAGTATAGGTAAGCACTCTTGATGCTTTCTTAACCTCTGCCTTCCAAAAAGCCAATATAATGTAATCACTATATACATATATGAATATGTATGTATTCAAATGTATTAAAATTGAAAAATTATGTTTATAAAAGACATCTTCGAAGAAAGTGAAAGGAGATTATAAACTGAAGGAGCTTAATTGTATTATATATAATAAAATTAATATTCAAAAATTTTAATAACTGTTAAAGCATGGTCACAGATTAATAAACATGTAAACTACTTGTAAACAATCAGCATGTGCATACTTGGTATCATGAATGAGCTGAATATTAGCCAGTGCATAGTCAACAAAGGATTAGTATCAAGAATATATAAGAACCCCTAACAATTAATAGAAAAATGCAACCATCTCTAGAAAAATGGCAAATAACATGAGCTGGCAATTCATAGCAAATAACAAAGATATGACTTTAAACAAACCCCCTCCCACATACACACAAGGGAAGCCAAACAAATTATTAATCAGAAAAATGCAAATCTAGATGAAAATGAGACTTTCTACGTAAGAGACTGGAAAAAATCTAGAACCATGGCTAAATGTCATTCTATCAAATGATAGATATAAATGAATAACATGAGTCTTTTCTTGGTGAAAATGTAATTATTAGAACCATTTTGGACAAAAATAGGCATTACTAAAAAATTTAAAACTATTAGGAGTCATTCTACTTTTAAATATACATGGAAGAGAAAATGTACATTCAAAGAAAAAATAGGCACAAAAATCTGTAACAGTAGTGAAAAACTAGAAATGACAAATGTCATACACTGGATAATTAAGAAATTAATTCTGGTTTATTCATGTAACAGGACATTAGAGAATAGTGATGACTTATTATAGTTATATAAAATAATATAGAAACATTTTAAATACTAATCTTTTATTAGTTTAAGCAATTCAAAGATTATTATTTTTATGTATTTCAAAAATAGGCAAAAGTAGCTAAACATGTGCACATGTATATAAAGATATATAGACATACATGTAGCAATAAAATATCACTAAGGGATTAATCAGTGTTGCACTAGCAAAATTTACCTACTTCTACAGGAAACGTAAAAAGTTCCAGTGTGCAGCATTTGTAAATTCCTGTGGTGTAAATACTTTCACAATGGTGAGTTCATGCTACCAATATGAAGACAGAATCAAGGAATAATAATAGATAATAATAATAAAAAAAACCCACAAAATTGGCTCTCACAAGTCAGGATCATCTGCTTTCACACCCTGCTGGAAACCAACACAAAGGTTAGGAGACTTCTGTGGAGATAAGGCAGGGAAATAGAACATTCAAAAAAGGAAATATTATTTATTTATTTGAAGTTTTTGAGTTGCCTGTTAATTGCACAGGCATGCCTTATGTTCACTAAATAGATAATCAAGAAAATAAGTGAGTACAATGGTAAAGGACTAAAAGATTAATACAAGTATCATTCTTGAACCAACAATTATAATTAATACTATTTAGTAAACCTAATGTCCTAGAAAATTTTGATATGCTTAGACAGATAAGTTAAAATACAAATGACAAATTTGACAGTGTTTACTAAAGTATAATAAAGTAAACTGGTTATATTTTATTACTGATGTACATCCACTGGAGATCCAGGTGAAAGATTGTACTTCCAAAATCCCTTACCTATAGATAAATAGTAACAGATGATGATATTTGAGTGGATAGTAACAGCATCAGGAATACTGTCACCCTCCAGACCAGTAGTTCTGTATCTTGTATATGTATCAACATGCACATCATCCTAGCCAGGTGCTCTCCACCCATCTCCAATATGATTCCAGTACTTTATGCTATAGAACAGTGGTTCTCAAACACTGGTGTGCATCAGAATCAACTGGTGAGCTTTTTAAAACCCACTCTCAGATTTTCTCATTCAGTAGGCTGTTTGGGGACCTGAACATCTGTAATTCCTTCAGACAAGTTGCCAGGTATTGCCACAGCTGCAGAACATCACACTTTGAGAACCGCAAGTACAGTACACTCAGGTGGCATCAGAGTCCTTTTCATTGTCTCTCAGCTGCCTCAGCTCACTCCGTCTCTTTCAAGAATGTTGTTGAATTTAGAACTATGAAATGAGAACAAGGGTTTATAACCTAGACCTCTGTAAGTCATGCCAATAAGAGCTAAAACCAGATGAATATCTAATACTGTAGAAATAATAACTATCTGTAAGTAATTGCCCTATGTATTGTCCCCCCCCCCACCCCCCCCCCCCCCCCCCCCCCCCCCCCCCCCCCCCCCCCCCCCCCCCCCCCCCCCCTTTTCAAGAAAGCTTACACCTAAAAATTAATTAAATTACAGTAATGTTATTCCAATAACACTTTTTTCTATTATTTTTAAAATTGTAGTAAAACATACATCACCTAAATCTTACCATTTTATTCATGTTAAGCGTATAATTCAGTGGTATTCAGTACATTCACATGGTTGCACATTCATCACTACTACACATCTCCAGAATTTTTTCATCATCCCAATCAGAAACTCTATCTCCATTAAACAATAACCCTCATTCCCTCTGTTTCTGAGTCCCTTGTAACCTCTATTGCACTTTCTGTCTTCATGAATTTGACTACGCTAGGAATGTTATGTAAGAAAAACAATACAATATTTGTCCTTTATTCGTCTTCCTGACTTAGCATAATGTCTTCAATGTTCATTAATATGATAGCATGTTCAAAAGTTTCCTCCTTTTGAAGGCTGGCTAATATTCCACTGTTTATATGTACTGTATTTTGTTTACCTGTTAATCTTTCGATGGACATTTGGGTTGCTTCCACCATTTGGCTATTGTAAATAATGCTAACATGGATGTTTGAGCTCCTGCTTTCACTTCTTTTAAGTATATATTCATAAGTAGAATTTTGGGAAAATATGTATGGTAATTTTACATTTAAATTTTTGAGGAATTAACGTACCGTTTTTCCACAGCAGTTGCACCATTTTACAATCCCACTAGCAATGCATAAGTGTTTTAATTTCTCCACATGCAGGCAAAGGCTTGTTTTCTGTTTTTTTCATGTTGTTTCTTTATTTATTGTTTTGTAATAGCCATTTTAGAAATGTGAAGTTATATCTTATTGTGGTTTTGATTTAACAAATGCACTTCTTCATTGATGTTTATGTCACTTTCTCATACATTGACTGACAGGTGTCAATTATAATCCTGTTATTGTATGGGTGATGCAAGAGGGCAGGAGGGGTCAGGTGAGGTGGCTCACACCTATAATCCCAGCACTTTGGGAGGCCAAGGCGGGTGGATCACCTGAGACAAGGAGCTCGAGACCAGGCTGGCCAACATGACAAAACCCTGTCTCTACTAAAATTATACAAATTGGCCAGGTATGGTGGTGGGCGCCAGTAATCCGAGCTACTCGGGAGGCTGAGGTAGGAGAAATCGCTTGAACCCAGGAGGCAGAAGTTGCAGTGAGCCAAGATCATGCCATTGCACTCTAGCCTGGGCGACAGAGTGAGAATCCATCTCACAAAATTAAAAATAAATAAATAAAGAGGACAGGAATTCAGGAAGATCACTCTTCCAGCATGTTAAATCATGATTTTTCCTCTCACAAACTCCATTGTTTCTAAAGTTGTTGCATTTTACCTTTGTTTTTCTTATTTTCTTTTTCTTTTTCTTTTATTTTTTGTAGAGGCAAAACATAAAAGGACTTTCACCATGTGGCCCAGTCTGGTCTGTAACTCCTGAGCTCAAATGATGCACCCAACTTGGCCTCCCAAAGTGCTGGAATTACAGGTATGAGCCACTGTACATGGCTGCTTTTTACCTTTCAACCACAATGGCATTCCTTTTAGTCCCTATCAAACCATTTTTTTTTTTTTTTTTGGTTGAAAAAGTCAGCTTCACTGACTCTTACCCAGCCAGAACTTAACTGCGTTATCATCACCTTAAAATTTCTCATTCATTTATCAAACATGTTTGCTGTTTTCTCAAACCCAGGTAACTTCCATGTATACTTTCCTGCTCATTCAATTCCTGGCTCAAACCTCTGAGAGTAGCTGAAAGAATTCACAACATAGCTGTGACTTTTCAAAACATTTTTGATATGACTCAAATGGCATCACTACTAATTGAAATGATGTCAGTGTCTATATGACTAATAACATTGAGACCATTTAGCTATGATTATTTAAAAGTATTTAATCGCTATTTATTATTATTAAAGTTTCCTCATATTTTTAATTTTTGTACTTCCAAATTTTATGTTCTCATTCTCTCTCTTGCTCTCTTCTTTCTTTCTCTCACACATTGTTTAACTTGGAAGTACGTCCCATTTTTAAGACTAAATTTCTCGTTGACTTATTGGGGTCACATTTTTCATCATGTTTTCTCTCCTTTTTAAATTTTTTTGGCATTTCCATTCTTTTTCATCATGCTATTTTTTCCCCCTATCTATAATAATGCCCAGGCTCTCCCATGCTGATTAATGAAGTAAGTAAACAACTAAACCACAAAGAGCACCAACAACAAAATCTCGTCATGTCCCAGCCACCCTGTCAGCTTATTTTTTGTATTAGTCTCCCTATCAGCAGGGAACTGTAAGCTAACTGTTTTTTCTGTCGACTCTGTCTCATTACAATCAATAATTTTCCCTTTCCTTAAATTTATGTACTGAAACACTCACTACAACATTATCTGGCACTCCATAATAATGTAATCCAAGGAATATCTTCTTTCTCCTCTTTTGGTTTCACCTACAGGTATTTGAAACTATCAACGACTCTGCATGAGCTCTTTTTTCTTGACTTTGTGGACACTTCGTTTTTTGGTCCTTACCTTTCCTTTCATATTCTCATCAAGCCATTTTTCCTTAAATCAAACTGTCACTATATTTGATGTAGTAGAACAATGTGATCTTTGCAAAGAATACAAATCAGAAGAAAATGAGGTGCTTATTCAGATGTATCTTAAAAACTTGTCAAGAAGTGCTTATCAAAAGGCCAATTTGTGTACCGCAGCACAGATCTGCAGAAATTAGCACAGTGCCTTTCCTAAAGTTATTGATCACTTAAATTTTATTGGACAAACATGAAAATCTTGATCGCTAAAGGACTTCATTTTCTCTGCTATGTTATTCTACCAAAATTGTCTCAGTCCTAGACATATGAAAGAATCAAAGTTCCATCCTTTGAAAAGCTGATTGAAATTCTTGCATTGCAAATTAGTGGGTCTACAATATTTTAAGATATTCAGATGTCATGGCCCTGAACCTCTTCTGTTTGTGGTGTTTATTACAATATCAGAATGTTTTATATTTGCCTCTGTGCTTTCTAGGAGGAATTCACTGAGGAATATATTCCCTTGGGGGGTCCACAGAAAAAATGCCTAATTTTGCTATAGTTTTGGTTTTCCATTTGTGTTCAGTTTCTTTCTACTTAAAATGCCACCTCTATATTTTTTGACTTGTCATATACTTTTGTAAATTAACTTACAAGCTTTGTGATTTTTGTTAACCAAGCAGCATCCTTAAGTTTTATAAGCATAGACATCATTGGGAGGAGGTATATCACTCAGATGGCTTCAGATGCCTTAACCAGGTCCCCAGGTTTTTAGAAGCTTTTTGAATATAAGCCAGTGAATCTACTCTACAGAAATTTCATGTTCTGCACCTGTTTTATTTTACTATCATTTAAAAAATTACATTATGCAAACACAGACTTGAATCACTTTAAATTTACCACTTGTATAGAAAAAATAAAAGTTCAATTAGAATATTTAAACAGATGTGATCACATAAAATATAAATGTGAATATATATTTTATAGCAAAGTGGATAAGGAGTAAACATACACATGCTTACATGTAATCTGGTTTCTTATTTGTTTTGACAAGTTGCATTGCATTTTTAACAACTTCTGAATGTAACTCATAATTATTAAAAAGTAAAAAGTTGACTTCTTCATGAAAACACATTTTTAACTTTTACAAACTTTGACATGAAAATAGTTGACATTGGAAATAATTTTTATTCTAGCAGGAGCTACTTCTTTTATATAGTAAAAATAAGCAATTCTGAAATGCTGATTAAAATTATTTCCTTTAAGATGCTAAAAAGGATAGAATATATGAGCAGAACATGGCAATTTAGATGCCTTGAATTTTCTTATTTATTCACTCAGGTATGGATTTTTCATACTGAAGATACTCAATTATTTAACTATTTAAACTCTCCTACATTGCAAAATCAGTGAGAAGCTGTAAAGAATATTAGTTACAGAGCAGAAGAAATTTCTTAGTATTTAAAATAAAACCTTCTGATTCTGTTACTTACTAGATCTCTACTTCTAGCATATTATATAATCGCTACATTCTAATTTATTTATATGTAAATGTAACAAAATAAATAATTTTAATATACAAGAGTTGTAATAGATAAGTGTTAATTATACCAAATCATGTTGTAAACCTTGATGTAGGGACTGATTGCTTTAAAATGCTAGATGTAGTGTACATAATAGACAAATAAATGGTAGCTAATGTTAGTGAATGAAATTGAAACCGCCACTGCAAAGTTATAACTGAGACAGTGACAGAGATCTGACCTAACCAACTCCATCTTACTTCTAACCTCGAAGTTGTTCTTGTTCATTCCTGGGCACAGGCCGAACTAATTTTGAGAGGAACATAGTTTATAGTTTATAGTTTGAAACAAAGTGATAACAGCCCTTTCCCCAAACAAGCTGCCTTCTTACCTGGGGACTAGACTGCCTTTGTAGGACTAAACACATTAACCACCAGATTAGAAATTATGGTTTAGGAGTCATGCAGTTGGAGGTTGCAAAATTCTAAACCCCCCAAATTTATCCCCTCCTGGGGATAACATCACTCTTGTAAAACCTAAGAGCAGTGCTTGAGATATTTTGCAGAACCTCCACTTGATGGATCAGCTGGCATCACCTAGATCAACAAACTGGCTCATCTGGTCTTGTGGCCCCCACCCAGGAACGGACGCAGCACAAGAGGGCAGCTTTGACACCCTATGATTTTTATCTCTTACCTGACCAATGAGGAGCCCCAGTTCACTGGCCTAATACCCACCAAATTATCCTTAAAAACTCTGATCCCTGGATTCACAGGGAGACTGATTTGAGTGATAACAAAACTCTGCTCTCCCACACAGCCTGCTCTGCATGAATTGCTCTTTCTCTATTGCACTTCCCCTGTCTTGATAAATCAATTCTGCCTAGGCAGTGGGCAAGGTGAACCTGTTGGGTAGTTACAAAACTAAACTATATTGTTAGGTAAATGGATAATGAGAAACTGTAACCTACTAGATAATAAAGCAAGCAAAATTTATTGATTCAGTGAGTTAATAATTTAAGTGAAAAAAACAATAGGTGAAAACACAAGTACAAGTAATATATAAGTCATGTATAGGATAGTATATTTAAACTTTCTAAGGGGATTTGACTCATGTTTTTATTTTGGGGGTGTGGGGCGAGGGCAAAATAACTGCTACCTGGAAAAGCTCTTGATAAGCAAAGATTAGGTACAAATTAGAAGAAATATGAATCTTCCAGGAAGAGAGAATATCAGAGATAAAGGCTGAGAGTAAAGAAGTCTAGCTATTTGGGCAACCGCAAATAATTTGGCATGACTGCCAAGTGGAGTGTTGGACAGGGGTGCTAATAGATGTGGAAAGAGATCGAGAAGAAGGCAGGTGACTGTTTGGTTGTATTACCTTAAGGATTTCTGATATTATCCTGATGTTAGATGGGGACCCATTAAAGATTTTTGAATAGTGTCGAAAACATGCTCATATTTATGCTTTATAAATATGACTTTGGCTAAAGATTGAGGCCAGTGAAGCATTTAGTGGACCGCTAGAGCCATCTATGGAAGAAACCATGAGCCAATGGTCTGAATAAAGTAGGTGTAGTGGCTATGAGAAGTGGACAATGGACAAAATGGAGGAATGATGAGGTAACATGAATGGCAGGGCCATATTATGTGTGGGAGGTTGAAGTAGCAGATTACTCTCAACTTGGCAAGTGAATAATGATTTCTCAGACAGAAGGCATACACGGTGGACGTTTTTAATTGCCACAAAAAGAGTACTGGCAAATTTCTTTTTGGATATATTGGATTGAAAAGGGGCTTTGCAATCCTGGAAAACATGACCACTTATTAGAATGTAGTGTAAACTTTGTCCTGTAACACACATCATGATGCAATCACATTCCTTAGTCCCTATGCAACCTGCAATAACTCATGATTAGACCTGTAAAATCAAAACAAAGACTTTACGTCTTACCCCAGTTTGCTGGTACCAGGTATAACAGAACAGTCTGGCAACTACCGGAAAGCAGAAACTAAATAGGTAAAGTTGAGGGACACCAGACTTGGGTAATTTCATTTCACTAAAAATTAAAATAAATCATGTTTAAACAATTGAATAAGTAAGGGTATCTTTGAATAAAATTCAAAGAATTTAAGAAAATTTGTTATGATTATGGAATGACTTCCTCATTAAAATCAATGTGATAATTTTTATTAAAAATTTAAAGTGTAACTTTCTTTGTACTGTCTAATAATCTGACAGTATCCAGGATCCTGAGCTTGTCTTATTTTGCACTTAGTAATTGAACCACAGTGGAAACACATGCTATTGATTCTCTGATTGCTCTTTTCACTTCACGTGGCAACAATTTCAAATTCAAAAGCTTTGGGAAATAACAAAACTGCCAACTATGAAATGGAGTGAATTGTAATTTTTTAAATAATACTTGGAATATAAATGGAAGCCTTAGCTATGCCCTAGCACTCACAATGTTCCCTCACTGACCTAAGTTTTCAGTATATTTTTAAAATTATGAGTTATCTGCTTATTGTTTGAAATGCATGACATCAAGAGTGCAGTCCTGGCAAAATCCTATGAATGTATTTTTATAAAAGCACCAAATCTGGCTTAGCATGTTTGCGTTACCACATATTTGATTTTGGCCTTTATTTTATTGGGCTTTTTTTTTTTTTTTTTTTTGAGATCTCCTCTTTTGGAATATTCCTTAAGTAACACTGAGAGCTACCTTTACGAATAAGATCCAGAAATTTTACTTCTGGTGAGGAATTCAGATTTATCCTAATAGAAAGTAATAGAATTAGCAATGGAAAATGAAAACAATGATCTTCATTGCATAAGTTTACTACTAACCTCGCTTATGTTTGCCTACTCTTTGTTTCACAACATTAGGCCTTTTATAACAATACTTTAAAGCATTATTGGCTATGCAATTCAGAATTGAAACCTGAATTTTGAGCAACATCAAAAGCAAAGCTCTTAGGTAACATTTCTTGTTTGTATTGCTGAATAATGGTTCTGAAAAATACTATGATTATGCAAACAAAAAGAGTTATGGATATATTACCTTTTCTTGTTTGCCTCCACTTGGAGATGTCTAAGAACCTTGTTTTGAAATATCAGCTGGAACAAGCCAGATTCAACATTAGACTGCATACTTACTGCTCTGGTTATTATGAGAATGTCTGACTAAGATATACATTGTAAAGCTTCCTCTTGATAGTGGGTTATTGAAATGCCACATGATGGAACAGGCAGAAAAGATAAACCTATTGCAGCATATAATAATGTTCCATCTGCCAACACTGACAGCCTTTGTTATCTGGCCTTTTCCTGGCATAACTTTGATAACATTATTGCTATTCTATCCTAGATACATTTTTCATAAGCAATTATTAACAGCTTTATTTTTAACAGGAGCACCACGAGCATTATAGCCTTCTTGCATACATTTGTTGAGGAATTTACATATATGTGGCTTAATGACTTTGCAAGTCATACTGCATTTTATTCTTGAAAGATGTGATTAGAATTTATGCCTTTAATTTCCTAGAGCTTTTACTTCCACCTAAATAGGTAAGCATCTTATCACTTTAAGTTGTTCATTATAAATTCATGTGTGGTAAATTAGTTTTCAAACTGAATCCAGGAATCATCCAATTGATAAGCATAGTAAATTAATGTACAATGAAGCAGGTTGCCAACAAAAAATAGTCACTTACTAATATTTTCTGCACAGATCTTTGCACATATAAACAGATTTAGTTTACCCATTTATCACTTTAACTGCTGAAGCACAATACAGTAAGTGCTATATGTCATTTCTACACGGTGCACATTGGAAGAATTTGCTTGGTTACACAATTGTGATCATTTCTGTTTTCCCCCAAAGCAAATGTAATACACTCCCTCAAATGCCAGATGGAAAACTAATTATCTCTAAAATAAATACAGCTGTAGCTAAAGTAGTATTACCTTCACAACTAGTGTGTCTTAGTCTGGCTTGGAGGGGTATACCTAAAGACAAAAGGCAAGTATAATATTTCCATGTCTAGTTTATCATCTGAGACTGCAAATAAGAAAGCTTATTATAAAGAGGGAATGGGGAGTTTATCCCCAGTCATTTTGGAAGGGAGGATTGAAGTTCAAATGTTATGTCCATTGCCAAGTATTATGGTTCCCACAGTAGCTTTTATTTTAGACTATATTTGAAGTAGATTGTAGAGATTAAAGGATCCTGTCCTATTTTAGAAACATTTAAGAGTGCGATATACTAGACTGACTTTTGACTAAATTTATATCTTAACTGGAGATATTTTAGATGTGTAAATTAATAAATGCATATATTCATTACACGAACTTGTATTGAGCACTACTTTGTGCCAGGTATTGTTCTAGATACTGGAGATTCAGTAATGGACCAAAGCAAAACTAATTTCTGCTATCCTAGAATTTGCAATCCAGTTGAAATAGATGGTTAATATACAAAAAAAAAAAAAAAAAAAGTAAAATAAGAAAAAAATAGATGGCAATGACTGCTATTGAGATAACATGAGCAGAATATGTGATATTCAATATCAGGGAGCAGAAGTGGTAATTTTAAAGAGAAATGCAAAGAAACCCTCATTGAGAAGGTAGCATTAAAATAAAGAGCTGAAGGAAGTGAGAAAGCAACCCAAGAAAAATTTTAAAATAAGAAAATAGCTTCTTTGAGAAATCTTTATTCATGTCCTTTGCCTATTTTTAAATGGGGTGATTTATTTTCTTGTTATTTAGTAGTTTGATTTTTTTTGTGTGTATTTTGGACATTAGTTCTTTATCTGAAGTATGATTTTCACGTACTTCCTCCATCCTTCTCTTCACTATATTGATTGCTTCCTTTGCTATGCAGAAGCTTTTTAGTTTGATGTAAAAACATACAAACAGCCAACAGCAATATAAAAAATTCCACATCTCTAATCATCGGAGAAATGCAAATTAAAATCACAATGAGCTATCACCACAAAACTGTTAGAATGGCTTTTATCAAAAAGATGAAAGACAACAAGTGTTGGTGAGGATGTGGAGAAAAGGAAATGCTAAAATACTGTTGGTGGTATTGTAAATCCCTGCAGCTATTTTGGAAAACATTATGGAGATTTACATATATATATATATATATAATATTCATATATATATATAATATTCATATATATATATAAAATATTCAGCCATAAAAAAGTCAGGGAATTATGTCATTTGCAACAACATTAATGAATGTAGAAGATATTATATTAAGTGCAAAAAGTGAGGCACAGAGAAACAAATACTGTTTGATTTCACTAATATGTGAAAGCTAAAACAGTTGAACCCATAGAAATAGCAGAATGGTGGTTACCAGAGTCTGGGAGAAAGAAGTGGAAGAGGAAAGGGGAGATGTTGATCAAGGGGTATGTAGCTACATTAAGATAGAAGGAATATGTTCTGGTGTTCTATTGCATGATAGAAGCAGTATAATTAATAACAATATATTTTATATTTCAAAACAGGTGGAAGAAAATATTTTAAATGTTGTAAACACAAATAAGTGACAAATGACTGAGGTGATGAATGACTGATTTGATCATTTAAAATGTATGCATGTATGGAAACATTACTTTGTACCTCATAAATATGTAAAATTATTGTTTGCCAACTAAAAATAAAATGAAACTAAATTAATAGAAAGAGGAAATAGCAAATAAAATATCCTCCCCATGAGAGCATCCCTGGCCATGTTGCAGAAACAGCAGAGAGGTCAATTGATAATGAAACAAATATGAGGAGTATGTGAATAACAGAGTGAGAAGGAAGAGAGTTAAAAAATAACCAAATCATGTTTGGTATTATTGGCCACTCTGATGATTCTGAGTTCGAATAGGTTGAAAAACCATTAAAGAATTTTGCTAAAAGGTTTAACATGATCTGACTTACATTTTACTCTAGCTCTGTTTGGAAGCTAGATTGATGTAGACTGAAGCAAGAATAAAAGTAAGGGACATGTTTCTATCATCCAGGCAAGAAGCAATGGTATTTTGCACCAGGGTGATGGCCATGGTAGTAATGAGAAGTGATTGCATCCTGAATGTAAGATGAATCTACATTTTTTGGAAATTTTACAAATAAATATCTCAATGAGAAAAACAGATGAGTCAATAATGATGCAGGGGAGATAGAAAATAGTTATTGAAGCAATGTTCTTGAGTAGATGAAAGTAGACAGAATCTAATGCACAAAGGCTTGTCCTTAGAGAGAAGTCAAAGTCACTTATAAAGCAATGAGTAAAGCAGAGAGCATGTCACAAATACCTCTGGGTTGTAGGGGACTTGTGGGACTTGTTTTACCATTGCTTTTATTGTTCTCAGAGAAATCGAACATAAATTATTAGTGATGAGTGAAGATACAGAGGAAGTGTTAGAAATTTGAGGAATGCTGAGAAGATAAGGAAATATGGGAGAAATAATGGAACAGTAGTAGAAGCTTACTCTCAGTTAAAATAGGTGGAGATGAAGATAAAAATTACACAGTCAAGGTACTCTTCTCCAGCCACATTTAGCATAAAATAGATGTAAAGCTGGGTTGTGTTTTAGTGAAAAAATTAGTGCCTGCCATAGTTTACAAACCTAAGGATTAGATCTAGATCGTAATGAAGTCACCCCACTAAGTGTAGTTTCCAATGCCTTTTGGAAATCAGAACTTGCCTTTTTAAAATACTCTGTTCTCTGTTCTTTTATTTGTATTTCAACATAATCTGAATAAGACTTAAAGCATAAATTTTGAAGTTTAAAAAAGCAACAGTTTATTGTACATTCAACATAATAATCTATCTGTTATATGTATATAGTTTATTATTTCATTTTAGTATAACAATTTCACTTAGTGTGTTTAAATACACAATGCTTATGGCATCAATTTTCTTAGCTTTATCATTATACATTTCTACTAGTGTACCTAGGATTTCACTAGCTATGGTTTGTAAGTTTATTGTTATATATCCATTGAAAATGTCATCTTAAGGTTTAAGTTGAAAATCTTCCATGGGTAGAAAATTATTAATTATATTTATTAAAAAAATTAGGATAATGTCATTAATCTTTCAAAAAAATACTGATAATAATATAGACATATAACATATGATAGACATATAGGATATATATGTTATACATATGACACATAGGTTATACATGCACATTATACCAATATATTTTGATATGATATATATTTACATGTATATATATACACACATATATACACATACATATAATCATAAAATCATATTTAAAATAAAGTTTCCCTGAATTTATTTTGGAGATTGTTTCACTGACTATTAATCCAAATCCCCTTAACCGACCTTCCTTATCAAATTAAGCACTCAACCTTGTAAAAAAGAAAAAGGCTGATTTCTTGAGTTTTTAAAAAAATAAATAAGTGACTCCAAGTACTTATCTCTCCACTTCCTACTCCAGTCTTCCTACTCCAGTCTCTCAGAATACATGGGCTCTTTGTTTAGGAAACATACCAGTTAGGACAAATAAAACACTACTAGTTTTTCTTGAACATGACTCAGAATGGATTCTATAGTTTTTTTTTATTTTATTTTTTTATTTTTAAGCCTGACGGTACAAAGTTACCTTCAGTGGAGGTAGTTACCAGATTCTGCAGAATTTGTAGACAATTTTAAGTGTTCATATCACTTTTTGGCAACTGGAAGCCAGTGGATGCTTAAAACTGAGGTAACATTGATTAGATTTTAAATGACATAAATTAACCTGCATGCTCTGTGGCAAAAGATTGCAAGGAATCATGTCCTAATGTAGTAAGATGAATAAGGACCTATTGGATACACACAGGAAAACAATAATGTGATTTTAAAATAAGGTTATATCAGATAAAATGTAAAAGGCATACGAATCAGGGGCGAAACTGTCAGAGACTGGAAATGGAAGATGTCACTGTAGAAGGTTTCAAGTGTGACTACTTGCTCTCTGCCTTGCATGACTGGAGGGAGGGTCGTGGAGTTCACATGGCTGAAGGGAGGGTCGTGGAGTTCACAGGGTTGAAAAACACAAGTAAGATTCATGTTTAGGAAGAAATATGAATTTTTATGGTTGCTTATTGATAATGAGGTGCCATTCAGGCATTCTATTTAAAATGCTACCTGAAAAGCTAGATGTAAAGGTCAATATAACAGAAAAGAAATCAGGCTGAAAATACAAACATGAAGGTTATCTTCATATGGCAAAAGATGACATCATATACATGAGTGAAAGTAGTTAAAGAGAAAATTTAGTGTGAGAGGAAAAAAATGGCCCTAATGACTGAGAAATAAATTCACCCCAAATAAGAGGAAGATTATTCTGTAAGGAGATAGACGGTGAACAAGCAAAATATTAGGCTGAAAATCAGGAGAGGAATGTCAAGGATACCAAGAAAAAGAATTTTAAACATAGTAGGTGGTCAATAGTGTGAAATAATTTTTAAGTCTAAGTCAAATAGAGAACAAAAACATCAAGTTAATTTTCATGGAAGACTGTTTTGTCACTGGCAAGGGTTGTATGGTTAAATAAATGGAAATTGAAGTGTAATCAGAATGCCTTAAAGACCAAGGCGGAGATAAGAATAAAAAGCGAGTAAATATAGGCTTATATATTTAACTTTTTATTTAGCATGGGATCTAACTGATTGGGTAGTAGCTAAAGGAGAATAGGTATTAGGCAATAGGAGGAAGAGATAAATAAAACTGGGTCATTTAGCTTCCTTATCAGATTTGGGGAGATAGAACCCAAAATATTTCTAGAGATAGTAAAGACTGGTAAATCATATAATTCAAACAGGATATAAGTAAGTTGGTGCATATATAGTTGAGTTTGTGTATTTAGTGCAGAAAATTGAGAAAATTCCATTTATGTGGGAAGTAGAATGCCAGTATACCTCAGAATTAGATTGAAATAGCCGAAGAAAATTTGTAAAGATATCCAATATTATTAAGACCTGATTCGATGTTGATAATTTTGAACAAGTAGTGGAACCCAACTATCCTTCTGTGGGGCATGCTAAGGTATTGGGTATAAACATGAATACATAAAATATATGGTTTACCTAAGTTTACATGTTGCTAAAATGATGAGATCTCATGGTGAAGGAATAAAGGTCTTTAGATAACAGCAAGAATGTTATTGAAATAATAGTGTTTGTAATTTACATAATGATGGAAGTGAATAAAGAGAAAGTTGATGAATTGGAAGAAATAAAGAAATATTAATGAATTGAAGACTCCTATGAGATCAAATTATAAGGATAGTTGTACAAACTAGCTGCACAGAGAACATACTATGGAACAACTAATGGTGTGCTTGAACTCATGATTTGAATGAAAGAGCAGTTATGGGTGGAACAAAGTTTAATGTTGTAATAGGGCCCGGGGGGCTCAGAGAAAGCTATAGTGAAAAGAGGTCTGGGGTAGGAGAAAACGAGGAGATTAATCAGGAATTCACATTGATCTCAGTGTTTTCCCGAATGAAGGC
The DNA here is from genome assembly GCF_024542745.1 of Macaca thibetana thibetana. Lineage (NCBI taxonomy): Eukaryota > Metazoa > Chordata > Mammalia > Primates > Cercopithecidae > Macaca > Macaca thibetana. The sequence goes on from NC_065585.1 coordinate 62,108,551, forward strand.
ATAACTTGGCATGAAACTTGAGAACAAAATGAAGGGGTCAAATAGAGAACCCAATAGACATGGTCCTCAAAAATATTTCCCCTAAAGTAGATAAAATAGGACTAGAATCATTACTTAAGAAAAATGAGGACACATCACAAAGAAAGATTTGTGAGAGAATAAAGAGTTGAGAGCAGGGAAGTTATGTCTTCAGGGAAGACATAGGGATTAATTATGATACAGGTGAATAGTACACTGGAGAGAACTGAAGTTATATGAAAGTAGCTAGCTACGGTGCTGCAATTCTAGAAGGCACTCTGTAAAATTTTGAAAGGAAAGGGAGGGGTACATTCCTAAATCAGTCACAAAGAATCACAGTATATTAAGATGGAAATGTTTTGTTCAGTGTTTGTCCAGGGAGATACCTGTATTTTAGGAGCAGATTGCAAAGAAGAGTGAATGAAAAGCTTAGTTGATTCTCAGTAGTTACTTTGAAGTAATAGGCATAGAGCCCATTTTTTTTTTTTTTTCGGTTTTGTATGGCTCAACTTGGCTACTGATGAGACAAAACTTAACAACCCATATGCTCTCTTGCTTTAAAAATGATTATGTTAATCTCAAAATTGACATACGTATTTTAATACTATAAAAGAGAAAGGATTCTAAACATCAAACACCAAATAATCTTTAATAATTCATGAAGGTTATTATGGAGAATATAATTGCTTAAAATTGAAAATTCATGTATATAAATTTATATATAAGTACATATAAATATATAATGTGTATATATATACACATATGTGTATGTGTATATATAATATATATGTATATATCATATACAGGAAAGACTTCTTTGAACTTTTTGTTTGGATGTTAATAGGTGTTCCTGCAATGTTAGTGAACATTTAAAGGAAAGAAACTGGGTTTATCTAGCAACCGTGGAGACTCCTAGTCTTGCTGTTGGAAGTGTACATAAACAGTAACAGCTGTTGTTTTTCCAGTATTACTAATGATTTCCATCTCATTTATTATTCTTGTAGAAATCACTGACAAAATGCCAATACAGATATTCTGAAAAGCTTTATGTCCTCATGGACATCAAATTAAAACAAAAATTTTAATGGAATGCTACCTAATTGAAAAAGCTCTGTACTGGTGTGCAGGAATAAAAATAAGTTCAAAAAGATGTTGCTTCTCTAAAATAATTTCACATGTAGATATTTTTAAAAGACATATATGTGTTCCTTTAATGAGTAATAAATAATTTTATCAAAACTTTAGTTATCAGAAAATTAAAAGTTAATATCTAAATAAATACCAAATTATAATTAAATATATGCATTCAAAGATGAATAGAGCTTTAGGGTCTATGGAGTTAATATGACAGTATGCAATATGATGATTTGATTTAGATATAGATTACTATCTACTCACCTGGTTATAGATCCTTACAAATGTTACATTATGTTACGTTATGTTATGTTATGTTATGTTATGTTATGTTATGTTATGTTATGTTATGATCTTATTTATTTCCTTTTTTTGTGACAGGGTCAGGCTCTGTCACACTATACGGATTCAAAGATGAATAGAACTTTAGGTTCTATCGAGTTAACATGACTCTGCAATATGATGATTTAATTTATATACAGATTACTATCAATTCACCTGGTTATAGAGCCTTACAAATGTTATTTTATTTAATTCATTTTCTTATTTTTTGAGACAGAGTCGGGTTGTGTCAGCCAGACTGGAGTGCAGTGGCACAATGTTGGCTCACTGCAACCTCTGCCTCCCAGGCTCAAGCTGTCCTCCCACCTTAGCCTCCCAAGTAGCTGAGACTACAGATGCACAATACCATGCCTGGCTAATTTTTTGGTATTTTTTTGTAGAGACGAAGTGTCACCATGTTGCCCAGGCTGGTTTCTAATTCCTGAGTTCAAACAATCTGCCCTCCTCCACCTCCCAAAGTGTTGGGATTATAGACATGAGCCACCGTGCCCAGCCACAAATATTATTTTAACAGAAATTTCTATAGAATAAAATATCAGTTATTTATTCATGCATTCATTCAATAGGTATTAACTGAATACCTACTATGTGCCAGGCAAATGCTGAAAATTGGTAATTCCTGAGAATGTCAAGTAATTATTGAGAACTTCAATTCAGATGTAAAATCTATTTTAATTAATATTTTTCCATAATGCTCTATAGCAATAGTTTAATAGAGGCTTTGAGTAGAAAATAAGCGTCATTGTTTAATCTGATGCTAGCATCAGTGTGTTCTATGTATTCAATGAATGTTATCATTTTTAACAGTGATGCCCCTCATAACTCTATGCTTACTATCTTCAATAAAATAAAAATACTTACTCAAATTAAAATATTTAGGAAAATCTCTGGCTACATATGGTAGCCACTAGTCACATATGTATATTTAAATGTAAACTAATGTGAAATGATAAAATTTCAAAATCAGTTTCGCTGTCATAACAGCCACATTTCAAGTATACAACAATGGCATGTGGCTAGTGTCCATCATGTTAAAAACAAAGGTGTATAACATGTCCATTCTTAGTAAGAGTTGTAACAGAAAGTGTGCATATATACTAAACTTATTTTTTATGGCTTTTTTTTTTTTTTACTCAGACAGTAGGCTATAGTAGTTTATACACCATAATTAAGCAACATGTAGTTTTGCCATAGGTTTTACTAGTCAATTTTACAGGACTTTTGTCAGACTGTCCCCTTTTACCTAGAAATAGAATATGGTTTGGGATAGTAAGTGGAAGATGAAAATATGAAGTCTTTGAGAGGTTCTATGATAATATCTTAATATTATATTTCAAAATTATATATTATCCATAAGAAGTCTGGAAAGATGGAAGAGTAGAAAATAATAAGAATCTGTCTTTCCACCTAGATAACAATTGTGCTGGCTAAATCTGTTTTGTGTAACTATTTTAGAACTCTGTTGAAGGCTTTGTGAAGTTCATGGGAAGGCTTAGATGGTAAATTGCAGTTAATTTCTGTCAATTTTAGCAATTACCACAGTAGCAGCTACACATCTTCCACTTCCAAGGCCCACCGGAGGCCGGTTTGTAAATATTTCTGGAGCAGCTTGTACACAGCTTGTGAGAACCAAGAAGACCAAAAAGGACACTGTCCTCCAAATATAAAGAATCAGTGTGTTAATCACTGACTGCTGCTTCTGATTTCAAAGGTACAGACAATGTGGTGGCAGCTATTGTTGTTACACCTCTGCTAATCATTTCAATCCACTCCCTCTGTGGGAAAGTGAATTCCAAACCATTTAGAGAGCCAGTACTTTTTCTCTTTCACTTTTCTCTTTTTTCCCTTTTATAAGCCAGTAATTGAGGACTAGGAGATTCAAAAGCAACCATACATAAAGAGAGATTAGCAAGTCACTGCATAATCCGAGGGAAAGGCATGGGCTCAGAAAAGACCAGAAAAGGCCCTAAATTTATACCGTAGGCTGATTCTTGGCAGAGAAAAAGATTAAAAAGAGAGAGAGAGAGAGAGGGAGAGAGAGAGAAACATAAAAAGTAATTAACAAAACAAAAAAGTGCAAACCTTGGGGTGGGGAGAAATCAGATTTCAAAAGTTACCACATTGAGATTCAAATATGTATTATTAGTTTTCAACAAGAAAGTTACGAGACATAAAAAGGAAAAGAAAAATAGGAAAGTATGCCACATTAAAAGGAGGAATAAAAAATTTTTAAAAATTAGAAACTGTCTCTGAAAAAGACCTGATGATCAATCTACTGGATAAAGACTTTAAAACAACTGTCATAAGGATGTTCAAAGTGCCAAAGAAAGACGCAGAGAAAGTCAAGAAAATTATATATGAACAAAATGAAAATAACAACAAAGAGCTAAAAGATCTAAAAAGAAAGAAACAATAACAACAACAAAACCGTGGAACTAGAAATACAATAACTAAAATAAAAAACTCATTAGAGGGACTCAAAGGCAGATTTGAGCAAGCAGAAAAATCAGCAAGCTTGCAGATAGGAAAATGGGAATGATCAGATCTGAGGAAAAGAAAGAAATTAGATTGTAAAATGTGAACAGAGAATAAGAGACTTGTGGGACACCAAGTGGACCAACATGTATTGTGAGAGTCTCAGAAGGGAAAGAGAAAGAGAAAACAACAGACAATATCTGAAGAAATGATGGCTGAACACTATGCATATTTGATGATGAAATATGAACATATGGGAGCACAAACGCAAATTAATATGAACCAAAGAAGATGCACACTGAGACACATTATAATCAAACTTTCAAAAGAAAAAGATAAATATGAATACAGCAAGAAACGAGCAATTTGTCACATCAAGGCATTTTAAGTAAGATTATAAGTAGAATGCTTACCAGAAATTTTGGAAGTCATTGGGCTGACATATTCAAACGGATAAAAGAAAAAAAAAGTTCTACAAAAAATTCCAAATCTGGCAAAACTGTCCTAAAAGTTAGTGAGAAATGAAGACATTCCCAAGAAAAAAAAGAGCTGATGTAATTCATACATACCACTAGACATATCCTGCAAGAAATGATAAAGAGAGTCCTACAGGTTGAAGTTAAAGAACACTGGAGAATAACTCAGAGCAATATGAAGAAACAGAAATCACAGTGAAGTAAATATGTGGGCAATTACAGGAGCTAGAATAATTGTAACAGGTGTGTGACTCCACTTTTTGTTTTCTACAAAATTTAATAGACTATTAAATTTGCAAATGCAATTATTAGTTGAAATTATATTGTACCATTAGATCATAACTCAATTTTTTGTTTTATACATAATTTAAGACATTCATGCATTTAAAAAAGTTATTTACAGTATTCAAGGGTTTTACATTTTAAAATAATTATACAATATTTAATTTACAATATTTTTGTTTTAGACCTAATTTAAAACATTAATTAAAACTTAAAGTATTAATTTAAAGGTAAATATTTAAGGTATTAGAAAATTATTCAATAATTAAAGCAATAACATATAAAGTGATAATAAAATTATTGCATTGTTTTAATTGTTAAATAATAATTTAAATTTTTTTTTGTTTTGGTACAAAGATATAATTTTGTGACATCCACAACTGAAAGGGATGTGTACAAAGCTGAAAAGGAGCAGTTTATTTGTGTCATTAAAGTGAAATTTGTATAAATTCAAATTAGAGTAATACAACTTTAGGATGCTAAAGGTAATCCACATGATAACACAAAGAAAGTAGCTAAAGAATATACATAAATGGAAAAGAGAATGTAATGTAAAAGTTTCACCAAAAAAAAAAAAAAAATCAACTACACACAAAAGAAGACAGTAGTGCAGAAAATGAAGGATAATAAAGCTACAAGACTCATAGAAAACAAATAGCAAATTAAAGAAGTAGGTTGCTCCTTATCTGCAATTATTTTAACTGAACACTCCATTCCTAAAACAAAAATTGATAGAATTGATTTACAAAAACACAATCCAATGCTACATTATCTGTAAGAGATTACTTTAGATACAAAAACACAAAAAAGCTACAAGTTAAAAATGTAAAAAATATTCCATGCAAACAATTACAAAAAGAAAAGAGGGGTGGCTATACCAATATCAGAAAAAATACATTTTATATCAAAAAACTGTAAAAAGAGATAACAATATATCATATATTTAAAAGTTTCAATACAGCTAAAAGATATAATAATCATAACATTTATAACAGACCACCAAATATGTAAGTGAAAACTGACAGAAATTAAGGGAAAAATAGACGGTTCTACATAGTAGTGGAGATTTCAATACCCAACTCTGTGTAATGGATAGAACAATCAGATATGTGATAACTGAGGAAATAGAGAACTTGAGTAGCACAAGAAACCAACTAGAACCAGTAGACATTCAGAACACCTTATCCAACAATACTACACATTCTTCTAAATGCACATGGGATATTTTCCAGAATAGACCATATTTTAGGCTACAAATTAAGTCTCGACTGATTTACAAAGCAGATGTAGAAAACAATGTTCTGTGACCATAACATAATAAACTTAAGTAATCAATTACAGAAGGAAAACAGAAAAATTTACAAATTTGTAGAAATGAAGCAACATACTCTTAACTAATGACTCAAACAAGAAGTTGTGAGGGAAATATAAATCAATTAGAGATAAAATGAAAACACATTATACCGAACGTATCTCATGGGACACAATGAAAGCAGTGCAATGAGGAAGATATGTCGCTATAAATGCATAAATGCTTACATTAAAAAGAAAGAATGATCTGAAAATTTGAAATCTAAATGTATAAATTAACAAACTAAATTCAAGCTAGCAGAAAGAAGGAAATAATATAGATCAGAAAAGGAATTAAAAATAGAGAAAACTTTAAAATAATAGACAAAAACAATAAAACCACAAGTTGGTTTTTCACAAAAATCAACAAGTTTAATTACATTTTAACTAGATATATGAAAAAAGAGAGAAGATTCAAATTATTAAGATCAGAAATGAAAGCGGAGATATTACTACTGATTCTACAGAAATAAAAAGGATTTTGAGAGAGTCCTTGATCAATTGGTACTGACAAATTACATAAAGTAGATTAAATGGACAAATCCATAGAAAACACAACCTACCATGAGTAAATGACAAAGAAATGGAAAATCTAATTAGATCTCTGACTAGGAAGGAGATTAAACTCTAATATTCAAATATTTCCCAACAAAGAAAAGTCTAGAACCAAATGGCTTCACCAGTGAATTGTACCACATATTTAAGTAGAAACTATTAAAAATATCAATCTTTTTCAAACATTTCCCCCCAAAAAAATTAAAGAGGAAGAATACTTTGTAACTAATTCTATCAGGCTAACATTACCCTGATACCAAAGCCAAACAAAGAAGCTAAAAGAAAACTACAGGCCAATATTCCATTCACTCAATGGTGGAAGATTAAAAGTTTTGCTCTAAGGTCAGGAGCAAGCCAATGAGACCTACTTTTGCCACTTTTATTCCAGATAGTGCTGGAATTCCTAGCCACAGCAGTTAAGTAATAAAAATAAATAAAAGGCAGCCAAATTTGAAAAGAAGCAAAAATGTCTCTGTTCCTAAATGATATGATCATATATTTAGAAAATCTTAAAGTTTTTATTTTTAAAAAACCTGTCAGGGCTAATGATGAATTTAACAGTGGCAGGATACAAAGTCAATATTCAAAAATCAGTTAAAGTTCTATGAACTAAAAATGAAGAATCTAAAACCAGAAAACTTAGGAAGAAATTACATTTACAATAGCATCAAAAAGAATGGAATGTTTACACTAAGGTGGTGTAATACTTGTATATGAAAACTATACAACCTTCCTGCAAGATACTGAAGACAACAATACATGAAAAGATATCTCATGCTAATTGGAACATTTAATATTACTCATATGTGATGACTACACAAAGCAGTCAACAGATTTAAAATAATCTCTATGAAAATCTTAATAACATTGATTTTTTTTTTTAGAAATAGTAAAACCTTTCCTAAAACGTATATAAAATCTCAAGGTATGCTGAATAAACAATACAATCCTGAATTTTTTATTTAAAAAGCTGGAGGTTATATACTTCTTAATTTCAAAACATACAGCAAAGCTACAGTAATCAAGACAGTGTGGTATTCACATAGAGACAGACTTATAGAACAATAAAACAGAATAGGGAGTCCAGAAATAAACCCTCAATTATATGGTCAAATAATTTTTATCAAGCGTGCCAGAACCATTCAATGGGGGGAAAGACAGTCTTTTAAATAAATTGCACTGAGAAAAATGAATATCCACATGCAAAAAAATGAAACTGAATCTTTAACTAACAAGATATACAAAAAATCACTCAAAATGAACAAGTGAGCAAAACTGAAGACCTAAAACTACAAAACTCTTAGAAGAAAACATTTGACAAAATCTTCACAGCATTATTTTGGCAATAATTGATCAGATATGATATGAAAGTTATAGGCAAACAACAACAACAATAAAAAGACCAATTTGACTTCATGAAATTAAAAAAATGGATACATAATATATATACTTATTTGTGGAATACTTTTGATATTTTGTTACATTCATAGAATGTTGAATGATCAAATTGGGATATTTAGGTTTTCAGGCTATGAACCACCTCTAGTATTTATCATTTTTATTTGTTGGGAATATTTCAAGGCCTCTCTTCTAGCTATGTTGATATATGCAATACATTATTATTAACTATAGCCACCCTACTCTGCTATCAAACATTATAACTTATTCCTTCTGTCTAACTGTCAAACCAATATCTATTTATACCCCTCACACACACATATATCGCAGCCTCTGGCAGCCATCATTCTATTCTCTACCTCTGTGAGATCAATTATTTTAGCTCCTACATAAGAATGAGTACAGGTGATATTTGTCTTTCTGTGCCTGGCTTATTTCATTTAATATAATGACTTCCAGCTCCATTCATATTGCTGGAAATTGCATGATTTCATTCTTTTTTATGGGCCAAATAATATTCCATTATGTGTAAATATTAAATTTTATTTATCCATTTATCTATTGATTAAATTTAAACATTACATCAAAACACACTAACACTCTAAAAAGGCAACACAAATAATGGAGAATATATTTGCAAATCATAAACCTGTAACCAACTAATATTTAGAATATATGGAGAACTCCTAAAACTCATCAATTAAAGAAAGCCTCAATTAAAAATTAGGTAAAGAATGTACATAGACATTTCCCCCTTCTGAAATATCCAAATGACCACTAAGGACATGAAAATGTGCTCAAGATCTCTATTCATTGGAGAAATTCAATTCAAAACCACAGAGGTGACACCTCACATGGCTTAAGATGATAACTGTCAAAAAAACCCAAAACACCCAGAAAATAATGAGTGTTGGGGAACATGTAGGGAAATTAGAAGTGTTCTTCATTCTTGGTGAGGATGTAAAATGGTACAGCCCCTATGTCAAACAATATGCCGATTTCTCAAAAAATTAATAGAAGGACCATATAATCCAGTAATTCAACTCCTCTATGTATGCTCAAAATAATTTAAAGCAGTGTCTCAAGAAGTATTTCAACACCTGTCTCCATAGTAGCATTGTTCATGATAACTAAAACCTGGAAGCAACCCAAGTGTCAACTGACAGGTGAATGAATGAGTTAAATGTAGTCTATACACAGAAAGTTATATTATTCAACCTTTAAAATGAAGAGAACGCCGAAATGCTACAACATAGATTAACTTGAGGGCATTACGCCAAGTAAAATAATCTAGCCACAAAAGACAAATACTTTATGATTCCATTTACATAAGCTACTTAGAGTAGTCATAAATCATAGAAAAGGATAGTAAAATGGTGGTTTCTACAGGTTGAAATGGGTGGAGTGGGAAGAGGAGGAATGCGAGTTGTTGTTTTATGTGTGTAGAATTTCAGTTTTGCAAGATGAAAAGATTTCTGGAGATGGATATGGTGATAATTACATAACATCATGAATGTAATTAAAACCACTGAACTGTACATTCAAAATGCTTAATATAGTGTTACATCATAAGTATTTTATCACAATAAAATAAATTTTAAAAAATTAAACTTACACAAAAATAAAGTGCATATATAAAAATGTTATGAGAACTGCAGAAATATAAATACATTATCTATACTTGTTTTTACTGAGAAATTTTGCAAAAACATTCCTCAAATATATTTGAAAATATTAAGATTATTTTCCATATAATATCCAATGATGTTAGTATATTTTTTCTTACATTTTGGAAAATCTAGTTTAACAAAACTCAGAAAGACCTGACTAATACGATTGTAAAAGATACAGAGTAGTGCCAGATCCAGTGTTTAGATTATTACACATTGACTGTACTGAGTGCGAGGGACAGCACCCACAATCTATGGGATGGTTTGGGAATTATTTGGCTTTCCAGTTCCTTGGCATTTCTCAGAACAGCATAAATGATGTCATCTGGACCATGTACGTGGCACAGTTTATTTGCCATTTGGCTTTGAAATTATTACTTCAATAATTTAACTAAATCCAATGAATAGAAACACATTTAATCCAGCCAGCTTCCAAGAGATATAGACTTAAGAAGTAGATCAACACAACTTAAAGTCACAGTCAAAAGTATCAATAACTTCTAAAGCCTTTTATTTCTTCTTCAAGAACATTTTTTTCTAAAATTAAAAAAAAAATTCTTTGAGCAGTAAAGCCATCAGATTTTTCTCCCAAAATCTTGTCTAGAAAATATTAGATTAAAAAGCCTATAAAAATTATTTTCAAATTCAGAGAACTAAAATTTCTTAATATCTAGAGAAGACAAAGATCATGTGAATGAATGTTTGTCACTCTCAGTTGATTTTTCTAAAGTTTAGTTCATATAAGGTATTTGCAGGTAGTAGTATTGAAACATTAGCAAGCATTTTTTGTAATAAATAATGCATTCATTATAATTAAAGAAAGTACTTCAATCTATTGCCAATTCTCAGTAAAATTTCATGTTTTTACTCTTACTCTGGTTTGCAGATTAATTTTTAATTAAAATATGTAATATATTTTTAATGGATTAATAATATTCCAGTTTTGGAACCATTTCCTATTTCTGCTTTATATGTAACATTTTTCATTTACAGAATTGGAGTACAATAGGGCCATTATTTTTAACTTGGTAAAAAACTCAAAATATATACTCTTTGCCTTCGGTGTCCTGAGACCATGAGTACAAGAGAAAATCAGAAAATTTATTAGTTTAGAGCACAGTTCACTGAATATTTCTAATAAAACAAATGCATAGTTCAAGAATACTTTTTCTGCCTTAAGTGAGGAGGGTTTTTTTTTGTTTGTTTGTTTTCCTTTTTGTATCCCTCTACTGAATCAGAAATCAGTTTGGAAATTAACTTTTATTTTCTATTTTCAAAATTATGTTTATGGGCTGGGCATGGTGGCTCACACATGGAATCCCAGCACTTTGGGAGTCCAGGGCGGGAGGATAGCTTGAGTCCATGAGTTCCAGAGCACCCTGGGTAACATAGCAAGACCCTGTCTCTACAAAAAAAATAAATAAATAAATTAGCTGGGCATGGAGGTGTGCACCTGTGGTCCCAGTTTCTTGGGAGGCTGAGGCAGAAGGATTACCTGAGTCCAGGAGCTTGAGGATGCAGTGAATCATGATCACACCACTGCACTCCACCCTGGATACAGAGTCAGATGTGGTCTCAAAATAAATGAATAAATAAAATAAAAATATAAAGCATTGCAATAATCACCTTTGTGATATATTTGCAAGTTCCTTTCCTGATAATTATATTAAGGACATGACCAAGCTATTAAAATTTTGTTTGTAACTGCACTGAAGTATTAGTAATAGGCTCTCATCCTCCAGGAAGCTAACCCAGGCTTGTTCAAAATATTCAAAATATTAATTATTAATTATTCAAAATACTATTTAAGTATGGGTTAAAATGATTTAACTTTCAAAAAAGAAATAAATACTGGTAGGAATTCCAGAAATAAATAATTCAAATTTTTAAATTGCATGTCATTCTGAACAGCATGATGAACTCTTGCACCATCTTATCCTGCCTGGAACATGAATCATCTCTTTGTTCAGTGTATCCATGCTGTATACACCACCCACATGTTACTGTATAGAAAAAAAAAAATAGTGGATATAGGGTTTGGTATTATCTTCAGTTTCAGTCATCTACTGGGGGTCTTGGAAAACATCCTATATTCCAAGGGGGACTATGGTACTAAGTCACATGTAAGAATACTAAAGCTGTAGTACATGGACCACTGAAGCTGGGAAACCATAGCTGTTAGAAAATCAAATTTATCAGTTGATGTTTTCTCAGCATATTCCTCTGATGAGACAAAACTGTTAACATTTTTGCTGATACAGAGATCTAAGAAGGTATAATCTTATAAATAGTAAAAGACTAATCTTATATATCTACTTGACTGGGCCATGATGTGTGTAGATTTAGTTAAACATTATTCTGGAAGTGTTTGTAAAGATGTACTGGATGAGATTATCATTTGAATCCATACACTGAGTAAAGCAGATTGCCCTCCCCAATGTGAGGAGACCTCATCCAATTCATCAAATGTTTGAATAGAACAAAACGGTAAGAGAGAATTCTCTCTCCCTGCTTGGTTGTCTTACATCTTGGAAATTGACCTTCTTCTGTCTTCAGTCTCATATTAGCAGTGGAATTTATAGCATCATCTCTCCCGGGTCTCCAGCTGGCCCATTGCAGAACCTGGGACTTCTCAACTTTCATAACTATGTGAGCTAATTACACACACATACATAATATACACCCTTTTGGTTCAGTTTCACTGGAGAACGCTAATAGAAGAAGCTTAAGAGACAATCATATCCTAGGTTAACTTTAAAAGTCAGATGATTTTACCTAAATTATTCCATAAATTTGACTTTTGGTTCTGTCATGGGATCCTTAGGGTCTTGCTTCATTAGCTAGAATCCTCTGCGGCTGGCAGTGCCTCTGCTTGGGTTTTGCTTCCAACTGCTGAGCTTGTTGTACCCACTTGGCTGTGCTCAGTTTGCACCATTGAGCACTTGGCTGTGCTCAGTTTGCACCATTGGCTTGGATTCCATACCTGCCAAGGGTGAGCTAGGTGCAGAGTGGTGAGAGATGTGTGAGTGAGTGAGAGTGGGATATGGACACTGCACACCCCCAAGCGTGCTGACTGTAGCAGGGCAAGCAGTTCCAGGTGCCAGCAAGGCACCAGCTACATGCAAGGCTGTGATTGGACCAGATGTAGTGCAAGCAGCCTCCACCAGCATCTAGACAAGGGTAACACAATGGTGCCTGAAAGCCAGAGATGGCAGGAACTGCAGATCCCCAATGAGTGTATTACAGTGTGTCACAGCCTGGCTTGGGGAGTCCTGATGTCTTTGCTCCCAGAAGGGCTGCAGCTTTTCGTCATCTGCAATGTGTTGAGCAGGGGGCATGTTTCAGCCCTGTTTGTTACAGCTCTTTCAGTCCCGCCATTGGCAGGTCCTGAGTTCTTGTCCTGAGTCCAGAAAAAATGAGGTATGCAGCCAACTGGAGGGTAAGCAAGGCAGAGGAGCTTCTTTGAATGACAAAACAGCTCTCAGGAGACCCTAAGGGTGGGTAGTTCCTTTCTGCAGGCGGGTCGTCCCAAACAGTGAGTGAGTCTGGCTGTGTCTGGGGGTTTTATGTGCTTGGAAGGGAGGAACGGTGTGCTGATTGGTCCATGGGCAACCATGGGTGGGCCTAGAAAAAGCACCATCCAATTGGTTGAATGGTCATCATTGAAGTTCTCACTCCAGTGCTGACTGCCTGGAACTGGCAGCCAAACCACCAGACTTCAGGCCATGCTTGGCCTGAAGGCGGGGTCTCACCAGGGACCCACAACTTCCTACCCGGGAATGTGTCTGCATTTAACATACCATCCACAGCACTCAGGCTGTCCATGCCAAGAGGTTTCCACAGTTCCACACTGAGCAGTACTAAACCCCTCCCACCCATCACCCCCAGGTGCTCATCAGTGCCCAATGTCCATATGGGTCCAGGCGGCAGGGATCTGGTGTGTAAGCACCACCCTGAAGTGCGCACACACCCAGTTGGGTTGTGACAGTCCCTGGGCTTGGCCATAACTTTGCTCCACCCCAGGGCGGGCACCAGCATTGGGAAGAGGCCAGGGAATGGGAGCAGACACTTTCAAGCCTACAGGATAGGGGGGATTCCTGGGCACCTGAGAGTCGGTAGCGGGTGGGAGTCCTGTCTGTTCCCACCCTGGCTGGCTCTGTGGAGCGTGCAGCCCAGGTCGCTCCTCCCCCACTGCAGCTGTTGTCCCGACAGCAGCTGCTCCAGATGGGCAGCCGTCACTATCAGTTCTACCAAGTTGTTTGGCTAACATAACTTTGGTGAAAAAGTAACCACATTTTATTCAAATTAACTTAAGAAAAATAATTAACAGTATGAAAAATTACAAGAGAACTCACAAAAAGCAAGAAAAGGTTTTGGAACTGAGTCTTATGAGGAACCAAAACATCACCAGTGTATGCAGCAGCTACTCAAGATATATTTTATCACCCTCGGTCCATGGCTTCATGTGTATACACACACACACACACGCACACATGTACATATACATACATATACACACGTATTTATAAATGTATGTATATATGTACATGTATATACATTATATATATAAGTTACATATATATATATATATATATATATGGTATTCTTGACTCATCTATCCTTCCCTCCCAGTTTCAGCAGGCATTTGGCCTAATTGAACCATTTCACATTGGCAACGACAGCTTTTAAAAACATTATTTAGACCCTGTTATATTTTTCTTCTCCTTCTGAAAATACCCTTAAACTGTATATTGCTTGTTGAATGGTGTTCCATAAATCCTGTAGGCTTCCTTTACTCTTTTGCATTCTTTTATTATCCTCCAACTATATGCTTAAAAATTACCTGTCTTTGATTTCACTGATTCTTTCTTCTCCTTAAATGAGTCTGCTGTTGAAGTTCTATTGAAGATTTTTTTTTTCTTTTTAGTTCACTATTATAATGTTCAGCTGCAGAATTTGACTATTTTGTATGTTTTCTATCTCTGTTGCAAGTTTTCCATTTTGTCCTTGAATTGTCTGTGTTCTTTTGCAGCATACCAAGATTTCTTAGAATGATTGTTTTAAATTCCTTTCAGACAATTTGGATAATTCAATTTATTTTGGTCAGTTACTGGAAGTTTACTGTGTTCCTTTGGGGGTGTCCTGTTTTCCTAATTTTTTGTGGCCCTTGTTTTTGTACATACGTGTCAGTGCATTTGAAGAATCAGTCAGCTACCTCTTCCTAATTTCATGGACTGTCTTCAATAAGAAAAGATCCTCACCCTTGAAGGTGGAGGAGTTCATGGTGGCACAAATTACAGTGTTGAGAAAATATGGCCGGGCTCGGTGGCTCAAGCCTGTAATCCCAGCACTTTGGGAGGCCGAGACGGGCGGATCACGAGGTCAGGAGATCGAGACCATCCTGGCTAACACAATGAAACCCCGTCTCTACTAAAAATACAAAAAAATTAGCCGGGCGAGGTGGCGGGCGCCTGTAGTCCCAGCTACCCGGGAGGCTGAGGCAGGAGAATGGCGTAAACCCGGGAGGTGGAGCTTGCAGTGAGCCGAGATAGCGCCACTGCACTCCAGCCTGGGCAACAGAGCGAGACTCCGTCTCAAAAAAAAAAAAAAAAAAAAAAGAAAATATGCTGTGGTAACTTGTATAGTGATAGGCAGTGTGCCAAGTGCAGGGATATGTGGTGGCTTTAAGGAAATGATGGATTGGAAATTTAGAATATGGTAGCAAATGTTTTGGGGGATGTGTACTAGCTGGGAGGGTTGTTGGGGTTCTCAGTAGCACTTCTGGGTCGAAAGCACTTATGGGACACCATCCAACAAGCAATATTCAGTTTAAGGGTATTTCAGAAGGAGAAGAAAAATATGGCAGCGTCTAAATAATATTTTATTTATTTATTTATTTATTTTTGAGACGGAGTCTGGCTCTGTTGCCCAGGCTGGAGTGCAGTGGCCCGATCTCAGCTCACTGCAAGCCCCGCCTCCTGGGTTCACGCCATTCTCCTGCCTCAGCCTCCCGAGTAGCTGGGACTACAGGCGCCCGCCACCTCGCCCGGCTAGTTTTTTTTTTTGTATTTTTAGTAGAGACGGTGTTTCACCATGTTAGCCAGGATGGTCTCGATCTCCTGACCTCGTGAGTCGCCCGTCTCAGCCTCCCAAAGTGCTGGGATTACAGGCTTGAGCCACCACGCCCGGCCAATAATATTTTTAAAAGCGGTTGTTGCCAAAGTGAAATGGTTCAATGGTTCATGTTTTCATAGGTAGAGTGGTGGCTAGACGCAAGTGCATACACATTAGTGGAGGCCCAAAGCCTGTGTGTGTGATAGTGAGTGCTGGCACTGGCAATGAAGTTGGGGGCTATTTTCTGGTATGTACCAGCAACCATGCTGGATTCTGGGATCAGACATACGCACCAGTACGGACTAGTGTGGACCTCGCTGGGGGAGTGGTCAGAAACTCAGGCACCTGAGGACCATGAATGCAAAAACTATGGGGCTTTGGCAGTGCAACGTGCAGGGGACTCAGTAGCTGTGATAGCTACTGGGGTCCTTAGCAGCAAATGTTGCTGAGGTTTTCTGCAGTGTAGGACCCTGGAGACCATTATGGCCACATCCATATTGCTGATACTGATAGCCTCCACCATTCCTCTTTGATCCTAGCCATCTTCAGAGACCTGAGATATGGTGGGCTTCCAGTAGTCTGAGTAGACTGAATCTGAAGAAAATTCTCTGGATAATGTTTCAAAAGTCTGAGAAAGCTAGTTCATCACCCCACTCTTCTATACACCCTGTCAGGGGGACTCATAGGCTAAGGGGATTCCTCTTAGAGGTGAGCTTTGCCAGGCTGGGGAATGATGCAATGATGCAGAGAAAGTGAAACTGTTCTTCCTACCCTTATCCTGTGTTTATTCTTTTCTTTTTTCTCTCTCTTTTTTTTTTTTCTATTGTTGTTGTTCTACACTCCAGCTGCTGGAGTGGATCTAGAGATCTCCAAGGGGTACTATCACTTCGGAATAGCTGCAAGTAGTTGTTTTGCAGGGCGGATGAAGGATGAAAAAATCCTACCTTTCCATGTTGCTAAAGTCTAGTCTATATGTTCTTATAAAGTTAAAAGTGCACTAATGGAAATTATCAAATTTTCTTTTCTTTTTTTTTTTTTTTTTTTTTGAGACTGAGTCTCGCTCTGTCGCCCAGGCTGGAGTGCAGTGGCCGGATCTCGGCTCACTGCAAGCTCCACCTCCCGGGTTTACGCCATTCTCCTGCCTCAGCCTCCCGAGTAGCTGGGACTACAGGCGCCCGCCACCTCGCCCAGCTAGTTTTTTTTTTTTTTTTTTTTTTTTTTTTTTTTTTTTTGTATTTTTTAGTAGAGACGGGGTTTCACCGTGTTAGCCAGGATGGGGAAATTATCAAATTTTCATTCAACCAGCTTTGTTAGATTAATGATAATAAACTATTGAACTTAGGGAATTTTATTTATTTATATAATGGGTTTACAAAGTAATGTTTCTGTTTTAGATGGTTAATGTTTTCATTTGTATTACTAAATTCCATATTGTATTTTTATATTTGATTTTGAGACTTCTTGCTTTTTGTGTTAATTTCTGTTGGATCATTATGTTTTATTTTGGGACATGCCATTGAAATAGGTAATAAACATTCTGTATTTTTTTTTTTTACATTTAAATGAATAATTGAATGAGGCCTCTAATTTTATTTCTGTGCATTTAAAATATATTTAAATTAGTTTTATTAGCTTCAAATAATAGTTTTAGCAACATTCCATTCTTTTTATTTACTATGGATTTTTATTTTATAAAAAATGGCACCTTAAATTTTTGGCAAAAGTAAGAAAATGTTTTCATATATACACTGTTTTGAGGATGAAGGAATTGATAATCAAGGAGAACTGATGAATAATGTATTAAGAGGTGGAGTACGATGGCTGAGTACAACCTTCTAGTGACCATGTCCCCATCCAGGAACATCATATTGAACAGAAATTCGTACAAAAATGCATTTTCAAAGGAGCAAGAGAATGAAGTGAGATGTTACAGTACCTAATTGTACCACTATAGCAAGAAAGACTCATTGAAAAGGGTAAGAACGATAGCCTTGCATTGTCTAAATCACCCCTTCCCCAACCTCAGGCAGCACAACATGGAGAGAACAATGATTTGGGGGAGAGAAAGGGAAGTTAACGTGGGACATTGCAATAGAATTTAGTGCAGTCCTCCCTACAGTGGAACACAGCCCAGGGGAGAGCCCTGCAGCCCTTGGTTCCAGACTGGTTTCCGTGGAGAAATAATTTACACCTGCCCCAGACCAGAAGAGAATACACTGTCCAGGCAGGAGGAACCCAACTTTCAATCTGCTTCATACCTTGCTGACTTAGCTTCTGGTCCCATACAAAGTTCAGTGACAGGCAGGCCATAGCAAACATGATGCGTGTGTGACCCCAGTACTGCACTGGACTTGGAGGCCATAACGTGGAAAGTCACCCAGCATGACATCAGCTGTAGTGGCCATGACATTGCTGACATCACTTGTCTCCTAACCCAGGCAGTTCATGTAAAGAGAGACTCCTGCTTTGGAAAATGAGAGGGAAGATTGAAGGGGACGTTACCTAGAAATCTAATATCAACGCTGCCACAGTAAAATGCAGCAAAAAGCATCAACCTGAAGGCCCAGATAATACTCCTAGACCCACTCTAGGCAAAAAGTGGATTATCCACCATGGTAGGACCAACTTGATGTGTGGCCCAATTTACCACTCGCTGACTAGTGGCCTTGGGTCTTGAATAAATATCAGTAGTGTTCAGGCAATAGTGACCTCAGTCCTTGAGTGAGTTCCAGATCTGCACTGGTCAGGGAGACCATGGGCATTGAATGTGACCCAGTGTGGTATCAGCCAAAAAAGACTATAGGTGTGCCTGTGTCACCCCTTCTCCAAATCCAGACAATGCAGAGCTGAGAATGTTTTCACTAGGGGAAAGAAGGAGGTGATCAAGGGACTTTGCCTAGAAACCCGGGGAGCTGTCACTAATCTTTGCAAGTCTATCATGGTTAGAGATATAGGAGTCTGATAGACTTGTAGCAAACCTGGGGCTTGGGGCACTCTCTAGTGTGGAAATGACTGCAGTGACCACAGGTTTGGGGAACTCAACAGTCTTCTTTGAATAACTGAAAGGACTTCTGAAGAAGGACAGGTACAGAAAAAGTTAGACTAAAAGGAATATCTAATCACTCAATGCCCAGACATCAAAAATAGTCAGGGAAATATGACCTCACCAAATGACCTAAATAAGGCAGTAGTGATTGACTCTGGAGAGAAAAAGATGTGTGACCTCTCAAAAATGTGAATTTAGAAAGCTGTTTTGAGGAAGATCAACAAACTTTAACGAAACACAGAGAAGCAATTTGGAAACTTGTCAGATAAATTTGGTAAAGAGATTGAAATAAAGGATCAAACAAAAATTCAGAAACTAAAAAATACAATTGGGCAACTGAAAAAAAATTATTGGAGGATATGATCAGCAGAATTGATCAAGCAGAAGAAAGAATTAGTGAACTTAAACACAAACTATTTGAAAGTACACAGTCAGAGGTTAAAAAGAAAGAATGAAAACAGACAAATGACACTTACAACGTCTAGAAAGTAGCTTCAAAAGAGCAAAAGTAGAATCATTATACTTAAAGAGAAAGTAAAGAGAGATAAAGGGGAAACAGTTTGTTCAAAGAAATAATAAAATCTTTTGTAACATAGAGAAAGATGTGGTTATCCAGATATAGGAAAGTCAAAGATCAACCAGCAGATTAACACAACTAAGACTACCCCTAGGCATATAACAATCAAACTTTCAAGGAAAAGAGGGTATCCTAAAAGCAGAAAGATACAGGAAGCAAATAACATAAAAGAGTTCTGATACATCTGGCAGCAGATGGCTCAGTAGAAACCTTACAGTTTAGGAAGAAGTGGGACAACATATTCAAAGTTCTGAAGAAAAAGACCCACCAACTGAGAATATTGTATCAAGCTATTCTTCAAACATGAAGGAGAGATAAGGAGTTTCCAAGACAAATAAAAGCTAAGAGAATTCATCATCGCCTGACCTGTCTTATAAGATATGTTAAAGGAAGTTTCTCAATGTGAAAGAAAAAAGGACTTACATGCAAGAAAATATTTGAGGGTATAAAACTCACTGGTAAAAGTAAATACACAGACAAATTAAATATAGTCTAATACTGTAATAGTAGTGTGTAAATCACTCATATCTTTACATGAAGAACACAATGCAAATCTATCAATAATAATAGCTACAACAATCTGTCAAGTGATGGGCAATATAAAAAGTTATAAAACAATACAACAAAAAGTCAAAAGGTTGTAGGGGATGAAGTTTTTAATTTCTTTTTAAAAATTTCTTATTTTTTGATGAAAGTTAGGTTGCCATCTGTTTAAACTAACTTATTATAGGTATAAGGTTGGTTTTGTTAGCCTCATGGCAATCACGAAGCAAAAACCTATAATAGATACACTAAAAATAAAAAAGCAACAAGTAAAAATTATTAACAGAAAAAAATCACTTAATGACAAAAGAAGACAATAAGAAAGTAGAAAGAGAGGAGTTATACAACTGGAAAACAAGTAACAAAATGGCAGTATAAGACATTACCTATTAATAATAACATTGCGTGTTATTGACTATATTAAATTCTTCAATTAAATGGCAGAGTGGCTGAATGGATAAATGAAACAACACCCAACTATATACTGCCTATTAGAAAGTCATTTCACCTATAAAGACATACACACCCTGAAAGTAAAAGGATAGAAAAAGATATTCTATGCAAATGGAAACCAAAAATGAACAGGAGTAGCTATACTTATATTAAGTAAAATAGACATCAAGAAAAAAACTCTAAGAAGAGACATTGAATGACAATTCATTAATTATAAAGAAGTCAATTCAGCAAGATGCTGTAACAGTAATAAATATATATGCACTCAATGTTAGAACACACAAATATATAAAGCAACTATTAATAGATTTATAGAGAAAGATAGACTTCAATACAATAATGGTAGTGGACTTCAACACCCCGCTTTAAGGAAAGCCCAGTACATCTAGAAAATCAACCAGGAAACAGTGGAGTTAAACCGCACCCTAGACCAAATGTACATAACAGACATTTTTAGAAAATTCCATACAACTGTTTCAGAATAGATCTTCTCATCAGCACATGGAATATTCTTCAGGATACATCATATGTTAGTTCATAAAACACATCTCAACAAATTAAAAATTGTTGAAGTTATTTCAAATATCATTTCTGACCAAAGTAAAACTAGCAATCAATAACAACAGGACCTTTTGAAATTGTACAAATACATGGAAATTAAACAGCATTCTTCTTAATGACCAATAAGTCAATGAAGAAATCAAGAAGAATTTTTTAAATATTAGTGAAACAAATGAAAATGAAACATAACCCACCAATACATATGGGATATAGCAAAAGCAGTACAAAGAAGAAAGTTTATAGTTACAAATGGAAGTAGCAAAGATAAAAAAAAGTCTTTAAATAAACAACCCAGTGATGCATCTCAAGGAACTAAAAAGCAAGAACAAATCAAACACAGAATAGAAGGAAATAAATAATGATAGACAAAATTGAGATAAAAATTCAAAAAATTAATAAAATGAAGAGTTGATTCTCTGAAAAGATAACAAAAAGTGATAAAACTTTAGCTAGACAAAGAACAAGAGAAAAGCCACATAAATAAAATTAGCAATAAGTAAGGAGTCATACCACTGATACCGCTTAAATACGAAAGATCATTAGGGACTATTATAAAATATATGCCAACATAATGGGTAAATTCCTGGATACATACAACCTACCAGAATAAAGAAATAGAAAAGCCAAAGAGACCATCAACAAATAATAAGATTGAAGCAATAGCTGAAAGGTCTTCTATCAAGGAAAAGCCCTGGAATTATTGGCTTCCCTTCTGAAATCTACCAGACATTGACAAGAAGAATCAATACTAATTCCATTCAAACTATTCCAAAAAAACACTGAGGAGAAGGGAATGTATCCAAACTCATTCTATGATACCAGCATTACTCTGATAACAAAGCCAGACAAGGACACAAAAAAGGTAAACTATAGGCCATTATTGTCAATAAAAATAGATATAAAAATTCTTTCAATATATACTGGAACAGAATTTGATAAAATTCAACGTTCCTTCCTGTTAAACACTATGAACAAACTGGTTACACGGGGAGCATGCCTTGAAATGATAAAGATCATTGTTTATGGCAAACCCATATTTAGTATAATATTGCACAAGAAAAATTGAATGCCTTTCCACTAAGATTTGGAACAAGACAAGGATGCCCACATTCACCACGTTTATTCAACATAGTACTGGATATCCTAGTCAGAGCTACTAGGCAAGAGGAGAAAATAAAGAGTGTCTAAATCGTAAAGGAGAAGTCAAATTATTCTTTGCAGACAACATGATTTTATACTTAGAAAAACCTAAAGACAACCCCAAATAAGTGTGAGAACTGATAAACAAATTTACTAAAGTTTCAGGATACAAAATCAATAGACAAAAATCAGTAGCATTTCTGAATGCTAACAGCAAGCAACCTGAAAAAAATAAAGCGAGCCATTTATAAAAGATACCAAAATAAATAAATAAAACCTAGTAATAAATTAAACCTAGGAAGTGAATAATCTATACAATGAAATTTATAAAACACACAAAAAATAAATTGAACAGGCTACGTCAAGAAGAAATACATCCCATACTCATGGATTTTAATAATTGATACTGTTAAAATGTCCAAACTCTTCAGAGCAATTGACATATTCAACACAACCCCTATAAAAATATCAATGATACTCTACGGAAATAGAAGAAACAAACCTAAAATGTTTTATGCAACCACGGAAGACCCAAAATAGCAAAAGCAATCCTGAGCGAAGAGAACAAAGCTAAAGGCATCACACTACCTAACTTCAAATTATATTATAATGTTACAGTAACCAAAATTTCTGGTACTGGCATTAAAACAGTAACCAAAATCAATGAAACCACACAGAGAACCCACATATAAATCCACATATTTACAGTCAACTTATTTTTGAGAAGGGCACGAAAAATGTACTTTGGAGAAAGGACGGTCTTCTCTTAAACAATTTTTAACTGGATATACATGTGCAGAAAAGTGAAACTAGACCTCTCTCAACATATGCACAAACCAAATCAAAATGAATTAAAGACTTAAATCTAAGACCCAAAAGTTTGAAACTATAAGAAACGTGGAGGAAGACCCCAGGCCATTGGTCTGGGCAAAGATTTTTGGGGGTAAGATCTCAAAAGGACAGGCAACCAAAGCAAAAATAGATGACTGGAATTAAAATAGCTAAAAAACTTCTGAATAGCAAAGAAAAAAAATCAACAGACTTAACAGACAACACACAGAATGGGAGAAAATACTTGAAAGTTACTTATTTGGTAAGGGATTAATACCTGGAATACATTAGGAATGAAAGGAACTCAGCAGAAAATAAACCAAATATTCAGTTTAATAAATGTGCAAAAGATCTGAATAGACACTTCTCAACAGAAGACATATACATAGTCAGCAGGTATATGAAAAAATTCTCAATGTCTCTAATTATCAGGAAATGCAAATCAAAACCACAATGAGATGTCACAGCACCCCAGTTAAAATGCCTATTATCAAAAAGAAAGAAAAAATGCTGGTGAACATATAGAGAAAGAAAAATGCTCATACACTGCTGGTGGGAATGTAAATTAGTACAGCCCCTATGGAGGATAGTATAGAGATTCTTCAAATCACTAAAAATAGAAATATCATACGATCCAGCAGTTCCACTCCTGGGTATATATCCCAAAGAAAAGAAATCCATATATCAAAGAGGTATCTGCACTACTATATATATGGCAGTACTATTCACAATAGCCAAGATATGGAATCAACTTACATGTCCATCAATAGATGAACGTATGTGGCTCAAAAGGTGGCTCATGCCTGCAATCCCGGCACTTTGGAAGGCCAAGAGAAGAAGAAGGCTTGAGGCAAGAAGTTCGAGATCAGTCTGGGCAATATAGCAAGACACCATCTTTAAAAATACCAATAGTTCATTGCAGTGAGCTATGATTTTACCACAGCACTCCAGCCTGGCTACAAAGTAAGACCCTGTCTCCAATAAAATTAATTAATTAATATGGTATATGTGCACCATGAAATATTATTTAGCCACAAAAAAATGAAATCCTGTCATTTTCTGCAACATAGGTGGCACTAAAGGAATTATGTTAAGTGAAATAAGCTAGGCACAGAAAGACGAGTATCACATATTCTCACTCAAATGGGTAAGCTAAAAAAACAGATCTCATGGAGGTAGAGTAGAATGATTATTAACAGAGGCTGGGAATGGTAGGGGGGGTGAAGAAAGACGGGTTAATAGGTACAAAAAAGGAGTTAGATAGAAAACAAGTTCTAGTGGTAATAGCACAGTAGGGTCACTGTAGTTAAGAATAATATATTTTACATTTCAAAATAGCTAGAAGAAAAATTTGAAACATTCCTAACACAAAGAATCATAAATGCTTGCCACAATGGATATCCCGATTACCCTGATTTGATCACTACACATTGTAGGCATGTATCAAAATATCACATGTACTCCAGGAATATGTACAGTTATTATGCATCAATATAAATTTTAGAAATACATTTATAAAAATATATTGCATTCATACACTTTGGACTATGATGCAGTAGTAAAAATAATGAGCTATATGCATATACAACAACGTGCTAAGATGTTTAAAACATAGGATTTAGAAGAAAATGTGTTTTTTATAGTCTAAAATTATATCCACAACATAGTATCACTATAAAGGTTTTCAAGTATTCAATAATACTTTGAAGATAGAAATTCAATATTCCAGCAAGGGCATTATGATTGTCCAAAGTGAAAGGAAAAATACATAAAATAAAGTATTCGCAGGGTTCTGCATAAGCAGACATTATTAAGCCATGAACTAGAGAGGAGAATAACTTATTCCACTTTCTGTATGTGAAATTAAAAATAAACCGAAAAAAAATTAACTGCCACTTAAGTAGAAAAGACATTTACAGCTGTTTTTTTTTTTTTTAACAGCAAATTTATTTGAAACTCATTCAACAAAGAAAATCATCTTTTAAAATGTTTTCTGTTATCAGACAGTTAATACATTCTGTTAAGTGACCTGGGGATTTAATGTAGAGAAAAAGAATAATTATCAGCAACCAAAGGTGCTAGATTCACTAACTACCACATACATAAAATGCAGTAACAAGTGGATTTTATCTAGTCCAAGCAGCAGGAAATGCAGCACTTCATTAAAATATCTGACAAAACTGCTAAAGTTTGACCTTTACTGCGGGTTTGCTAAAGTTTGACCTTTACTGCTGGTTTGCCCAGAATGCTCAAATAAACAAGGTAACATATGAATTAATTGGGCCTTACTCAGAAGATTACTAAACACTTTTGTTAGACATTAACATCTGCCTTTAAAACGAACTTCTTATGGCAATGATAAAACAAAGCATAAGAATAACTTTGATTATTAGGAATGTTTTTTTTTTTTTTTTTTTTTTTTTTTTTTTAAGACGGAGTCTCGCTCTGTGGCCCAGGCTGGAGTGCAGTGGCGCGATCTCGGCTCACTGCAAGCTCCGCCTCCCGGGTTCACGCCATTCTCCTGCCTCAGCCTCCCGAGTAGCTGGGACTACAGGCGCCCACAACCGCGCCCGGCTAATTTTTTGTATTTTTAGTAGAGACGGGGTTTCACCGTGGTCTCGATCTCCTGACCTTGTGATCCGCCCGCCTCGGCCTCCCAAAGTGCTGGGATTACAGGCGTGAGCCACCGCGCCCGGCCGGAATGTTTTTGACTAAATATTTTTGTAATTGTTTTGTCATCATAGCTAGGACACCTTCACTGGTGTCATGCACCACCCAAGGAAAATTATACCACAAATGGAATTTCAGATAATTAGTAGACGACATATACCAGATTGCCTATTTTACAATAGATGTAACGTAGAGATATTCTTTCTAACTTATTTTTTTCTAGCCTATATTTCTACTGAAGGGCTATCTGCACGATACTGGTAAAGTCTAACTCCCCAGGGAATAACAATAAACATGAAAACACTAATTAATCTCTATACTTCTATATTGTCAACGTTCTGTGATTATCAACATTAGAACCCTAAGTTAGTCAATCCTTTCCTCTCTTTTGTACAGTTCCATCTGAAGTGGCAATGTAGTTTATCTAGCTTGTGAGAAGCCCCTGTAAAGGATCCTGTTCTGTGAGACTTCAAGAACCCACAGAAATACGCTTTTGTAGCCTTGTGTGTATTATGTTACTCCACTGATCTCTGACCATAAATAATTGTACTAGGCATAAAGCCTGCACAGACTTTAAATCAACCTGTAGACTCGACAAAACAATAAAGATTATTCCATCTAGAAATGTAAAGTTTTTTAAAATTAAGTCAATTAATCATAAATGGTGGATGTTCACTTGTAAGGTCATACAAGATTAGAGCTTGGGCAGCCATGACTAGGCCAGAGTGAAGTGAATTAAAGACAGTGAGTCTATTGAGAAGACAGTTAGAAGTAAAAATAAAATAGACAAACAAAAAAAGAGATGAGCAATATTTCCGTGTAAAGAGGAAACTTACATATGTATTTGATTCCTGTAATCTTTCCAGTTATTAAATAGTGTCTTTGTTAAGTCTACTAGAGATGTTAATGTTCTGCAAGATATACATGATCTTTGCAAAATATAAACCTTTGAAATTTAAGCCAGTTTAAAAATGATATGGTTTTAAAATGTTTTATTTTGAAATAATTTTAGATTTATGGAAGAATTGCAAAGATACCACAAAGAGTTATTACATAGCCACATACATTTACCAAAAATACAAAATTAACGTTGGTACAATACTGCAGATTTTATTCAGATTTAAATTTGAATTTACTAGGAAATTTAAAAAACAAATTATTTAAACAAAAAGGAAATTATATTTGGATATTAGCTCATTTTGAGAGGTTAGTTACCCAATGGACATTTAATGAGTATCCTTTTAAGTTTTGGAGTTTTGTTTGTTTGTTTGTTTGTTTCAGAATTATTTTAGGAACTTTCATGCACCTTCATTCTCTCATAATTAGCATCTCTGGAACAATTTCACCAGAAACTCACTTATCATCAGATACACTACCTGACACATAGTAGTAGTTGCTTATTAAATATATGTAAAATTAATTTTTCTTATTCTCCACTTCTGTTCAACCTGAATGTTAATGTTTCATTCTATAGACACAGAAAAAGAACTTTGGAAAAGTATTCAATTTTCCTGTATCCTAGGAAAGATTTAACTTGGGTCTATCTTGCAATGTGCAGACCCACTCCCCATAGTAAAGCCATAGTGATATGTTAAGGAAAGAGTAGAAAGCCATTTTCTTTCACTCTGTAACTCAGTCATCATGAGTGGTGGTGATATAGGTTCTTTTTAGATCAAACTATAAGTTTGTGCTCAAAGGTGCCAATCTATATTATGAATTAACATTCAAAACCTTTAATTCTTCACAACAGATCTGACAATATATGTCTTAAAGCATGATTCCCATTTCACTTCTGTTTCCTTAGCTAGAAAGTTATAAAGTATTGGGGATTTTTTTTTTTTTTTTTTTTTGGTTATACGTGGTGAAACTAGGTTATTTATTATGTTGCCTTTCAGACCAAGGTGGGCTATTAAAAATAAGTGAGAAGTCACTGGAAAAAAAAAAAAAAAAAGAAAAAAAAGAAAGGTGGGAAGAAATTGTGAAAATCTTGATTCTGAGAGGAAAAACATCATTAAAATTAATGCTAAAAAACTAGAAAAAAAATTTTTTTAAAGCCAGGCTGAATAGAAAGACAGGCTTATCTTGAGTTTATTGTTATTTCTCCATTTCAAATTAAGCAACAAGTTTATAAAATTGAAGTATATCAATGAGATTATTATTTCAATTTTTTAAAATTCACATATGATTGGATTTCATTTACAGAAAATATTTTCAAAAATCATGAAACATTTCTATAATTACTTTTTTAAAAAGTGATAAGGAGATTGATCAGAAAACAAATTCCATATATTCATTGAAAAAAATGTTCATTATAGAAAATCTACTCCTGCTTTAATTGTCTCTAAGGAAATATATGTAGCAAGGAAGTACATCCCTAGCCCAGGATTTGCTGTCAAGCAGTAACTGTGTCAATTACATTCCCAGAATTTCAGCTTAGTTTTCTACACCAATAATAATTTGTGTGATAAGGCCAATTATTCAAGTATCTAGATAGCAGATGAAATTTTTTCAAAACTTCTACTCTGAAAATTATAAAGTATTATAAAGAAAAATTTTAAAAGATTTAAAGAATATATATTATACCAGGGCCATGAATTGGGAAAAATAAAAATTCAATATTTAAAAAAAAGTCTAACTACATATGCTAACCTTGTAGACAAATATTAAACATATTATCTGCTGATCTTTTAAAAATATATCATTAAGACAACAGACAACTGAGAGAATTGGGAAAGATATTTACAATATATATATCTGCAAATAAACATATCCAAGTATATTAAAAACTCTTATAAATCAATAAAAAGAATACAAAGGTCTTTTTTTTTTTTTTCTAAATGTACAAAAACTAGAAAGGCACTTAACAAATGAAAATAGTCAAATTGCCAATAAACATATTGTATTGGTTGGTTCTGGCTGTCATAACAAATTGCCACAGACTAGGTGGCTTAAATAATAGAAATTTATTTTCTCATATCCCTTGAGGCTAGAAGTTCACAATCAAGGTGTTGGCCGGGGATGAGGGTTGGATTCTCCTGAGGACTCTCTTTTTGGTTTGCATATGGTTGTCTTCTCTTCTGGATTTCACGTGGTCTTTTCTCTATGTCCTAATCTCCATTACCTTAATGAAGGACACCATTCACCTTGGATTAGGGCATACTCTAATGACCTCATTTCACCTCATTAAAGACCCTATCTCCAAATCAGATCACATTCTGAGGTACTGAGGGTTAGAAGTTACTTCAACTTAAGCATTTGTTGGGGAACGGGAGACACTATTCATCCCATAGCACATAACATATTTCAGAAAATGACAGTTAACACCACAACTAATATTACTTTGACGCTGTACCTGGAAGGATACATTTCAATGGACTTATGTCACCATGTGTTGTCTAGAATGTGAAGTAATTGGGACTCTCATAAATGCTGTAGAGGAATCACAAAATGTTAAAAACACTTTGAAAACTGTTTGGTGGCATCTACTAAAGCTGAATACATATCCCTATAATCTACCATCTTCACTCTTAAATATGTACTCTACAAAATGAACATGTATTTTCACAGAAATACTACCAATGTAAACGTAAAACAAACTCCAAATGTTCATCCTCAATAGAATTGACCCAAAACAAGACAAAACAATACACAATTTCTGTACTCATACAATAGAATATATCAATGAAAGTAAACACAATGTACAACTAGATACAACAATATAAATGGAGTTTCTCAAAATCAGGTTCAGAAAGAAAACAGATACCAAATACACACATCTATCAAGATTCTGTTTACACAAAGTTCAAACTTTAAGCAGTTAGAAGACAGGGGAATTGTCAGTCTTTAGGGGGTAGAAAGTGATTTGAAGGCGACGCAAGTATAGGGTTTGCGGTTGCTGGCAAAGTTCTGTCACTTGATCTGGGTACTGGAAAAACAGGTGTGATCACTTTGTGAAAGTATACTGAGATATAAGCTTTTGATTTAGGTTATTTTTGAATACTAATTTTTCATTAACTATTTTTAAATGTTCTGCTTTTTGTTTCCAAAGCAATAATTGGTTTCATTATTTTTTCAAATGTCATTTCAATATTGATTTTAAATATTTTAAAAAATTCCTGAAAAGGTATGGGTTATGATCCACTAATAAATAATTTTAAGATTAATGACCCATCCCTCATTAATATAAATTCCATTATAGCATTTATATTACCTTATGATATGTAATTCCATTTATATTAATGAGGCCAAGATTGTTAATCAAAAATTTGTTTCATATTGGTAGATTTTGTATTTGTATATTAATCTCACATTGATACACATATATAATCAATACAGTTTTCTTCTTTGTAATGTCTTTAATCATGTAGAATCAGAAAGTTATATATGCTTCCTGGATTTTGTGGCTGACCAATTTATCTCATTAGTAAAATACGTACAATGTAGAAACTGTGTGTTTTCTAAAATTATAGGGAAAAATCAAATAATTCTAAGTTTTCATTTATTTATTTGCAGTTTCTCAAGTTATCTTGATATTTGTTTATATTATTCTTTCTTGTATATATCCATGCATATGTGTATATATAGCCTTTGTTCATCTTTCAGCAACAATTAAAATATAACAAAATATTAATTTCTTATATATCTGAAATAGCCCATTCTGAGATATTTAAACTACATCAAATTATATTTAACTACAATTACCAATCATATATAATGCTAGAGTGAAACCCATGACAAACAGTTTAATAACAAAGAAAAGGGAAAAGAATAAATGAATAAATAAAACAGTTATCTGAAACTGGAAAGAGGACTTAAAAGTAAATGAGTGATACATTTTTTCTCACTATGAATATCATCATATTTCTTGTACAAAATAAACTTCTGCGAATTTATTTAAGATCTTAATGTCGGCTGGGCGCGGTGGCTCAAGCCTGTAATCCCAGCACTTTAGGAGGCCGAGACGGGCGGATTACGAGGTCAGGAGATCGAGACCATCCTGGCGAACACAGTGAAACCCCGTCTCTACTAAAAAATACAAAAAAAAAAAAAAAACTAGCCGGGCGAGGTGGCGGGCGCCTGTAGTCCCAGCTACTCAGGAGGCTGAGGCAGGAGAATGGCGTAAACCTGGGAGGCAGAGCTTGGAGTGAGCCGAGATCCGGCCACTGCACTCCAGCCTGGGCGACAGAGCGAGACTCTGTCTCAAAAAAAAAAAAAAAAAAAAAAAAAAAAGGTCTTAATGTATTAGTTTGTGAGGCATGCAGTATTATTCAGACTGTTTTCTATATGCAACAACATGAATGAACCTGGAGGGCATTATGCTAAGTGAAATAAGTCAGTCACAGAAGTACAAATACTGCGTGATTACACTTTTTAGGTACCTGAAATAGTCACACTCAGAGAAACAGAGTAGCATGGTGGTTGCCAAGGAATATGGGTAAAGGGAAATAGGAAATTGCTGTTCAACAGGCATAGATTTTTAGTTTTAAAAGATGAATAAGCTCTTCGGCTATAGTTTGAGTAATACCTTAAACAAGATATGACAGGGAAAATTAGTGTAAGTATATCTTGAAATAACTTGTAAATATAAAGCATTAATTGAAATATTCCGTGACATTTATTATTCTTTCCATCTCATTGATGACATCACATTCAATACTTTGAAATGGACTCTAGACATTGCCCACTTTAGATTTTCTCAACTTTTTGATAATATATGATATATTTCATTGCCAACTCTAGCTTTGGAATTTGTTGTATTTTGCATGAATTTTAGATTTTTGGGGAAGAATCAGGTAAGTGAAATACATATAATAAACATATCAATAAATACATATTTTTCTCATGCCCATTTGAGATCCTTCTGTTTTACTCCTCCCTCCTCCAGGCAACCATAAATCTGCCTTTTGCTACTCTGAATTAGTTTCATTTTCCAGAAATTTAAATAAGTAGAAACAAATAGAATATACATATTCTTTTTGTTTGGCTTCATCATCACTCAGCATACATATTTTGAGATTATTTTATATTATTAGATGTATGAATAGTTCATTCATTTTTATTGCCAGGTGGTATTCTTTTGTATGTATATACCATAATTGTTTTATTCATTCATTTTTTCAGTGAACACTTGGGTTATTACTATATTTGGGTTACTTACTTCAAAGAAGCCTGTTATGAACATTTATGTTTAAATTTCTGTGTGAATGTGAGCTTTAATTTTTTTGAATACATAATTATGATGGCAAGCCTGGGTCGTATGTTAGGCATATCTTCAAGTTTTTAAAGACACTGTCAAGAGCTAAGGGATATCCCAATTACTCTAATTTGATAATCACACATTGTTTGCTTGTGTCAAAATTTCACAGGCACCTTATAAATATGTACAACTATTATGTATCCATAATTTAAAAAGTTTAAAGTAAATTTTAAAAAAAGCATTTATAAAATTTCCAATTGCTTCCCTTTCTTGCCAATCCTATGTATAGTGAGTTTATTTTAATGTTTGGCGTTCTAGTTGGGGAGGAGTGGCATCTCATTTTGTCTTTAATTTCACTTCCCTAATGGCTAATCATGTTGGGCATATTTTCATGTGCTTATTTGCCATCCATCTAGTTGTTTGATAAACTGTCTATTCAAATATCTGATTTTTAACTTGTTTGCTCTTCTTGCTTTAAAGTTATAAAAAGATACAGGACAATAGAGAGAAAATTGCTTAATAGTAGGACACTAGACTCCAGAAGCAGAAAAAGGGGAAGCAAATAAATCTGGAGTCAAGTTTTTGACATATATAAGTATCATATATATATTATAGTATGTTAAACTTAGTGGCAAAGAAATTAAGGTGTTTTTCACTATGTGTAAAGAAAGTAAATTAATAAACAAGTTAAAGGCAAAGAAAGAAAATTATTTTCCTTTTTTCTCACAAAACCTGAACAACCTTGTTGGATTTTAGTCAAGCAGAACAATATGATATGTGCTCCTGCTATTAGAGTTTTAGATTCTTCTCCAATGAAAGAAACTGAGTTCTTTGGAAAATAAAGTGATTTCATGGTTTGGAGTAGAAAAACATTAATAACTCTGAAATAGTTTAATGTTGTAAGAATCTAAGGATGCTGTCTATTAATCATCATCATATTTCTGCCTCTGAGTTCTCCATCTCTGAAACACTTAAATATGTTTTAAAGACAATTAAAATTTTTATCCTCTCTGGCACTGAACTCTGAAATATCTCTAGTTTATTGTAGAACATGGGCTCAAAAACAAGTGCTAATTATGACTAATACTAACTCTCACAATACTGATTATTAGTTCAGGAAAACTATGTTGGAAAACAAAATTTAGTGAAAGCTTTAATCGGTCCAGTTAGGTCTGTATTAATTGGCTCTCGGTTATTGTCTCACCTCTCGGTTGCTTTTTCATAAGCAAACCATTATTTTCTATGCCTAGCTTTTATGGTGGAACAGTCATGTCCAAGTAATTCTATCCCCCAAAGATTCTGATACTCTCTTGGCGTCATTTACCTTTGACTTTGATGAAGAAGCCTAAGGACCAAAGACAAAAGCTACGCAAAAAGGGCTTCCTCTATTCCCTGGCAGCAGACCTTGGCTAACAATCACTAAAAAGTTGTCATTAGAAAAATTGGTTTATAGCCAAATGTACAAGTTGCAACGTTTTCTGCTTATAATCTTAAAACTTTAGAAAAGCCCCAAAAAACATATGCTGGCTGTCCTCTTGAGAAGTTACTAATTTCTCCTCAGATAAGCCTCATGATAGAAATGTGCATTCCTTCCTATTTACCGTAAAAGAATCAACTCACATAAAAACTGCAAACCAGATCTCTGTGTACACCAGCCACTTGGTTTCTCCCTGGCTCTTCCTTTTGAAATCCCTTCATTTTGCTTAGCAAAGAAAATGCTCCTCAGTTACTTCTGACAAGCTTCTTTGAGGGCAGTGGGGTAATTACAAATAAAGTTATAATAAAAACTATTTTCCTAAAAATTTATATGTAAATTCTATCTAAGAATTGGTCAATACATGAGTGACATGTATTTATTTGTTAATGGGTTCATAATATTCCTCTCAGCTATAGAAGGTAGTGAAAAAGGTTAAACTCATTTTGTACTTTTTTAGATACAGCACAATTATTTCAAATTTATCCACTCCCATGTGGCCTTCCATAAAGTCTCCTCTTTTTATTTATCTTTGAATCAAACGCAACAGATTCTGAGGATACATTTCCAAAATGTCAGGTATTCTACTCAAAATTCTACTGACAGTTTGCTCATAATAACCACAATAACCACGGGTTTTTTGTTGTTGTTTTTTTTTAAGAAATCAATCAAATCTAAGGTAGAAAAGATTTCTTTCTTGGTATTATTGAACATTAAAATGATTTTGCATTATATGGTAGCGTGGTAGTAAAAAATAAGTTCATATTGAATAAAATTTCTGGCCCCTAGTGGTGAGACTTTATGAAAGTCAGAAGTAACATGAACTTCAGGGAAAGGTTGAGTCTCAGAGATGTCTATGGCTTTCATTTCTTGGTAATACAATTTTTCGTTTATTAAGAAGAAAAATAAGAAAAGAATGAGATGAAGAATGTGGTGATAAAAGTATACTTGTATTTATAACTCAGCAATTATAAAACAAACAACTCAAACTTTGTTTTCTTAATGTATAAAAATGTCCCATTCCAATATAGCAATGCCAAACATGTAATGTGAAGATAGTCATGTGGCCATGAGAGAGGAGGAGGAGAAATTCCACATTGCACCACTCTGACAAAGCCACTATGAATTCTGGAAAATAATTCTTCGAATCCTCCCTATTCCTTTGTTCCCTCCTGCATTTTTTTTTTCTAGAATATTTTGTAAGTAGCAATGTATCTATTTCTACTAACTATGTTTAATTTTATATCCATTTATGTATATATCTATATGTCCTAAGTGTCCATAGTTACTTACATCTGTATCTATGTCTATCTTTAGGTATATCTATCCCCACAGAAGCAGTGTATTGCTTAAAAGTTTGCCCTCAGAATCTAGACTGCCCATTTTTAATTCCATCTCTCCACTTACAGAAATGTGACATGAGATATTTATGTAAATTTAGTGTGTCTTAGTTTCTTCATATGCAAAATGGGAAAATATAGGCAAGTGTATTATATGTTTATTGTTTGATTTAAATGTGTTAGTACATCTAGAGAACTTAGAATAATTTTTTAACATTTATTTTTCTTAAATTGCAACTACACATTTTACAAATAGAGCTTAACTCTCCAATGAATGGAGGCAGAAGAAAAAGAAACACACAAGGGGAGAAATTATAATAGTGATATGCCATGGTATTTGAGTTCATCAGCATCTTGGTGTCTAAACAATATTTAAATCTGCGGGCCTGGCGCGATGGCTCACGCCAGCAATCCCAGCACTTTGGGAGACTGAGGCTGGCGGATCGACTGAGCTCAGAAGTTCAATACCACCCTGGGCAACATGGTGAAACCCCGTCTCTACTAAAATACAAAAAAACTGGACAGGCGTGGTAGCGCATGCCTGTAGTCCCAGGTACTCCGGAGGCTGAGACACGAGAATCACTTGAGCCCGGGAGGCAGAGGTTACAGTGAGCTGAGATCATGCCACTGCACTCCAGTTAGGGCTATAGGGTGAGATCCCTCCCAAAACAAAACCAAACCAGAACAATATTTAAATCTTCCTCTCCCTATTAAAAATAGGAGAAGTATTGGAGAAACAGGATTTTCTCTTCCCTCTCTATATGGTCTGGATATTTTTCTTCAAGGGTTTGCATTTTCAAAGTCAAGATAAATGAACAGAAATTTAATAGTATGAATAACAAGTAGTTCATCTGAACAGAAAAAGCACGGATTGCTAGTAGGTAGATGATTCACTAGGAAATAGAATTTTCACATACTATAGAATAATAGGTCCCATAGCTTTGTTTCAGTTTTAGATTTCAGTTTCCAAACTTGAAAAACTATGAGTTCAGGCTATTTGACCAAAGTTCATCCAAGCATAGTCTGAATCATATACCTTAACAAGAATCTTCTTTGAAGGAGATTAAATTTATCCATCTAAAATTTACCTACATTTTTTACACTCCACATAAAGTTCATCTGCTGCCTTAAATTCTCTTATGTTTCCTGCAGAAATTCCCTGAAGAAAAATATTTTACTTCACATTTTTATGCTGGATTGGCTTTCAATCTAGTATACCTTTATATCTCAGTTTCTGATTGATGAACAAACTCAGAAGAATACTACAAAGTAAAATACTTCTGAGTTTTATTTTATCTTTACAGGCAACACAGATTTAAGGAGCTTTGTCTTCTGTTGTCATGTGGATGTAAAACCTCTGAAAATATTCCATGTTTCCTACTGACACTTCAATTAAGTTGAAATCTCTGATATTAAAACTTACATGTCGTTTTAGTTGTATGGCATAGAATTTAAATGACAGCTAACCAAGAATCTTTTCAGGGAATCAAACAATATCGAGATACTAACATTTATCAGCTATTTCTAGTTAATATTGGCAGATGCTTAACAAGATACTGAATACCTGCTTACATTTCATAAATGAGTCCATTCTCAATCCCCTCACTCTCTTTGGTGCAATAGTTAGTGAGTACTTTCTTTTAGCCAATAATTTGCTTCTTCAGAGGTGATAGTTCACTTCAATAAGTTGTTTCTCCCCTTCAGGAGTTTTGGAAGTCACTTTCAAAAAGTTTGTTTATTAGAATTTAATAGAAAGGAAAAGATAAACACATCAAATTGAAACTAGTATTTCACATTCTGTTGTTTTCTGTGATTAGGCCTGTGTAATATATGCTGGAAGTAATACAAAATTTATGCAAAGCTTCAGGATATATTCTGCATTGCTGTGTCATGTAAAATCTAACTAACCAAAAATATGCATATTTCTAACAGCAATTAACTCTACAGTGAAAAGATGACTGTTATTTTATGAATCACCTAGCAGTATAATATGTGTATCAAGGAAAAATACTATTAAAACGAATTACTTTAGAGATTCTACCTAGGGTGGCCTAAGGAGAAATTCTACCGCAGAAATATATATATTTTTTTGTTTTAGTTTTTAAGCATTTTAAAGGGTGTTTCGTTTAAGGAAGATAAGCCATGTCTTTAAGGATAGGCTGAGAAAAGAAGGAATTGCTAAGTTACAATTTCTCTTTGCATTTCAGAGCTTAGGGTTTGGGACCTCTGGAGAAGGGATGTTGATATGGTGGGGGAATACTGAGAAACTAAAGAAGGTGGGGTTAATGATTCTTAATAAACTGCTTGTAAGAAGAAAAAGAGGCAAAAATAAATTCCCTATGGTAATAGTAATATTGAGCAAACAATCCTAAATGTCTAAAATTGACCCATGAATTTCTTCCTATATTCTTCTTAAGAAGTTTGTTCTAATCTAATTCTATCCTTTTTTCCAAATTTTCATCAACAGCTAGTTACATACAATGGTCTTGTGTTAGTTGTATTTATTTCTTTAGAAATGGGGAAAAGTAGAATTAAAGATAAAGAAAAGATAAATACAGACAACTTTTATGGGAAAGGTTTCTATCTTTTGGCCAATATCTCCCCATTTCTCCCATCTCCCAGACCCTAGCAACCACTATTCTACCCTACAGTGTCATAAGTTTAACTTTTTAGATTTGACATATAAGTGAGATTTATTTTACTGTACCCAAACATCCAGGGTACAGTAAAATAAACATAGACTGGAATATTTTTATATAAAATATTTAATTTGACATAATTTTGTTCTTTCTGTGTCTTACTTCACTTAGTATAATGTTCTCTGGGTCCATCCATGTTGCCACGAATGTCAGGATTCCTTCTTATTTTATGGCTGAATAATATTCTATTGTATATAGCTACCACAATTTATTTATTTATATGTTAATGGATACTTACTTTGTTTCTATATTTTAGCTATTGTAAATAATGCTGCAGTAAACATGCGGGTGTAAATATATCTTTCAGATACTAATTTTATTTTCTTTGAATATATACCCAGAAGTGGGATTGTTGCATCTTATGATAGTTCTATTTTTAATGTTCTGAAGAAACTTCATGCTGTTTTCTATGGTTATTATTAAAAAGACAAGCATAACAAGTGTTGGCAAGGCTGCGGAGAAAAGCGAACCCTTTGTCCACTGTTGGTGGGAATGTAAATTAAAGTTTTATTTAAGGACTAAATAACTCCTAAAGGTGAACCTCCTTGGAATATCTACAAATAAGAGAGGCAGGTATGATTTCATAGTTTTTTCTAATGCTGTCTTTTAGCTTTTATGTGTCCAATATTATAAAACAAATATCATTTTAATAGAAATAACACAATAAACTAATCTATAGAAAATGAATAAAAGCACCCTTTCAACCTATCTAACATGAGTAAAGAAGAAAACTCAGTTTATAGATGATACTCACATGAAGAACAAGGCTAGCCCTTCCAATCTCACCCCAGTGTAGGTAGCATATATATCTGTTTTGTCAGTTGATTTGCATATACACTTGACTCTTGAACAACACATGTTTTAACTTCCCAGGTTCACTTATATACACATATTTTAAAACAAATATATTGGGAAAATTTTTGGAGTTTTATGACAATTTGTGCTCAAACATATAGTCTAGAAATATTTAAAAAATAAGATTAACTTAAGCCTGTCATTAATGCATACAATATATGGAGAAGCAAGTCTATTTTATAATTTACTACTATAATATACATACAAATATATTATAAAAATTTAAAATTATCAAAACTTACACATGCGAACATTTACAGGTCTTACAGGTTACCATTTGCAGTTAAGAAAAATATAAACAAACATAAAGATCCAATATTAAATCATAGCTACAAAAAATTAACTGTAATATAAACTGTATTACTATAATAAATTTGTAGCCACCTCTGTTTCTATTGTGGTGAGTTCCAATGTTTCAAGTATTGTTTACAATGCTGGTGTGACGCTTATCATCTCAAAGTAAGTAGTTCATCTCGCCAGTAAATTGTTTATTGTAATACAAAGTAGTATACTGTGGTTTTCCCATATTTTTAAATCATGTTTAGTGCAATATCATAAACCTTGAATAACACTGTGAGACCCACAAAAAGTGTCACTAGCGATGCTGAAAGTATTACCAAGCAGCAGAGAAGTCATGACATTACAAGAGAAAGCTTAATTGCCAGATATGCACCGTAAATAGAGGTCTGCAACTGCAGTTGCCCACCCTTTCCAAATAAATAAATCTAGAATAAGGACCATTGTAAAAAAAAAAAAAAGAAAAGAAAAGAAAAGAAAATTTTAGAAGTCATTGCTTTGGCAACGCCAGCAGGCATGAAAACCTTGCTTTTTTTGCAAAATACCTCTGTATCTTGTATTGAAAATGCAGCTCTTAGTGGGTACAGGATTTCTATAAGAAAGATATACCTAAAAGACTCTAATATGATTAGAGAAAAAATGAAAGAATATGACAACTTAAAGCAAAAAAGAAGGTGAAGGATCTAAAGCTGAAAATTTAATGCCAGCAAAGGATGGTTTGATAATTTTAGGTTGTGATTTTGCTTAAAGATAACAGGAGAAGGTGCTTCTGCCAACTAAGAGTCAGGCAGATGAGTTACCAGATGCCATTAAGAAAATCACTGAGGGGAAAAGTTTGAATAGGTTTTTTAATACAGATGAAAGCTCCCTATTAGGTTAACTCTATTGTTTTGTGCACTTCCAGTCAGTTTAGGATCAGGACTGCCCTTATTTGTAAAACTGCTGAAACATTAGCCTTGAAGGGAAATGATAAACACTAGTTCCCAGGCTTTTGGTTGTACACCAAAAATGTCTGGATAATGAGAACCCTTGTTTTGGAATAGTTCAATTGATACTTTGTCTCTGAAGTCAGGAAGTACCCTGCCAGTAAGGGACTGCCTTTTCAAGTTCTTTTGATATTGGACAATGCTCCTGGGCACCTGGGACCCTGAAAGTTCAACACCACAAGTGGTCATAACAACCATGTAAGCTCATTACACATGGTTTTCGATATGGTTTGGCTGTGTCCCCACTCAAATCTCATCTTGAATTGTATCTCCCATAATCCCCACGTGTGGTGGGAGTGACCTGGTGAGAGGTAATTGAATCATGGGGGCAGTTACCTCCATGCTGTTCTAGTGATAGTGACTGAGTTATCATAAGATCTGAAATTGTTATAAGGGTCTTTTGCCCTTTTGCTTGTCACTTCTCCTTGCTGCCACCATGTGAAGAACGACATGTTTACTTCCCCTTCTACCATAATTATAAGCTTCCTGAGGCCTCTTCAGTCATGCTGAAGTGGGGGAGATACAGTTCAATTGTTAATTTGAATTATTTCCTTTATAATTTACCCAGTCTCGTGTATATCTTTATTAGCAGCATGAGAAAAAACTAATATAGTGTTTTATGGAAAGGATTGTCAATACTATGGAAGAGAACCATGAAAAAGAGAACATCATGAAAGTCTACAGGAATTATCCCATTGAAGATGTTATCATAATAACTCTTGAATTAAAAACCTTCAACTCCCATTCACTTTATTGCTAACGTTATAAGAAGAAGAATAATGACTTCCCCTCAAAT
The DNA here is from genome assembly GCF_024542745.1 of Macaca thibetana thibetana. Taxonomy (NCBI): domain Eukaryota; kingdom Metazoa; phylum Chordata; class Mammalia; order Primates; family Cercopithecidae; genus Macaca; species Macaca thibetana. The sequence continues at coordinate 62,148,829 of NC_065585.1, forward strand.
CACTTTATCTCATCAAAGGCAAAAATATTTTCCTTTCACACATATTTTATACATATTAAATTACATACATATATTTCCCTTTTTACAAAATGCTACATTTAACATCTGTTTTACTTTATCTTTCTTTGCTAATGTCACTTTTTAGCTTAGAGATCATTCAATATCAATACATTAGGTATAAATATATATTCTTTATACTTGAAAAAATATAATGGCAGCATGTTTTTTTTTCTTTTTTTTTTTTTTTTTTTTTTCTTGTTTTGAGACAGGGTCAATCTTTGTTGCCTAGGCTGAAGTACAGTGATGCAGTCACAGCTCAATGCAGCTTGGAAGTCCTGAGCTCAAGCGATCCTACTACCACAGTTGCTCAAGTAGCTGGGACCACAAGCGCATGTCACTACGCCAGACTATTTTTTTTTAAATATTTTATTTTTTGTAGAGACAGGATATCCCTATGTTGCCCAGGTTGGTCTTGAACTCCTGGACTCAAGTGATCCTCCCAGCTCAACCTCTCAATGTGTTGGTATTACAGGCATGAACCACCATGTATAGCTCAGTATTTCATTCTAAGAATTAACAAATTTGTCTGAGGGAACAGTTCCTAAAACAAATTTTTAGATAAAAATTTACATGAAACACCAGTGAAATTTTTCAAATTCTCATTATAGAAGCTGTAATATTATTTATAAGTGTTTTATTTCACCCAACCCAAGTGAACCAGTATGTTTTAAATTTGTTCTTTTTTTTCATAGACCTTCTTAATAAACAATGTAACGTATTTCCTTTCTTGTTTTATTTTTATAGATTTGGGGGTATAAGTCCAGTTTCTTTACATAGCTATATTGTATAGTGGGGAAGTCTGAGCTTTTAGTGTACCCAGCACCTGAATAAAGTACACTGTACCCAATAGGTAATTTTTCATTCCGCACACTCCTCCTACCCTCACATATTTGGAGCCTCCAATGTCCATTATTGCATTCTGTATGTTTCTTTATATTTAGCAACATCATTTGTAGCATCATTTGTAATTTGTTTCAGTGGACTCTATGTGTGTGTGTGTATATATGTATATACATATATATGTGTGTGTATATGTACACATATATACACGGACATATGCACACATACATATATATATACACACACACACATACACACACACACACACACACACACACACACACACATATATAGGAACCTTGGTAATTTTCTTAATGATTTTTACAAAATAATTCCGTGAAAATGGTAGACTTCTGCTATATAAATTACAAAACATTTTGCTACTATGAAGGTTGCTTTTAGAGTTTGCTTATGATAATTTTTCTTTCATATTTTTATGAAATCGCATTTATAATTGTGTTATGGCTTTTGAGTTTTCTGTCAAAGTTAGATGTAACTCAAAGTATTTAAAGATGTTTATTGTGGATGTCTTCTATTTATTTAAATTTCTGTAACTTTATTTAAATGTATGTTACTTAATTTAAATTTCTCATATTTCTATAGTTTATCCTGGTATAAGGTGTGAGAAATAGATTCAACTGTCTTTTGCTTCATGGACACTTAGTTGTCATAATCATTTAATGAATAATTCATCTTTGTCCTCCTGCATTTATGTACTAAATTCCCCAATGTATCTATCTGCGTCATTTCTAGATGTTATAGTCTGTTTTGTTGATATATTCACAAGCCAGCCACGCACTATTGTACTTACTAAGTAATTATGATCATATTTTAATATTTGGCGAATTTGTTCCCCACTTAATTATTGTTTTTATCCCCAGTGTTTATTTTTAGATTCATGTTTACTTCTTCACTTAAAATTTAACATCTATAATTCCAAAACCCAAACCAAATCAAATATAAAACATGTTAGTCATTGAGAACATTTCAACTATATTGATTAACATAGAATTATTACATTATTATGATACTAAATTTTATTGAAAAATATGGCATGGCTTTCTATTTTTTTCTAATAACATTTTTGTGACCCCAAAGGTAATTTAGTCTTTATTTTTAAATTAGCAGTTGATAGCAGTGGATAAGTTGTTATAGGGATAGGTAGTGTTGAGACACAATTGTCTCAATGACACAATTCTCTCAACAACAGAATTTGGCATAGCATACAGAAGACACAGACAGCACAATGTATTATTATTGAGTAAGTATTAACAGATTTACACGCATGTAAATTACAAAAAAGTGACTATAAAGTTAAGACAAACTTTTCCACATTTTTTATAGCAAAGCAGAAGAAAGAACAATGACTTGTCTTCAGAGACGAAATGCAGTACTTCATGACAGTCTTCTGCATATTTTATGAGAAAATTCTGATCTAATTTTGGAATTATGTTTTATATACCTAGAGGTTATTTGGCCAGTGACCTTGTAGATATCTCTACATTGTGAAAACTGGAGAATGGGCTTAATCACTAGAACGGTTTATCTCTATTCTAAAAGTTGGAATAGTGACTCGTGCTGTCTCCATGGAAATGATCTTTCTTCTATATTAATACATCAAGTAATTTACATTTACCCTTACAGTTAGGAGAGAAAAAAAAAGAAACTAAATGCTGTAATATTCTTTGGGAGTTCCATTAAGAGCTGTGGGTCATTGAATATCTTAAAATATTCCTCTTATCTCAGGAAAATTTATTTATTTATTTATTTATTTATTTGTAATCCATGAAACCTCTAGAATTTTTTTAATGACAGAGCAAGATAGTCTTTCTAGAAAATCCAGAGTAACCAAACTAACTTAAATTTTCAATGACAGATACTTCAGTGATATTTACCTTATAATCCTTATTTAAGTGTTAGCTACTATTACTATGTACAATAATAATCAAATTATTTTAACAAATCATTATTTAGATAAATGATTTGTAGCATACACTTTTTGAAGCAATTTTTAAATACTCAATGATTTTATATTAAATTAAAAACTCCAAACAGATGACATGGGTAGCAGATGGCATTTGCAATTACGCATTAGCCTTTATATTCAGGGAAAATGTTAATAAGTAAATAAATACAGTAGTTGATATTTCATTGTGAATTTTAACAGACAGTATTTTTAAAACATAAGAAAATGTGCAATAGGATTTAGAGATTAAGTAAGCATCCATCCATTCAACCCAAATTCTACCCAAATCTTGGGTAGAAAGAAATAGCAAGTTGTCATGTGACAAGGATTTGCTATTTATTTAGGCTGCAAGGGTAAGGAAGCAACAGATGGGATTACTATATATATGAGAGACAATGTGTTAAGGTGTGAATGCCAAGCATTCAAAAAAAGTCACTGCAATATGAGGTTATCAGTGGATTTTATGAACAAAGTAAAAGGAAGATAAATAAAGATAAGAAGTAGAGCAGCCCATGAAAAGGCAAAACAAGCTATCGTTTGCTAAGCAAAAAGAAAAACTAGGAAGCAGTGTAAAAAAATAAAATGAAAAGCAAGAATGGTTGTACTGCCAGTAGCTACATTTGTGTGTGCCCAGAGGCAGAAGACAAATTGGTTACTAAAGATTTGAATAGATAAAAATAAAACCTAGCCAACTTGCCCAATAGAGTTGCGGAAGATTACATTATGTTTTATTTCTTTCAAATGGATCAGGGAGATTCAAGCAAAAAAAGAAGCAATTCTCAGTATGTCTTACAAGAAAGAAAAAAAGAAGAAGATAATTTGGAATAAAAGAGGTATCATAAAAAAATAAAATCGAAAGACCTTACAAGAAAAGAAAAATATAATTTGGGATAAAAGATCCATCATAAAAATAAATTTGAAAGAATTCCTGTGATTACACAATTTCAAGAAGTGATTTTTTTTCTTGATCTCTAAAGGCTTATGGCAGTGATCTTTAATGTCATGTGAAGTTGTAAAAGCAATAAACACAGAGTATACTTCCTGAGATTTTCTGACCTGATACTACATTGGTATAGGTACATACTAAAATACAATTAAAAATTGATACATTAGTATCATTAAAGGATTGGGTGTGCTGATTGATCCAAAATCTACAACATAATTAATTGTGTAATAATGAAACAAAATAGATACTTATAAATCGAGAAAAAATTTTAAGCACTGTTAAAAAGGATCAAACAGATTTAAAATATCTGAATCATAGACTTTTTAAAAAGATTTAAGTTGACAAAAAATGTTCATTTGAGGAATTATGGCTTGAACTCACAGAAAAACACATTTCTGGCACTGTGTTAAGGACGTGACATAAATTTTCTCCATTAACCATTGCAACAACCCTATGGAACCAGTTCTATTATGATGCCCATTTCGGGTAAGGCAGTGGAGGTTTAGAGGAAGAAGGAAACTGACACACAGCTAGTTACCCACCAGATGATGGTAGTGACATTGAGTCCCATGTGTTAAAAAAGCGAAAATACCATTCTCACCTCTAAATCAGGTCCAGGTTTTTGTTTGTTTGTTTTTTGTTTTTGTTTTTTGGTTTACTCTCTCTATGAATAGCAGAATGATCTATCCAGTTATCTAAAGTTTAGAATCTAAATCAAAGTCTTGAGATTTTCTTGCCAATACCCTTTGCCTTCCTATTTCTTTTTCTTATTTCTATTTTCTTTTTTAAAAAATTGTTATTATACTTTAATTTCTAGGGTGCATGTTCACAACATGCAGGCTTGTTACACAGGTATACATGTGCCATGCTGGCCTGCTGCACCCATCAATTCATCATTTACATTAGGTATTTCTCCCAATGCTATCCCTTCCCTCACCTCCCACCCCACGACAGGCCCTGGTGTATGATGTTCCTCACCCTGCACCCTGTGTCCAAGTGTTCTCATTGTTCAATTCCCACCTATGAGTGAGAACATGCAGTGTTTGGTTTTCTGTCCTTGTGATAGTTTGCACAGAATGATGGTTTCCAGTTTCATCCATGTCCCTGCAAGGGACATGAAGGCATCCTTTTTTATGGCTGCATAGTATTCCATGGCGTATATGTACCACATTTTCTTAATCCAGTCTATCATTGATGGACATTTGGGTCGGTTCCAAATCTTTGCTGTTGTGGATAGTGCAGCAACAAACATACTTGTGCATGTGTCTTTATAGTAGCATGATTTATAATCCTTTGGGTATTTCTTTATTAATACATCAAGTTTTAGCTCATGTGCCATTTCCATCATCAATACTGCCTTGATCATTTCAGCATTCTCTGGGTGTTCCTTACACACCTCTCTGCACCTCTCTCTATCCAAAAGAGAACTATATCATCTTGATAATATAAGCATGTGTGTGTTCTCTACACACTACAACAATGTAACATCATAATACAGGTTCAAATACCAGGTCGTTCTGTTCTTGTCTTCAATGTCTAGCTCCATGCAGTCAAAATTAAAAATTCCAATCAATGTTTGTCTACTAGAATATAAGTTCCATGAGTAAAAGGAATGTATCCTGGTCAAAGTTGATGCTCAATAAATAGATGTGAAATGAATAAATGAATGATTTTTGAATGAACAAATAATTAGCCAGCAATGAGAAAACCATTTCTAGAAAATGTGAGCCACAGCACAAATTTTAAGCATGCAGATTATGAGTCTAACTAAAGTAGAAGAGTTATATTTGGAGTAATGTGGTATTAGGTGGGCTAAGCGAATGGAAATAGATGTTAGAGGCACCAGATAAAACAGTTTAGGCTCCGGGAAGTAGAACTAGGCATGTAACTTTAAAGGGACATAAAGAAAGAGTGATCTGATTCACAATTCTGATTAGCTAAACGAACCTAGAGTTTAACAGGATGACTTTTTTTTTTTCAGCTTTCACAGCTGTTTTAGGAAAATATATCACACTGTTTATCGGTGTTTAAATCATGCCATATAAATTTAATGTCGGTATCATTGTAAATTTTAAAAGCTGCATAAGTCAGTAGAATAGTGTGCAAAAATAAGAGGAGATTACAATAAACAAAATTGACCTGTAGGGGAAATACCTGCTGTAGCAGCGTAATTGCTTGTTTGTCGTATTCAAAGGCTTATAAGGGCAATGTAATATTGAATGTTGGACATTTTGAGGTTCTTGAAAGAAACATAACAACTAAGACCATATTTATTTGGTTTGTAATCTACAGTGAATATAAACTTACATTAAATTCCTAGAATTTGAAACTAGTTCTAAATTCCTTTGAACATTTTGTCTTTTTACACTTTCCCAGGTTAATAGCGATAACTATAGTAATGAAAGCCTACATTTATTCCAACAAAACAATTTGGACACCTGTGTTGAGCCTATTTGTACATTATCAATTTCGTGGTCATTTATTTATTTTTTAAATTTTCATGAACATAGATATAAAAATGATTAAAGGAACTCACAGAAAATCTAGTCCCAACCTTACACTGTGGTCTCTCTGTGAATGGAAACTTTGTGTATTCTTATATTCTGGGTAGCCAGTTCTTTTTCTGGTAGTTCCTCATGACAGAAATTTAACACATGAGTTTTGATGTGAACTGGACTTGATTCCTTTCTTTTTTTTTTATTCTACCTTTAGTTCTGGGATACATGTACAGAATGTGCAAGTTTATGACATAGGTAAATGTGTGCCAGGGTGGTTTTCTACACCTATCAACCCGTGAACTGGACTCAATTATAAACAAAATTAAAATATTTTGAAATTACATTAATTATTTGATACAAAATATGTTTGGAATCAATGTAAATGATACAAACTAGAAATTATTTCCAGGTCTCTTAATTTCCAAAATTTCATTCACCTTTTGTTGTTATACTGGCATGAGCAAAGTGCAACTTATTGATAAGACATTGAGAAAAATACGTATTTTTATTTTGCAAAGTCACTATAGTTTTGAGGATCAGAGCATAGTGTCTTGCTTTATGACCTTGTGGTCACCTCATTATATGAACTTCCTCATCCATAAAATAGGCGTAATAATTGCAAAGCCCATAAAATTGTGGTGCAGATCAAAAGTATTATTATCTGTGAAGTAGGTAGCATATCCCCTGGCATGATGTAAATGCTCTATATAGGTTGTCTGTTTTCTATTTCCTAGTGCACTGCTTTTCTGACACACGATCTCGTTTGTGCACATATAAACCATCGTTCAACAAATGAATTGTGAACCATTTAACCCACACATTTGAAAGCATCTAAAGATAACTTGGTTGCAATATTTTCTCAATGTTTGCACAAATTTTTCTTCCTGCCTAATGCTTGTCCATCATAATCCTCTCAGCTTTGAACTCAGCTATGCCGATTTGAAAAAGGCAAGGAATAATTCATCTTGTGAAGTAAAAATATCCAAAATTCTATCAAGAAATGTCCTTATAAGGGCTAAAGGGCTAGGCTTTTTGAAGTCCTGGCCAATAAAGGATGAAATTAAGTAAAGGATTTCAGAGTTCAAGACAAACTGAAAGGGAACAAGACACACACACACACACACACACACACACACACACACACACACAGAGAGAGAGAGAGAGAGAGAGAGAGAGAGAGACAGAATCAACTATAAGAGCATTGGCAGCAGCTAAATTACCCACTCAGTCCTCAGTTCTGGCCCTTTCTTTCCTTTATCTGTCTTGAGGCAAGGTTTTTTTTTTGTTTTGTTTTGTTTTTGGCGGTGGATGGGGGTTGTCTTTGGTTTCGTTTTGAGACAGGGTCTTGTTCTGTCAACCAGGATGGAGTGCAATGGTATCATCATAGCTCACTGCAGCCTGAAACTCCAGGGCTTAAGTGATCCTCATGCCTCAGCCCTCTGGCTTTGATTACAGGCATGCACCATCACACCCAGTTAAGTTTTTATTTTTTGTAGAGATAGGGTCTTACTATGTTGCCTAGGCTGGTCTCTAACTGCTGGGATCAAGTGATCCTCCTACCTTGACCTCCCAAAATGATGGGATTACAGGTGTGAACCACCACGCCCAACTAATTTTTATTTTTATTTTTTTGGTGGAGACAGAGTTTTGCTATATTTCCTAGGTTTCTCTCAAACTCCTGGACTAGAAAGATTCTCCTGCCTTTAGGATTCGGGAACTTTGTAGGATTATGAGGGTTTTGCCCTTACAAACTATCTGAGAAGTGCAGATATTGATGTTGCCTTTGTAGAATTAATGTACCAATTCCCATGGCATACCTCAGGCACATAAGAAAATAGATGCTATTAGTTTAGTTTGCTAGGACTGCCATAACAAAATACCATAGACCGGGTGGCTTAAGCACAGCTCTGGAGGCTAAAACTCCAAACAGTCAAGGTGACAGATTGGTTTCTCATGAAGCCCCTCTCCTTAGCTTACCAACAGCTGTCTTTCTGCTGTGTCCTCCCATGCTCTCGCCTCTGTGAACAGGCATCCTTGGTTTTTCTCCTACTTCTTTTAAGGACACTGGTCCTATTGGGCCCCATACTTACAACAAGCTCATTTAACCTTAATTACCTTTTTAAAAGCCCTGTTTCTAAATACAGTAATGTTGAGAGAGCTTCAGTGAATGAATTTTGGGGGACACAAATTAGGCCATACCTGCATTCAAATCACCTGTGGGAAGTTTGATAATGTAGATAATGAACTTTTGAGTTTTATAGATGTACGATTGTGCTAAAGACAATAATTATTATAATATTAGTAAGTGTATACACGGATTAACTCAAACAGTGGGTAAGACCACTTAGGAAAGTGAAAAAAAGAGAAGATATAGGTATAAAAACCAGAAATGCCAGGTTTTAACCAGCTAGAAGAAATGTCAACACACAGACACACAGACACACACACACACACTGAGAAGGAAGTGTCATAGAAATAGAGGCAGCAGATAAAGAAAGTGTGGGGTTTTGAAGTCAAGGATAAGAACATGGTTTCAAATACATGGTTATGGAGAGGACCAGATGTCACGGAGATAAGAATGAGAAAGGAAATTACTCATTTGGCAATGAGAGCAGCTTAATGAATGAATTAAGCAGTTTAGTGAATAAATTAGTAGAAGAAAAGGAGTATAGAATACAGAGAAGGAGGTAGAATTTTCTTTCAAGTAGCAGGATTCCTTGACATGACAAAAAGAAACAAAGTAATCACTGAAAGAAATTGGAATAATTTAGAATATTATATAAATGTTATGTGCTTTAGGAGCATTACAAAATTATAGGAAGAAATTTCAGCATAATTGTAATTAACATATATTAGGTAACTGAGAATTAATCAAATTAATTTCTTGAATAAATTAGGGATGAACAAAACCACATTAATCTTTGATACATTATACATATTAACTACTCTAGCTTATTATATCATATAATAATTCAACACAATATAATACCACATTAAATATATATTCAGGTTATGTATTTAGATATGCCAAGAAAACCCTTGTGCTTGGTTATAAGTGATCAACATTATAAAATTAAAACAAAATGCTGTATGAACACTAGTGAGAAACAATTGACAGCAAGACAGTAGCAAAAACGAAATAGAAAACCTACAATTTATCAGGCTGTAATGGTTTTATAAATGCATTTTTCCATAATTAAAGGGATCCATCTGCCTAGTCTAAAATCTGGTTCTTTTCCTGAGTATTATATTGGCATTCTTCTATTCCTGGAGGCATTTGGCCTGATGGGCATGTTAAATGCATTCTAAATCTTCAATATAAAATACATACTTAATTCTAGGATGTTGACATTTTTACTCAGTGCCTTCTTTATTTGTCCTATGACTACATATTCATAATGCAAAATCCATTCCTTCAAGGAGTACTCGTTTTATTCCTATCATATTATTGCAACAGATCAGTGACTAAATACTTCAACTGTGGAATTACTGAACATACGACAGGATTATCCTCTCAGAGAATAAATCCAAACCTGGAGGACTTGATAAAGGGAATGAAGTGTGCTTCCCCTGAATAGCTCCAATCAAATGTCAAAAAGGTAGTGGATAAATTGTGCTGCTATAGGATTAAGCGTATTGTTGCTTGCTAGATTCTGTTCAGTGGATTTTTGTTTTCTTGTTAGGAATGTTCATCAGTGTCGGACTTTATTATGTTGATGACAGGTGAAGTAGGTTAAAACCATAGAACATTATAATAAAGATATGTACCCTACTCTGGGTCGGCTTAACTCATTGTTTGTAAATGTGGTTCCAAAACACCGTGAAAGAGAAAACACAATTCCTCCTGTGTCAAAAAAAAAAAAAAAAAAAAAAAAAAAAAAAAAGTGCTTTCCTGTGGTTGCAAATGAAGTCTCTTATTACTTATTCCATTTGTTTAAAAATTGGGCAATTCACAGCCAGGATTGTGACCACCCTGTATGAAACATTGTTAGACTACAAGAACATTTCCTACTGCTTAAGTGACTACTACAAATACATCAGAAAGAGTTGTCAAAATTATCTACAGCATGTCAGTAAGTGAAGAGTTACTCAAAATCAGTTTTATATCTTATGTTATTATCTGTTGGGGACACTTGTTTGAAGGACAGAGAAACTACATTGGCAAAAAATAATGTAATTCAGTGTTTGAAAAATCTTAAGAATTATCAAAGAGTCAATTTGAAATCACTTCTGTGAAGACAGAACTGACTGTCCCTCTTTTATGCCACTCTGCTTTATATTACAAAGTAATATAGACTTTCAGAAACCTAGGACTCTAGATAGATATTAAAAGGATCCATCCCTAGCTCTATTGCTTAGAATGACATGAAAACAGTTAGATATGAAACTAATGAAATTTGGACAATGAAATTAGATTAGAAAATATATTTCTATAAAGGAATATAATTGCAAGAAAGGAACGATTTAACCTAGTGAAAACAAATTAATTTTGTATGTGTATATTTCACTAACAACTGAAATATAAACAGGAGGTAGGGGAAAGTAAGCATGGACGTGCATAGGAAGTGATGTGCTTTCATGGGTTTGGGAATGAATATTAAAGAGGAAATACATTTTTGTTTTATCATTGGGACTTAGTATCTTATTACAACTGTGATCCTATTGTATTACTTACAGAAACATGGATCTCTAAGAGTGCTGCTAGGGTTTGAATGTCCCCTCCAAATTTCATGTTGCAATTTTGTTGCCATTGTGACAGTATTAAGAGCTAAGACAATTAAGAAGTGATAAGGCCAGGAGAGCTTTACCTCCTATCTTCATCATGAGAGTAAGTTTTTATAAAACTGAGGTCGGCCCTGTCTGTCTCTCACTCTGGACAATGCTTGCCCTCCTGCCTTCCTCCATGGGATCATGTGGCAAGAAGGTCCTCACAAAATACAGCCACTCAATCTTGGACTCCAGAGCCTCCACAGCCATAAGCCAAATAAGATTATTTTCTTTATAAGGTAGTCTGTGGCATTCTGCTATAGCAAAATAAAAGTGATTAAGAGAAGTCATTTGACCCTATGTAGTCCTGTTATCAGAAATAACATCTTCCAGGGAAATTCTCAAACCTTGTACATATAGGTACTATGTGTTTTTACTATTCAATAGTATTTCTGCACTCCAATGGACGGAAATCTTCTTTGGAACATGAAATCAACCATCGTCATTTTTGAAAATTCAGGACGTAATCCAGTACCTAGTTGTTATAAGACAACTTCTAATTTAATTTACCCAACTTTCTCTAATCCATCAAAATCTGTTCAATAAATGAAATGATTTTTATCCAAAGTACTTTAAAAATGAAATGAGGCTATAACTGTAGACACTGCTATACAGAACTAGCAATGAATTTCTATTTCCCTATTCTCCCACTTCTGGCATCAGGGTATTACATGTTTATGAGTGGAGTATTATTTCAGGGTATCCAAAACTGAAATTAGATGCTATGTTATTGGTACTTCTGTGCTTTTAAATTACAATTTTTCTTTGTAAAATATTAGTTTAATAGGGACAGTCAATCAGAATGTCATTTTCCCCATTTTTTAACCAGTCTGAATTTGAGGTATAATTTTAAACATTCATCAATTTTAGCTTACAGTTCTATGAATTTACAGTCCTGAAACCACAACAATAATATATAAAACAATTCCGCCTTCTCTGTAAATTCTCCCATGACCTCTCCCCGCCGCCCTTCTTTTTTTTTTTTTTTTTTTTTTCTCTTGAAACGGAGTTTCTCTTTTGTTTCCCAGGGCTAGAGTGCAATGGCACGATCTCAATTCGCTGCAACCTCTGCCTCCCGGGTTCAAGTGATTCTCCTGCCTCAGCCTCCCAAGTAGCTGGGATTACAGGTGCCCACCACCACGCCTGGCTAATTTTTTTGTATTTTTAGTAGAGACAGAGTTTCACCATATTGGCCAGGCTGGCCTCAAACTCCTGACCTCAGGTGATCCACTTGCCTTGGCTTCCCAAAGTGCTGGGATTACAGGCGTGTGCCACCTCCCCTGGCCTCTAATGTGCTTTTATAGTGTAGTCTACCAATATTCCCTGGCACTTGATATGATTTTAATCTCTACCATTTACATTTCCATGAAAGTTATATTAATGAAATCATGCAACAATAAAGGAGGAAATATTACTTTGCACATGTAATCCCAGCAACTGGGGAGGCTGAGGCAGGAGAATTGCTTGAATTCAGGAGGCAGAGGTTGCAGTGAGCCAAGATCGCACCATTGACAGAGCGAGACTCATCTCAAAAATAAAATAAATAAAATAAAAAATAAAGGCCTACCCATGGTGGGTATTTAACTATACTGGGAGGAATAACAGGGTTTGCTACACTTCCCCAGCAGTTTAGGCTTATTTTCTGCAAGAAAGAGTTACTGGGGCAGACATACTTGTCTTCATGGCAAAAGAAGCCACTACCCTTTTCCTCCTAAGTAGCAAGAGGAAAGCTTTCTCTGGTCTTCTGACCTGCCTCCAGTTTTTCCTGGGAAGTCCCAAAACAGATCTCTGGAAAACAGAATGGATGTGAGGGCAAAATATCTTCATATCTGTGGGTTACATGGGTTTTATATCCTGATGCCAGATTACACTTGGCCATTATCCAATAGTTAAAATTTTTAGCTGAAACTTTTAACTCTTTTATCTTATGCGCTGTTTCAGTGAGTTCTTACTCATTTCCCATTACTCCTGAGACACAGTTATTTTATTTTTTTAGGTTCCATTTTAGTTTTTGGATCGGTGACCTCAGCTTTCTGATGGGTTCAAAGAACATTTGATTTGTATAAATTATTTGATTTTTCTTGTTAGGATACGAGTGCAGTCCTTTTCAGATTTCTACATTCTATGTGGTAGTCAAAGTCCATCAAATAATGTTTCAGTCTCAGACCATTATTCAAACAAGTTGATGTAAGTTCAACAATCATAGTCTATACAACATGTAGACAATTTATAATACTCATGATACCATTCATCTCAACCAGAGTAGAGCCGAGTCATCAGTTGTCCCTCTCCCCTGAAACTGTTAAGTAGAAAGTGGGATGTCTCTCTCCATTTGCCCATAAAATCAAAGAAGTAAGATGGTAATTGTTATTGTCATGAATTTTTAATCTTATTGCAAGTATACTTTTAGGAATGTGATTTTTTTTTTCTGACAACATCATGATGACCAGATCTTCAGATCTTTAACTCATAATATCATTAAGCATTCATCAAATATCTGTCTAGTCTAACTACCTATATTTTTTTCATTCTTCCAATAAAATATTTTTACAGTTTGTTTATTTTACTTAACTTCAATCTGGGATAACCCTACAACTCTATACAGAACTACTTTATAATTCTTAAGCAGTGGCTCATTTTAGGCAGCCAGCAAAAGTTTAAATAAGTATAATGTGAACCATATTTTGGATATTTACCAATTATTAACATACTACTTTCATGGGTTTAAAATGGCATGATTCATCTAAATATTTGCCATTGCATTCAATAAGTTAAACGTACCACAGAATTGTTCTTCATATTCTTCTCTTGCTCCTACTTACCCACTATCTTTTAGCAAGTCTAACCTTCAACATACTTTTCACATTCATGTCAATTCTCTCTGATTCCAGTATCTCTCTCCTAATTCAAAGTTCGTGGATTAGTCCCCAACAACAATATTATAATGTCTTTCACTTCATATACCCATAGAGCTCTTCTTTTTTATAGTCATTATTTCTTACAGTAATCAGAGAAATTATTTAAAAGGCAAAGTGTATCGTGCCCTTTAGTTTTTAACTGTTCGTATTATTAAAAGCTTTTCAAGTCTAAACTATTTACCGAGGCTTTCAACGCATTGCATGATCTGGTCCTCAATACCTGCCATCCTCACTCCAGGATATTTTACTTCTTACTATAATTATTTCACCAGGATTTCATCCTTTAATGTCCTTAAGGATATCATGTTTGTTCTCTCATTAAAACGTTCCAAAACATATTGCCTTTGCTTGGAATCTTCACTCCTCCTGCTAACTTCCAGCCTGGCTACTAATACTACTAAATATTATTTTAGATATCATTTCCTTTGGCAGAGTTTTTCTTATCAATTTTCTTTTCTTTTTTTGAGATGGATTCTTGCTCTGTTGCCCAGGCTGGAGTGCAGTGGCCTGAGATTGACTCACTGCAACCTCCATCTCCCAGGTTCAAGTGATTCTCCCACCTCAGCTTGCAGAGTAGCTGGGATTATAGGAGGGTGCCACCATGCCCAGCTAATTTTTGTATTTTTAGTAGAGACAGGGTTTTGCCATGCTGGTCTGGAACTCCTGATCTCAAGTGATTTGCTCACCTTGGCCTCCGAAAGTGTTGGGATTACAGACGTAAGTCACCATGCCCAGCGTCTTAGCACTTTTCAATCGGCCCCAGCCTGAGATAGGTGATTGAATCTATTTTGTTTTTACTGAATTATTTCATTCATGAAACTTATCACAATAGAAATCATCAATTATTTCTCTAATTATATTTTAATAACTTTTAATCAATAAACTAGAACTCCAGTTAACCAAGGATTTTTCTTACATTCAAAAAGAAAAAAGCTTTTCAGAAACATGATGTTTAGAACAAAAGCAAAAATGATTTTTGTGAGAATAAAATTGGAAAAACGCCTAAAAAAGTAATGTTGCCATCACATGTCAATTTTTCAGAGCCTTCAATAAATAAAGGAACATGCCAAAGAGTGGTCTAGAATAGTAATACTATTCCCATAAATATTATAACCTGGATGGAATTTAATTCCATGAAAAAACAAAGGATAATTTAACTAACTTTTGATAATGTGTGTAGAATTTAACAAAATGAGACTCATTGTTCCACTCATCGAAACATATGATGTAACATTTTAAAATATCATTGAGCAAGTGAAATCATTCAATTATTACTTTGTTTTGAGAATTGCACTTATCTGTAGTAATTGAATTTATTTTAAATTGTGTTTATCAATTGACTGAATATTCTGTTTTCATTTTTTAAAAATCCATGAATTTTGTTCATGATTTCATGAATAACTTATATGGACTTGTTAAATTTACCATTGATACAAATGTGGAGGTGTATATGAAAACTATATGAATTTTTATAGACTAAAAGTGTTATTAGCTCACAATAGCAAAATAGGCTCTGTTAGGGATGAAGTTTGAAACCCAACTAAAATGAGTTTCAAAGAATGAGATACAAATACCAAAATCTAAATGAACTATGGAAATGATATTAATATAGTATTATTCAGCACAGTAAATATAATTCCACCATGGTTTTCACACATATGAATTCCTTTTATGTATTTTAAAGGACCTGCTTTTTCAGTCCTTCCATTTTCTTTTTTAATTCTTTATTTTATTTTTAATGGGATGTTCTAGAGTTTTGAAATAGTGAAAAATTATCTTGTATTGGTTTGAAGCACATGATGTAATATATTTAATTTTTAGTTTAGAATATTTATATTTTAATAAATTTACATAAAAATTAAATACATCTTTTAAATGGTGTGTATATAAGATTATATATGTATGTGTGTATATATACACTGTATATTTTAAATTATATATTAATATATACTACATTGTATTTATATACAATGTTCTATATATAATGTTACCCTTCCCTCCACTCACAGTTTTTAGAGAAAACCAAAGGTGATTTTAGCTAATATGGGATATTTGTCCTTCCCTTCTTGTTTCCTTCCTTCCTTCCTTTGTTTCTTCCTTCTTTCCTTTCTCCTTATCTTCTTTCCTTCATTTATTCCTTCTTTTTTCTCCTTCTTTCCTTTTTTCTCTCCTTCTTACCTTTCTTCATTAAAAAGTAGTACAGATATCAATGCCCTCAAAACCTGAGCTTGCTTTTCAATTATTATGTCATGAAATATATTTTGGGCAAATGAACACTGTCTCATAATCTATTCTATGCTTACTGTACAATTTAGTTAACCATTTCTTTTCTGATGACCATTCACATTATTTCTATTTTTTTTCTAGAAGCAGTCCTATAATAAACTTCTGTTTCCCTGTGTGTGTGTAGATGTGTGTGTTTCTTTCTTGCTTTTTGTCTGAGTGCTTTTGTTTCTGTCAGATAAGCCACATATTCACATACATATACATGAGGATGAATATACACTTGTGTTAGAAATCATGAATTTACACCAATGAATATGTTTAATTCCAATTCATTCCACAGGGTTTCTTCTTCTCTCCCTCAGTCTTTATTTGTTCCCTTTTACATCCTGTCTCTGAAAAAAATATCTTTACATTAACCCATAGGTTAATCCTATAATAATAACAGTTTCAGAATTTCTTCAGAAGTATGGGCATTTTTTATTGTCCTTAGTTATGGCTACAAGATTATGAACTATAACCATTATTTTATGGCTTACCAATATAAAAAGCAAGAGGAGATAAAGCATTTCCCCTTCTATATCTCACCTTTTCTCTTTTCCACTTCCAGATTATGATACATATATCATTTTTGTAAAAAACTGAGTTAATTAGGCCAGGCATGGTGGTTCACGCCTGTAATCCCAGCACTTTGGGAGGCTCAGGCGGGCAGATCACCTGAGGTCGGGAGTTCGAGACCAGCCTGATGAATATGGAGAAACTTCATCTTTACTAAAAATACAAAAAAAAAAAAAAAAAAAAATAGCCGGGCATGGTGGCACACGCATGTAATCCCAGCTATTTTGGAGGCTGAGGCAGAAGAATAGCTTGAATCTAGGAGATGGAGATTCCCATGAGCCAAGATAGCACCATTGCACTCCAGCCTGGGCAACAAAAGTGAAACTCAACAACAACAAAAAAACAAAACAGCAACAACAACAAAAAAACCTGAGTTAATTTTAATAATATCAGTGGGTTGTATCAAAGTTGTATGTTGGTTGTGATAGTACATTATAGTCTTCCACTTGTTACCATTGTGGGAAACTGCATAACATGTACATGAGTTCTCTTTGTGTAGCTCATAAATTGGGAAGATGGCATTCCAATCTGTTCTTTTAAAATGCATGATGGTAAAAAACACTTTCTCTTTCACAATCTAATGTAAAATCAACCGTATTTCCAGCATAGGCGCACCTCCCTGCATCCTAATCTTGATACAGACTTATTTCTGTTTAATTAGATTTGAGGTAAAACAGGTCAACATCTGCACAGCATATCCCCACCCTCAAAAATATTGCTTCCCGTTCTGAAAAGTTCCCTTCTGCTGTTTGACTATTTAAATACATATGTTCTCTGGTGTAACTACTCATTAGTTTCTTCCAAATTATTGTTCCCAATGAAACCACTTCACAACGATTACTTTTTATCTTTAGCTTTGTGTGTGTGTGAAAGATAAAATAATACTCTTTAAAAATAAGAAAAAAAAACATATTTTTTCTGAGTTTATTTGTGTTAGACTTTTATCTGTTTAGATATGTAGATTGTAACTGAAGTTCTGATTATTACGTGATGACAACAATCTATATAACTGATTTCCTAGAAAAGTTTCTTACACATTTCTTCAAATTTAAAGAATGTAATTACTGCTTTGCAATTTATGTTTTTTGTTTGTTTGTTTGTTTTTTGTGGGACGGAGTCTTGTTCTGTCACCCATGCTGGAGCATAGTGGCGTGATTTTGGCTCACTGCAACCTCCACCTCCCGGATTCAAGTGATTCTCCAGCCTTAGCCTCCCGAGTAGCTGGGATTACAGACGCATGCCTCCATGCCCAGCTAATTTGTATGTGTGTGTGTGTGTGTGTGTGTGTATTTTTAGTAGAGACAGGGTTTCACCATGTTGGCCAGGGTAGTCTCAATCTCATGATCTCCTAATCCGCCTGCCTGTGCCTCCCAAAGTGCTTGAATTACAGGCATGAGCCACCACACCCAGCCTGTGCTTTTTATTTACTTATTTTTAATGTAATAGACTTTTATTTATGTTTTTAATAAATGATATAGTGGTTCAAATTGGGTTAGGATAATATAGCCCAAATAACAGTGTTGGACATAAAGAGAGAAAACTATTTCGAACAAAATATATGTCTAATTTAAAGAAGGGTGTATAGAGGAACATTCTATTTCTAAGAATAGCTAAACACAAAAGATACATTAACATTATTTTATGACCCCAATACAAGCTAATTTTATACATGGTAATCACCAAGGTTCCAGCTGAAACTTTATAACCATAGGCACTATACTTGATATTCTTTGAAGTCATGTAGCTAAATTATTAATATGTTTTTCATGACTGTAATTTTTTCTTCTCCTGACAGTCAGAAAGGGTATTTCCTTACTATTTACTTTCTCTTTGGTTTTAAGAAAAATAAATTGTTTTACTTTAAGTTACCTTGACATTTTGTTATTTGTAAGAGTTTGTGTTTGTAGCAAAATGTGATCACATTTTTTTCTTTTTATTATATAAGTATGAAAGCAGCCTACTATAAGACATAAAGCAGAAACAATCTTAGATTTACTTAATGTTAAGCAATGTATATGAAAAAAAAACTAACATTTTATGGTAATTTTATCATTATTAACCTGACCTAAGTCTTTCACAATTTTGTGATGGAAAAAGTAATATGTCTACATAAGGAAGCTATTGTTCTATAAGAAAATTAACATTGGCTTTGAATGAAGAGACATGAATATGGGTTCCAATTCTGTGTTAAGTAGCAAAGAAAATTTGGGCAAGATAGTAAACTAAATTCAAACCTGTTTTCTAATTTCTAAAATAAGAAAATTGTTAGGTATTCCTACCTGTATCCCATATACATTGCTACATGTATTATTGAATTTTGAGATTCTCAATAAAGGTGCCGAGGAACTGGGATGGAGAAAGAATGGTCTTATGATATGTTGTTACTACAGAAATTGTGTGTCCATGTATTTTAAAAATATACTTTAACACATAACTCTACTGCATATAATGATTGACTAAACATGGATTTGGATTTTAGTAAAAAAGTCTAAAATTATAGCAGTTATTGAACAAAACGTAGAACATTTTTGTGACACTGAGTTAGATGAAGATTTCGTAGATACAGCAACAAAGGAAAATCTATAAAGAAAATAATTTAATAAATTGAACATCAAAATTAAGACTCTCTGCTATTGGACAGAAAAGAGCTTAAAGGATAAAATAGTAAAGCACATGTGTGTGAGGGTGTGTTATAGATGCAAATCACATAGCTGATAAAAATTTGCTATATAATATATAAATAAGTCTCAAAATTAAGTATTAAAGAAATGACTAAATAGAAATGGAAAAAATATTTAAATATTGAAGGGATATTTCACCAGATAAACATACGGATAGAAATTTAGCAGTCCCACATCATTAATCATTAGGGCAATTTTAATGTAAACCATAGCTTCATGTCAGTTAGATTACCTAAAATGAAAACCTGACAATGTCAAATATCAGTGAGGATGCAAATCAACTTTAACTCATTCATTGCTGGTTGGTTCTTTGACACATAGCTTTGGCGGATCTAAGGTATGGACTTTGGAAACAATTTTGGAAGTTTCTTATAAAGTTAGACAAACTTTGTTATCATATGATGCACATTCTATTTACCCAATAAAAAACAGATTCACTCAAAAATCTGCATGCAAATATTAATAGCTGTACTTTTTCAATAACCAGCATGGAATGAAAACAATGTCTTTAATCTGCTCAGTAGTCAAACTCACTTTGGAATGAACAATGGAATCCTACTCATAAATGAAAAAGAATAAACTATTGCTACTCTCGACAACATGAATGGATTTCAAATGCATTATGGTAAGTTCAGTAAGTGAAACACAAAAGACTACATGTTGTACAATTCCATCTATTTGACATTTCAGGAAAAGTAAAACTATAGATACAGAAAACATATCATTGGTTTCCTGGGATTGGGGAAGGAGGTGACTTGAAAGAGGCATGGCAGAATTTTAATTGTGCTGGAACTCTTCAAAGTTATGATTGAAGTGGTTACCAGAGTAGATGTCTTTGTCGACACTTACAAAACTGTTCATTAAAAGGGATAAATTTTAATGGCTGTAAGTCATACCTTCGAAAATCTGAAATAAATTAAATATTATTTAAAAATTAAAGGTCTTTTATTTCCGCTGTTACCACTCTCACTACTTATGCAATTCATTCACTTTCTGATCTAACCAGATCTTAGGGATTTTATTAGTAAAAATCCCTTGCTTTTCTACATGGTTTTTCTTTTTTTTCCCCCTTTAGCCTGGACAATTCTTTTTCTCCTAGGCAGCTCTTTTTTTCTGATAGAAGGTTAATTAATTTTATTTATTCTCAGTATTTAATTTTGATTATAAATCTTGGGTCGGCTTCAAAACAGGTTCATTTACCCTTTGTTATAAAAATTAAGGTAATAGTTTTTGGCAGTTCTGGTTTTCAATGGAAAAAAAAAAATGTAGTGGTTAATAATTCCAGATTAACTTTTAATCAATCTTTAAACTGTGACCACAGTATGTGTCAACTTGACTAGACTAAATTACATTTCCCAGAATCTCTTTTCAATATATTATCGGCTACAGGAATGATTCCACTGTGATTTTTTTAAAAAATGAAGCAACAGCAGCCATTTGTAGCCCACAAACATTTGTGTTTTTTTTTAATTAAATTTAATTTTTTGCCTGTTAAAGTGGGCAGCCGTTAGTACTAAAATTTCTATCTTTCCCTAAATTCTCTTTCAGCTTCTCTAGCTTTTAGAAGCAGTTGCGTGTGCTTTGTTTCCTATGAGGAAAGACTTTTCTTCAGAATACACATGCCATGAAGCCAGAGGCAACAAGAACATGTAGAGAGCTCATTACATTCTCATCATTTCATGCATCTGAGTTCATGAATTATTTTGTTATCCACACTTTATATCCTTCATACCTTCCAACCACCTACACTGTGGACTTCAAGTTCCAGCATCATTATAAGAATTAGACCTGCAGACAGAGCTTTAGAGAGACTGTTTAACTGCTCTCAAAATTGTGTAAGGTAAGATTCTATCTTCCTCTCTCTTGCTCACATAGATAGATAGATAGATAGATAGATAGATAGATAGATAGATAGAGTGATATACGTTTACACAACTGTAACTGGTATACAATTCAAATAGAATTTTCTACTGTAAGTATTCCTTCATCCCAAGTCTCTGATTTTTCTATTTTATTTTCTCCACAATTTTATTTTTCCATCGTTTCACATTTGCACTGTCACATACATACTCTTTTACTAGTCTGTATGCCTCACTGAGTGAATAGTCATTAAAATAGAAAATCATGATTTTCTCATTTACACAATATCATGAATGCTTTGTGAAGCATCTGGAGAAGAGAAGTTGACATTTTGTTGACGTTGTTTTAAGTTAATTAATTAGTGTAATGATATAGAATATCATTACAATATCTAGCACTCATTACAGCCAGAGAGTTTGGTTTTTATTTGACATTAATATGAAATCATTGAAGGCTTTGATCAAAGTTGTATCATGCTGTGGATATCCCTGGGTGAATGAAAAGCAAGGAAATCACCTCAATTTGTTGCAGCTCTTCAAATAAGAAGACACACTAGGATATAAAAGGACAAATGCAAACAAAAGCATGAAAATAACAGATTATTATGAAGAACAAGAGAAGTTAGAGTTGATACCAAAGTGTTGAGCCTTGGTATTTAGGAATATTCTGTAAGGAAGTCCATACAGGGAAAAAATTGGGATGGTTGTTTAATTATGAAATCAGTTTTAAACGTATTCAACTTGCGTGTTGGTTTGATAATTCTAAACAAATATTTGCCAGGTAGTTGGAAATTTGTAATGAAGTCATTAAGCAACCTTGTTGAAATATACATAAATGTATAAATTAGTAGAAATAATACTAAAGCCCTCAGAGTGGGATTGCATCACATGTGCATAGTTGTGTGTGTGTGTATGTGTGTGTCTGTGTTTGTGGGTGTATTAGTCTGGTCTCACACTGCTAATAAAGACATACCTAAGACTGGGTAATTTATAAAGGAAAGATGTTTAATGGACTCACAGTTCCATATGGCTGAGGAGGCCTCACAATCATGGTGGAAAGCAAGAAGGAGCAAGTCACATCTTATATGGATGGCAGCAGGCAAAGAGGGAGAGTTTGTGTAGGGGAACTCCTCTTCATAAAACCATCGTATCTCACGAGACTTACTCACTCTCATGAGAACAGCTTGGGAAAGACCCATCTCCATGATTCATTACCTCCCACTGTGTCCTTCCCATGACACGTGGGGATTGTGAGAGCTACAATTCAAGATGAGATTTGGGTGGGGACACAGTCAAACTATACCATTGTGTAAAAATTTGATTTAATTATTTTAAAATCTGAAACCAATTGTCATTTGGTGGTGGCATTATAAATAGTTTCAATTAATTAATTAATTAATATCTTAGACAGTCCAAAATAGTTTGATGTAATGCATTAAATGAAATAGTATGTTTACGACTAGGAAAACATTCTTATTTTAATAGAAAAAAACTAGATTTTGTTCTTACAAATCTCATTGAGGTTTCATTTCTTCATTTGTGAAATAGAGATGGAATATTCATGATTACTGTGATGACTAAATAAATGTGCGATGACTTAGCACAGTTTCTAGAAACAGCAGATGTTCAATAAATGGTAGGTATATGTATATGTTAATCTGGAAGCTGAAGGAGTAAGGACAGACATACAGTGTGGGATTCTGTGAAATTAGAGAGAGACAAGAAGCTATTGAGTGCATACTTGGGAGATGATGTACAGGCTGCAATAAGAGATGGCAAAGGTAGTAGAGTACTGGGAAAGAAGCAAAGAGAAAGTCTGATTACATAGGAATCTTTACTAAAAATTAAACAAGATATTCCAACTAATATCATGAAACTGATTTTGCATATAATTTATTCTTTATATGCAACCCAATTGTGACTCATGAATTTTGACAAATATGTTTATCCACATTTTAGCATAAGTTTATAGTGAGCTATTAATCCACATATAAGGTCCTAAAGGTATTTGGCTCAGTAGTTTATAAGTTGCATTAGAATTTTTGGGAAATGATCACATAACATCAATTGTCATTCCAATACACATCCTAATAAGAATTACAAGGGAAAGTAATGTAAGTCTAATTTTGTTTCACCTCTTTTATTTTCTGGAAGTAAGTATTCCTCTAGAGGAATTCCTAACATAATATGTGCTAGTGGAAAGGAAAAAATGTCTGCTTGAAGAGAGATTAGACAACTAGAGGGCATGCAGCCATCTGATTTTGACTACATTTCCCTAGAGTAATGCAGTCATTCTCTATTTTCAAAGGTGAGAATCTGGAAAATTAAACAGATTAAATTTATGAGTTGACGAACTCACTTTTTGGAGTTTTGTCTACTTCCTATTTTTTATAATGCTCTAGGGTTCTTTTCTTAATAGGTTTATGTAGGGCATGTAAGAGCCAGAGTCATAAATTGTGTGTAATATACTTTCCTCTAAAATTAGTTTAGTAGATGTCCTAATATTTTATGTTTTAGAATGTTTGTGCAAAAACAGTTTAGGAAATCTCAAGTCTTGAATAGTTTCTCCAGTCAAGCATGCTGATTACCTCCTTGCCTGAAATAAATGGTAACTGATTTTAGTTTTCTAAGAGAATCCAATTTCATTCCTTGAATATACACATAAACTCTGAAGAAGATGAATTTGATTTAAATAGAAATACACATTTAGGCATGCTTCAGTGTGTAAATATTGACACATCTCATAAGCAAACAAAATAAATGATACCGTTCAGGTTAAAGAGGTTCTTTACTACAACCTACCATCTCTTTATACCTAATAGGTTAACTTGGAAGAGTAAAAGAATATTTATTAGTTTAAAAATTCATATTTCAGAATGTAAGGTAAGCCCAGGAGAGACAAATTTTATTCAACTTTAAATATTAATAAAATGGACTTTGGAACAATATGTAAAAGAAAACTTTAACATGTGATAAATCTATTTTGAATATGAGAAGAATGTATCTCATGTAATTAAAAATGACATGATTTAGTCTATTCTATATCATTTTAAACATTTATTGAAGTAGGAAAAATAATCAGTGTAATTTATTAATTTTGAAAAATGATCTTGGTTACTTCATTCTTTTTTCATTAACTTGGGGCTTGTCTCCTCAACTCTATTTTAGATTCTTACATTAAGATAAATTTCAGTATGTATCTACATATTTACTTGTGAATAAATACTTGCTAATGATAATCTGCATCATGTTTTTATGATACTTTCTGGTTTTACTCTTAAATTTTTTAATGGATATCAGGACTTTTTAAGGGCAATATTTATTCAATGCTTGATTCCACCATTAAACCATTGTTTAAATTACGTTGAAATAATGGTCAAATGTATTAATTCATTTATTATCTATCTATGTTCCAGAAACTGTTCTAGCCACTGGTGATAAAATATTAAAGAATAGACAAAGTCCCTAATTTTTTGAAATGTATTTTATGTGACAGTAGGCTAGCAATAGCAAGTACATAATATAATAAGTGATACAGCAATGGAAAGATAAAACAGAGCAGAGGGACTTTAGAAAAATAGGGATAGGATGGCCAGGGAAAACCACCCTGAGGAGATAAGACTTGAACAGAGGTTGAATAATGTGGATGTGTGAGTCATGTAAGATATTAAATAATGTACTCCTGGGCAGAGGGAATATCACATGCAAACTCTGAGTCTAGAAAACTCTTGGAGTATTTGAGAAGTATGAAGAACACCAGGTGGGCCAGGGTAGAACTGGTGGGGATATGGAGAGAAAGGATATGTGGTAGAAGAGGAAGAAGAAGACTAGATTAATGCCAGATTATCAAGGGTCTTAGAGCCAACAACTTGAATATAATATAATATGCATGATTTGGATGGAGGCAAGAGAGGAGTCATATAACCAGTTAGGAGACTAGTTAGTATGTTAATATAGTAGTCCAGACTAAAGACTATGGTTGCTGGCATTAGAGTTAGGTAGAGGCTAAGAGTGTGAGAGGATGCTACATTGTGGGCAACAAGTTGTTGAGACTAAATGAGCAGTTCATGGGAAGAAAAGACTGATAGGAAAGTCATAATGTTTTTGTTTTTGTTTTTTCCCTGACCGTTTGGATGAATGGTGAACTAATTATAATCTGATAAAGACTGAAAATGGTTTTCTCTTTGTAATGAACGAAATCTGCAAGTTCTTCTGGACATCCTACTAGAGTCATGAAAGTGCGTCTTGATAAATCACCTCAATGGAGGTGTTAGTGCTTAGATATAAATCTATTTAAAGCCATAGCATTTTATAATATCTTTAGACAAATAGGGTTGTGGATGGCAAAGCAAAGAAAAATGAAGAGGACTGTGATCTGAGGCATTTTAATATCTAGCTTTAGGAATTGAGGAATCAAAAAGAAAAATGAAAGGAAAAGTAAGTGAAGCAGAAAGAAATCTGTACAGTGTAGTGTGTCTAAATGTAAGAGAAGAAATGTTTTAGATAAAAGTAGAAGATAATTTGTGTGAATGATTCAGAGTTAGAGGTCTAATAATTGACTATTACATTTATAAAGCTGGATGTTCTTGTGACCTTGACAATTAGTTTAAAAATGATTGAAATAGACTAAAAAGCACCAAAAAATGTTGGTTATGAACATCAAAGACTATGAGGAAAATTTTAGTAGAACTTTGCTGTAAAAATGAATAAAGTTGGATTATATAGGGAAATGAGGAGCCAAAATAACTTTTCTTTTTAAGTGTAGGGGATTATGCTTGTAGAATAATGTGAATAATCTAGTAGAAAAGAAAATGTTGGTGATATTATTACTGGAAGGATAAAGCATAGTAGTCACTCTATTTAACAAGATGGCATGGGACCCAGAGAAAAGGGAAATTATTGTCCTTAGATAGGAGTATGAGCAGGCTGACACGGGAAGAAGGCACAGTAAATGGGGACAAGTGAAGATGGTTTGACATGTTTGGCAATGGGGACAATACAGTGTGAGCAGGAAGAGAGTATTGAAGTTTTTAAGAAAGAAGAGATAATGTGATTTAGTTAGTCTGAGAGAGGACATTTAATTTAAGGAGTAGGGATAAGATGTTGAGGGCTCACTTCTAATTTGTAGTCATAAACTTAAATTAACAGTAGTCAGCACGGTTGTGTGTGTGTGTGTGTGTGTGTGTGTGTGTGTGTTTCTCCATCAACTATTAAGGGCTGAGTAGATGCAGACTTGAACTACTAGTTAATTAAAGAGAGAAATAAGAAGACTGAAAATGGATGATGAATAGTGATTACAATGATATAACGTTGAGTCAGATGCCTGCTTGTCTTGTTTTCTTTTTCTTTTCTTTCTTTTTGTTTTTGTTTTTGTTTTGTTTTGTTTTTGTTTTTGTTTTTGAGATGGAGTCTCGCTCTATCACCCAGGCTGGAGGGCAATGGGGCAATCTCGGCTTACTGCAAGCTCCGCCTCCCGAGTTCACGCGGTTCTCCTGCCTCAGCCTCCCGAGTACCTGGGACTACAGGCGCCCGCCACCACGCCCGGCTGTTTTGTATTTTTACTAGAGATGGGTTTTCACCGAGTTAGCCAGGACAGTCTCGATCTCCTGATCTCATGATCCGCCCGCCTTGGCCTCCCAAACTGCTGGGATTACAGGCGTGAGCCACTGCACCCGGCCTGTCTTACTTTCAATCTATTTATTTAAGGGAAGTCTCTCAACTTTTAGCTGAGACTTGAAAGCTGTGTAAACTTGGTCAGGTTATTTATCTGACATATTTTCTTACTTATAAAGTGTGTACAATAATACAGCCAATATATAATGTATAGCACTTAGCATGTCAGATATCATCATTGTTGCTGTGTTCATTGTCACCACTGTAGAAATCAGTATTAGCTAATTTCTAGAATCAGTTATTATTTTTCTCACACATTCCTAAAATAACTAAAGCCTACTAACCTTATTCAGAAATAAGTGCCTGTACTGTCTTGTGATTTCAACATAAATTTGGAATTTGATACATTAATACAAATTTATAGATATATATTTAACAGAAATATTATCATCTTTTCCCTTAATGCATATCCCAAGAATGATATGTCAATAAGGAAAAATTAGAATATTTGTGGAGATTTTTAAAGATGCATGTTCAGTGAGATGTCACATTTAAAATTCATTCTAGTAATTAAAATCGAAATGTTCTATATCATGACTTTGGTGGTGGTTACATGACTACACAGTTTGCCAAAATTCCTCAAATTAAGCATATCAAAGTGTAAAATTCATTGCATTTGTTTTGTTGTATGTAAATTATATCTCAATGAAGCTAATAATTTTTTTAAAAATTACTCATTAGATTTTTCCTCATGATAGGATACTATTGGTTCACCAGAAAAATAGAAATAAATTTCTCTTTAACTACAAACATTAAAAAAATCTCTTAAGCCTCTCCTCAAGATCTGACTGGTAAAACCCATGTAGAATCACTGACTAGCAGTGGCAGCAATTAGAACCCAACCAACAAAAGATTCATGAAAAATACCTGAGTATGGAGAGCACTTAAAGAAGTAAACTTTTAAGTTTCTTTTGTAAAATGTTATGAAATAGTCTATTAAATTCAACAATCAAAAAACAATGAATAAATATTTTTAAAGAAACACAAAACATAATATGTATGTACATATGACCTCTCAGGGATTTCCTAAATTAAAATGTTGTATAATAAAACAAATGTTAATATTATTGTGTTGAGCAAAAAAATTAACTAATAATAAATTTATAACTGTGCAGTCATAAACTTCAAAAGTTTTTTTTCTATTCTGAGTATATTCTAATAATAACTGGTTAGCAGCTTAATTAGCATATCTGAAAACCATGAAGAAATTTATTTTTCTCTTCCTTTTTATTACTAAGCAGTTCTGAATTATTAGATATCACATGCCTATATATAGCATAGTTTCATACAATTATTTTTATTTTTAATAATAATAATAACTTTTAAAATCACATCCCATCGTCCAGGAATTTTAACTATACTATCTCATGTAACCTTCACAACTAGACAATGGTACATACTATTGTCACTCAAATTTTACAAATGAGGAAACCAGAGACCAGAGAAATTTTGTATTTCCAAGGTTACAGTTTTAACATGGTAAAACCTGAATTCAAAATTATGACTTTCTTGAATCAGTTTAAATGCCCATAAATGACAGATTGGATAAAGAAAAACATGTTACATATACACCATAGAATACTATGCAGCCATAAAAAGAATGATATCATGTCTTTTGCAGTAACATGAGTGGAGCTGGAGAGTATTATCTTTAGCAAACTAACACAGAAACAGAAAAGCAAACACCACAGGTTCTCACTAATAAGTGGGAGCTAAATGATAAGAACTTAAAAGGAAACAACAGACACCGGGGTCTACTTGAGGGGGGAGGGTGGGAGGATGGAGAGAAACAGAAAAGATAACTATGGGGTACTGGGCTGAATATTTGGGTGATGAAATAATATGTAAAACAAACCCCTGTGACACGTGTTCACCTATGTAAAAAACCTTAACATGTATCCCTAAATCCAAAATAAAAGTTAAAAAATATTTTCTGAATTTAAAGCCCCCCAATTTTAGTACAATCATGTATGTCTTATATTGAATAACTCTTAGAAAGATACTGGACTTATTTTGATTCTACTACATATAATCAAATATTTATGTTTTATTTTCTTTATGCTATTTTACTTACGGTCTTATTTTTGTTTTATTTTACTATAGTAACTCTGAAGGGTTTTCTTGAAATGAATAATTGAACACTGTTGCCCTTGAGGATTTAGATAACTTTTTTGAGCACATAAACATGTTTGCTGTGTATTGTACAAGATCGATTTAATGATAAAACAGTTTTTTATGAGGCTAAAGCTCAGTTCATAGCTACTTTGTAAGACTACTGAATGAGTTCTGAGACTTTTAAGTAGTCATAGTAGTTTTTGTGTTGAAAAAAATGTAGACTGATGTTCCAGAGAAGGTATGAATCATATTTCATGTTTCCTCTTCCTTATTAGTCTTTTTATTAAATCTCTAATTTCTTTGAAGTATTCACAAGCAAAAAATAATAATAAATAAAATTACATTTACGAATGAGCAAACACAGGAAAAATAAACAAAAAAAAGTGTTATTTCATCTATATACACAAGGGTATTTAAAAAAAACAACAACAACAACCTTATGTAACATTGGGGTCCATATTTAAACATTTTTGTCATGATTAGAACAGACTTTCAAAACACTGATATCATTTTGACTCACATCCCATTTATCTTTTTTCTAAGTTGTAGTCTAACCATAGGAAATTACCAATATATGCAATATCCAATATTTTTATTTTCAGTTGATCTTGATGCTTTGATGTACACATTTTAAGAGATTCTCCTTTAGTTCATTTCTGAGAATATTTACTTGAATGCAGACATACTTTATGAAGGTATTTGCTAAAATACGCTATCTTTTACTTGTTTTAACAATATGATAAATATTTTAAGTGCCTCTGATGTGCTCAGCATTGTTTTAGAGGCTGATATACAGAAGTAAACACATCCAGTGGAGTCTCAGCTTTTATTAAGTTTATATTCTGTAGGGGAAAAGAGATAATGAATAACAACAACAACAAAAAAAAACTATAACATTATATATGTATAAATGCTATACAGAAAGTGAATCACACTCAGTGGAGGCAGAGTAATTGGGAAGGTAATTGCTATTTAGGAACAGATAGTAGGATGATGCCTCTATTCCAGTTATCTAGTTCTGTTTAATAAATTGTGGCAAAACATGAAAACTTAAAACAATTATTATATCTCACACTTTTTGTGTTGGCAATTTGGTCAAGAATTCTTTTGCCCCAGATGGGAGATTCTTCTGCTCCAAGTATGTCAACTGATATTCTTTGGTGGTATTCAGCTGGTGGATGGGCTAAACCTGGAGGGTCCAAGAGGTCTTCACTTACATATCTGGTACTTTTGGAAGGGGCCGGAGGGCTGGTCCCTGCAGGGCTTCTTCAGCATTAGTCTCTGGACAGCTGGACTTGTTACACCGTGGTTCAGGGCTCCCTGGGAGAGCCTTCCAAGAGACTGGAAGCTGAAGTTGCACATTTCGTGAAGCCCACATCTAGAAACTATCATAACATTGCTACCATCATAGTCTATTGGTCAAGCAGTCACTGAGTTTACCCAGACCCAAGAGAAGAGGAAAAGGAACTCATCTAACAATGGGAGGAATGTCAATGAATGTGCACCCATTTATAATCTGCCACAGTCATGTGTACAGAGGAAGTTAAACACTGACATACACTATCCATTTCAGTGGCAAGTATTTGAGTGTGTGACTATGTAGGTATTTATACGTGAGTGTTTTGATTGTCAAATTCATGTGTTTCTTTAGATTTCATCATAATCTTGTAAGTGGAATAAATCCTGCAGCTTCAAGTCTATCTGTAGAAAGTAATCAGTATTTGTAGCTAATTCAGAATATACTTGCAGTTCACAGAATGAGATAAATATTCCTTTATTTATGATAGTGCCAGTTTCTATAAGTCACTTTTCTGTATTGGTCTTTTCTAAATTTACATTTTCTTTAAATCTTTGCATTCTGTATAGTTGATTACTTACAA
This sequence comes from Macaca thibetana thibetana, assembly GCF_024542745.1. NCBI lineage: Eukaryota > Metazoa > Chordata > Mammalia > Primates > Cercopithecidae > Macaca > Macaca thibetana. Next base: position 62,179,873 of record NC_065585.1, read on the forward strand.
AGCAAAATTATACTTGCTAACATTAACCTCTCTCATAATGACTTAGATTTTGGATGTATTATATACAAGTGAATATGGAACTGGGCCAAAGGGTGTGTAGAATACAGAGAATATGCTGGCATATTTTTCAGTGTCCTCATTTTTTTACTTTTGCTTTGACCTTTCTCTTTCAATTTTTTTGACAATTACACAAACAGGCCCTTGTTCCACGGATATTCACTCATTTTGTCTCTCATTGTACTGGTGAGTAGTATGCTGTCTTATGAGTCTCTATGAATAATATTAAATATTTCAAAATAAGACTTTATCAAACAATTTAAACTTGACTAGAATAATTGGCAATAATTGAAACTATAGCTTTATGACAACATGTATTGGCATTTCTCATTTTTACTTGTGAACAGACCATTCCATCACATGTTTGCCAGATATCTATATTCCTTATCTCTAGTTGATTGCCTTCTGTCTAGATGGAAAGAAATATAAACTCACATATACACTTAATTGAATCTATTTAAAATTCTTTCATTTGTTCATTTGGGCCATCATTATATGTCAAATATGAGGCTAAGTTTTGAAATGCTTGAGGTGACAGTATTTGCATAAGTGTTTGTCTGTAGCCACATGATTTATTTTGACATGTTTCATTTGTACTTTTCAAGCCATAGATCATATTTTATTTATTTTGAATTATTTTATCAAATATTTTCAGGTATAAACTTAAAGACTGCTGTTTAATATGTCACTGGAGCTGTTTGGTTCCAAAGGAATTTTATTCCATTTCCTCAAACAGATCTCCAAGTGAACTGACGACATCAAAATCAAATGGGATTCTTGACAAAATACTCACTTAATTGCCGTAACTATACTTAATAAGTCAAAGAATCTTGAGTTAATGGTTGGACACATGTCTTTTTCCATAGCATCCCAGGCGATTCTTATACACAGGTATTTTGAGAATATATTACATGTGTCTCCAACATTTTATCTTGGAACTGATTGTCTTAATTAACATAAGTTCCTCCCTAATCATGAAATAGACAGAAATATAAATTTGAAACTTAGGATTTACTTTCCTATTGCAAACATAAATTAGGAGAAGCTGACATTTTTATTTCTTACCAAAGTAAAAAGTATTTACTTTATGTATATGTTCTGAAGTATAGAGGTATTGATTCCACTGCAACAGTATTCTGCTTATTTTAAATCCCTGCATCAGAAGTCAGAACCCAAATATAAACCAGTATAAACTAAAGAAGCAAACAATTTTCAAGTTCAAGTGTGCAGTTCTATCCCTGTGCCATAGATCACACTTCTTCATTTACACTGAATTATCGTATCAAAGATTTTCAGGTATAAACTTACACAGATTGCTGTATAATATACTACTACAGTTACTTGGTTCCAAAGGAATTTCACTCCATTTCCTCAAACATGTCTCCATGTGAACTGACTATAAATCCAAGAAGCAAACAATTTGCAAGTTCATGGGTGCAGTTCCGTCCTGTGCATTGTAGGATGTTTAGCAACATGCTTGGTCTTTATCTACAAGATTCCGGTAGCCTTCCCTTACACTTGTGACAACCAAAAATGTCTCAAACAATGTCAAATATACCTTAGAAGAGGGGCTAGGAAATTACTTTCAGTAAAGAATCTCTAATCTTCTTCATATTTTAAAGACAGAAACAATGAAAAACTCTTTCCCTCTGGATTTTTCCTAAACTTCTTTCAATTTGGTGCAGTAGCATTGTTAAATGACTGCCAAAACCAGAAAATCTATAAAGGCCTTTGCTCCCATAGGGCAAAAAGACTTCAAGGATATTACCCTGAGAGCAATAAATATGCTTCTTATTTTCTAATTAGAAGGAAATACACATTCAAAAATATACTTATGATTATCTTTCTAAATTAGGAAAGTAAGCTATTCACAGTATGGGCTGTGTGTGTGTGTGTGTGTGTGTGTGTGTGTGTGTGTGTGTGAGTTTTTAGCATTTATCCTAGGATTCGGTATCTAACCTATAAGGAATTAATATGTGGCAAAAAAGGAGTTTTACTGAGGGATTATATAAAGTATCATAGTTCATAGTAATATTAGGTCAAAGGGCAAAATAAAATATTGCCCTAATTTGCTTATAAAACCATCATTTGTATTACTATGCCACTTTAAAAGATTTATTATAGAGCTCATTCTTCCTCTAAATCTCTTAAAGCTATTGTTCCTTACCAAAAGATAAAGTTCAATTTTAAGCCATTTTGGAGGTTAGCTCACTTTTCTCATCTTAAACACAGAAATCCAATTTAGGACTTAATCCTTCCATGTGATAATAGATGATTCCATTTTCATTTAGTTTTTAATACAATTATAGCAGGATTTGAATAAATCAAACCCCCTTCACTGGAATAGCCAAGAACTCTGATCCTCTGTGGACTCTACTTATTGCCAGCTGTCGATTTCACCACATAAGTTATTTATTTTTTTTTATTTTATCAACCAAAATTGTTTGTACTTCATAGCTATAGAAATAAGGCTTTAAAGTTGATAAAGAAGTCATTGGTTTTGTTTTTAACCTTTTTCATGAAATAATGTCATATTAAAAGGCAAAATAAAATAACTATGAGCAGCATATGTTTTAGAGACAATAAAGATCTAATTCTAAACTCTGGCTTTTGTCCAAATCTGACTATCTTTGTAAATCTGAAAATGATAATAATCTTGTCTAAGTCTCAGTCTCTGCCTCATAATGTGGGGTTAATACACTACTTAATGGCTTAATATTTAGGGAGGACAGAATGAGGTATAATGGTTAAAGTGCTTTGCACAATGAAATGACACAGAGTGATTCCTCAAAACTATTCCTCAAATATATAATACATCTGTTCTTAACTTTCAAAATGGAATCACCTTCTTAAGTATTCAAAAGTAAATGCCTACTCATATTAAGAAATTGTTGTGCAATTTTATTTGAGTGCTTCTGAAAAGAAAGATAGTAAACATATCTGAGTCTTCCCTGGTCTGTTATCACCTGCTTCCCTCACTCACAGCTAACCCTAGTCAAAAACTGTTATGGTTGCTTTTCATAAACACATTTGAGTAGAAAATATCCATTCAAAGGACAGCATGGATTTTGGGATTTCTATCTTTTTAATTCTGCAATATTTCCTCAGGCTAAAGCAATTTTCACAAGGACTACATTGCCTGTAAAATATATGTATATATTTTTTTCCTAGATTTTATTTTCTGTAGTGAAATGTAGCCAAAAAGCAACATGTATCTAAGGACAAGATGATATTGGTTTAACTCTTCTCAATAGGTGCTTCTCTTTCAAATAAGGGGAAAGTGGTATAATTGTGCAGTAAGGATGCCAATGTATAAAACATTTTTAGTTCTCACTAAAAAGAACAGTTCACATATGAGTAGAACATACATTTGTTAAGGTTTTAATATTATTAGAAGTACATCAGAGATTAAATTGTGAGCCTTAATTTCATGACAATTTTCATGTACTTTTTGCATATTAACAATTATTTTTTTTCTTTTTTTTTGGTGATGAACTTGATATAATTTCTGAATAGTCTACTCTCATGTTATATTATTGTTTTCAAGTTCATTAACAATACCAATATATTGGTAATAGTCAACCAACCTCAGGTCATAGCAGACTAAGCCAAGGCATACTTACTGTCTTTGAGGTTGATTTGGCGGTCTAGGAAATTTGACAACGCATATTAAAAGGAATTTGTCTTGTCATTAAATAAATACTGTAGAAGCCACAATTTGAGAATTCAATGTTGAGGAAAGATTACAAACTTGGAAACCTTGTTTTCTTCTCTTTCACCGATATTCTAGTGCACTTGAAAGGCAAAACGATGAGCAAAAGTGGTAGCTGGCTGAAACACTAGACAGAGTTTCAACTAATTTCATAACACTGAATTCTGTGTTCAGCATTACACTTCTGGGCCCACCAGTGAGAGTCCTAGTGAACATCACAATGTTTCTAAGCTTCCCCACCACAAGCTTGGGATGTAGATGAATCATAAATAGACCAGTTTCAAACTGACTCAATCCTGATTGAATAAAACTGCAGTATATTCAACAATTAAAAGCATGGTTAACAGAAAGGTAATTCATTAAGTGATACAAGAATTCTATTTTAAAATATAATATTACCTTCTAAGCTAAAATACATATACAAATTTTACACCTTTCTTTTGTGTCAATTTTGAAATGTAGATTAGGTACTCAGATTTTGAATTGAGAGTATTAATTGAAAACAGAAAGTGCTATAGTTCAGAACTGTGAAAGAGGATTTCATTTTTGAAAGCCACTCAGAACATTATCATTTGTTCCATTGTGTAAGTCTGCTGGGTATTATAGCAAAATGGTTCAAGTGGACCAGACCATATGTGGATATTAGATATGACCCTTTCTAGCTATGCAACATTAGGCTCATTAATTAACTTCTATGTTTTTCAGGGAGTTAGTGATACATACTGGGAGTTAGAAGGGAGTTAGTGATACATACTGCCATGATTTATATTAATGATTAAGTGAGAAAATTCTTGATAAAGGGAGAACAGAGTGTCAGGTACTTAGTGATAGCTTTTGTCTCTCAATTTTTTCTTAAAGCCAAGGTTAAAAAATAAAACCAAATAGGCAAATAAAAGAAGAGAGTTCTCCCCTGATACTCTAGTTCATAAACATCATTGATTAGCCAAAAGTATAATGCTGCATTGCATACCACTGTATAGATTTAATACACTTTAAAAAATTCCAATGCTTGTCGGGCATGGTGGCTCATGCCTGTAATCCCAGCACTCTGGGAGGTAGAGGCAGGTGGATCACCTGAGGTCAGGAGTTGGAGACCAGCCTGACCAACATGGAGAAACCCTATCTCTACTAAAAATACAAAATTAGCCGGGCATGGTGGCACATGTCTGGAATCCCAGCTACTTGGGAGGCTGAGGCAGGAGAATTGCTTGAACCCAGGAGGAGGAGGTTACAGTGAGCCGAGATCACCGCATTGCACACCAGCCTGGGCAACAAGAGCAAAACTCCATCTCAAAAAACAAAAAACAAACAAACAAACAAAAAACATTCCAATGCTTATTACCCTTAGGAGATACCACTGCCAGTTTTCCAGTGGTTGTACCAACTTGCTCACCTCATAATTTTGTATGAGAGTTTTGTGAATTTACCTTTTAAACGATACTTCAAAACTTATTATCATCAGACTTTTTATGAATTGTCATTCTGATGAGTATTCGGTGTTATCTCATGGTGTTTGTATAGTACATATCACATGGCTAAGCCTGTATCCCATTTTGTTCAACATAGTGCAGCTCACATAGACCTTTTATTCCAGCATAAGTGTTAATGGCTTTACATTTCTTAAACCTGTCTTACTTTGGAGGAGTAACTTCATGACCAAATTACACACAATTTGCCAAGGTTGATATCTTCTATCTTAAAAAAAAAATTACAAAATAATACAAAAGAGATAAATAACTTTGTCAAATAATGGGTAAAAAACGAACAAACAAACAAAACCTTGAAATGACATTTCACAAAGGAGCATCTCCAACTGGTGGCTAAATACACTAAAATATGCTTAGTTTATTAGTCACTAGGCAGTTTATAATTACTGTATTATAAATATTTTCAACACTTTATGGCTTAACTGTTAACTCTCTTATTAAGAAGTTCCAAGCCTTAATATAATCCATCTCTTTTCTCTTAATTGATATATTTTATATGTTTTATATTATTTGCCTATCACAGTTTCACAGAAAGAGCTCCCAGTGTCATCATTTGGAAAATCTATTGTTTTTAATTTCACATTAGTCCTGAAATTTACCCAGGCTTGATATTTGCTTAGAATGGAGGTCAAGATATATGTGTTCTTCCATATAAACATATAGTTAACCTAGATTAATTATTAGGAACACTGTTCATTCTCTTTGCTTTACACTGCCATAGTTATCAAGTGTGTATGTATACATGTGTGTGTGTGGAGGTCTGTTTTTGGACACATCATTCTGTTTCATTGATCTGGTTTTCTATTCCTACCAATATCCCAGCATCTTCCTCACTGTAGCTTTATAATAAATTTTGCTTTTTATGTAGTTTCAGTCCTCCAGCTTTTAAAATATTTTATTTACTATTCTTGGTCCATTGCACTTTTATGTAAATTTTAGAAGTAGCATGTCGAATTCTAAAAAAGTCATTTATGGTATCAACTAGGTTTGCATTGAATCATTGAATTTATAGGTGAATTTGGGGATAAGTTGTATCTTTAGTGTTACATCTACTCCATGAACATGGTAAAATCTTTTATTTCTATGTAAGTTTTCTTTAATTTCATTCAATAATATGTGTTATATTTTATTTTTACTAGTCTCACGTATCTCTTATTTAGATTTATTTCCAGGCATGTTTACTTTCTAATAAGTGGTTCCATTTTTGAGATTTTATTTCAATCTGCCCTTTAGTAGTAAAAGGTAATACAATTTTTGTATATTTATTTTGTGCCCATTGATCTAAATGTACTCAGAAATTTTCTAATTTTTCTACCCACATAATTAGGTCATTTGCAAATATTATGGGGTTTTTTCCTTATCACATTTCTATGTTTTATTTCTGATTTCTGGTGTTTTTGAACTAGCTGAGACCTCCATTTCAATGTCTAATAGATATGGTAAAGCCTCATCCTGACCTCATTCTTGTTATTGGTAAAATACTTTGCTGTAAAACATGGTGTTTTGTAGTATTTCTATACTAATTATATGACTACATAACCTCTTAACTGTCAAAAATATACTAAAATATTTTTGAAATTAGAAATAATCTCAATCCATTGGGTCCATTTCTGATGAGATGCCTCATCTGTTCACTCATTATTGTTAGTTTTTTACATATTTTAACTGGCAAAACTCAAGGAGGAGAGTAAGATGAATAGACAGAGAGCAAATAATTTTTAGAACAATAAAAATACATTATACTTCATTTTGGTTTCAAAGCAGTTATCTAATGAAAATATTCAATGACATACATTAAATGATTACCATAAAATTATTACCAAACTAGGATTCCCTTTTTATTTAAGCAGATAAGTAACTTCATAAAATTTTGCAAATTATTTTTTATATTTTTATGTAAGTTTTTGCTTCTCTTATATTTTATTGCATTTAATAACAAAACTGAAGGAAATTGACCTAAAATCTTACTAACTTGTCTGACTTTGGGAAATTACTTAAACTTTCTATGCACTAGTTTTCTCATTAGGGAAAAGTATCCATAAAGTGTTGTGAGAATTAAATGAGGATTAAATTCATTGAGGATTGAATAGGAAGGCATAGAATAATCTCAGGTACAGTGGAACAAAGTAAATTGTAGCTATTATTTATAGTAATTGCAGTTTTTCAGGTGATGAGCTTAGGAAGTGTAAGCTACTTGTCAAAGGCTCAAAAGTAAATAGTGACAGACGACTTGACTCCACAGACCTCGATTTTAAACAGCAACCTGCATAACTCCCTCCCATAGAAACCACTGAGTCACTTCCAACTCACTGGGCTTTGTTTTTTACACCAAAGATCTAATCTTACTCCAGGTTCTATTCATGATGTATTTATATCCACTTCACAACATGTTTTTTCAAATACTTTCTTATAATAATCCTGTCCATTTGGATTTCATCTAAGAAAAATTGTAATTATTTGAGGTTAAGAAAAATCATTTTACATTTGATCTCTGTGAAGCCTTCCTAAATCTCCACAGGAATACTTTTTAAAATCTCATAATATATTATAAGCCTCCATTTTAATTTATTACTTTCATAGCAATTATATAAATGTCTGTATTATACATTTATGAAAGCCAGTGACTCATGCCTGTAATCCTAGCACTTTGGGAAGCTGAGGTGGATGAATCATGAGTTCAGGAGTTTGAGACCAGCCTGGTCCACATGATGAAACCCCTTCTCTACTAAAAACACAAAAAAATTAGCTGGGCATGGTGGCGGGCAACTGTAATCTCAGCTACTTGGGAGGCTGAGGCGGGAGAATCACTTGGACCTGGGAGGTGCAGGTTGCATTGAGCTGAGATCGCATCACTGCACTCCAGCTCGGGTGACAGAGCGAGACTCTGTCTCAAAAACAAACAAAAAAAAGAATTGTATCTATATTCTATATTTTATATCTAAAACAAATCATATCTAATTACATATATTATATACATATTTTATAACACATACAGTTACTTAACTAAGGTTTAGCTCAATACTTAGAAAGGTGCTTATTAAATTGAAACAAGTAAATTAGTAAATATTCTAGAATGTCATGGCTAAAAAGGACATGACATATATTTGGCTTAAAAACTTCTTTTGCGGTAAATATAGTACTAAGAGTATTTTTGATTGGATAATTGATAGATATAATTTGTTTTGAATATGTATAAAAATTGTCATTTTAAAGATTTGTATGCTAACTTCCATATTTCCTCGTAGATTAAAAAGGTTATTTGCTTATCTTTGGAGTTAGAAGCAGAATTGAACATATGCAAGCTGTAATATGATTTGCATTCTTGAAAGTAGAAAAGATATATACTGGGATGAGTATTTTGTATGTGTTTCTATTAATATCATGTTATACTGTATCAGTATGACCCATTTAAGTGAAGCTTAAAGCCTAAAGACGTTTTTAAAAAGTCAGAAATATAATTTAAGCTTAAACATAGTTTATTCATGGAAACAATACAATTTTATTTGTTCATTTTTTATTCAGAAAATTCTCCATAACAAACAATGCCATTTTAATATCCAATTTTATAATTGCAAGAGAAAATCTGAATATGTATTCGTTTTTATCTGGTAAGTGGCTCCTAACACTTTTTAAGTTTTAATTAAGTTGCAATCCTTTCCTTTGACTTTTTTTCCATTTTAGTTTTGTTGCTCACTCTGTAGAATTATGTACTCTCCTCCTTGTGCTCTCTCACCCTTGTATGCATCTTTATTAACACAGCAAAGTACATCTTTGCCCACTCCATCACCACCACCACCACCACCACCACCTTAACCACTCATGACTCCTCCATTAGCTTCTGATTTTCATAAAGTAGTGATAGCATCAGGGGGCAGATAAATTCCTAGGCAAACAGGGATGGGTCCCCGGTGAAACCCAAACTTAAAACCAAAGACAATTTGAAGCCTGAATAGTGAGCTGTCAGTTTCAGGTAGAGTCCATGACAAAAGTGAGAACTTCCTTGATGCCTTTTAGTCAATCATATGACATTTTTTCCAGTCCTGTCCATGGACCAATCAGCATGCACTCTGTATTCTGAGCCCATAAAAAACCCAGACTCAGCTACACATTGAGCTGTCCACTTTTGGTCCCCATCTCACATAGAAGACTACCCACTTTGGATCCCTTCTCATTGTTGAGAGCTTTTCTTTTGCTAAATAAAATTCTTTCCAGCCTTGCTCACTCTTAGGTGTCTGTGTAACCTCATTCTTTTTGGTTGCAGGACAAGAACCAGGAACTTGCCAAAGGCAGGGGCAAAAAGGGCTGTAACATGATCCTGGCCACCTCACTGAGCTATGGGTGGTGGGAATGAAAAAGCTGCTACTCTTCTGGGGGCCCAGATGTTGGGACTCTCCAAGCCAAAGCTGTAACATGCTCCCATTTGCCATGCTGCAGGCCACGGGAAGGAGAAAAATCTGTAACAGTTCTTGGAGGCTCAGCCCTTGTGATTCCCCATGTGAGAGCCATAATACCCCTTGGGGCTCTGCAGTTGCTGGCATCTCTGAATTTTGGGGTGATGCTGTATCCCCAGAAGCAGGTAGTGGCACACTCGACCAGTTGCAGACTGAGAACAGATCCCCTGGTGAGCATGAGATCCTGACTGGGGCACAAAAGGAGTGCAGCTCACTGGGCCAAGAGGGTAGAGTGAGCACAGTGGCAAGTTCAGAGCTAAGCAAGACCTGGGCAGAGGCCATGCTGGCTGTGGAGATTTCCGGCTGGTTGAAGGTGCACTGAAAGGATCCTGTGTCAGTAGTTTTGGTATTTCCTTCATCATCTAGTTTACAGTGTTTATCCTAGTACCCAAGACTGGGTAAATTGTGTGTTAAACTTACTGAAACAAATGAGTTTAGTTGAATTTAAGCGTTTACTATATTTATTAACTTTAATTGAGCTATAATGTGTTGATTAAATTAATATGTAACTCATGTTGTTAAGATTTGAGAATGAAGTACCAAACCCAATAGAGGTGGACATTGTTTTCTGGATATTCTAGCAAAACATATAGAATGTTAGGTGAATCTCTGAATCCAAGGAATTGCTGAAGAATGGTTGACATCTTAAGCAACAGGTCCCTAAAAAAATAACAAATCTCATATAGCTAGATGAAGAGGTTTAGAAACCAATTTGTCTAAACAAATTCAGTATTTCTGATTTTCCTTTGAGTATATTTCATTATTTCAAATTAGTAATTGAATTAAAAATGGTATTTATCTAATTCAGTCCTCAGTTGTAAGCATCTCTCTCTTAAAATATGCACTATATACTTGCATTCATAATATTAATAATAATTTATAATACATATATTCATAAAGTCATCCTTGGAAAAAGGATTTTACATGAAATAACATATTTCTGTTTGCATAATATTTGTGTAAAAATTTAATTTATTATTCCCAGTAGCCCAAATAAAATAGAAGAATATCAATAAATTCTCCAAGACAAGTAATAAGATACATAATAGTTATGGAATCCATATAAAATTACCTGAGATTTCAAATTCATACATGTATTTACAAGATTCTTAAGTGGCTACTCAGAGATTTTATCTCATTTGTGTTTCTTCTTACTCTCTCCCTCTTTCTCTTTCCCTCCCCATCCCCTTTCTTTCTGTACCTAATTGTGGACGTATTTTATTATTCAGGAAAAAAAAGAATACAATTATATTAAGGAATCAGAATCTTTTCTAATTCTACTTACTAGTGACCTTATTTGTTTGTTATAGCCATAGATACATCATCGCTATATCAAATGTTTTTCTACAGTTTCTGTTTCAACAGACACTTTATCCCCAGTTAGAAATGCTGTTCGGGAGATACTTTTCACACCCTTTGAGAAGCAATCTGAGATTCACCACAGATGAAAGGTCTCCAAATGTTAAGGGTTGCATTTCTACACAAGGATTCTATGAGATAAGGAATTTCTAAACAACCTATGCTTTGCATATCTGAAAGCAGAATTTCAGCTTTGAATATACATTCTACAATATTTGTGTTTCCAGTGTAAAAGCTAGAAAATTCTTTTAAAAAAGTCAAATTATTTTCAAAACACATAAAATGTATACCTTATAAAATAATAAGCACTCTTGAGTATTTCTTTATCTTCCAAATTATTTATTCTTCAGAGTAAAATGAAACTTAATAGTCTATTGTTTTTTACTTAATGTCTTGGGATGAATTTCACTCTCTGAATTCTGCGCTACATTCTTTGTCTTCAGAGAAAATGTTTATTATGATCTTGATATGTATGGGAATAGGTGTGAATTTCAAACAGATCAGAAAAGCCTTCTCAAAGAATGTGTCAAATAGTTTTATAGAAGTGTGTGTTTTTGTTGAAATCTGGCTGAATGCCTGATATTGTTGGAACCTTCAGAGTGGCTTGTTTTCTGTGTTGCCAGAGGAATAATTTTCTCTACAGGAATTGAGATGCTTTACAATTTTATGAATTCAGTAATAAAAATATGAGGTTTGCCTATCTAGTGAACATATTATTAGTTTATACCCTCATTTGCTCTTATTGTAAAAATAAACTTAGATACGAAATCCACTAAATTAAATTAGTTCAAACTTATTTACAAAGCATACCTAGTATGTTTAATTGTAAAATTTATATATATATATATAATATACATAGAGAGAGAGAGAGAGAAAGGGAGAGAGAGAGAGAGAGAGAGCTACAATGTCAATAAGTTCCTATTTGATTTGGATTAAAGGATTTATTTTAGTCAGGGTTCTCCAGAGGAATAGAACGAATAAGATGTATATATATATAAAAGGAAATTTATTAGGGAGAATTGGCTCACAGGATTACAAAGCGAAGTTTCATAAAAAGCCTTCTGCAAACTGGGGAAGGAGAGAAACTGGTAGTGGCTCAGTCCAACTCCTAAAGCTGCAAAACCAGGGAAGTCAATCGTGCAGGCTTCAGTCTGCGGCCAAGGACTCGAGATCCTACGGTAGATCACTGGTACAAGTCCAAGAGTCCAAAGGCTGAAGAACCTTGAGTTGGATGTCCAGGGGCAGGAGGAGAAGAAGCAAGTGTCTGACACAGGGGAAAAAAAAAAAAAAAAAAAAAAAGAGCCAGAAAACTTAACAAGCAAATTTATCTTACCTCTTCCACCTGCTTTGTTCTAACCATGCTGGCAGCCTGACTGGATGATGCCCACCCACAATGATGGTGGGTTTTCCTCGCCTGGTCCGCGGACTCTAATGTCAAGCTCCTCAAGCAACATCCTCACAGATACATCCAGAAACAATACTTCACCAGCCATCTAGGTATCCCTCAATCCAGTCAAGTTGACACTTAATGTAAACAGTCCCAGCACTCATTTTGACCATTATTGGGATTTGGGTGGCTGTTGATAAACCTTGGTTGATAAGTCTCTCTCTGGTAGCTGCCTTTCTCCAGAGAGAACTTTGCTGCCCAAGGCGCTTGCCCTTTGCTGAGTGTTGTTCGTAATCAATAATGGTTGATGTGGAGTGCAAAGGCCTGACTCCTTTACCTTAGTTATATTCTTTAGGGTTGGCTGAACTCTCTTGTGGAAATGTCACAGAGCTCAACTTCTCCTCTTGTCAATCCTTCCTTCATATGCTCCTACGTATGTTGTAGAAATTATGTAAAAATTTCCATTGTTTTGATTCAACAAACCAGTTTGAATATTATTAAAAATCTGTGCATTGGATTAATGTTACTATATACACTGAATATGCTATCATCAATAAACAAGTGTCAAGCCACTAATATACACCAAGATCTGAATGCACATACTGCTATTATATACAACCACATCTAAGATTATAGAAGTAACATAAAATCAGTGTTATTAGACCTATTTTAAAGATTAGTAAATTGAAATTCCAAGAGGTTAAGTGGTTTGCCCAACGTTATCTATCTGGCAAATGAGCTGAGATTTCAAGTAGTTGTTGATGCCAATAATAAAACTTTATTTTATATTTTATAATTTATTATTTCCATAAACACCGTTTTTCATATTTTTAAAATGTTTTAAAATTAGAAGATTTTTTTTTTAATTTAAGGAAAACTCCACTTTTATTTATGTTACCTAAAATACGATCACAATTTAAAATCTTATCTATTACATCTTTTTTTCTTAACCCATAGTTGAGCTTTCATCTGAAAATTATATATTGCTTTTAGTAAAAGCTCTTCACAAACTCTATTGGACAACATTTTGAATTATGAATATATGAGCAAAAAACTTTCTTTGGTCTCTTCTTTGTTATTATAGTGTTACAATAATGACTAAATTCCTAGAAATTTTTCAGTACTCTACATTAACTCTAATGTGCCTTTAATGTCTTTTACTAATAAATTAATGTTGTATAAATGCAGACACTCTGAAGTTAAAAGATAATCTGATTAGAAAAATCTCACTACACATGCCCTGTAACAAACTTAGAAATCGATACCTTAGTTAATCTGTTTCTTTTTTATGGTTTGAAAGGAAGTATCGTACCTAGGTACAACCATGAAGACAAAATAAAGAATATCACCTGTATTGGATTTGCCTAAGCATCTCTATTGCTGTATTTCCATTGGCAGCCTGTTCTACAGTTTCTGAATAGTTAAAATTGAGGGCAATGTCATTCTCATGCATTTCAATAAATCAGGAGCTACCAAGGCAATGGATACTTGTAGGCCAACATTCCTGAGGGAAGAGGAGTCCAGAGATATCAATTCAATACATCAAACTGCTTTTCCACATGAGATGTTTACTGCTTCTTTCGGCACTGAAAAGTTGAGAAGATAGCATCACTCTTGGCAATCTCATACAATTAGGGAATTCAAGTGCCACCAATGAGCAGGGCACGGGTAATCGTTGCATGCTTTCCAGTGGGACCAAACAAATCTGCCAGCAAGAAACAAGATTAGATGGCACATAAGCAAGGTCTTAAAAAAAGGAAACAACCAACATTGATTCAGCTCAATATTGGATTGGACAAAATGATTTTATCCTGCCCTAAGTACTTGCTACCTACTAAATAAATACTCTATGAATGAAAACAGCCTCATTTAGAGCTCAAAGCAGTTTTATACTAATTCATAACCAAAGGCCAGCATTCAGTAAAAATTAACTAGGCATAAAATATGCCAGATGAATGCATTTTATGTCAACATAACGAACAATTTAGATAAAATTTTAAAATGTTGAAAAGCACAACTTTTTAAAACCAAAATAAGAAAAATAAGAAATTCTGATTTGTAAAATTCTATTAAGTAAATCTCTAATTAACACCTTCCCAGAATCAATACTTCAAGGCTAGGATATGGGAGTAATAGCCAGCACATCATAATAATAACAATTACATTATCTAAATTATTTCAGAGGAACTGATAGACTATTTCACCAAACTTTAGTCAGGCCCCTCTCAGCCTTTGTCTCAACTAGACCTTGACAGCTGTCACCGTTCTTGCTGGGCCTGCACAGTCCAGGTTTAGCAAGATTTCTGTCCTTCCACAACAGCTTAGAAAAAATACACCACCCTTGATACCTGATCATTCTGGATTTCGGATCAAGTTTCTCATCCTCCACCATTAATATCTGATAACTCTGGTCTGCCTTCAGCAAGAATCCTGTTAGGTCAGTTTAGCAAAAAATTCTCCCTACAGTTGATGTCTTCTCTTAGCAACTTCCAATCCACTGACTCTCCCCCGCATCCCACTCTTGGGCTGTAAATCCCTACTTGTTCTTGCTATATCCAGAATTGAACCCAATACTATATGGAGGTCTATTTTTCTATATTGTTATAGTTCCTGGATAAAATCTGGTTTCACCACCTTAATTACTGTCAGGCTCTGATTTTCTTTTTTGACCTAACGGATCAAAAAAAAAAATTTCCAACACTTTTTATAAGGCTCTCATAACCCTGATACCAACACCAAACCCTATGTTGTGGTATAATTACTCCATTTGTTGCAAAATTTACTAACTTGTAGTAAAATTGCAGGAAAATCTCACAAAAGACAATAAAGTAACAATCCTAATAAAAGTGTCAGGAAAATGAATCCAGCAATATATAAATAGAAAAAAAACACCGTGATCAGTTTGGATTTATTTTAATAATACAAAGTTGACCTAATAATTGAAAATTTCATTCTTAATTAGCACCACAATAACAGAATTAATGAAAAAATTGGGACCTCTATATTATGGCACAAAAATAATTGTGATTTTGGACCGTAAATTTTAAATGAAACTAGTCTCAAGCACATGTTGATTAATCAAAAGGGGAACCATTACAATCAGCACATTTTGCCAATGAGAAAGAAGTTCATTTATTCCTGTAGCCTAAAAATTTGTGATTCAGAATTTGACAAATTCTTGGAAAGCATTTTCTGCATCCTGATGATTGTGGAAGCGTTTTCCCTGCAAAAAGTTGTCCAGATGCTTGGAGAAGTGGTAATCGGTTGAGGAGAGGTGAGGTGAATGTGGCAGATGAGACAATACTTTGTAGCCGAATTTGTTCAACTTTTGAAGCATTGGTTGTGCAACGTGCGGTCAGGCGTTGTCGTGAAGAACTGGACCCTAACTGTTGACCAATGCCGCTGCCGGCTGCCGCCGTTGCAGTTTTTGGTGCATCTCATCAATTTGCTGAGCATACTTCTCAGATGTAATGGTTTCACTGGGATTTGGAAGGCTGCAGTGGATCAGACTGGCAGTAGACCACCAAACAGTGACCATGACCTTTTTTTTTTTTTTTTTTTTTTTTAAGGCAAATTTGGCTTTGGGAAATACTTTGGAACCTCTTCTTGGTCCAACCACTAACCTGGTCATCACCACTAACATAAAATCAGCTGTTTGTCACACAAGACAATCCAATTGAGAAATGGTTCACTGTTGCTGGGAGAATGAGAAGACGTCACTTCAAAACAATTCTTTTTTATTTTCACTCAGCTCATGAGGCACCTACTTATCAAGCTTTCTCACCTTTCCAATTTGCTTTGAATGCCGAATGACTGTAGAATGGCTGACATTTAGCTCTTCCACAACTTCTTGTGTTGTGAAAGCATCAGCTTCGATGATTGCTCTCAATTGGCCGTTGTCAACTTTCAATGTCTGGCCACCATGCTACTCATCTTCAAGACTCTTATCTACTTTTCAAAACTTCTTGAACCACTACTGCACGTACATTTGTTTGCAGTTCCTGGGCCAAATGCATTATTGATGTAGCAAGTTGTTGCTGCTGCTTTACAACTCATTTTGAACTCAAATAAGAAAAATTCATAGGTGGGAACTGAACAATGAGATCACTTGGACTCGGGAAGGGGGACATCACACACCGGGGCCTATCATGGGGAGGGGGGAGGGGGGAGGGATTGCATTGGGAGTTATACCTGATGTAAATGACGAGTTGTTGGGTGCTGACGAGTTGATGGGTGCAGCACAGCAACATGGCACAAGTATACATATGTAACAAACCTGCACGTTATGCACATGTACCCTAGAACTTAAAGTATAATAATAATAATAATAATAATAATAAAAGAAAAATGCTTGAATTTGCTTTTTGCCTAACATCATTTCCATAATCTAAAATAAGTATGAAATAAACAGCAAGTAATAAGTCATTAACAAGAACAACATAGAGCAAGAAATGCACATTAAGATAATGTATAATGTAATCATATTTAAGAATGTATTACAATATCAAACAGCAAATTCCAACAATGCAAAAACCACAATTACTTTTGCATGAATGTAATATATGAAAAATAATTGATACATTTAATATTTAAAAAGTCTTAGCTAACTGGAGATGGAAAGAGTTTCCTTAAACTTAGGAAATACAGCTTTGTAAAAACCTTACAAAACATCTTTCTCAAAACGAAAATATTGAGACCTTTCTCCCGGATAATAGAAATGAGAAAAAAAATGTATACTACTACTACTTTCAATCAAACTTGTACTATATTTTTAATAGAATAGAAAGAAGAAACAAGTATAAAATGACTGAAAAGGGGCAAATAAAACTATTTTTATTCACAAAAGAAATATCATATGTAGAACATTAAAAATAACTTAAAATTCTAAAGCTATCAGTTATTCCTATGTAAAAATAAGTTGTGCAAGAACTACACACAGAGAAATTAGAAAACATTACTGAAAGAAAATTAAGTATTTTAAAATAGAGGATATATTATGCTTATTGATTTTAAGTCTCTCTGAAATAAACATGTGAACCAAATCAATACAAATTCCAGCAGGTTTATTATGAAAAATGACAAGCTGAATCTAAAAGTATAGAAGCATGCAAAAGGCCCAATATAGCCAATCCTGAAAAATAAGAAAATGGTGAAGGAACTACACTACTGGATTTTACAACCTACTCTGGTTTCAGTAATGAAGACTGTGTGGATGGATAGAAAAACAGACCAACAGAATAAAGAGTTTTGCAATAGAATTGATTAAAAGCAAAGAACACAAAAAAGTAATGTTGGACTACATAACATGTAAGGGCTTCTGTTCTTTAAAAGACAACTTAGTAATTGAAAAATGGTAAACCACTGAAAGAAATATGCAATTCTGTATTTAAATATGTATTTCCATATATTTGCTATACATGTAACTTGGATCACCATACATTCTAGTTTTATTTGGTTAAGTCTGAGTTTTGCCAGTTTTCTTGGTGTAATTATAAATAAAGCCTCTTCTCTTAGACCCTTGCATTGCTATAAAGAAGTATCTGGCCAGGCGCAGTAGCTAATGCCTGTAATCCCAGGAATTTGGGAAGTCGAGGTGGGTGGGTCACCTGAGGTCAGGGATGTGAGACCAGCCTGGCCAACATGATGAAACCCGTCTCTACTAAAGCTACAAAAATTAGCCAGGTTTGGTGGACCACACCTGTAATCCCAGCTACTCAGGAGGCTGAGGCAGGAAAATCACTTGAGCCCAGGAGGCAGAGGTTGCAGTGAGCTGAGAGCATGCCACTGCACTCCAGCCTGGGTGACAGAGCAAGACTTTGTCTCAAAAAAACAAAAACAAACAAACAACAACAAAAACAACAACAACAAACAGAAGCACCTGAGACTCTGTAACTTAGAAAGAAAAGAGGTTAAATTGACTCACAGTTCTGCAGTCTCTACAGGAAGCATGGTGCAGGCATCTGCTGGGTTTGTGGAGAGGCCTCAGGGAGATTTTTCACATGGCAGAAGGTGAAGTGGCACGTCACATGGCAAGAGCAGGAGCAAAAGAATGAGTGGAGAGAAGGTGCCACACTGTTTAACAACCAGATCTCAGGAGAACTCACTATCACCAAGCCATGTGGGATCTGCCTCATGCCCCAAACACCTGTAACCAGGCCCTACCTCCAGCACTGGCAATCACATCTCAACATGAGATTTGGATGGGAGATCCAACTATATCACCTCCTATCATTCTCAAACATTCATCATTTAATCAATAAACCATTGTCATTCTACAAATAACCAACAAAATATTTGTATATAGAATATGTAAATGCCTCTTATAAATCATTCAGAGGGAGGATGGAAACCAACTAAAAAATGTTTGGGATGAAATAAGAATTTCATAAAATGAACATTCCAATGGATGATAAAAATATGATAAGGTGCTCAACATTTATGATGAGTAGAATGCTGGTTAAAACCACAATGCAATATCACTATGCCAAGAGCAGAGTAGCTTTTTTTTTCTTTTTTTTACAGTGACAACATCAAACTGAAGCTATGATGTCAAGCAATTGAAACTCTCATACACTGATGGGGTAGCGTGATATATTTAAATGATTACAACCACTTTGGAAAATGTTTTGACAGTGTTCACCATAACCTAAACATATATTTACTCTATGAACTAGCAGTTCAACTCCTATTTATATAACCAAACTATATACATATAAATATTATAAATTATTTATAAAGTTGTTTATAACAGTATTATTCAAAATCAACAAAAACTAGAAACAACAATAATGTATATAACCAGTTGAATGAATATATAAACATATGTATATAACATAAAATATATAGCAATTAAGCCAAATGTACTATATCACATGACATAAATGTTTATCAAAAATAATGCAAATTCAATAAATCAGAGGAAAAAGGATTTATATTGTATTATTTTATATTTTAGAAGTAACAGAAAAAGTGAACCTATCTTCCAGAAATTAGTATAGATTTTCCCTTTAGGGAGGAAGATAAAGATATTAACAAGGAGGGGACACAAAAGTTCTCCTGGCCTGCTGATGCTTTTTGTCTTAACTTGAGCTGTGGTTACATGTATGTGATCTTTTTTTAGTGATTAATTAAACTGCACAATTGTGATGTGTGTATTTTTATATATCTATTTTATACTTTAATAGAATGTATATTGAATATATGTCAACGATTTTCAGCAACTTTCCATTTTCATTGAGGATAATAGTTTCTAATAAAAGAAAATGAGTTTTCTACCTTAGCAACACGATCCTGTCTATTTCACATATCTAAAACACTTTACTGGCTGCTAAAAATAAAAGTTAACAACCTCAAATTGCAAGTCTTCAAAGAAACAAATATGCAAGATATAACATATTACGATAACAAAAAAGAATCTAACCAAAACAGAGTATGTTTCATCTAGATATAGCAAATGCATTTATAATTTTTTTATCCTATGTTCGCCTCCAAAATGTGTGGGGGGTGTGTGTGTGTATGTGTGTGTGTATTTTCAAAATTCACAGCAGTTGCCCATAATGTCAAAATCTTGCCCCTACACATTACAACTTTGTGTTTTCAATTTTTTTTGAGATGAAGTCTCACTCTGTAGTACTGGCTAGAGTGCAGTGGCTCAATCTCAGCTCACTGCAACTTCTACCTCCCAGGTTCAAGCAATTCTCCTTCCTCAGCCTCCCAAGTAGCTGGAATCACAGGTGCATGCCACTGCACTTGGCTAATTTTTAATATTTTTTTAGTAGACACGGGGTTTCACCATGTTGACCAGGTTGGTCTTGAACTAAGTCTATAAGTGCTAGGATTACAGGCATGAGCCACTGTGCCCAGCTCAGATGATGTTGGTTTAGGCAGGCTTCAATCACTCAATTAAACACACATGTATTGTTAAAGTTCATTATTGGCTTGCTGGATAATTAAATCAAGATCAGAGTTATTATGCATTTGGTCACTATCATAAATTTTATAGGTGAGAAAATTGACAAAAAAAAAGTGTTACAAAGACAAATCACATTTTTATATTAGCTAGTGTTGATCAAAACAGTTAATGTAAACCTTGGCTTTCAAACTATTTTTCCTATGTGATATAAAATGACAGGCAAGAAAGTTCTAGTGACAATTATATTTGTTTAATCTGTTAATAGCTGAGAAAACAACTTCTATTCAACATCTATTCAAAACAAATTATATTTTGTGTATCTATTTAGTATAGTACTAAAACACATTTCGTTGAGTCTAAGGGGACTCCTAACTCACTAGATGAGCATTAGAAGTTAAATTTTGGCGAGTATATAGAAGAGAAAGGATTGCGTTCAATCAATATTTTACGTTAAGCTGAAATTTAAAAATACTAACATGTTAAATTATATTGTGCTAATGAAAGGTAAGAGGAAAAAAAGTCAATCTTTATCCCATTCCACTTTATTTTCCACCATACTTTCAGTTTTGCTAATATTTACAGATTGAAGAAAGTGTCCAGAAAAAAACATGAAATTCAGCACATATTAAAGAATGGCATTGTATTTAGTGTATCCCGGTCATGACTCACTTTGAAGACACAGAGATAAATTACAAATTATCCACAGGTGTAAGTGTTTGAATAGCGATATTGCATTTTAATATGACTATATGTATATATATTTTTCATAAAATAAACTTTATTTGCTCCTTTTGTCTTGCCCTTCTCTCTGGGAAGAACAACATCTCTCCTTCTCTTCTCACCATAGAACAATTTGACCCTCTTTCCAAACATGAGACTTTTACTAAGAGTTTCCAGCCAAAACTGATTTTCCTTCTTGAAAAAAAATAATAGAATAAGTAACCTTAGCCACTCATAATACCAATTGCCTGAGCATTCAGTGCTTACTCCAGGGTAAACATGTGCCCATGATAGGTCTGGGTCAGGCAGAAGCCCATTTTTGTATCAAGTGGTGTAACTGGAGACGTGATCCCGCAGCTGTTCATGGCCATCCACCGTAATGTGTACACAGAAATAGCTAGAGAACAGAATAAAACCAGCACATCCAACAAGCAAAGATCTAACTCTGAGACAAGTCATACTGGTTATACCATATGCCTGGATACCTTTGCTCCAAGAAACGTTGATTTTATGAGCCCCAAACCCTATCTTTCACACACATGAATTTGAGTTAGATTGTTGTTGCTCATAACATAAATAATTCTAATTAATTTAGAATGTGGGATCTGGAAATAGGAAAACTGCTAGGCCACAGGATGAGATTTGTTCATCCCAGATATGAAGATAGCAATCCATGTTACACATTACACATGTTAACATTAGTTAAACAGTTTACTAAATTATTATTGATATGTCTAAAAATAATTCAATCCTGGGATTGGGCTTTTGGAAACTGACTATAAACGTGTCAGCATATTAATTGGCATTGCCTATTTCCTATGGCCTTCAACATGTGCCGTTAGAAATGCAAGCTGCAGTCCAAGCGAGACTATGTGAAAGCAGTTGCCAGTGATCCCAGATCTGAGGGGGTTAGACTATCATGAGCTTGGCTGACCTACAAAAGTCAATTAGTCTGTTCTGTGCTGAAGTTAGTACATGTTGTAGGGCTGAGACTACACCGGAAGAGTCAGAGGAACTGTGGAAGCCAGACCCTCCAGGCTCTCCTTTGGACTTGTTGCTAAGCTGTAGGATGCACATTGATGGAGCTGTCAATGGATTTAAAAGCACTTAGTAAATAATGATGTGTTGTATATTTACAAGGTCATGGTATTCAGAGTAGTCAAACCATTAATAAGTAAAAGTTGCAGCCGCAGCCATAGCAGTAGTGGTAATGGTAGCAGCAGCTACAGCAGCAATGCTCAGAATTAAATAGGCCTACATATAAAAATTTGAGTGGCATCTGGAAAATCAGCCCACCAGTATAAATAGGCTTGAAGTTACTTTATTAATTTCATTAAAATTTATATTTCTCAAGACTGTCACTAGTAAGACAATATCTGGATAAAATCAGCTGCTGGGTTATTGGGACACCCATTTTGTGTCTAAAATTGTCTCTCCTTTGAGATCCACTAGTTGGGTATTGCTCCCCTTACTTTATAGTGGCTTCAGGATAGAGAGGGATGACTTTCTTTGTAATAATGTAGGACACATTGATTATCATTTACTTGCCATGAAAGTGTTAACCTAAGTTAGGTTATTCAAAAACACCTTAAACACACAGGGTAACTAACCCAGGTAAGTGCAAAGGCAGTTAATCTGTATTAAAAGGCATGGCTTATTCTCAGGATTTGTTGACCTTTTATGTCAGCATTTCCCTCTGCTTCTGGTTTCAGGCATTTTTATCTCTCTAGAGTCATGTGCTGGACTCTTTAAACCAAGATCAAAAGATCACCAAAGGTCTCTCTCACTTTTGAACTGATCTACCTATGGTCAAATATTTCAAAGACCTAAGGACCATCTCTTCTCTAAGTGAATGACACAAGTTTTTAGATGGGTGAAAGGACATAGAGATAGAAGAGTTTAGTAAATCATAAAAAATATTGAGAATAAAGATATTTTAATTGCTTGTTTACATCACAGGCCAACAGTTCATACATTACTCTTTCTCATGTTTATAGGCACAAATCTATTTTATTTCCTCATATAATGAGAGTGTGTGGCATATACAGGATAATAAAGATATAGAATGCTTGAGACATATTTTTTATGAACATATTTTAAACAATCAATTTAAGCAAATAAGATACTTAGTACAGTTGAATAATAAAACTCAAATTTATAAACCACTTTATTTGATGGAGACTACCACTATTCGACTTTTCTTCAATAATTTGAGGAAACACATTTGAATTCTAGATCAGCATAGACAGTTTTTACTACACAGTAGTCATACATAAAAGGGTTTTAAATACTGACAAAGGTAAAAGGAAGACTATAATATCATATTTCTTTGGACTTTTTTAAGAAGCCAAGAGAAAATACTTCTCAAGAGTTTGTGCTAATTAGTTGGCATTCCTTACTAGGAACTTTCCCAAATCGAAGCACATCCTAATTGTAGTAACATATTCATGACAACATTATCTGAAAAATATTTATTGCAGTCAAGTACCTCCAAGTACCCTGTGCAAAATCTCTGAGACTTACTGTAGGATAAAAATTGCCTTCATGTTTAATACACCCTTGTTACACAGATGTGCCAATGAAAGTTTGAATGTCATCAAATTAGCTTTATTTAGCATGATAATCCAAGGTTAAATGTCAGAATAGTACTAATGAGTACCAAGGAATCTGTGTGCATGTGTGTGTGTGTGTGTGTGTGCGCGCGTCCATAAGTTTCAGTAATGACTTCCATAAATTTCTGCCTATAGATGAAAAGATAAACTAAATAACTACAATAAATGTAATATTTACACATTATTGTGTTTCCAGGTAAAATGTTGTTATATATAAGAGCAGCTTCTATAAAATGCAAAATCTTCTGCATGTAAGGTACAATGTTGCTATTAACCGAATACCCAATAATTCAATCATAGATTATTTTAGCGAGTTCTGGTTTCATTCCAGGCCTATAGATGAGGCTTCATTTAGGAAGTATATATATTTGCAGTGTATTTCCATGCATCTCCACATATAATGTGAACGTCATTTTTGAAGGGGCTTGCCTGTACTGTTCCTGAGGTTTTCTTTGGTATGCATATTTTATCTTGGAACACAAACACTTTCCACGTTTTTAGCAAGTGCTATTGGTGCCTTGCCCTATAACCCTTATCATTTTAGTGCACTCCTGCCTTTCTTTCCACAGACAGTACCTTCATCAGTTTTCCTGAGCTTTCTCTGAATAAATGATCTTGCTCTTTCTCAGGATAGAATCAGATTAGGATCTGAGCGGATCAGGAGTGCCTGGAAATTAACGCCCTACTGTTCACTCTAAGAGCCCTCAATCACTAACTGATAAAGTTGGTGTATAAATACCCCAGCTCCCTTGTTCCTCAGGTGGATAATTCTGAGGTACATTTTGATTCAATGTATCCCAGAGATACTAGAAGAGTAAGTTTTGGTTGACCATTGTGGAAACTTACCTGGTAATATAATTTTTAGGATTTCCTTTATTTTTTGAGATTACTGCTCTATTTATGTCTCTTTCTTAGTTTTAACTATTAGTATCTGATGGTGTTTTTTTCAAATACTTATGCATGCATTATATTAAATTTACTACTACTTATATATAATTTAAATTCATGCAATACATCCAATGTATTAATTAGTGTTGACTCCCCCAAGCCTCAAGGTGATCTAAAATTGAATATTTGCCTCTTTCTTTTGAGATTGCATAAAAATACTAATTTTGAGACGTTTTATATGATCTAGTATTCCGGCTCTAATATTAACAAGAATGTAAATGGATTTTTATTAAAAGTGAAAATTAAATAAATCTTTTGCATATCAACAGACATGAAGCAAAATTAACTTTTACATATATTTATTCAAATTTTATTTATGGCAAAAATCAAACCAGATATATTAAGCCCTAACATCCAATATGTTTGGAATTAGTTTGGCTAGGTTTCTAAAGCATGACAAAAATTGTTACTTTGCTTTCTGCTGAGTAGACCCAGTCAGGAAGTAGTAAAGCAGTATCTTTTGTTGTTTCCTTCCTATTACTGACTTTTTTAAAAAAGCACTCTTAGTAGGGATAAGTATAAATCAAATCTGACTCCCTATTCTGATGTGACCAAGTAGAGAACAGACCATAAAACTTAATTTCATATAGTTTTTCTTGACTTTAAAAAGGCAGTTTGAAAATCTAGACAGTAGGACATCTTTGGGTAAAGCATAAAGCCAGCAACAACCCCACTAAACTAGTTGATTGCTCTTGCATTTTGCTGGCAGAATTCAGTTTCAATAAAATTGATTCTTTTTTTAAAAAAAAGGACTTTCTAGTCTTTGATGTAATCTGTTTATAATAAACCGCCAAAATTTCAATCATTAAAAAGGTATATGGACAGACATCTCTAAATTTTAATAAAAACTTGAGTTATCAGCAAACATCAAATAGGGTAGAGAGGAAAACAAAATATATCTGAGGAGTTTGTTGCTCTTTAAAAAACTCATCTAAGTAAATCAATAATTTTGCACTTAACATAGTGAATAAAGATACTGTTTTCTTTGGTAGCCTTTGTAGGAAAGGTCTGAGGTCAACTGAAAGACCTCAAATAACTGTTTACCATTCATAACAGTGCTCTTCTATATACATTGAAGACATTTCTCATAATATTGATTTATAGGTGCACTTAAAAAGGGTAATTGAAAAGGGTGCTCTTTGGGGTAAGTATTAACTGTGGGAGAAACATTCAGAGAGGCTTCAACTAAGCTTCCTAATGTCAAAAAATGCAGTTATATCAATTTGAGTATTTGGAGACACAGATTTCAATTTAAGAACTGCTGTGTTTAATGCTTTTTTATCCTCTCAGTTCTATTCCTTTTATACTTTAAACATCATATCAAAGATGAATGGCTTTTAATATATAACTATTTTAGTGTGAGTAGTGAGTAGAACAATGCAAATTACTTATTTAATTGGAATAATTCTTGTTATTGCTATACTCCTAAGTAGAAAAGTTAAAAAAAAAAAAAAAAAAAAAAAAAAAAAAAAAAAGCTCCAGTAAGAAAAGAAAAAAAAAGACGTACTATCTTTTGGTTAAATGCTACTATAAACAGATTAATGTTTGTGCAGTAAATTATAGGGATATTTCCTAAAATCAATTCAAAAATACTGATTTTTCTAACCATTACTAAAACATTCAGCAGATTCAGATCAAAAATAAACATACCAAAATACGGCAATGCTGTTATGTCTAAGCTTTTTACATGTATGTAGATTATTTCTGAAATATTACTTATGTGTAATTTTATTTTATTCTGTAAAGATTTTATTTTTGTAAAGATTATTTGAGTGAATAAACACAGTAACCCTCCCCCAAAATATCTCTATTTCCATTGCAAATTTACCAGTCATACCATCTTCCGTCTGCTCTCTGATAGCTAGGAAAAGGGCCTTCTGGGTTTTAATCATCTCTCAAGTGTAGGGTCTATGAGATATCATTTATTTGTAGTTTTAGCTTTAAAAAGTCTTCATTTTAAAAATATTCAATTATTAAATATTTGTCAAAAGAATTGATTAATCAAAAGCTGAGGGTATATGTGTTTTTTTCCACAGTGAGGGGAAATGGAGAATCTGTTCTAAATACAGTCTTTAAAATCTAATCCAAAGGTATGGTTCTCCATTAAAATGTCTTTGATCTAATAACTGGGGATCCAGAATAGTTCCATCATCAGTTTTAAATGTAAACATCTCATGAAGATGGTGATGATGATGATGATGGTGATGACGATTAGAGACAAGGTCTTGCTCTGTGGTCCAGGCTGGAGTGCAGCGAGTCAATCATGGCTCACTGCAGCCTCAACCTCCCAGGCCCATGCAATCCTTCCACCTCAGCCTCTGAAGTAGCTAAGACCACAGGTATAAGACACTATGCTTAGCTAAATTTTTTTCAAATATTTTTTGGAGACGATGTCTCACTATGTTGCCCAGGTTGGTGTCAAACTCCTGGGTTCAAACAATCATCCTGCTTCAGCCTCCCCAAATCCTGGGATAACAGGCACGAGTCACCACACCCAGCTCATGATTATTTTTAATTTTATTAATTCCTCTGATTATCTAGCTCCGCATAAATCACACTAACTTGATGTTCCTATTTTCTTCATGGGTCTTTTCCAAGTGTTTTGTCAATTCAATTGTGTTTTACGACCCTACATGGTCCTCAAAGTTTTTTTCTTTTTTGGCACATTTATCTAATTTTTAATATACAGTATATATTTATTTCTAAAATATTAGATATGTATTGAATAAATATCTAATTAATACAAGTAGATATGCTACAAATTTCAAAGAAAGCCTGTATGTCTAAAATTTCCAAGTAATTTTCCATCTTAGGGAGAAACATTTTTAGTTCCTTTAGCTATTTTATATTACCTTTATAATCTGTCATATTTACCTAATTGAAATACTGTGATATAGTTAACATTCTTTCTGCTAGTCTAAGGAAATGAAATTAGTATAGTTGAAATACAATCTAACACTTTTTTCTAGAAATCATTTTTTTTCTAGAAATCATCATGTAAACATCTAGAAATCTAGAAACAACAGAAGTTGAGCCACAAAAACGGAATGATTTATAAGTCTTGTGATAGGATTAATTGGTACTGGAAAACCCAGATTGTGAGAAATAATTAGAGGACTCTGGTTTTTACCTACTAAGGTAGTAAATATCTCATAATAAACAGCATAATGCCGGGTTTTTTTCCATTTTTGTTCCCATTATATTGTTAGTGTTCTGCAGGGGTTATTACAATACAAATGACTCTAGTAACAACACTAATTTCCTAAAGTACTGAGCACCTTAATTTACGGGGGCTTATGCAATTTTGCAGAGATGGGTGATGGTGCAAGAATGTCAATGATGATACCAAACTCAAAAGGCACCAGTCATGTTAGTGCCAACATTAATGACCTTATTCAATCTTATCTCTTTAAAGACTGTATCTCCAATTGCTGTATTATTCTTAGGCACTGGGGGTGAGGGCTTCAGTGTATAAATTTTTAGGGCATACAATTCAGCCCATAACAGCAGAGAATAAGTAACAAGTACAGGAGATTATGAACTATGTTCATTTGGGCAATATAACACACAAAGATGCAAACAAATTGAACAAATTTCTCCCTGTGCCTTGTGACCTCTGTGATATTAAGTCAAGCCTTTTGGGTATTTGAGTCATTGGTTCATTTTAATTACTCTGTTCTGCTTCAACTCCTCTTCCAGTTCAAAAGTATTCTAAAATGCCTGAATGATTGTGATATGTAAGACAGCCTCTTTTAGCCTTCTTTTTCTAATAAATTAGGCCTACGTGACTAGTTTACCAAAGAAAACAACAAAACGTTGGTAATATGCTTTATAGTTCTAGTATAAACAGAGATTTTTCCACATCGCTGCTTATCATGTAGTATTCACCATTATTATTCAGTTCAAGGAAGATACATCATCTTGGTCAATAAAAAGGAATGTTAAGGAGACACTTGCCCCTTATCCAGTGTCTGTTGGGTCTGAGGTTACTTTCACTACCTGTCCCTCAATCTATATCGGAACACGTCTCTCAATCATCATCAATGATGCTTTGCTGCCAATGCAGAAGCTCTTCCATTAGGTCACAGGAGTAAGGATAGTAAGCTTTTGCTAGCACTTGTTTCTTCTAGATTTAAAGGAAAACTGAGTCTGATAATGGTTCAAATAACATATAAATTTTCTAGGGACTAGCTCATATCTCAGTGAAGTTAAAGGGATCAATTTGACTTTAAAAATTACTAAGTCAACATGAAATAATTTTTGTAACAAAAAAAGTAAACTTATAAGACTACTGTTTATTTTGAAGGATGAAGATGCAAAATTAATGTTTATAAGTGGTGAGATTAATTTGGAACTTTTTCCAAATCTTGTTTACTCAGTCTTTAAGAATTTATATTAAATAATGCATTGTCTTCCATTATATATAATAATTTATTTTAAACATAATGTTTACATTGCATTCACTCTGCAAGAATTTTATATAACTATCTACATGAAAAAATCTCTGTCTTAGGACTTGTGGCACATAAATATATATATTAAAACCCCATGTATTAGTCCATTTCCACGCTGCTGATAAAGACATACCCAAGCCTCGGAAGTAAAGAGTGTTAATGGACTTACAGTTCCACACGGCTTGGGAGGCTCATAATCATAGTGGAATGCAAAGAGGAACAAGTCATGTCCTACATCGATGGCAGTAGGCCAAGAGAGAGCTTGTGCAGGGAAACTTCTGCTTATAGAACCATCAGATCTCTTGAGACTTATTCACTATCATGAGAACAGCATGGGAAAGACTTCTCCCAATTATTCAATTACCTCCCTCTGACCATTCCACAACTCATGGGAATTCAAGATGAGATGTGGGTGAGGACACAGCCAAACCATATCACTCGGCCCATGGCTACTCCCAAATCTCATGTCTTCACATTTCAAAACCAATTATGCCTTCCCAACAGTCCCCCAATGTCTTAACTCATTTCAGCATTAACCCAAAAGTACACAGTCCAAAGTCCATCTGAGACAAGGCAAGTTCCTTCCAATTATGAACATGTAAAATCAAAAGCAATTTAGTTACTTCCTAGATACAATGGGGGTACAGGCGTTGGGTAAATACTGCCATTCCTAATGGGAGAAATTGACCAAAGCAAGAGCCTGCATACCCCATGCAAGTCTAAAATACAGCGGGACAGTCAAATCTGAAAGCTCCAAAATGATCTCCTCTGACTCCATGTCTCGCATTCAGGTCATGCTGATGCAAGAGGTGAGTTCCCCTGGTCTTTGGCAGCTCTGTCCCTGTGGCTTTGCAGGGTATAACCTCCCTCCCAGCTGCTTTCATGGGCTGGCAATGAGTGCCTGTGGTTTTCCAGGGGCACGGTGCAAGCTGTTGGTGGATCTCCCATTCTGGGCTCTGGAGGATGGTGGCCCTCTTCTCATAGCTTCACTAGGTGTGCTGCAATAGGGACTCTGTGTAGAGGCTTCAACCCCACATTTCCCTTTTGCACTGCCTAGCGGAGATTCCCAATAAGGGTCCTGCCCCTGCAGCAAACTTCTGCCTGGGCATCCAGGCATTTCCATATATCTTCTGAAATCTAAGTGAAGGTTTCCAAATGCCAATTCTTGACTTCTATGCAATCGCAGGCTCAACAGCACATGCAAGCTGCCAAGTCTTGGGGCTTACACCCTCCTAAGCCACAGCCTGAGCTCTACATTGGCTACTTTCAATCACAACTGGAGCAGCTGGGACACAGGGCACCAGCTCCCCAGCCTGCACACAGGACTTTGACACTGGGCCTGGCCCAGGAAACCACATTTTCCTCCTAGGCCTCCAGGCCTTTAATGGCAGGGGCTGCCATGAAGAACTCTGACATGCCCTAGAGACATTTTCCCCATTGTCTTGTTGATTAACATTCAGCTCCTTGTTACTTATGCAAATTTATGCAACCAGCTTGAATTTCTCCTTAGAAAATGGGATTTTCTTTTGTATCACTTTGTCAGGCTGCAAACTTTCCATACTTTTATGTTCTGCTTCCCTTATAAAATTGAATTGCTTTAACAGCACCCAGTCACCTCTTGAAAGCTTTGCTTCTTAAAAATTTTTCCAACAGATTACCTAAGTCATCCCTCTCCAGTTCAAAGTTCCACAAATCTCAAGGACAGGGCAAAATGCCCAGTCTCTTTGCTAAAATGTAACAAGAGTCACCTTTGCTATAGTTCTCAACAAGTTCTTCATCTCCATCTGAGACCACCTTAGCATGGAAGGTATTGTTCATATCCCTATCAGCATTTTTGTAAAAGCCATTCAACAAGTTTCTAGGAAGTTCCAAACTTTCCCACATTTTCCTGGCTTCTTTTGAACCCTCCAAACTGTTCCTATCTCTGCCTGTTACCTAGTTCCAAAGTCACTTCCACATTTTCAGGTATCTTTTCAGAATTGCCCCAATCTACTTGTACCATTTTACTGTATTAGTCTGTTTTCATGCTGCTGATAAAGATATACTCGAGACTGGGAGGAAGAAGGTTTAATTGAACTAAGAGTTTCACATGGCTGGGGAGGCCTCACAGTTGTGGCAGAAGATGAGGCGCAAGAACCGTCCTACATGGATAGTGGCAGGCCAAGAGAAAGTTTGTGCAGGGAAACTCCCTGTTACAGAATCATTAAAACTCTTGAGACTTACTCACTATCATGAGAATAGCACGGGTGACACTTGCCTCCATGATTCAATTACCTCTCACCAGGTCCCTCCCATAACAACACGTAGGAATTCAAGATGAGATTTGGATGGAACACAGTCAAACCATATCACCCTGTTTTCTAAAAGGTGATTTTTAATGATTGGAACACACACACACACTCACACACACACATTTCTCTTTATATATTAGAATAATCTAAATTAGATACAGGAAAGTTAGGAATTGGGATCACAAAGGAATTGCATACATTTTGAAAGACAGTCACTCTCAAATCCATAATCTACTTGTCATTGTGCCCTCCCAGGTGATTTATAATTATCATTTATAACATAAATAATGGTAGAAATGGGCACCTGGGCAGCAGACATGTAGAAGATGCTTTAGTTTTAAATTTACTGTAGATTAAATTTATTTAGGTGTTTAGGGGAAATGACATGCTATTTATGCTTCTCACTTTATTGGGATGTGTCCTATAGATTTATTACATGGAAAAATCTAATTATATGTTAAAACTTTAATAACCTATGCATAGGATTTAAGAATTGTATTGACTATATGATAGCCACCGATAACCTTTAAATTTTATAGTAATGAAGTTTCAACCTTCCTCTGACAGATCCTCTATTATTTTGAATCATAAAATCTTTGGATTAACTAATTTCAGTTTTGTTTTACGTGTTTTATATAATCTATTGAGGAGTAAACTAAGTGAATTTGTAAAAAAAAAAAAGTGGGCAAAATATTGAAATAACAGCTTACTCCTTTTGACAACATTTGAAAATTTTAAGTTGATTTTAACGTGCATTATCTTCAGAGAGGATTGATGGTACTACAAATACATTGTAAGATAACACAATTTACCATGTTAAGATAAATTAATGCATGTAAATAAGAGTATTTCTAAATTAAAACAACTGTGTGCAGATTTTAATTAAAGTGGGTTTGAATTTTACAGTGTACGAAAAACAATGTTCTCCTCTTAATTCTTGAGGCAAAGTGATTTACTGAAAATGTTTGATGAGTCTAAACCAAATGAAAAAGGAACCATTTGTTTTTTCAAACTGGTAATGTATTGTCAATGTGATATGATACAGGAATTATTACAACTGCACATATGTATTTACTATTAAATACATATTTCTATGGTTGTATAGTATGTATTTTATGGTATCGAAGATTCAATTTTTAATTATGTTTTGAAAATTAGATATGCATAGTTGAAGGCATTGTTGTCCATAGTGATATTGAGATACTAGAAAGCAGATGTCCATAAGAAAAATGCTTTCCTTTGGTTATTTGTTGACTAATTAGTATATTGTCAGGTTGACGCTGAATTGGAAATAATTATTCCATTAATCTATTATTATGATTAGAACATTTCTTTTTTCTAAGGATAATTTATCACTATATTATTATAAGAATATTTCTGAGCAAAGATAAAATCTTATGGACTGTTTAAATTATGAAATGAAAGAAATTGCTCCAAGAGTTTATATGGCCAGCTTTTAAAAAAGGTTACATAGTTTTATGGTCAATAAAATGTATAGTTAGACAAAATGAAAGAGAGGCAAAGGCTGTGAAATATTATGCTTTGATATTTTAATAGTGTAAGGTCAGGAAGGAAGTTCATTTCAGTCTCATATTGTCATATTAACTTAAATAGCTCCGATAGAAGCAAATATGTTAATAAATTTTGTTTATTTTAGTGAACAACTACAATGATGAACTCTACAATTATAATGCTATTTTGTTTCTAATAAACCTATAAAATTAATTCATTTTTTTCATAAAAATTTTAACATGGTAGAACTTGAATATAGGATTAATAGTCACATATATAAAGGATAGTAAGGAAATGCTTGTGAGTGCCCCAAAACACTTAAAGTTGAACTTTATGTAAATTTATCATTGTGTTCCATAATCACTTGCACATACACACACTTTCATCTTTTCCACATTTTATTACTAACATGCAAAGTAGATATTTCAAAACCCCTGTAGCTAAGGTTATTAGCATCCTGTTTAAAACAATTTATTCTTCTCAGTTTTGTTGTATTTTATGTTGTGAGCCCTGTTTGTGTTATGAAGTAGACAAAGTATAAATATGACATATTTCACGATTTTAAATTACACTTATATTTAGTGACACAACAAAAATGAAGTAGGCAACAGCAAAGTATCTCCATGGCGATGGGTGCCTTGCAAGACACAAAGATAATTATACAGGAGGTTCTTTATGTAGCTTGTATGCAATAGTATCAT
Organism: Macaca thibetana thibetana; assembly: GCF_024542745.1. Classification (NCBI taxonomy): domain Eukaryota; kingdom Metazoa; phylum Chordata; class Mammalia; order Primates; family Cercopithecidae; genus Macaca; species Macaca thibetana. The sequence continues at coordinate 62,213,476 of NC_065585.1, forward strand.
CAGTCTACAATCCTATAGTCAACAGACTTTTCTCTTTACATTTTTGTCTTTAAGATTTAACAGGCAAATACATTGCTATACATGATACTCTATCTAGTCAAGCATGAATGCATCCATAGAATCAAAAAACATTTTAAATGTTTTATAAGCCAATTTCTAACACAGATTCTGATTAATAAGTCAAAATACTCAGTCTCCTGAAATGTAATATAACATGCAGGGAAATAAAAGCAAAATATTTCTATAATTGACTAATGTAAAAGTAAGGATGTGCCTGGATGTTCTTCCACTTTTCCCACAGAGAATGTATATAGCTTTTATATAATTTTATAAAATTCAGAATTTTATATAATTCTTTTCTTACAGATATGATTTTTTTAAAAAATGTTATTCTATTTTCCTCAAGTTTACACAAAAAGAAAAGGAGGAAATACAAAGATAGAATTGTCCATAAAGAAGAGAAATAGTTGTGAAAAGTAATAGCCTAATATTGAGAAATAGGTCAGAATAAATTGTTTTAGAAATCACAACAGTAACAAAACAAAGCATGCTGAGATGATTTCAGATCATTTTCAGTAATATAAGTTAATAACAATGAGTGAAAAGAATCACAGAAGATCGATATAGTAATAAGCACTTTTAAAGAATTTTATAAGTTAAAGGATTGATGATTGATCAGGATAATTTGAACTATTCAAAAAATTCCCTAATGTAAAATACCTTATTCCAAGATGCCTCTAAAGGAGGTAAGACTGAATCATATTAAATACAAGGAGTTTTATTATTCAATACATTTAGATATATAGCTCTAAAGATTTTAAAAGAACCTTTTGGTTCCTCTGATCCAACACCCATTTTATAAATATAGGTAAAATTCAGTTATTTTGCTTTAAGTCATGAAACTCCCTTATTTAGTTTAACCTTTGGTCTCCAGGATGCCTCCATCTTCCTGAAGTTTTCAGTATTATTAATACAACCATTTAAATATATAAATTTAAATATATAAATACTCTTCAGATAAAGTAATTAAGGGTTTAATAATTTACAACATTGACAAAGCATTAGAGGTGTATCTTTAATACATGAGTTCTGATGCTTCGCCACCAGTTTATTCTGTGACCATGGGTGAGGTTTTTATTATAACTTGTCTTTGCTTCAATTTCCTCATCTATGAATATATATTATAATATCAGCCTCACATGGTTGCTGGACTTTTAACAAACAGCAAACCAAAGTTTGCTGGACTTTTCCCTTTATTTTAAGGGAAAATATAGCAGTTCAATAAAAAAAAAAAAAAAATTGCCTTAGTGCCTTTTAGAACATAATAGTGAAGAGGCTTTTGGGGTATTGTTCCTTGCTTTGAAATATATACCTAGTGTTCGTAGACACTCAAATATTTGCTGAATAAATGAATAGATGAATAAAAGTTTGGCACCCATGGGGCTGAGATACAACCATGTATAAAAAAGATACAGTCCCTGCCTCCATGGAAATTATAGCTCAGAATATGTTAATAGAATGAGAAGATAAATTTAAGAAAACAGAGAAGCAAACTGTGAATAGCATAATGTACCTGTCCTTACAGAGCTCATAGCACAGCATGTTATTTCTGATAAATTATTTTCTTCTAAAATAAAACATGTCTCCATCAACCATCTCAGCAGTAGTTGAAACAAGGACTTTCTAACTCCGTAAAAATAAACCATGTTTCTAGTGTCCTGTGAAATTCAAAAGAAGAGATATAATCAATAAGGGGACTGGAAGCAGATGAGTCAGAAAAAGTGGGATGATTTAGTTGATTCAATCTGAAAACCAGCCAAACCAGGGGCTTCACTATGCAGACATACACACACAAAACCACACACACATATTTATAATTATTTTTGCTTTCATAAATAGAAAGAGATGATGTATACATAACCTGGGTTATCTTCTTAACTATGCTAATTCTTTGACTACAGATGTAAGCCATAAAATCATTGCAAATTATTATTCTGTAAATTACGTATGTGCTGTGTGTCTATAAAAGCATTATTTTCTCATTGTTTGATTTTCCTTTTTTATTTTCTAATGTAATACATAGAAATAATTTTTTAAAAAAATTCTGGGCTGAACAGTATGATCATTGCCTAAATATTATTGATTTATGATACTAAAGGCAAAAAAAAAATACTTAGCAATCACAGCAAAATGAAACATGGCCTTTATATAAGAAATATTTTCAAAGCAATGAAAATTAAAACATAAAAACCCTATTAACATAAATGAAAATGCCACATTTATTGCCTAGAAGTCTAGCCTATAATTAATGTTAATCTTTTTTATTGTCAAAGCTGATTATCTAAACAATTATAGCTTTCTGCATTTAAATATATTTTTCAGAAAATATTTTACACACAGTCATTTGCAGAATAGTATAGTTTGATCTCCTGAAATATATATGTTCCCATCGGGAAGATTTAAAGTGGAAGGAAAACTGTGTAACAAGATCACATTAATATTTAATGGAAACAACTGATGACTCTATGAAGATAAGAACATGGATTGTGAATTTGAAATTCTGCTCATTCTTTCCCTTGGAAGAAATGCCTGGACAAATTTGTCTTTTTTGCTGTTTCTCAAGTTTTTGAATGGGACTGTTCTTTCGAAGTTTGTATGAAAAATAATGTGATTGCCTATCAATGAGTCCCATACGAGGAAAAGTAAGATCACACATTCAGACTTTTTTGTTTTGTTTAGACAATCAAATGTCTAACAATATACACCAATCTAAAATGTTCTCACTCTTTTCATCAGTTCGAATATACTGAAAAAATGACAGGTTGTAAATATGTTTAGGATCTAAAAATTTTCACTTATGTAAATCATGGTCACAAAAATATAGAGTATTCACTATATACTTTCATTTTTTTTAGGCTTTTTTTTTTTTTTTTTTAATTTCAGACAGAAATTCCAATTTGAAAATGTTTGCCTAGTGAATTTTGTACTTGGAATTTAAAACCAAGTGACATTTTATTTTCTCAGATAAGAAAAAAAGAATAGACTGGATCAAGCATCAGCTTTTGAGTTTTCAGTAAGATATACAGATAAACAGTTTATAGAAACAGCAAACTTAACTTTCAATGGGGATACAGCTTTGCTGGCGTTTTTGGTTTCCTCTGCTACATAGTAACTTGATAGCTTTTCTTTTGGGAAATTGGTTTTGTAACAATTTATTTCTGGTTGTTTTCTCTCAATAAGGTTATTGAGCCTCACACTGACTTCAGTGTAAAATGTCTAAATCCTAACTGCAAGCTGTATTGGCCTATCGTTTCGGGATTCTGAGGGAAAGAAAAATAACAGATATTACACTACCGGAGATAAAAATAGAAGTTGATTCAAAGCTGTGACTCTCTCAGTTTATCTTATGATATTCAATAATTCAACTAGTATTTATTAAGAATGTATAATGGAGCAGAAAATTGCTTTTTACTTATACTTAAAAGTAACGAAAGACAATTTAGTAAAACCCACTAAAATCTACCCTACACATTCTCTTACACTGGAAACTCCTTACATTATATTTATTTTAATAACTGATGTAGCTCAGTTTCCAACCAACTACATTATAGATTACTATTCCACAAAAGGCAATCCATTCAGAACATTTACCCGGAGAGTAATAGATTCTTTGAATTGTGATGATCTTAGAGATCACATGGTTCAATTCTCTTAGCTAAGGTAATACATCTATATTTTTTTCTTCCAGTCACAAAGAACTGATTACACTACAAAGTTATCAGTCCAGTTGCAATAATAATATCCAATGGTTATACATGCTATTAATATTTTAATAAATTGTTTTAAACATTATCTTATTAGCTCAAATGCCAACTCGATGACTTGGTATTTATTGTAATTTCCAGTTTTATAGATGGAAAGGAGATTTGAAGAAATGTGCCTGTTCCACAGCTCATAAATCAAGATATAGGGATTCAAACTCCAGCAGAATAGTCCTGGAGACCACATCTTGGGTCACCGGGCTAATCTATTGCATTCATTATTGAAGACTCCTTTCTTGTATTTAACTTTAAGAAGGATCATAACCTGATTTCCCCTTTGCAGCTACATGTAACCATCTCTTTCTTCTTCCGTGGTACAGACCAATGATTAGAAGGTATCTATTTTGCTCTTTCTGTGTTTTGGTCACCAAGTTAAACATTGCCGTACCCTGACATGGTTGTCAGACTCATCTCTATGCTGTTCACACACCCTACCCTACTCTTGCATTTACACTATATTTTATTGCTTCTCTTACAATGTGGTAAATTAAGGATTAGATCAATTTACTGTTTTGACAAAATATGGGCACTGCATTCAAGTACAGTTATGATTTTTCATAAGCTTATTAAACTTACGATATTTTTCTAAGAAGCACACATTATAAGAATAAGGCTGATAAAAATATACATCAAATATAATTTTTTTAAAAAACTGGACTTATTTATTTCATAGCCCCTGGGGTAAACTAGAAAATTGAAAATTACCTCAAAATTTATTATATTTAATGTTGGGGGATTTAATACTTGCCTCTTTAAATTTCAACTTTCATTATAGATTGAAGGGTACACATGCAGGATTGTTACATGGGTAATTGTGATACTAAGGGTTGGGGTCCCTATGATTCCATAACCCAGGCAGTAAGCATAGAACACAACAGGTGTTTCTTCAGCCCACATGCCCCTTTCTACCTCCTCTATCGAGTGGTCCCAGTGTCTATGTCTATTGTTACCATTACCTTCATGCGTATTCAAGGTTCAGCTCCCACTTATAAGTGAGGGCATGCAGTACTTGGTTTTCTGTTCTTGTTTTAGATCACTAAGGATAATGGCCTCTAGCTGCATCCATGTTGTTTCAAATGACATAATTTATTTTGTATGGCGACATAGTATTCCATGGTGTATATGTACCACATTTTCTTTAATCCACTATTGATGGGCACCTAGATTGATTCCATGTCTTTGCTACTGTGAATAATGCTGATTTGAACACATGGGTGCATGTGTCTTTTTGATAGAATGATTTATTTTTCTTTGGGTATATGCTTAGTAACAGGATTGCTGGGTTGAATGGTCATTTTACTTTAAGTTCTTTGAAAAATCTCCAAACTACTTCCCACAGTGGCTCAATTCGTTTGCATTTCCACCCACAGTGTATAAAAGTTTCCCTTTCTCCATAGCCTCACCAGCATCTGTTCTCTTTTCACTTTAAAAAGTCAGTTAAAATAATTGCCATTCTGTGAAGTGTGACATGATATCTCATTGTGATTTTGATTTGCATTTCTCTCATGATTAGTGACGTTCAACATTATTTAATATGTTTGTTAGTCACTTGTTTGTCTTCTTTTGAGAAGTGTCTCTTCATGTCCTTTGCCCATTCTTTGATTGGAGTTTCGTTTGTTTGTTTTATGCTTGTTGATATGTTTAAGTCTGTTATAAATTCTAGGTATTAGACCTTTATCAGATACATCATTTCAGAATATTTTCTTCCATTCTGTAGGCTGTCTGTGTACTCATTGGTAATTTATTTTGCTCTACAAAATCTCTTTAGTTTAATTAGGTTTCTTGTCTGGTTTTGTTTTCATTGCAATTGTTTTGGGGACTTTGCCATAAATTATTTGCCCACGCTAATGTTGAGAAGGGTATGTCCTAGGTTTTCTTCTAGGATTTTTATATTTTGAGGTCTTACATTTAAATTTTTAATCCATCTTGGGTAAATTTTCATATATTGTGTAGGGTAGAGGTCACATTTTTTCTTCTGCATATGGCTATCTAGCTATCCCAACATCTTTTATTGATAAAGAGTTCTTACCCACATTGCCTATTTTTGTTGATTTTGTCAAATATCAGGTGATTGTAAGCGTGTAGGTTTATTTCTAGGTTTCCTATTCCATTCCATTGGTCCATGTGCCTATTTTTATACCAGTGCCATGCTGTTTTGATTACTGTATCCTTATAATTTAGTTTGAAGTCAGGCAATGTGATGCTTCTGACTTTTTTCTTTTTGCTTACCATGTTGCTTTGGCTATTCAGGTTCTTTGGTTCCAAATGAATTTTATAATGTATTGTTGCAATTCTGTAGGAAATGACAATGGTATTACAATACAGATAGTGTTAAATCTGTAAATTTCTTTGGGCGGTTTAGTCATTTTACACTCTATTGATTCTATTCATAAGCATGGAATGTATTTCCATTTATTTGTGGAAAATTTTTTTCTAATATCCTTCAGGAGTATTTTGTAGTTCTCTTTGCAGAGATCTTTCACCTCCTTGGTTAGATGAATTCCTAAGTATTTCATTTCTTTATGGCTATCATATAGAGGATTGTGTTCTGGATTTGGTTCTTAGCTAGAAAGTTACTGGTGTATATAAATACTACTACTTTTTGTAACTTGAAACCTTACTGATTTTGTTTATCAGTTCTATGGACCTTTTGGCAGAGTCGTTAGGGTTTTCTAAGTATAGACTCATATGGTCATCAAGGAGAGATAGTTTGACTTCTTTTTATTTGCATGCCTTTTATTTATTTCTCTTATCTGATTGCTCTAGCTAGGATTTCCAATACTTGCTTTTAATTTATTATTTTCTCTCTTTTCTACAATTAATACTAATGACTGATTTCCAATACAATAAACAAATAGTAAAATAATTCAAATAATTTAAACTTTATTCTGTGAAATTTATAATTTTCAATAAATTTCACATCTAAAAGTATACTGTCTTTGATCCTCATTAGGGGAGTTTTTCCAAACTATTTCAGTTACTTTTTGTAGAAGAAAAGGGAAATGAGGGTAACGTTTTGAATCTATGTGTCTCACTTTTTAGCTTGTAAATATCATCTCTTCTGAGACACTGACTATTGCTGTACAATCCTTCAGAATTTTGTATTTACGAATATAATATTGTAGTCCCATATAACGTCATTCTTTCCTAACACTCTAAAAATTAACTTTTTTTTGTTGTTGTTGTTGTTGTTAGATTGTTTATTTGATTGGTTGTTTTGTCTTGTTTTGCTTTGTTTTGATTTTGGAAACACACAGGGAAATGTTCTAATGTACTTGACAATTTTATCGTACCCAAAATTTTGAAAAATATTGATATATTGAATAGTAAACATACAATATTGCTAATGGGACAAATATTAAATCTACAGAATCCATTCCCAAAATTATTACAGAGTTCCTACAATTAAAGTGTTTATTTATCCTGTAACCATGGAAGGTGGGAAAAAATAAGAGATGGGGTGGATGACACAGCTTGCTTTTCTGTCTGCAAGCCAGAGGTTCTGTACAGTCTACTCACACATTCCAGATGGGAGCTTTAGTATTAATCCCTCACCAAACGCAGCCTTACTTAAAAATTGAAAACTATCTTCTAGAAGAAAAGCCATATTGTTACAGACCTTTTTCTCTTAATACATCTTGAACCTTTGTTTTGGGAGTAAACATTCAAGAAGAAAGTGTCCTCGGTTTTCAGTAGCTTGGGATGCTTGACTCCCTCTTTTCACTTGTCCCACTCATATTGATATTCTGTGTCACTCATTCAGTACTTCCGATACAGCATGTAGCCAAAACCACCTCTCAGGATATCTGCACTTTAATACTTTCTTCCTACCTCGTCTTCATCATTTTCCTAAATATCCAAGTGCCTGTTACATGCCAAAACTTTACTAAATGACAGGAAAAATGATGGCTAGAATACAGATCTCTTTCTTTATGAAAGTTAGTTTTGTGAAGAAGACAAACAGGTATTTTTAATATTTGCTGCAATACATATAGAATTTGTTTGCATGGGAGAATATTTAACAGACATAGCCAACCTTTGATGAAGGTCGTAAGACAGGCCTCATGGGAAACCAAAACAAAACAAAACAAAAAACCTGTGCACATACCAGGGAGTAAGTGACTCTCTGTGAATTGTGAACAGCACTTGACTAATGGAAGCAAGGGGTTTAAAATAGAGTTCAATAAAAATTGAGACTGTAGAAGTTAAATGTCAAATGTTTATATTTTATCCATTTTAAAGATTTAGGATTTTACCTTGAAAATAACGAGGAATCATCATAAGTTTTTAAGCCACAAATCAAAACAGAATTTTGAAAGGCGAATTTGACTCAGATCAGAAAAGGCAATAATATATGCAGAGAGAACAGTTAGATGGGTGTTATGCCAGTCCAGTCAAGTGATAATAGAAACTGACTTGAAGAAGTGGCATTTTACTAATGTAAGTGACTCTGCCCTACAATTTCTAACTTAGCTCTGTGTAAACACCAGGAATTCAGTCTTTTTTTTTTTTTTTTTTTTTTTTTTTTTTTTTTTTTGAGACAGAGTCTCCTTCTGTCGCCAGCCTGGACTGGGAGTGCAGTGGCACAATCTCGGCTCACTGCAACCTCTGCCTTCCAGATTCAAGCAATTCTCCTGCCTCAGCCTCCCAAGTAGCTGGGAATGCAGGCTCCTGCCACCATGTCAGGCTGCTTTTTTGTATTTTTAGTAGAGATGGGGTTTCACCATGTTAGCCAGGATGGTTTTGATCTCCTTACCTTGTGATCTGCCCATCTCGGTCTCCCAAAGTGCTGCTATTACAGGCATGAGCCACTGCACCTGGCCCAGGAACTCAATCTTATTGTGATTTAATAGTTAAACATTTATCAAGGTTTCATCTTTGTTGGCAAAATGTGCAATCATATCAAATTATGAACTAATTCTTTGCTGAATTTGTATTGCTTAAATGTAGCAAAGTCCAGTAACTTATTAAAAAATAAACAGAGTCAGACACAATGGCTCCAATTGAAGGAAAGAAGGACTAACTCCTGTGGCTGAGCCTGACAAACTCAAACCCCAGCAAGGCAGACATGTGCAAAAAGTATCATTTTGGCTTGTGCTTTTTGACTTTGAAATTATTTAGGATATGTTAGATGCAGAGTCCATTTCCTACCTCTAATATTAAATGAGAAGAGGAATATTCTCATGTATATTCATAATGTAATTGATGTATAGGATGATATACTTCCTCCAGAATAAGAAATAATACTGTCATTTCACAGAAATTGGTGGTGTCTAATAGCACCATTTTCTGATAGCTCTACATATTTCCCTACTATAACTGGTGGAAAACAATGGGTTTGCTTCCACATTTGTGACTTAATTACATCATACGAATATCTAGCATGAACTTAAATTGGAGAGATTATGTTATTATCTGTCCATAATCTATTTCATAAACTTTGGATAATTAATGTATTTTGTCTGGTGTCTCTGTCTCAATTATTTCTAGATCTATGAGGTAAGCTGATAGGCAGAATCATTTGGCTCGTGGAGTACCGAGTGAACCTATCTAAGATGGACAAGTAAAAGAGTATTTGCAATATAAACCTTAATAATATAACATCTGCCCTTATTATGCCTTCTTTAAGTGCTTACTTGTGCTTTTCTTCCTAATTATCATGCTTTGCCTTCCACACATATCATGGTTCTGTCATTCATTTTCTTTCATTAGTTTTAGTAAATTCATCACTGTTTTCTCTTTACATATATTATGGACCTTGCCCATGTTTTGCTTTCTGGAATCCAATCAAACTTGTTGTACTTTGAATGTGTCTCATGGCTCTTGCATTATCTTTCCACTACTTTCCTGAACTTTTATAATTAGCATTGCCGTAATTATGTATATCATTATATAATATTTGGGCGGTTTCAAGATACAAAATTATAATATTTTTTCTTCCATTTCTAAAAAATAATATAGCCACGGCTCACTTTCTGTTAATAACAGAAATTATCTGGCATATTATTTTCTATTATTTTATTTTTCAATCGTGTTTAGATATATTGCTTTTTCACTTTTCATATCTTTTTTTATTAAGCAGAGAGTTGGGATCTAATTTGAATCCACTTGCAGTACACTTTATGTGGATTTATCTCACTTAGTTTTATGACTGTAATAGATATATTTATTCCTAGTATTTTAGGAAATTTAGTTTAGGAAATTGAAAATTGAATACTCAAAGGCAAAAAGATAAATGAAATTTGTATATCTGGTTAACAATTGGTCCAAAACATACAGCTTGTAAATAATAATGATAATAATAATAATGTCTTCAAGATCAAGTGCCTAAAAAGAAGACTTTGCCTTCTTACGAGCTAAGATCTCTCTTAGTGGCTGAAACAAACCGAATTTGGCGTGGTAGGTCTTCTGCTAAGAAGTGCAAACAGGTGAGGAATTTAGCATGAGGAATTGAGAGATAAAGCCATAAGGCAAAACCTCTTTGATGCCACCATGTTTATTTTTTTCTGAAGTATGCTGCTTAAAAGTTGGGTGGTCTAATGTTATTGGCCTCTCATACACTCTGGACTTGGAAGATAATCATGAATCATAGGAATGGAGACAAAAGCAGAGGAAATAGATGTACAATAGTAATAAGATGACAATAAGCGAAAGACAGGATAGATTACTTTAGCTTTTAAAAAATAGTAAACACATATGTCATAAAGGAATTACACTTGCATTTAAAGGTTTTTAATAGCATTTTCAAAAACCTATTGAATTTAATATTTCTCAAATTATTTTATATGATATAATTTTTATAGTGAGATTGTTCAAATAAGAGAAAGCAGTAACAGATATAAATATTCAAAACAAAAAATATTAATCTGGGCCACTGGACTTGTAATAATCAGGATTAGTTTAGATAGTGTAGTTTAGATAGTGTAGAAAACAAATACTAAGATCAAATCAGCCTGAAGAAACCTATAAGATCTACTTTCTATTTAAAGAGTTACTGTGGATTTAGCTTTTCAACATATTTGGTTCTTATTGAAAGTAATTTTTCTATAACTTGAAAATCCATCTTCTTTTCTATTTCTCCCTCTCCCCCAGCTCTCCATTTTCTGATAAACTCTTGAGATGAAACAATGCATGGGAAGTAATGGGGCATAACCCAAGCGTGCTGTGAAAGGGAACAAATCAGAAGGAATATTGCTTGAGGTCAGTATCTGATGTGTTCATTATTTCTAGATCTGTGAGGTAAGCTGACAGGCAGAATCGTTTGCCTCATGGAATACCGAGTTAACCTATCTAAGATGGACAAATGAAAGAGTATTTGCAATATAAACCTTAATAATATAACATCTGCCATGTTTCATTTATATTAACATAGGAAACATATAGTAGTAACAGTAATGTAGCTTTAGGATAAATATACAATATTTCATGGCACTTACTGTGAAAAATAAGGATTAAGAAAAAACAAGTAAAAAAAATCTTGTGTTCAGTAAAATGATACACACAATTTTCACCTTCAGGCCACCAGTGTGAATCAGACTCATTTTTGATAATAAAAATGTGTCAGTTTCAATGTAATTACTTTCCTTACTATATATTAGCTAACTGGTTCTGTTCTTTGTGGAAATAAAATGCCCCCATTACAAAAATAGGCAACGCAGATGAAAGATGTTCTTTCTTGGTGACACTGGTGATTTTGTTAAATGTTGTATTTGTGTCGATTTAGAAACTGACTTCATGTATTTTGAATACAAGAGAGTATTTATGTAAAACAAAATATCTCGAACCCCACTCTATATAGATTCAAATTCTTCTCTATTTTATATATTTTCTGCTGTAAGTAAGTTTGAAAAATTAACTTGAAGTTGGAAATAATGAAGTATTTATTTGGAAATTTTTAAAGCAAACTTTTGTGCATCTGTCCGATATGTTAGAGAAAGAGAATTTTGTACATCAGTGAAGTTGAGTGATAGAGATTACGATTACTGGGGACATGAAGGTAAACAAGCTCCTAGAACACTGGCTCTGCTTAATCTCCTAAAAAAAAAAAAAAAAAAAAAAAAAAAAAAGTCTACAGTGACTGCCTATGTTGAGTTTATGCAATGTAGGTTAGAATGTAAATCCCTATACTGCCTAGCATCACTCTTGCCCCCAGATGCACACATGCATGCTTTCACCATTCCTCTGAATTACTTTGTGCATTTATACATCTTGAGGCTGCCTAACACATCTTACTGTTCATGTAATTCCTTTCCTCTTAACCTTCCACCTGTTTTTCTTTTTCGGACCAAATACTTGCTCAATGATAATGTTACTTAAAAACCCAATTAGAAATGTGTTTACTCTTGTTTTCATTGGCCTCAGTGAGAAAATAGTTATGATCTGGTAGAAAACAACAAAACATTTCAGATGATTCTTGGTCTTGCATTATTTTAATTAGGTTGAATTTATTGGATTGTGTTTAACTTGGCTGCCCCTTGACTAATTACTGCATTTTCTGGCATTGGCATGTCAACCTAAGTTTGACATCTTGCTTCTTTTAATTTCTACTTATTTCAAGGACAAAGATTTTATTCCAAATAAACATTGCAAACAAGGGACTTTTTTCAATCATTACATACCCTTCATTTAACATCTTGTTATTGTTTCTTCTTCATGGTTATTTTGTTGCCTTTTGAATGTAGTTTCATTTTTATCACAATTTCATCATGAAGTCAATAACAGAATGATATTAATCACTTCCAGATTTGGCATTACATGCTATAGCATAATGTCCATTTACAATACGATGTGGCATTTCTCTTTATAAAATTAAATATAGGCACAATAAGTCATTTTTCAGTAAAGTAGATAAACAACAATATATTGTTTTATCCTATGATAAGCAGAAGACTAATTTTAGATTATTAATTAGTGGCCTCTAATAGTTTTCCTTTGAAGTAAGGCAAATTTATTTTTTAAATTATGCTTTAAGAATTATTTATTTAGTGAATCTTATTTTATATATGGATACTCCAGGGTGCATCAGATTTTAAAAAAAGAAAAAATATTCACTTTCTTTTATTTAAGTTCAAATCATGCTGAGCTACTGTTTCACTGAGCTTGTATTACTTGTGTATACATTGGCTCATGTTAAAGTTCTTGGAATTAGTTCTTTTGCTCCAGTTTATGTATCATTTCAGTGATGTCTTATAAGCTGACAAGCTTTAAATTAAGCATCCCTAAGCTAATTTAGGCTATCTTCACACATTTCCATGAAATAGATTAGATATAATATCAATTTTCTTCAGTCATCACTGATAACAAACATCTCAAACATTGTTAAATTATGTGTCTGTTCACCATCTTCATACTGACAATGAAAATCGCTATCATGAACTTAGCAGTTCCAAGGATGTAATCAGCAATGTATGCAACTTAGTAACTAAAAACATTTAAATAAATTCAATAGAATATAAATATAACAGAGTTTTAATGCCTATAATACAGTTAAAACAATGATTTTGATTCATTTTTGAATAAAAAATTACATCATTTCTGACTCCTGAATTTACATACATATATGATATATATTTACACATACATATAATACACATATGTATATATACACATGTATGCAAATTTCAAATCCTCATGTAATTATGTTTTTATGTAACATATGTCAAAAAATTTAGTAATCTATATATTACTTTGCAGCAAAAATTTCTATATTCTTTTTTTTTTTAATTTATTTATTATTATTATACTTTAAGTTGTAGGGTACATGTGCATAACGTGCAGGTTTGTTACATATGTATACTTGTGCCATGTTGCTGTGCTGCACCCACCATCTCACACCAGTTAGAATGGCGATCATTCAAAAGTCAGGAAACAACAGGTGCTGGAGAGGATGTGGAGAAATAGGAACACTTTTACACTGTTGGTGGGATTGTAAACTAGTTCAACCATTATGGAAAACAGTATGGCGATTCCTCAAGGATCTAGAACTAGATGTACCATATGACCCAGCCATCCCATTACTGGGTATATACCCAAAGGATTATAAATTATGCTGCTATAAAGACACATGCACACGTATGTTTATTGCAGCACTATTCACAATAGCAAAGACTTGGAAAAATTTCTATATTCTTTAGAAAAATTTATTGATTGTAAATTTCTAAGTCTTAAATATTAAAAAAAGACTATCTCACAATTATTCAAAAGATGATTAAAGCAACATTAATAATTGGGAAAAGCAAAAATGAGAAATAATGGTGATTCTTTTTATTAATGTATCCATGATCAAAATTACTATTTCTATAATAAATTAGGGGACTACATTCATTTTCTGTTATTCTTTTTTTTTTAGCTGTAAGTACTTATACACTTTGTTTATATAAACAAGTTACATATAAGAAATGTGAATGGACTTTTGTTATTAAAATTCACCAAATTATTGAATATGATTTGGGTTGAATGCCACAAATCACAGTGATCTACTGTCAAAAGTTATATTTAGATAAAAAGTTTTTTAAATTTCTATTTTAATTGACAAAAATTTTACTCATTTATTGTGTATAATGTGTTGTTCTGAAATATGTATACATTGTGAAATGGCTAAATCTAGATAATTGGTATATGCATTATCTCACATGCTTACCATTTATGGGATGAGAGCCCTTAAAATCTACTCTCTTAGCAATCATCAAGAATACCATACATTATTATTAAATATTGTACAATAGATATCTTGAATTTATTTCTCCTACTCAAATGAAACTTTGTATCATTTGACCAATATCTTTTCAATTCCACCCTTCTCTTCCTCTGGTAATCACTATTCTATTTTCAACTTCTATGAGTTAATTTTTTCGGATTCCAGATGTACGTGAGATCATGTGGTATTTTCATTTAGTGTCTGGCTTATTTCATTTAACATAATGCCCTCCAAGTTCATCCATGTCATCACAAATTACAGAATTTTCTTCTTTTATAGGGCTGAATCATATCCCATTTTGTGTGTGTGTGTGTGTGTGTGTGTATACACACATACACATTACATTTTCTATATTCATTACTCTGCTTCAGGACAATTAGATTGACTACATCTTGGCTATTGTGAAATGTTGTAATAAACAGAGAGAGCATGTATCTTTTTGAAATACTGACTTCATCTCTTTTGAATATGTACCCAGTAGTGAGATTGCTGGACAGTGGAACTATTTTTAACTTTTCGAGGAAAGCCTATACTGTATTCTATAATGGTGGCATTAGTTTATACTCTCACAAAGAGTGTACAATGGTTCTGTTTATGCCACATCCTCACCAGCACTTATTATTTTCATATTTTTGACAATAGCCTTCTAACAAGTTTCTGGTGATAACTTACTGTGATTTTAATTTGCATTTTCCTGATGATTAGTGATGGTGAGCATCTATCTGTTGGTTATTTTATACCTTCTTTTGAGAAATGTCGACTCATCCTCTGCCCATTTTTTGTTTCCTTGCTATTGAGTTGTTTGAGTTCCATAGCTATTTTAGATATTAAAACTTTATCAGAGGTAAGGTTGGCAAATCTTTTCTTCCAGTTCATAGACTGTCTCTGTACTCTGTTGATTGTTTTCTTGACTGTGCAGAAACTTTTAAGTTTGCTGTAATCCCACATGTCTGTTTTTGCTTTTGTTGCCTGTGCTTTGGGATTTATATCTAAAAAATTATTGCCCAGACAAATGTCAGATCACACCACTGCTCTCCAGCCTGGGCAACAGGAGCAAAACTCCACCTCAAAAAAAAGAAAAAAAAAAAAAAAAAAAAAAAAAAAAGCATTGTATTGGAGGAAGAAACAGAAGATGATATCTAAAGATTAGAAAGCTGTTATCAGACCTGAGAAATATGTAATCAGAATGTAGTTTTCTTACTGTGTCCACTTAAACAGTATAAGGTGTATTGGAAGTAAATTTGGTTCCTTCCTCCCTTCCTTCCTTCCTTCCTTCCTTCCTTCCTTCCTTCCTTCCTTCCTTCTTTTCTTTCTCTCCTTCCCACCTCCTCCTCCTTCTTCCTCTTCTCTTCTTCTTCTTCTTTTTCTTCTTTCTTCTTTCTTTTCCTTTCCTTCTTTCCTTTTCATGTTTCTTTTTCTTTCTTTCTGCCTTTCTCTTTCTTTTTTCTTTATTTCTTTCTTGCTGTGTTTCGTTTTTCTCCTTCCTTCCTTTCCTCCCTCCCTCCCTCCTTCCTTCCTTCCTTCCTTCCTTCCTTCCTTCCTTCCTTCCTTCCTTCCTTCCTTCCTTCCTTCCTTCCTTCCTTCCTTCTTCCTCTCTCCCTCTCTCTCTTTCTTTTCCTCTAGAGGGGAGGAATACTGTGCCCTCTTATGGAGGAAGTTAGAAGGCAAGCTTTAGAACCTATTTGAAGCCTCTTTTATAAGGACCTTACTGTCATTTATGAGGCAGGAGTCCTCTTGGGTTAATCGTCTCTTACATGCCCTACCTCTTAATACTACCACATTAGCAACACTTGAATTTTGTAGGGACACATTCAAACCACAGCACAGAAATTTTCTGTTAAGCTGATATTTGAGAAAAATAAAACAGCAATTTGATATTGCAGAAAGAAATTTTCAGACCGATAATACACTTAATGGAAAAATTCCTGAGACAGTAACTTGACTGGCATTTTCAGAGAACAAGGAGGTCAGAATGATTAGAGTGGTGTTACTAAGAGAGAGAGAGAGTTAAAAGACGTAGTCAAAGAGATCTTGGGTGGAAGACGATCTCAGACTACGGAAGTCCTTATTCACCATTGGTAGAAATTTGCATTTTGTTCTCATTAAGAAGAAAAGAAAAAGGATAGTGTTGAACAGTAAAGTTGCCCAATAATCCTCATCTCCTTTTTGTAATCCTATTCTCTCTTATGTGGGCTGGATCTAGTGAATTGTTTCTAACAAATAGGACATGATAACCGTGATGGAATATCATTCTTGAATCTGAATCTTCAAAACTTTCATTTTTCAAAATCTGAGAACATTTTTAGCACAACAATCCTAAAACAAATCTTATGAACATCGTCCATATCCCAGTTTTCCAGAAAGATTTCCAATAAGTGTCTTTGAAGCAGCCCCTGCTCACCCAAAAAGCACTCACAGACTCACC
Source organism: Macaca thibetana thibetana (assembly GCF_024542745.1). Lineage (NCBI taxonomy): Eukaryota > Metazoa > Chordata > Mammalia > Primates > Cercopithecidae > Macaca > Macaca thibetana. Next base: position 62,230,418 of record NC_065585.1, read on the forward strand.
GTTATTTCTACTCCACACATTACTCTGACTGTTCATATATGGCTGCTAAATGATCAGGACACCTTTAACAAAAATCTTATTTCCAAGGAAAGGTCAGGGTTGAGAAATAGAAATCATTTTAAAGGGATATTTCTAGACTTATTCATAATGAAGGCATAATGTATCAATCTTCAAAGGGTTGGCATGGTATCTTTAATTTAAGAAACACTTTCCTCTGAAATAGAGAGATAATTGTATATATTGCAAAGGCTAAACTAGTCAAAATTGTTGAGCTCACATTCCTATTAAAGGTGCTGTCTGATATCTAAAGAAAACTACCAAAAGCTTTTTTATTAATATCTCAGGGTATTAGAAACTGTCATATTACTTCTAAAAATAATAAAAATATTTAACAAAATGTTTCCTGGAGTCTTTTGACATAAATCTGATTTACTTTTGGATTAAATTATAATTACACTGTAGTTTTTTTTTCTTTCTTTTTTTTTTTTTTTTTTACTTAAAAGTTTTAACCAAAAAAATCCTGTTCCTGAAAACCTAATTGTGAGGCTTCATATACTGGCATAATTAGGCCAAAACTCTAGTTAAATATGAAGTGATATAAATGACCCCTCACATGAACCTAATGTACAAAGGTATTTATGCCAATACTGCCAATAGGGTGCATTAATAGGACAAGTTCTCATTTTTAATAAATAATTTACTGCTGTTTAATATTTGTTTTCTTTTCCAATAAAGTAAAATGTGTAAATAGATCAAATCAGTATAGAAAAACTTCCGCATAACGATATGCTCAGGACTAACTGGCTTCACTGCTGAATTCTATCAAACATCTAAAGAATTAACACCAATCTTTTTCAACTTTTCCAAACAATTGAAGAGGAAGGAATACTTTCTAATTCATTTTATGAGGTCAGCATTATTATACTACTACTAAAGTCAGACAAGGACACCATAAGATGAGAAAATTACAAGTAATATTCCTGATGAACATAGACACACAAATGCTCAAAAAAATACTAGCAAACCAAATACAATGGCAAATAAAAAGGTTCACGCCCCATCATCAAGTGAGATTTATTCCTTTAGTCTAAATATTTAAACATAAGATCTGAAACTTTAAAACTGTCAGAAGAAAATTTAGGAAAAAAACTCCATGACATTGGTTAATTTTTTTATATATATATAAACTCCAAAACACAGACAACAATAGAAAAACCAGACAAATAGAATTATACCAAATGAAAAGCTTTGGCTCAGCCAAGAAAGAAAAAAATGTTAACAGAGTGGAGGGACCCCCTACAAACTGGTTGAAAATATTTGCAACTTATATATCTGATAAGAGGTTAATATCCAAAATACATAAGAAAATCAAGCAACTCAATAGTAGAAAAACAAATAACCTTGTTAAAAAACAGACAAAGGACCTGAATCAATATTTCTCAAAAGAAGACATACAATGGCCAGGAAGTATATGCTCAACATCACTAATCATCAGAGAAATGCAAATTATAAATCACAGTATCACCACATACCCGTTAGAATGACTACTATTAAAAGACTGAAGATAAAAAGTGTTAGTAAGGTTGTGAAGAAAAGGGAAGCATTGCACATTGTTGGTGGAAATGTAAATTAGCATAGCCATTATAGGAAAATAATAAGGAGGTTTCTCAAATATCAAAAGTAGAACCACCAGTTCTGCTACTGACTACATATTAAGAGAAAATAAATTCAGTATGGGAAAGAGATATGTCCACCCCATGCTCATTCAGCATTATTTACAGTAGTTGGGATATGGAATCAACCTAATTGTCTAGAAACAGATGGATGGATATAGAAAATGTGGTATATATACATAATGAAATCATATTCAGTATTTTTAAAAAGGAAAATTCTGTCATTTGTGACAACACAGATGAACTGGGAGGACATTGTGTTAAGTGAAATAAAACTGGCACAGAAAGACAAATAATGAATAATCTCACTTATATGTGGAATGCGAAAAAGTCAAACTCACAGAAGTAGACAAGGAATGATGGCTACCAGGGGCTGAGGAGAAAGAGTTAAAGAGATATTCAAGAACTGATACAAAATATGAGTTAAGAGAAATAAGTTCAAGGCCGGGCGCGGTGGCTCAAGCCTGTAATCCCAGCACTTTGGGAGGCCGAGACGGGCGGATCACGAGGTCGGGAGATTGAGACCATCCTGGCTAACACAGTGAAACCCCGTCTCTACTAAAAAATACAAAAAATTAGCCGGGCGAGGTGGCAGGCGCCTGTAGTCCCAGCTACTCGGGAGGCTGAGGCAGGAGAATGGCGTAAACCGGGGAGGCAGAGCTTGCAGTGAGCTGAGATCCGGCCACTGCACTCCAGCCTGGGCGACAGAGCGAGACTCCGTCTCAAAAAAAAAAAAAAAAAAAAAAAAAAAAAGAGAAATAAGTTCAAGAGATATATTGTACAATATGGTGACTACAGTATATAACAATGCACTTTGAAACAAAATTTAAATAAAATTATTTTTGCACATATGTTCATGAGGATTTCACCAAACTTTTCTTGCAGTGTCTAAGTCTAGCCTTAGTATTAAGGTAATACTAGTTTTATGGAATGAGGAGAGGTGTTCCTTCTTTTATTTTGTAAAAGAAGTTGTTAAGAATTGTTATTATTTATTATTTACATGTTTGCTACAATTCACTATTCAATTCATAAATAAAAGGAATGTAAAGTTGTGGGCTTCTTTTTGTATCAGTGTAGGGGAAGATTTTAAATCATATTCCTATTTGTTATATTTACTTATAGATATATTCAGATTTTCTTTGCCCTCTTGGTTGATTTTTGCTAATTTATGTCATTCTAGGAATTTGTTTATTTAATCTAAGTTGTCTAATCTGGTATCCTAAATGTGTTTGGCACTTAGGCGATTCATTTTGATATCACCTTTTATTTATTTGTTTTTCCAATCCATGACAAGTGGAGTGCCCCTGGCTTAAACAATCACAGAGGATAAGGGTTCATAGCCCAGGGATGACAGTTTGGGATCCTTCACCAAGTAAGTCACTGAGAACTGCAGAGGCTTTTCTAGCTGACTGTGATTAACCTCCAGAACGGGTAGTAGGGAAGCGAGATGAATACGAGTTGCGGACTTAACCAGAAGCTGCAGAGGGTGGAGAAGTTTGTCACTTTATCCTTCCTGTCACCTAACCACTCCCTAAAGAAAACATGATCACCATAATCCTCTAAGAACAGTTCGCAGAATTTATTTGAAGAAGTAAAGCTCATGACTGCTCCTACATTTAAAATCTTTATATTGCTCAGCAGGGTTTCTGATAGAATTCTCAAAGTTAACAATTTGCTTTTCCAGTGCTTGTTATTCATTATACACTTCAAGAGTTAAAATAAATCTGTGTATACAGTTTGAATGTAAAGACCCCTAAAGACTGAAAAACTAATAATGGTCTTTAAGCTATTTTCAATATTTCTATAAGATAGAACAATTAAAGAAATTGTATTATAAATGTCAAATAATCTGTTCTCTTGTCCAGAATAATATCAATAAGATGTGGTGACAGCTTTTACCTTTGCTATTCAGAAGCTCTGGTTGGCATTACAAACAAAACAAAAAAGAAAAATAAAGTTATCTCAAAGCACAGAGCATTCTGGTCTGACTGTACTTTCTCCTTAAAACACACCATGATATGCCAATAAGTTTAATTAATATGGTATAGGTGATATAATCCTAATTTTTAAAAGCAAACTTAAAAATAAGAAAATACCATAGTATGTATGCATTTGTATGACTATTTTCTATGAGTCAAGTTTGCAAATTAATTTATAATCTCAGGAAAAAGCATGGAAGATTCAGTAATAGAGTGCTATTGAGTCACAATAATAGAGTACTATTGAGGGAGAAGATGGAGAAAAAAATTAAACTGCTTTTCAAATATCTCTTTATGTACTATTTTATTTGTTATAATTATATTCTCAGGTATTACTGATACATATATTATCATTATAAGCAAAATATTAAGGATACAGTGAAAATAGTAACATGCCATTATTATTTTTGGGAGGCTAAGACAATCACTATTATGTATCTATATATCTAAGTCATTAAGTTCAAGCATTGTGAAAAAAATTATAGAATAATGGTTCTTTGGAACTGTGGGACAAGGCATTTCCTATTAATTTTTTATATGTATTAAACCAACCAGCACATGTATTGTTTGAATTTCACATATTTAAAATAAAAATCGTTTTTCAAAGCTTGTTGCAAACTACAGTCCTTATTCCTCTCTTAAATCAACGATGGGAAACAGTAATGCTGTCTGCCTCTTACTATTTTCAACATAGGTTTCTTCATCCATTTTACTAGCCAATGGGAAAGTTTTCCACAGAGCTATGTTCGATATCTCAGTATTGACTCAGACTTGACTCCTCTCCATTCAGTATATTGGTTCGTGCTTACAATATATCTTGCTCTCCAAGAATCCATAAATCACTCTTTACGGGGAACAGAAGTTATTTCATTTTCATCTTTGTGCTCCCAGCAAGTATCGTAGCACCAAAATATTGTAGATTTACAAAGTGAACATTATGTGCCAAACACTACCTTAAGTAGTTTTATGTAGTTCCACTAATTTTTTAAAAAACTGATTAGTCAGTTATTATCCCCATTTTTCAGATAGAAACACTGAAGCCCAAAGAGGTTAGGTAGCTTTTTAAAGTAAAAGAACATAATACAGAGTCAAGAATTAAGCCTAGACAATTTGACATCAAATCTCTACATGTACAGTCTTACTTGTGTTCCATTAGAAACTTCAAAGGGAGGCTGAGAATAAAAACAAATTATTGGGAACAATGTGGTTATTTCCAATAAGATTAAGAAAACTTTGCTTTAATAATATAAAAATTTTAGTTTATTTCTGAATACCAAAGATATGAAATGCCCTTTATTAAGAGTTCATAGCAGATTTAAATAAAGTTATGTCCCTGAGACTTTAAGAAAAAGCAAGGTACAGCCTTCCTATGTCAGAACTTGTAATCTGGAATTTCCAGTATCAGCTTTATTGTATTTTATTTTTAGAGCACATATATTCATTATGATGCAATATACAAAAGCCAATTAAATTGTGACTACTTAACTATATTTCATATATGGATGCTTTGTTTACCTTCTTGTATTATTCTCTTAGTTATGATTTTCCGTTTGGAACATGTAATTTTTTTTTTTTAAGTTGGGATCTCACTTTGTTCCCCAGGCTGGAGTAGAATAGAATGATCATAGCTAGCTGCAACCTGAATCTATTAGACTCAAGTGACCCTCCCACCTCAGCCTTCTGAGTAGCTGGGACTACAAGCACAAACCATCATATTTGGCTAAGTTTTTATTTTTTAGTAGAGACAGAGTCTTGCTGTATTGCCGAAGCTGGTCTTGAACTCCTGGCCTCAAGCAATTCTCCTGTCTCAGCCTCCTGAGTTGCTGTGCACATCTAATCTTAAATGTCATGGATATCATCTACTTCCTTCACTTCACAGTCTTTTTACTCTTCTAAAAAAAAAATATATATATATATATATACACACACACACGTATATATGTATACATATGCATACAAAAAGATATACGTACATTCATATATTTTTTGTGTGTATATATTATATAGCAATGATATGAGCAAAGATGATTTCTCAATTTGGAGGAGTAAGTGGGCAGGGATGTGAGATATCTGCAAGATGAAGGATGAAAGAAAAACGAGAAAAAGTAAGTAATTAAAACACCATTTAAATGGGAGGAATGATTAGGGAAGAGAAACTAAGAAGACTGCATATGGAAGTTCCAATTTAACATTCCCATGCTCTGCATCTTTGGACTGTTTCCACTACAGTTTTGCAATTCGTAGTTCAGCAACCGTGATAATCCCTGGGATCTTGTTAGAAATGAAAAATATCAGGATCAAAACTACTAACCAATACCAATAATTCATATGCACATTAGATTTGAGACTATGTAAAATTTTATCCTTATTGAGTTTAGGCTATTTTGGTTTTCAAGCTTCAGTTAAAATGCTGTGAAGACTCTTAACCCTCAATCATATCTTTCCAACAACTATACAAGGTAGCCACAGACAAGCAAGGCAGCCATAAAACCAGCATGACTTTTATTTCCCTTTACTCTGCGTATTCTTTCTAGGGCCAGCACATGAAGCAGCAACTCATTACAATCTTTGAAACTACTGTGTCACCACAGTATCCAAGTGGCTGAGACATTTGGTTTCTCCCATCACCTTGTCTTCCACTTGGACTGCATCTCATGCCACTCTGTGGATGGTTTAAAGTGTCTATACTCCCAAATAAGGAGGTAACCCATGAACTCTTCAGATATGTAAAACCTAAATCTCCAAATTCAATTTTCAAGGTCTGTTTCCTGGGTCATTAACGATACCATGTAATGTATTGGTGGAGGCCCAAGATGCAAATAAGTGTATCTTCCAAAGAGGTGATTGAACATGGCATAATGAAGGAACCACTTTCAAAAGTGTAGACAAGGTTAAGGGAAGCAATATGGCATGGTGGAGCACGCTAGTTGTGGTAACGTCTAGCTGTTACTCCTCGGTACTTGAGGAGACAAGGTAAGGGAGTAGTTACTAGAACCTGATCTAATTTAATAAAGGAAAACAGCCACTGAAGAACTGCTGTCGGCAGTAAATGAGCCACAGAAATGTATGAATCATCTCTTCTTCCTCTGAGATCCTGCTGTGAAACTCAACTCCTGCTGAGAAAAAGTAAGAGGGTACATTTTTGGAGGGCATAATTCAAAGATAAGAACAAGGTGGACAACTCTGGATAGTGGGCTTAGAGAGAGGAATAAAAGAATATTCCAGAAAGACTATGACTTCTCCAATAGCAATCCACTTATTGAGCTTTTAAAATCATTTCGTTTTAAAGTATTATATTTTTCAGACTTCACATTTCCACCTGGCTTTTTAAAAGATTCTTGTTCTTGTTACATGTGAATATCCTATCTTACATCTCTATCTTATACATCAGATATACTTAAGTTTGTGTTTTATCTCTTTCACTATCTTTATCATTAGTTAAATGTTAGCATGTTTTGTTTCTTGTGCATCAGTTTTACTTTAGAGATGTCTAGGAGCTTAGCTTGTGGGCTCACGTTTCTTTCACCATCAGTTACTCTGTAAATAATAAATGTCATGCAATGGCTAAGGGACAGATTCTAGTCCAGCTTTTGGCCCATCAGTGAGATAAAAAGTACGTAAGCATTGCCTCTCAGTGTGTCCCAGGCATCCAAGAGGTAATGCTAATTACTCTACCACAGAAGACCTCTGGATAGGTGCTATGGTTTGAATGTACCCTACAAAATCCAATGGTTGAAATATAATATTCAACATGATAATATTAAGAGATGGGGCCTTTAAGAGCTGGTTAAGCCATGAGGGCTCATCTCTCCTCAATGGGATTAAAACCTTTATAAAAGAGGTCAGTGAATTCACAGTGTTTAATTCACTCTCTTCTGCTCTTCTGCCACATGAGGACCCTGTGTTATTCAGACAATGCAACCAAAAGACACCACTGGACCAGCCAGTGCCTTGATCTTGGACTTCCCAGTCTCGAGAACTCTGAGAAATAAATTTCTATTCAATATAAATTATCCAGTCACAGATTCTTTTCATGGCAGTGCAAATGGATTAAGACAATAGGGTCTGTCTTTAAACATGAGGAAGAAGCAGCAGTACAGTAGACAAACCCCTAAAGTTTTAATCCATGAGCTCTGACTTTCAGGAGAATGCAATGTGGAAATGAATGCTTAAGAGAAGTACATGTTGCATCAATTCTTCATCCTGATAGAGATTTGTGCTCATACCCCTCAGATATGAGCCTTAGTGGCTGCACATATCTATAAAGTGGAAGCTGATGAACACTACAGGGAAATATGGGGAAGGGAGGAGAACATAATTTTATAACTTACTGACCTATCCACTCAGCTCTTGGATACAAACAATTCCCATTCCTGCTCCCAAGACAAGCAAGCAGCCTTATTGTTTTCAGGAATTCAGCCAAATGCAGGATACAGAAATGCATTTTGAGTAATTCAGGATTTTATGGGCCTAGAGAGCAGGATCACCTAATGCTGATTAGAAACATCAGACAATATTTTTGTGAGGAGGAAATCTATTCCTGAGAACTAAGCAATACATGATTTATTTCCTTCTGCCCTGCTACGTTTGAATGGTTCTCTGCTCAACACACTACATGATTTAGAATTGACTTTCTCTACACAACAGAAAGTTTAAATTGGTAACCTCTGCTCCTGTTGTAACTACCTGAAAAAGTTTATGTCTTGGAAACCAAACTGGTTCTCTGTTGGCAGAAACCTCTTGACCTCATTGCACATATTTATAAGTACACAAGCATATCTTGAATAGATAATAATACAATTTTCTCCACAGGGCATGTTTTCTTCTATCAGTTTAGACTATTTTCAAATTTTATTTTTAAGGAGAACAAAGTCCCCAAATTAAATAATTTGTTTGACTTTTCCTATAAGATATAGTTTTCTCTTTCTTAGTAGTCAGTCTTTAACACAGCCTGCTTCATACATGAAATCATTTTACTGCTATTTTGTATCTGCTTATACATGAACCCAAATGTCCACCCTTTTTTAGCAGTATGACTCTGTACAATAAACTTCATACAACTGACAATGCTGAGAAATGGCTCTACCCATCCCTTTCCTTCTGGCCCTTAAAAGGGGGTAATTGGAGTATAAGATTTCAGGGCAAATACAAACAAATAAACAAAAACTTGGCTGACTATATTATATTTTGACTGAGAATCCTACCTAAAAATAAGTACATCTATTATTTAGTATTTATCTATGAATTTTGCCCCCTTCAAAGTTTGAGAACATTGTCACATTACATTTCATTATTTAAAAAACATTGCCTTTTCATGTTCTCTACCCCACTCCTACCTTTGCTATTAGAAGGAACCATCAAAGGGAGTGACTATAAATGAATCTCCAATCTCACATTAATTAATAAGCAAAGAACACGTAACTTTTTTATTAGTCATTTATGTATTTTGTATTTGAGACAATCTTGCTGTGTCACCCAGACTAGAGTGCAGTGGCATGATATCAGCTCACTGCAACCTCTGCCTCCTGGACTCAAGCAATGCTCGTGCCTAATCCTCCTGAGTAGGTTGGATTATAGGCATGTGCCACCACAGCCAGGGTAATTTTTGTATTTTTAGCAGAGACAGGCTTTTCCTATGTTAGCCCAGCTGCTCTTGAATTCCTGGCTTCAAGTGATCAGCCTGCCTTGGCTTCCCGAATTGCTGGGATTATAGGCGTGAGCCACCATGCCCTGCCAACATGACTTTAACATATTTATTCTTCCTATACATGTGCATAGTTCAGTTATGAATAAAAACTACCATTATCAAACATTTAGTGTATTCCCAGTGCTATAGTATGTGGTTAGATCATAGTATATGACGTGCCCAAACTGGCTTGTACTGATCTCACATCCAATTGTTAATTTTCAGAGATTTTGTGAGCTGGTAGAGGTCACATTAGTAGCTTAAAATCAACCATACTGGGAGTACTTATACTATAGAAATCAGCAATACTACAGATCACAGCTTTTTTTTTTTTTTTTTCTGGAAACCTAGTGGTTAGACATTTTCCAGAGCATCACTGTGTTTGTGTGTGTATGTGTGTGTGTGTATACAACTAACTTTCCAAAAAGAAACATATATATTTGTGTGTGTATATATGTGTGTGTATGTTATATACATATATACACATATATATGTATGTTGTATACATCTGTACACATATATGTATGTTGTATACAAGTATGCACAAATATGTATACATATACACATATATGTGTGCATATACATATACACATATAATATTTATCTCTCATAAAATCTACAAAACAGGCATTATATTCTCCATTTTTATGAAGAAAATAAATCATTTTTATTATAAAACTGGCAACTATAGAAAAAACAGGGTGCATATACTGTAAATGCTTTGAAAATCAAGATTTCAAATGCTTTGAATATCAGGCTACATTATGAATTACTCATGATATTAACAACAAAACGTTGGAGAGACTACTGAGGCAAGGTTATTTCCTCATTTCAATAGTGTGGCATACAATTTAAAATTACACACCATTTTTAAATCCTAGCTGCCAGATTGTGGTTGTCTTTCTATTGTTTTTGTTCCTTGAGGGCAGAAACTGCAATGATCTTTCTGTATCCCTATTTGATTCAAAAATTGGTATTCAGTGAATAACTGTTAAATCAATTCATAAATGTAGATATTCAACCCATATAGAAAATGTATAAAGTTACCTTTGGACATGCTCCTTGAAGGGAATCTCAGAGAAACTGAAATGTTCTCATAATTGAAGCTGTTTTCTTAAGCAATGAAGGTTTAGAGAATAATACAATCACAGCTATTTTTAATCTCCCTAGCAGTTACCAAAAAACCTTGGAGAAATGTGATACTGTTGGGCATTAAGAAATGGAACAGACTCTTTGTCTACATCTGGGAAATGAAAATGATTGTCCTGAACATAAACATTAATGAATTCAGAGAGACTAACCTTGAAATATGTGAGTAGGCCAAAGGCAAATAGAATGATACAAATAATTCAAGACACATTTATAAATAAGTCACAGGGCAGGTTTAAAATGCAAAATGACAAAATCAAGAAATGCAAACAGGTAAAGTCCCCCTTTTCCCCCTTTGTCTGAAAAGATATATGAGGAAACAGTGAATAAACTGGTTTTGAGATTCAAGAAGGTTAGCCATTTTTTTTCTAGTCAACTTCTATTTTATTTATTTTTTTCTTTTTCCTTGAACATAAGCAGATATTTGCTTGGCTGAGGACAAACAAACTTTTCTTTCTCTCTTTTCTTTTCTTTTCTCCTTCCTTCTCTCCTTCCTTTCCTTCCTTCCTTCCTTCTTGCCTTCCTACCTTCCTGCTTTCCTTCCTTTTTTCTTAATTAATTTCTCTCTCTCTCTCTCTCTCTCTCTCTCTCTCCCCCCCCCCCCCTCTTTCTTTTGTATTTCTGGGCATTGTATCCAATGGAAATCTCACTATTGTAAAGGAATCCACTGAATGAAGATAAGGGTCCACCATGTTCTTCTGAATTGTAGGAGGGGTTGTTGAATAGATGCAGGTTCCTCACTCCCTTTGGGGAGTGGAATTTAAAGTTGTTTACAATTTTTAAATATCCCATTAGGAGAAACACATTTGGGCTGCTTCATAAAGGATCTGAAGACATGGATCAAATCCAGTAATGGAATAATCCTCTATTAATATTTATAATCATCATTTAATAGAGTATTCACTTGAAAAAGAATTTTTCTGGAATCTCTGAGTCCTCTTTACTTGGCTTGTCTTCTCTCTGCATCTTCATATAGTCTTTCCCTTGTGGATCTGTGTGCTAAGTTTTTCTTCTTATAAGAACACCAGCCATATTGAAATAGACACACCCACGTGGCCTCATTTTACTTTAATTACCTCTTTATACATCCTATCTCCAAAGACAGTTGCATTTTGAGGTAGTGAAGGTTAGAATATCAAATTATGAATTTGTGGGGGAGGGGAGCAAAATTCAACCCACGACAGTTTTCTATGCTCAAATTATTTTTATTTTATTTTGTTTTATAATTTTTAATTTCTGTAGGTACACGGTTGTTGTATATATTTATGGAGTATATGAGAAGTTTTAATACAGGCCTGCAATGTGAAATAATTCCATCATGGAGAACAAATGGGGTATTCATCTTCTCGGGCATTTGTCCTTTGTGTTACAAACAATCCAATTACATCCTTCTAGTTATTTATATATATATATATAATATTATATATTATATAATATTTTATATGTAAAATATTATATTATATATTATATATAATATTATATATTTTTATATATTTATATATATATATATAATTAAGTTACTATTGACTATGGTTACCCTGTTGTGCTATCATATAGTAGGTCTTATTCATTCTTTCTATTTTTTATACCCATTAAACATCCCCACCTCTCCCTGAGTCCCCCACTACCTTTTCCAGTCTCTGATAACCATCCTTCTACTTTCTATGTCAGTTATTCATACATTTCACATGCATTGAAATTAACTTATTTCTGTATCAAGCTAATTTATTCAGTATGTATTATTTCAATAAATAAAACCTACAAATGTTGTTTCTGGTTGAATTACCATTAGAGATGGTGTTGGCTGTTGGCAAGAGAAGGGTTTGTAAATGGAACATCTTGATTCTCAACTATTCATATAAGCCTGTTTGGTTTCTGAGTATGCAAGACAATGTCCAAACCTTACACTTACAATGTGTTATAACATCATTAGCATTATTGTCTTTGAAAGAAAATTCATCAAATCAAAAATAATTAGCCTTATTTCTGATAATATTTTCAAAATGACCTCATTAATAATTTTCAGTAGATGACAATCCAGAGGGTTTATAAAGCATTTCCAAACACACACACACACACACACACACACACGTATGTTCAAACACACTATTTTTTTTCCCTAAGAAAAGTTTCAAGAGCTTTCTTCTGGTTCTCAAGATAGATATTGACTTCAAAATTATTAGGTGTGATAAATCTCGTATCTGAATCAGGGCTCTGAAAAGTAGTAATTCCTGTTTAGAACATTTACACAATTGGTGGTCTTTGTCTCCACAAATTCACAAATGATATTTATTTAGTCTTTGCAAGCAGATAATCATTGGTCTATTAAAATCTGCTTCTTATCAACTAAATTCAGAAATGCTCAGCATATGAACTATAATTTCAATTTAATTATTTATCTTGATGGAGAAAGTTGATTAATAGATTATATGGTTGTGAACAATTTTTCTCCTTGAAGGAATTCCAATAAGAAGGCTTACTTTAATCAAGTGTTTGTGTGAGTTAGCTCAGATCCAGGGGAAGGGTATTTGGCATCTGGTAAATTGTTAATGCTAGTGGTATCAAACCCTAACTCAGTGCTTCATTAATCAATCAATTATAAAATATTGACTTAGCGCCTACTCAGTGTGAGATACTGTGCTAGGTCTAGGGATATAGCCAGAGTGATACATTCCTCACATCACTTCAATGATGTGTTTACAGAGTGTTAGAGAAAGACATTGCACTTGAAGTACCACAGAGCATGAATGGCTTTGCCTGGTTGGAGGAGATTCCAGATCTAGATAAGCTCTCCCAAAACGTGTACTGGATGCTAACCATTTTCCAATTGTTTCTGGCAATCTTTAAATATGTTGGTGAATATACTATAGTCAAATTCTGCATTTCCTATTTGTCTCTTAAAATTCAGATTACATTTCTAAATACAAATTCTAATTTATTTCAATAAATTTTGAGTATTCTATAATTTTGCCTAGAGTAAAAATGTATATGTGAATGAAGTCGAAGAGATTAATATGTTCTTTATTTCTGGTAGCTATGTATTAACGAGCTAAAAGTACCAAGTAATATTTGCAGAATACATTTTATTCTGACTATATAATACTTTAGATAATTCTGTCATAACCCTTTTCTTCCATATTGTGAACACATTGAGGGCCAGGGAATTTGTCCTAGTAACCATTGTGCACACAGCATCTGGTATGGTGCTGGTGAGAACTGTTGGATGATTTCCATTGAAAGGTTTATTCTTTCTGCCATTATTTTTCAGAAAAATAAATCATTCAAATCTTACATTAGAAAAGAGACTTTAAAAATAATGTCATGCCATTTCCTAACTCTAGAAATCTTTCAAAAATATTTCAGATAGATGATCACAAATTCCTGTTTATTGAGAACAGAATGACTTTAACATTTTTCTTTACAAAGGCAACAACTGATCACAGTAATAATTCAACACTATAAATATATATAGGGAAAATAAATCATCTACCTTCTTCAGTCTAGAGATGATGGTTTTTAATATTCATATTGTAATCAAGAGGATAATTAAATACATATAGGATAGCTAGGGATTTTCTTATGATTTCTTTATACTATCATGTTTTACTGCATCCTAAAACAATAATTCCAGATACTTCTTTCACCAATTTTTTCTCACGTTTTCCTGACATTTGTTAGGCAGTCATTATTCAAAATGCATCTTTTATAACTAACTCCCTTCTCCCATTATTCCAAAGCACATTAATTGTCATTCTGAATGTATAATAGATTTATTGCAATAACAGCTTCTTTTGGTAAGTATACTAGAACAAGCAATATTTTGAAATAACTAGAAAAATTGCTGTGATCATTATGAAAATCGCTCAGGAATGTGTTCTAATGTAATGAAATTTCATGTATCTCTTACAATCTGACTGATTTTCATAAAATAAAGGTTATTATTGTGATGAAGCAAAAAACAAAATAAGTAAAAATAAGTAGTTTAAAATGAACTAGATTTATTGGTAGCTATGCTGAAATAATAACTCAATTTTATGAAAGGTGAAAATGTATTCTTATTCAAAATAGCAATTTTACAATTCACTGTACAGAACAATTTGTAGTGGAAAATCTAACTTACAATTTGTAACTTCATCTTTGAATAAATTGCTAGTAATATTGCAGATAAATGAGGTCTTTTTTTTATTTAGTTGTTATATTAGAATTATAATTAAACAGTCATTTTGATCAAATAATGAATTATTTATTTATCTTTAACCATTATTAGATCATTCCTACGGTAGTGACTTTCACGTATGTTTTGCAATACTGTCTCTCAAATAGACACATGAAGTAATCTTCAAACCCAGTAAGCATGAAGTTATCAGAATCACCAAGTGACTCTCCACATTGTATATGATTATTCTGTTTTTAGTAAAATAAAATCATACAATTTAGGTCCATTTTAGAACATATCGTTTTATAAGTGTTTTTTAATTTACAATTGAATTTGTGAAAATAAAACTTGAGACTCCACTAGGGACTGAACATATTTAGAGTTTACATGTCAGGCACTGTGTAAATAAAGAGTTTACATCAGTCATTTTACTAAATCCTTACAGCGTCTCTTTGAAAAATATACTATTACATGCTATATAAATTTGTTTTGCAAATGAAGAAAAGAAGTTTTAGTGTAGTTAAACTACATGACCAAATGTATAAATTATACATTATCGAACTTGAACTCCAGATCTGATGGACATATATACCATTCTCTCAAATGCTCACTCTACTTCCTCCAAATGGTGCAAGTCTAAATGGAATACAATATATTGGGTTGGATCATAGGACAAATGGTGTTAGTGGAAATCTCAGTATAGTTTGTAGTTTAGTTAATAACGATATATCAATGTTAATTTATTTGTTTTGACAGTGTGTTATGATTATGTAAGATATCAACATTAGAAGAAACTGTGTGAAAGGTCTATGAGAATGTGCTCTACTGTTTCTGTGATTTTCCAGTAAATCTAAAATTATTCTAAAAATAATTTAAATATTAAAAATGACTCAAACACACTAAATACAATAATGTGATTCATCATTGAATTGAAAAGCGAATACTGGCCTGTTAAATATTTTAGTCTTTTTCCTTCTTAAATATCTTCATACTGAGTAGCAACTCCCCAAAAAGGGACAATTGTATTTCATACTAATAGATCTTTCGCTCACAATTTGATATGATAATTTCATTCTTAATAAACAGCATTGTACCAAACATTGTGTTAAAAATGTTTCAACAAGAAAACCAAATAAAAGACTAAGACCCAGAGACTTTCATATCCATGAGAAGTTATTCAACTTTTAGTAATTCCTCTAACAAAAGTGTTTTCTTAATATGGCCATGCAAAAATAAACACCTTTCAACAAGCCTCTGTTGGTTAATGGACTTTTGCACAAAAACAACTTATTTTCCTTTTCTAGTGTTTTAATTTTTTTGAGGACCATTAACACAGCTCTACATATCTATTTTTATCAAGTTGGCACCCATTGTTATGAAAATTAAAACAAAGCCACTTAGAGTTATTTCTACAAAGTTTATTTTATTTCTTCCAACACTACCTCTAAATTGCTATCATCTTTTGAACCAATTATTTTCCCCTTACTAGTTCACTGCTGGCTTCTGAGCATCTTCCAAAGTGTCTAGAAGATGATAAGTACTCAAACATTTTTCAAAGAGTTGTAAAAACCCATGCTACAAGAAAAACGCCTGCAGTAAGCATTTTAAATTTATTAAATTTGTATTTCTTTAGGCAAACTCTGCCTTATTCCAGGAAAAATTAAGTTGATACATTTATATATATATGTCTATATATACATATATGTATATGTCTGTATGTATACACACACACATACATGTAAGCATACATACACACACAAGTAAATGATATCAGTATTAAATGAATAAAGAATAAAAGCAAAGGCAAAATAAGCATAGGAAATAGAAAAGCAAAGCCAAGAATGAAGTTACAAAACAAAAAGTAATTTTGTGAAACTTTCTGGAAACATTTGCTAGCACTGGAACAACAACAAAAAAGTCTCTAAAATTTCTAATAGTAAAAATAAAAAGGGAGTCATCAATATTCACAAGATTCCTAGTATCAACCCAATTGCCCAGGATAAGTCCAATTACTCCTGGCAACAAAAAGAGAAAGGCATTTTTTCTCCTTGCACTTCTTGAGAAGCTAGATGTTGTATAAATGTCTGAAAAATGTCCTCATAAACTTTCTTCCAGTACATATAACAATGAGTCATCTAGGACTATTCCTGGAAATGCCTATTTCTTAGCATAGAGGGCATCAGCTTAAAGATAACTTCAGCAAAAACTAATTCTTCTGTATCAAAATAAGGGAACTCAAATATGTAGTTCCTTTCTTTTCTGATTTAGTACAAGGCTTCATTTCAGAGTATTTAGATATTAGAATGTCACATAGGGGACATGCTTTTTGCCTATTCTCTTTTTTTCTTCTGAACTTGAACGTGGTCTCAGACTCCTCCTGGACAGTGCTCTAAGCAGACCATACTAAATGGTTTCAGCTTCCACCTGAGATAAAACATACGTGCCAGTCCCTATCTCGAAAAATAAATTGACTAGATATTAGCCAATCTTTCATACATATTATTGGCCAATCTTTCATACATTAGTTATTACTGTCAAGCTAATTAATTTTAAGTGGCAATGAATGTGAAGCCATATTTTCTGAAGGAAATGCATAGAGAATATAACAATTCCTTGTTTGCAGATAATCAGTCATACACTTTAATAGTCAAATAATCAACATGATGATAAATATATAATTTGTATTGCAATTTTACTCTGTACAGAGCACTGTGCTAAACATTTTCCTTGGATTTCTTTTCTATGTTTTAATTCTTACAACAATTTTACAAGGTAGTGAATATCATCAGCTGCAGATGAGGAGAGGAAACTGAAATAAGGTGAAACTGAGATCTTCTAATACAATACATGGAACAGCCTGACAAGGTATTTGCTTAAATGAAAGGCCAACCTACTTTTACTTGGAGGAAGACCATGGAAAGACCATCTGGAAGAGTGGTGAGTCTCTCCATAAAGATACATGAGAATGTATGATAACGCCCCCAATGGAAAACAAACAAGCAAAACAGATACTCGGGGTTTACACACAGTATAAGGGTGAATAAAGCCTCCAAGCTTGAAGTCATAAGAAATGAGGATCATTGTTTTAAAATTGAAAAAACGTTAAAGCAGAGATCAGCAGACATTATGTCTGCTCTATTAAAAAAGAAAAAAGTCAGATAATATCTAGAATCTTAGTAAATCACTATTGTAAAAGGTGCTTTCACTTTGAGCTTCATTTCAAATAAAGTCATCACAAAATATATGTCTAGGTGATTTAATAACTCATTGTATAACATTATTTTAACTTTATATATATATATATATATATATATATATATATATATATATATATATATATATATTTAGAGATGGAGTCTCACTGTGTCGCCCAGGCTGGAGTGCAGTGGCGCGATCTTGGCTCACTGCAAGCTCCGCCTCCCGTGTTCATGCCATTCTCCTGCCTCAGCCTCCCGAGTAGCTGGGACTACAGGCACCCGCCACCACGTCCGGCTAATTTTTTTTTTTTTTTTCTGTATTTTTGTATTTTTGTATTTTTAGTAGAGACAGGGTTTCACCGCGTTAGCCAGGATGGTCCGGATCCCCTGACCACGTGATCCGCCTGCCTAAGCCTCCAAAAGTACTGGGATTACAGGCGTGAGCCGCAGCATCCAGCCTGTATAACCTTATTTTAAAACGTAACTAAATGTAGATGACTACCAAAAACTATTGTTTGAAATATGTAATCTGCACACCTGCCATTTTGGAAGTACTTATATAATACGGCTAGTTGTCTACTGCGTTCCAACTCCTATTTCTAGTAAATTTTCATATACCAAATCGTATATTTTTCCTCTACTAAAAATCAGGCACACTCTTCAAATATTTTAATATGCCACATTTCCACATAAAAATAAAATAACTAATTCAACCCATCAAGCCTTATCTCTCATTGTGCCCCAGTGGGAGATTTAATTTAAATTCAGGGTCCAGCTAGACTAAATACACTATTTGCTGTTTGATAAGGCACAGTGCAAGATCTCTCCTCAGGTATGCTTGACTCTTCCTGTGAGATCATTCCTAATGCCTTCAACTTGGTAATGAATTCAATTATTTAGCTTAGACACTGCCACTGTAGGAAAACTATTCTCTATGTTTGATTGATTGATTGATTGATTGACTGATTGATTGATTTTCAAGACAGAATCTCGCTCTGTCGCCCAGGCTGGAGTGCAGTGGCACGATCTCGGCTCACTGTAACCTCTGCCTCCCAGGTTCAAGCGATCCTCCTGCCTCAGCCTCCCGAGTAGCTGGGATTACAGGCTCCCGCCACCATACCTGGCATTTTTTTTTTTTTGTATTTTTAGTAGAGACCGGGTTTCACCGTGTTAGCCAGGATGGTCTCAATCTCCTGAATTCGTGATCTGCCCACCTCAGCCTTCTGAAGTGCTGGGATTACAGGTGTGAGTCACCCTGCCCGGCCCTATTCACTATTTCTTAAAGTTAGGTAAAGTCCTTCTTTTAGGTGTTTACAACAGAAACTTATCTTGCTCCTATTACAGCACTTACCACACTCATATTAAATTGCCTTTTTACGTGTCAGGCAACTGCATTTTATTGCAAGTAGCTTGAGGAAAGTGACTGTGCCTTATTCATCAACAGTTCCTAGCACACAATAATAGTTAGATAAATATTAGCTAAATGACCTAAAGAATAAGCTAATAAATGTCCCTAATTTTTATTTTATATTGACATACAATATATTTGAAAACCCCAGTTGGATGAATATCTGTTTATTTCAAGGGGCATTGTTGATAAATATTTCTTGTACAGAGCATCAAAGGCAAAGAAAAGGTCAATATTTATCACTACTTACAAATATATCCACAAGACTATAAAAATAGCCACTGCCGGAATAGCGTTCTCTAGGGTCCAATTTGTAAGACTGCGATTTACCAATAATAAAATGGCATGTAAATATTTTGGATAGTATATCTAAGAAGATAGTAACTCTATGTTTTGAGAGGAGTATCAAAATTATTATATTTAAGGATTGGGAATTACTCTATCCCAACTAGATATCAGATGTAAGATGTTCAATTATTTGATAAAACTAAATATATGGTAAGGATCGACATTCACCATTAAGTATAATAATCGCAAATTGTTGAGTAAAGAGAAATCTTACCCTGAACCTTAATACAGAAACTTTGCAAGCCATTTGGAGTATTTATTTTTGAGAAATGAAAATTCCAATTAAATGAAATTCTTTATTCAAGAAAGATCATTAGAAAGCAAAATTCTTAGGGGGAAAAAAAATCAGTGTGGAGTTTTACTAAGGACAGATCAGGCAGTTGCTACCTGACTCACTAAATAGTCTTCAGTCTTGGTAACCCTGAGAGTGGGAAAATCAGACATTAAAAACTTGATGTGCGGCAATGTGAAGCCCAGGCTTGAAGGATTCTTGTTAAAATAAAAAGAATTAACATGAATCTATTCATGTCATTGGAGATAACTTTCAATTGACTAGAAATATGGAAACTAGAAAAGAAATTCAAGTGAAATAACATTTCAAGAAGTCAACAGACTAATCCATATCTTAGGCTATTATACCATGAATCCAGTTTCTTTTAAAAGATAATGGGATAAGAAAGAGGAAAAAGGGCTGTTGCAAAATCTACTGACTGCATGCAATGTTGGCATTGTTTTAAACCTGATTCTTACAAAATTCGGTGAAAATACATTTTTTTTTTCTGACAGTGTAGTAATTTGACTATGGATTGGGATTAGATAACTCCCCCAAATGTACTGTTAATTTCATTAATAATTATACGTATGTAAGAAGGGAGGCATAGGATTCAGAGATGAATACTGAAGTGCCTAGGATAAAAATGGTGTAATGTTTGAGAGTTGATTAAAATGTTTTAGCAAATATCAAAATAAGATGGGTAAATAGAGCAAGTCTAGTCAAACTATGATACATTTTTAATGCTGAGGACATGGGAATTCATAATGCTCATCTCTTATTGTGTAAGAAACTATTATGTTAAAAAATCCAAGATTAAATACATATTTTCTTTAAAATCCATTGTGCATGCATCACCTTTCAAAAATCGCAGCCACTCCTTATACTTCAGCCAGCACGGTTTTGTGTGATGTCATGTATATCAAAGGTTCCATAATTACCAGTACCTAAGCCAGTGTCATTTACCTAAAGTGTACTGAGAACTGTAGATAATAATACATGAATTAGAAATTTAGCCTCTGGTTCCCAGTTGATTTTAAGATTGGTGAATATTAAAAACAAATAAACAAGAAACTAACGTAGAAACAAGGCAAATCGTATTGTGTTGACCAGTTTTCTGGAGATTATATGTGAAAGTTTTGTTTTATCTTAAAATATTTTGTTGCCATATCGCCTTGACAGTTTTTAAGTCTGTAATGGTATTGCAACATTCTTTATGTTAGAAGGCTTACATAAGAGAAAACGAATAGAGGGGAATCTAAGTAATCTGATCTTTGTCTTTATTTCACATTACAGAAATTGCTGAGAAAGATAAAGGCTTAATTTATGCAAATTATACATAATTTGTATCCTCCCTTTCTTAGGTAATGTAGTTAATGCTGTCATTATGGTCATTGTAACATCCAATTCAAAAGGTTCAGAGAGGGGAGAAAATCTAGCCTTTCCTTGGGGGTGATTTTTTTTTTTCTTTAGCCAAATGGTACTGTTGTGAGTCAAATAAAAGACATACAGGGTGAACTGCATGGAAGATTTCTCTTGGAGAGCCAATATATTTCCCTACCTGGAGGGAACATATATTTTTATATGAGAAGGATAATTATATTTCTATCAAGTATATACTCATGGTATATTCTTTTATTAGACTCTACGCAATATATCTATGTAATAAAACTACACTTGTACCCTGTACATTTATACAAACAAAAAAATATATATAACAATAAAAATAATGCAATTATTAAAAATAAGACCAGTTTTTAGGGTTGGAAATATTACTGTAATCCTGTTTTGTGGCTAGTGAGAAATCCTATTGCATGTAACAGTATTAGCAGTTACATGTTTAGTTAAATTTTCATTATGAATTTAGAAAGAGTAGTGCAAATTTTCATATTACTCGCTGCCTGAAAATAACATAGGTGATTATGTAACACTTCAGTCTACTATGTGTTAAAGGAAATTCATTGTTATTTGTCTATTCATTTTTCAGAGAACTGCTTGCATGACAATTCACATTTATAAGTATTTCAAACATACTGTAATAAAATTATCAGAAAATAATACAATAATTAAGAAATATTGAGAGATGCAATTATAGATGCAAAGAAGCTATAGACATAATCACACAAAAATCAACTGGAATGTTTCTAATTTGCATCCAATTAAAAAATCTGGGTATATTAGGCATTCATTAAAAATGATTACTTGTACTCTTCCACATGTAAGCTATTGAAGACAGATAATTATATTAGAATTAAATTGTGTAGTTTTCTCCTATGAAAACATTTATGTTGTCTAACTAGTGAACCAAAACAACCAGCAATCTTTATATCTCCATGAGTATCATTAAACTTCAATAAATTATTAAGATTTGGTAAAGCAAAATAGGAACACCTGCCACTCTGTCAACAGAACAGATGGTCAATAGTAAATTTTCAAATAGTCATTTCCTAAATTGACGAGAAGAGTCAGTTTGACACTTGGCACACAAAACCATATGTCTCTTGTGTAAAAAGATCTATGCAAGTCCGAGGGTGAAAGTCCGTTTTCATTTTTTTGATAAGAAAGTCAAAATAACCAACTGTTTTTAAGTATTAATGTGCACTTTAAATGTCTGCCAGGTGCTTAACATTCCATTTAATATAAATTCTGGCAAATGACACATTATAACTTAAACTCTCTGGTGAATTCATTGGTGTTTATTATATAATTCTTTATACCATTTTTCATATTTAAAAATTCATGAAATAAAACATATATGCTTCTAGTGACAATTGATCCTTGTTCTTTCCAAATATAGTATTTTAGATATTTTCACTGGGCTGCTGTTACATAGAATTCAAGATGATATTTTTCACATATTGCATACAAAATAAAATAATTAAACCTGAAATGCAATTTAATTTTGCTTTGAAATAAATGAGAAGCCCTGTAGTGAGGTTAAGAGAAAAATAAATAAATCTAAAATAGGTTTTCTTGCTTACTAATGAAAAGGTATATTACTAGTTTGACTTACCAGTTATTGTTAGGTGATCAAAAAATCATAGAATTATCTTTTTTTATTATATTTAATGACATAAAAATGTTATTCAATGTAATATAATTATGATCTAAATATGCTGAAGTAGGAAATTTGCTTTTAAAACCTAAAAGCAAATTTACTTTTAAAATCTAAAAGCAAATTTCCTACTTCAGCATATTTAGACCATAATTATATTTCTAAAACAGGATATTAAAAAATATTTCTGGAAATTTCATCATGGATATGTTGATTAACATAGTTTGCCCAAAATTTGTGCTTAGTTAATATAAAGGTTGATAAAATTGAGTCATTTTATTAAATCTGAATGGCTGAATTATAACGAATTCAATAAGTGTACCTCAATCTGTCCATACAATTCAAGAAATAATTTTTGAAGGATACAAATATGAAAATTTCCCTACCTGGAGGGAACATATATTTTTATATGAGAAGGATATGAAAATATGAAATATGAAATATGAAAATGCATTAGTAATTTTAAGTTTGACAAAATCTTTCTGATATTTGTCCTCTTTGTGAATGTGATTAAGTTGCTTCAAAGTTTTTGAGCCTTAGTTTTCTTATCAGTAAAATCGACATGAATTATAATATCTTCACGTATATCTTATAGATATTAAACAGGAAAAAGTCTTTAAAATTTCAAGAACAGTTCCTTGAGTATACATTAGTTTCTCTCTGTGGTTCCTTATCCCCCAACTTTTGATCTCCCTCAAGCCAGCATGTACACCTATACACCCATACAGTCACACAAACTCAAATGTACATGTATACACATACATGCTCACATACACTAACATACATGCTGATACACACACTAATAAAACACACACACTCACAAAACACACACATTTGACTTGTCCATACATGGACATTTTTCCATGTAAAAGGCCTAAGTGTCATCATTTCTGAACTGCTCTATGAGAGTTCTGATATCTTACTTTTGCTGAAACACATGTACCTTCAGGGTTGTAATGACTCTGTATCTTTTTTAATACCCAATGATTCATGCCTTTTTAAGCTTATGTTCACTTAAGACCTCTGCATAAATAAGACTTCTATGAAAATCATATTATTTTCTCATAAAAATGATAATTATATCATGGATAATTATATATGATGGATTATATTGACAGATTTACTAACATTGAGCCACTTTTCTATCCCTGAAACACAATTCAACTGATTACAATGTACTATAATATTATTCAATATGTTGCTAAATTATTTCTGCAATTATATTTTTATTTATGAAATTATTATTATCTTTATCAACACCTCATGCCTTCTGTGTTTCTTTTAAATATATTTTCCCTTATTGGAATTTCATGAATTGTTAAATCTTAATGTTTTTTTCTATGGAAATGATTG
Source organism: Macaca thibetana thibetana (assembly GCF_024542745.1). NCBI lineage: Eukaryota > Metazoa > Chordata > Mammalia > Primates > Cercopithecidae > Macaca > Macaca thibetana. The sequence goes on from NC_065585.1 coordinate 62,254,693, forward strand.
AAGTTATAACATTTCCCTAAATATTGCTTTAGCAATATCTTGGAGGTTATCGTAAGCAGTGTTTTCATTATTATCTTTATTGTGTATTGTTTTGTTTTTTACAGTGATACATATTTGGGGGATACATGTGATATTTTGACAATTCATGTAATGTGTAAAGATCAAATATGGGTATCTGGGATATCTATCACCTTAAATACTTTTTTCTTTATACTAAGAACACTTAAATTATTCTCTTCTAGCTATTTTGAAATGTGTAATAACTTATTATTAACTATAGTCATTCTATTGATCTGATGAATGCTAGGTCTTATTTCTTCTAATTGTATATTTGTACCCATTAATTAATCTCTCTTCATCCCCCTCTCCCAGCCCTCTTCTCTTTCCCAGTCTTTGGTAACCACCAATGTACTCTAACTTCACAAAATCCACTTTTTTAGCTCCCACATATGAGTGACAACATACATCATTTATCCTTTTGCGCTTGGCTTATTTCACTTAATCTAATGTTCTCTAGGCTCATCCATGTTGTCACAGATGATAGGATTTTATTCTTTTATATATCTAAATATTATTCTGTTGTGTATATATAACACTATTGTTATACACTCATCCATTGACGGACATTTATGTTGATTTCCTATTGCAGCTATTGTGAAGTGTGCACATGTAGTAGTGCAGCTTTCTGTTTCATATATTGATTTCCTTTATTTTGGATACATATCCAGTAGTGGAACTGCTGGACCATATAGTAGTTCTATTTCTAGTTTTATGAAGGACCTCTATATTATTTTTCATAGTGGCTGTATTTATTTATATTTTCACCAAAAGTGCATGATATTTCCTTATTCTTCACATCCTTGTAAGCATTTCATCATTCTCTTTTTGATAAGAGTCATACTAATTGTGGCGAGATAATATCTCCTTGTGGTTTCTTTGCTTGTTTATTTGTTTTAGACACAGGATTTCACTCTGTCACCCAGGCTGGAGTGCAGTGGCATAATCACAGCTCACTGCAGACTCAAACTCCTGGGCTCAAGCCACCATTCCAACTCAGCTTTTCAAGTAGCTGGGGTTGCAGGTATGTGCCACCACACACAGCTTACGTTTTTTTATTTTTATTTTATTTTTATTTTTGTAGAGACCTAGTCTCCAACTCCTGGCCTCATGTGATCCTCCTTCTTGGGTCTCCCCAAATGCTGAGATTACAGGTGTGGAGTCATTGAGTTTGGCTTCCTTATGGCTTTGATATGCATTTCTCTGATGGGTAGTCATGTTGAGTATTTTTTTTAAAAAATCTATTAGCCATTTGTATGTCTTCTTTCAAAAAATGTGTATTCAGATCTTTTGTACATTTAAAAATAAAATTAGTTTTTCACCATAGAGTTGTTTGAGCTTCCAATATATTCTGGTTCTTAATCCCTTGCCATATGAATAGTTTGCAAATATTGTTTCCCGATTCTGTGGGTTGTCTCTTCAGTTTGTTGATGGTTTCTTTTGCTGTGCAGTAGCTTTTTAGCCCATATAATCTCATTTGTCTAATTTTTATTTTGTTGCTTGTGCTTTTGTGGCCTTATGCAAAAAATATTTGCCGAGACCAATGTCCTGGAACACGTCCCAGAATTTCCCCCACAAAAAAATGTTTTTATTTTCTAATGGTCTTAAAGGTTTACTTCTTAGATGTATGTCTTTAATTCACTTTGATTTGATATTTGTATATAGCAGAGGTAGGGGTTTAGTTTTATTCTGCTCTATATCGTTATGTAATTTCCCCAGCACAATTTATTGAAAAGGCTCCCCTTTCTCCATTGTCTGTTGTTGTTGCATTTGCTGAAAATAAATGTTAGTTGTAAATGAATTTATTTGTATCTGGGTTCCTGACTCTGTTTCCCTGGTTTATGTGTGTTTTTATGGCTGTACCATACTGATTAGGTTACTATAGCTTTGTTTCTTGTGTATTTTGAATCAGATGGTATGATGCCTCTAGCTCTTTTTTTTATTTTTTTAAGTTTTTTGTTTGTTTGTTTTTGTTTTTGTTTTTTGTTTTTTGTTTGCTTAGGATTCCTTTGGCTATTTGGGGTCTTTTGTGGTTTCATATAAATGTTAACTTTAAAAAAAAATTGTGATCAATGCTATTGATATTTTGGTAGAGATTGCATTGAATTTGTGCATTGTATTAGGTAGTTACTGACATTTTAACAATAACAAATCTTCCAATCTATAGCCATTCAATAGCTTTTTATTTTTTAGGTCCTGGTCAATTTCTTTCATCAGTATTTCTTTAGTTTTCCTTGCGTACATCCTACATTTCTTTGTTTAAATTAATTCTAGGCAGTTTATATCTTTTTAGTTTTTTAAATGAGATTACTGCCTCAGTTTCTTTTTCAGATAGCTCACACTTGGCGTGCATAAATTCTACTGATGTTTGCATGTTGATTTTATATCCATCAACTTTACTGAATTCATTCATCAGTTCTAAGAGGCTGTTTGTGGAGACTATGTTTTTCCAAATATAAAATCATGTCATCCGTGAATAAGGCTAATTTGACTTCTTCTTTTCCAATATGGATACCCTTTATTTCGTTTATCTTGCCTAATTGCTCTCGCCAAGACTTCCAGTATTACGTTGAATAAACTGGTGAAATTGGGCATCCTTTTTGTTTCAGATTTTAGAGGAAAGGCTTTCAATTTTTCCCCATTTAGTATGATGTTAATTGTGGTTTTGTCCACTATGGCCTTCATTATTTTGAGATATGCCCTTCTATACCCAGTTTGATGAGAATTTTCTTTTTTTTTTTTTTTTTTTTTTTTTTGAGACGGAGTCTCACTCTGTCACCCAGGCTGGAGTGCAGTGGCCGGATCTCAGCTCACTGCAAGCTCCGCCTCCCGGGTTCACGCCATTCTCCGGCCTCAGCCTCCCGAGTAGCTGGGACTACAGGCGCTGCCACCTCGCCCGGCTATTTTTTGTATTTCTTAGTAGAGACGGGGTTTCACCGTGTTAGCCAGGATGGTCTCGATCTCCTGACCTCGTGATCCGCCCATCTCGGCCTCCCAAAGTGCTGGGATTACAGGCTTGAGCCACCGCGCCCGGCCGAGAATTTTCATCATAAATGGATGTTGAATTTTTTCAAACTTTTTTTTAAATATCTATTGAAATAATCATATGGTATTTCTTGTTTCTGTTATTGTGATATGTCACATTTATTGATTTGTGTATGTTTAGTCATCCTTGTATCCCTGGGATTAATCACACTTATTCATGGTGAATGATATTTTTAATGTGCTGTTGGATTTAGTTTGCCCGTATTTTATTGGCAATTGTTGGATCTATGTTTATAAATTATATTAGCCTATGATTTTCTTTTCTTTTTTTTGTTCTTTTGTTGTGCTATGTCCTTATCTGGTTTTGGTATCAGGATAATACTGACCTTGTAGAATGAGTTTGAACATATTTCTTCTTCTTCAGTTTTTTTGGAGAGTTTTAGTAGAATTGATATTAGTTCTTTTTTACATGTTTAGTAGAATTCAGCAGTAAAGCCATCATATTTTGGGCTTTTCTTTGATGGGAGACTTTTTATTATGACTTTGATTTAATTACTCATTATTGGTTTGTTCAGGTTTTCTATTTCTTCATGGCTCTATGTTGGTAAGTGGTATGTGTTCAGGAATTTATCCATTCCTTCTGAGTTTTCTAGTGTGTTGGCATATGGTTGTTCATAAATCTCTAGTGATTCTTTGTAATTCTATGGTTTTCACTGTGATGTCTCCTTTTTGTTTCTGATTTTATTTATTTGGAGTTTCTTTCTTTTTTTCTTAGTCTGACTAAAGGTTTTCCCGTTTTGTTTGTCATATCAAAGAAACCAGTTTAATTTTGTTGATATGTTGTATTTTTGTCTCAATTTTATTTGCTTATGCTCTAATCTTTATTATTTTTTCTTCTACTAGTTTTGGATATAGTTTGTTCTTATTTTTCTAGTTCCAGTATTCCCTTTTCCTGTATGTTTCTGAGTAAGTTTCTTGAGATGCATCATTATATTGTTTATTTGAAGGCTTTCTCCTTTTTTATGTAGGCATTTATTGTTAAAACTTCTCTCTTAGTACAGATTTTGCTATATCCCATAGATTTTGGTAATTTGTGTTTCTATTTTTATTTGTTTCAATACATTTTTAAATTCCCTTCTTAGTATCTTCATTGACTCACTGGTCATTCAATTACAAGTTGTTTAATTTCCATGTATTTATATTGTTTCCAGGATTCCTGTTGTTATTAATTTCTAGTTTTAATCTGTTGTGATCAGAAAAAGATACTTGATATAGTTTCTACTTTTTTGACTTTATTAAGCCTTGTTTTTTGGCCTAAGATATGCTCTATTCCAGAGAATGTTCCATGTGTAGATGGAAAGAATGTATTCTATAGCAGTTGGGTGAAATGTTCTGTAAAATCAGTTAAGTCCATTTGGGCTACAGTATAGTTTCACTTTGATGTTTCTTTTTTGATTTTCTGTCTGGGTGATCTGTTCACTACTTAGAGTGGGATGCTAAAGTGCCCGACCATTATTGTGTTGCAGTTAGTCTATCTCCCTCTTTAAATTTATTAATGTTTGCTTTATATAGCTGGGTGCTCTGGGGTTGGGTGCATAGATTATATATAATTGTTTAATCCTCTTGTTGAATCAAAACCTTTATCATTATATAGTGACCTTCTTTGTCTCTTTTTACAGTCTTTAACTTGTCTATTTTATCACATATAAATATAGGTATACCTTCTATTTTGATTGGTGTTTTGTTTTGTCATTTATTTTTAAGAGAAATTATGCAATTTTCTTTTGCATATGGTCCAGAGTTCTGTCAGACAACCAGAGCCACGATAAGAGTTATAGATCCATGATAAGAATTACGGAAATAAAAAGTATATTTTAGAAGTTACTTAAAAATCGGAAATACAAATCTGAAAAATAAATCAGAGAATCAAGTAAAAAGTAATCAACCAGTTCTCCTAAGTCAGTAGTACAGACAGAAAAATTGGAGCTTAGGGAAAAATATGCAAAATGAGGCATGGCCAGCTGCCCAGATGGGACCACAAAAAAGACAATTGTGACAAAATGAATATGAGCTGGCAATTCATAGAGAGCTGTGTCTTTGGTGTAGCTCCTGCATAGGTTAGTGTATAGCACCAATTGCAAGGGTAGGGTAGGTAGGGCTGTTAATCAGAAGGATCAGCAGTCCAGAAGCCTAATTAGACCTGTAGCAGAGTAAAGTCTCTGACCTTGTCAGGCTATCATAACCATCTGATAATACTGGCTCCTTTTTCATTTCCCCCTTTCACATTTTATGAAAGTTCCATTTCTGGCTAGATGTTACCCAGAAACATACTGGAAAAGGGAATTCTAGAAACAGCTCTAATCCCTGGCTGTGTTTCTACAATAAAACTTTGTTGAAGAAGGGGGGAAATAAGCAAGTTTCCTTATATTATAATTAATTTCCAGGCATAATACATTAAGATCAGAACTATATCTGCACTTTTCATAATTTAGAAAATATTGAGGCATTCAATTATTTTAATATATAGCAAATTTCATAGGTATTCAAGGTGTACTTAGAAGAAAGTTGTATTCTCAATGTTTCATGTTTCAAAGTTTGATTATTAAACCTTCATTATTTTTGGCTACCTCATCTTTTTTAATTAGGGAGGTAAATAATTAATTGCCTTCTAATATTAATATGTTGTCTTTACTTTTACTTTCTTTTTTCACTTTTTTTCTTTCTTTCTTTTTTTTTTTTTTTTTTTTTTTTTTTTTTGAGATAGCATCTCACTCTGTTGCCCAGGCTGGAATATAGTGGCACAATCATGGCTCACTGCAGCCTCAACTCCCTGGGCCCAAGCTGTCCTCCCACCTCAGACTCCTGAGTAGCTGGGAATAGAGGTGCACACCACCACAATTGGCTAATTAATTTTTTTTAGAGACAAGGTCTCACTATACTGCCTAGACTGGTCTCAAACTTTTGGGCTTAAGCAATTATCCTACCTCGGTCTCCCAAAGTGCTGAGATTACAGGTGTAAACAACCACAACCAACCTAATATTAAAATATCTCTAATTTTCCTTGCATCTTCTACAGTTTCTGCTTTACAAAATTTGCTGCTGTGATATTTGGGACATATATTTTATATCTATTCATTCTTCAGTGTGACTTGCAAAGTTTGGAGTGTGTCATTTTAATACATGGGAATGAAAAATATGTGAAATTTAATATTTACTTCTTTATGACATTTAATACTGTTTGGGTCAAATTCTTTCTTGTCTAATATTAAGAAAAATGCAAGTAAAACGTTAGCAGGAATCAAAACTTAGCATATAACTAAATCAGTGATTGAGCTAAGTCAAAAATAAAAAGATGGCCTAATTCTTCATATAAAACATTAAGTTGAAATTTGCTTTTTGACCCAGTCTAAACATATTTTTTTCTTTATGTAGATGGATTAGAGTCATTTACTTTACTAACATGACAGACATTGGACCTCCATTCTAAGTGCTGAGAAGATGAGAATATGGATTTCAATCATGCCAATTACTACATATAAATATACTTTATCACTTACTAGATGAGTAATTGTTAACATGTTCAAAATTCACGTATCAGCTTTTCCATCTATAACATTATGATAATAACATTACTTCTCTCACAATGCTATTATGAGAAGAACACAAAATATGTACAAAAATTAACAGAGCACATACATTTTTTGGAGATGTAATTGATGACAAACAGTAAACATATGATTAGATTTCATATCCTTACATGTTCTACAGTTTATAAATGATCTTTATGACACACTGTGGTCTAAAGCACAAAATCCCAGGACTCAAAAATAAGTATTTTGCCAATATTCTAGTTTCCAGGATGTAGAAAATATATTGTATATATTTGCCAAATTTTGAATTATTTATAAAGCAGATAATTTTTGGCCTTTATCCTTCCATTTCTCTTCAGGTAGCTACATTTTATTCAATTTTATATTTAATATTTTATTCAATTTTATATTTCATAATATTGGCATAGGGTGCTATCAGTATTTTTTTTTAATCTTAGCAAAAGAAAGCCATTGCACTCAACCTAAGCACATTAGTGCATGCAATGTTGATATGTGAATGCAATAATAACTTTGAAGTTAACTAAATAAGCAATATTTAATAGGTGAAGAAGGATGTGGAGAAGTGAATACTAACTTTTTATAGCATGATTCTTACATTATTTTAATTGAATAATCATTTCTGGAAATCAAGGGAGATAGTTAATTTTTTATTCCTCAGCATTTCTATGAAACCCTCTAATGATGGCAAGACTGTTAATTCTCAAATCAAAGGGGAGATCAAAGAAAAGATCAGAGAAGCAACATCTGATGGAGTTAAAAAATGAAAAAAAGTGTCCACCCTGTGAATTCCTAGAGCCATAATAAAACTATAAATAGCTATGTACTTTATACAAATTACAAAATCTTTGTAACCTCTGCCCCAACTTTGACCACTCTCTATCAGGAAAAAAAACATGACATCACCTACAGTCAGCCCCGTGTCTGTTAGTCAAAGATTTGTCATTGTTTATAAGGACAGTTTAGCTCTAGATTACAAACATGAACCAGATATTACTTATAAAAATTGGAGTTTTTCTCCTTTTAAAAATAAATATAAGATATATCCAGTATCAGCATAGAAGTTGTCACCTCTGTCTTTACCAAAAACAAACACAAAAAATGGGCAAACAAAAAATTAATGATTTCTTGCACCCATCAAATAATGAGTATCCAGAGAGGCAGTTGAAGAGAGAACTGCATACCTGGAGGAGAAGTCACTGGAGCCATAGGCTGATTGGAACACTGAGATGGAAGTCTTGAAGAATTGTTAGAGGCTGTGAGTGGAATAGTGTGAGATAGAGTAACTCTTTAGGACTGCAGTCTTAGGCAGATATTCTCACTCGCATGGGCTTTTCCTCCAGCAACCTCACCAGGTTCCCACTCCAAGGATCTGACAATATCCCCCCACCCAACAATCCTAGCAGGGAGAGAGAAGAAGCATAACTTTTGTGAAATAAACTCAGTGCCTTCTCCATAAAAAAAAAAAAAAAAAAAAAAAAAAAAAAAAAAAAAAAAAAAAAAAAAGAGCTACTATCCAGAGGACAGGGCTTTGTCAGAGTAAAGTTCTAAAATTTTATCCCAACTGGAAGAAAAGAATGTCTCATCACACCAATCTTTTCAAGCCTTCTTATGACACTTAATAGGAAATACAAAATAACACAAAACTGAAATCAGCATCAACAGTAGATAGGGCCTCAAGGAAAAAGACATATAATGCTGATTGGGCATGGGGGGCGTAAAAAGTTAGAACCTTGGGGAAATATTTGTGAAGGCCACAATCTTTTAGTAAATAGGTCTACTAAAAGACTGAAATTTACTTGGAGGATCATAGAATGTTTTCCATCTCCCCCAGCTTATCACACCAACAGGTGTCCAGAATAAGAGCAGTGGACTATAACTGAAAGAGCTGCAAGACTTAGGTTCAAGAGGGTATACCAAAATCAAAGACACTGGAGGAATTTAAAGGCTCTGGTGCACATAGTTACATCAAAAACAGACCACAATTTGTACTCAGACTAACATAAGTCCTCACAGTAAAGGCCTATTTGCTTGAGTTTCTGTTACTTAATACAACATATCCAGCTGTGAAAAAAAAAAAAATACAAGCCATGACACGAGGCAATGCAATCATCGAAACCAGGATGAGATTTGACACATATGTTGAAATTCTCACACAAGGATTTTAAATGAACTATGATTGATTAATATGTTAAAGGGAAGAATTAGACAACACGCAAGAACTGAAGGGTAAAGATAGGAAAGATGGAATCTCTAAGAAAGTGTCCGAAGGGAATGCTAAAAATCAAAACCGTAGTAAGATAAAAGAACAATGCTTCCAACAGGCTTATCAGTAGACTGGACACTGCTGAGGAAAAAAATTAATGAACTTGTGCATAGGTCAATAGAAACTTCTCAAACTCTATTGCAAATATTTGTTTTAAACAAAAAGAGAGTAAAACCTCCAAGAACTATGGAACAATACCAAAAGGTATAGCAAACATCTAATTTGAATGCCACAAGTGAAAGAAAAAGAAAAACCACTCAGAAGAAATACTGGAAGTAATGATGTCTGAAAACTATCCACAAATATTGACAGACACCAGACCAGAGATCCAGGAAGCTCAGAGAACACTGAGAAGCATAAATTCCAAAAACAAAATCAAAACACTTAGACATATCATATTTAAAATTTAGAAAATAATGAACAGCAACAAAAGAATCTTGACAAAATCTAAACGAGAAGAGGATAGAAGCTTACCTATCCAAAAACAAAGATACAAATTATATTAGATGTGTTACTGTAAATTCAGGTAAAAAAAATCAGAAATTTTACATGGAAAAACAGAGTTGAATGGAATCTCCAAGGTAAAAAGAAATGATCAGCCTAGAGTTGTATATTCAGTAAAATGATTATTCATAAATGTAGAAATAAGAATTTCTCAGACAACTAAAACTGAAGTGTTATAATTCCCTCAGATTTCCTGTTCTGCAAGAAATATGAAAACTTGCTTCAGGAAGAAGAACAATGAAATAAGTCAGAAACTTGGCAATACATAAAGAAAAAACGAGTGCTAAAAATGTAATAAGTAATTTCACAAGGCAAGAGAGAGAAGAATTGGGAATGCTTTGTCATAAATTTCTTATAGTACATGTGAAGCCATATACCATTATTTGGAAGTATATGTACTTATTTTCAAACTATATTTTAAACAATACAGTAACCACTGAGTTTTCTGAACTTAAATGATAATCTATGAGACCAGAAAAAATGGAAAGATAAAAGATTTAGTTAAAAGTAGAAATGGAAAAAAGAAACTTACAAATGTAATGAACAGAAAATATACAAAGAGGCTGCTCTTGCTATCAAGTGGCCATTATTTTATTCCTTGACTTAAAAAGAGAAAATAGTTACAAAGAGTGTAAATAGTAATCAAATAATTGTAGAAATTATTTTAAATGTGAATGGTCAAATCATACAAAATACCAAGAGAGATTCTCAGGATGGATTATGAAAAAAAGAGTCAATTTTTTTGTTGTGTGTAAGAAAACCACTTTAAGTATAATGGTTCAGGTAGGTTAAAAGTAAAGAGGAAGAGAAAATATACCTTCCTAATATTATTCAGAAGAAAGATGGCATTAGATATGTTGATTTCAGAAAAGCAGACTTCGGAATAAGGAAAATTATCAGAGAGTAAGAGGGGCAATACCATTCTTCAAGAAGACATAGCAACCCTAAATGTGTATGCACTTAACAATGGAATGTAAACATGTGTGAGGCCAGCATTACAGTAATACCAAAAAAAGATAAAGACATTATGAGAAAGGAAACCACAGGGCATAATCTTTGTGAAACTAAACACCAAAATCCATAGCAAATCTTATGAAATAAATCAAGCAATACGTAAAAAGGATAATACATCATGACCACGTGGATTTCATTCCAAAAAATAATGCTGATTAAACATTCATAGGTCAGTCAATGTAACTCATCATCTTAGCAGGATAAATAAGAAAACAAAAAGATCCTATCAATAGATGCAGAAAAAGCAGTTGACAAAACTCAATTCCCCTACATGATAAAGTCTTGCAAAATATTAGAATTGGTAGAGAATTTTCTTAATCTAACCAAGATTTATGGATACTTATACCTAATGTTGTACTTAGTGGTGAGAGACCAAGCTTTTTTTCTCTAAGATCAAGAATAAGTCAAGGGGCCGGGCTTGGTGGCTCACGCTTGTAATCCCAGCACTTTGGGAGGCAAGTTGATCACCTGACATCAGGAGTTTGAGACCAGCCTGGCCAACATGGTGAAATCCCATCTCTACTAAAAATACAAAAATTAGCCGGGTGTGGTGGTGTGTGCATGTAATCCTAGCTATTTTGGGGGATGAGACAGGAGAATCACTTGAACCCGAGAGGCGGAGGTTACAGTGAGCCGAGACGGCGCCGTTGCACTCCAGTCCAGCCTGGGCAACAAGAGTAAAACTCTCTCTCAAAAAAAAAAAAAAAATAGAGTAAGTCAAGGATATCCTCTCTCACTACTCCTAGTCAGCATTGTACTGGAAGACCCACTGAGTGGAAAAAGATAAGAAAAAGAAATAAAAGTTCTAAAAACTGGAAAGAAAAATCAATATTGGTTTTATTCATGATTACATGACTGTCTATGTGAAAATCCCCGAGGAATCTAAAATAAAAACAAGCTCCATAAGTATTTGCTGTGCATAGGGACTTTCCAGTGGAGAAACATGGCAAACCTTACCTCAGCCAGGGGATCAAGGTTAACATCGACGGTGATAAGCTATGTTGCTAGCACGTACCCTTGATATAATGTGATAAGAGTGGTACTTTACCTCTATAATCTTCCTTCCCCAAAACTATAACCTCAAAGTAATTATATAAAAAAAAAAAAAATCAGACAAGCCACAAACCTAGGGAATTCTACAAAGTACTTGAAGAGTTGTCATAAAAATTGTCAAGGTCATCAAAAACAAGGAAATTCTGAAAAACTCAGTCAACAGCAACCTAAGAAGACCTAGCCACCAAATGTAATATGTCATTCTCAGTAAAATCTTGTAATCAATAAGTGACATAAGGTAAAATATGAAGGAATCTAAATAATATATGTACTATAGTCAATAATAATGTATCATTTTTGGTCCATTAATCATGATGATTGTAACATACTAATGTAACATATTAATAATGGTCACGACTGAGTTGGGGATATAAAGCAAACTGCCTGTACTATTTACTCAACATTTCTGTAAGTCTACAATTATTCTAAAATTAAAACTTTATTAAGCACTTTCAGATAAAAAAATATATCTAGAGAAGACTACGATTCTACAAAAGCCATAGGAAAACTAATGATTTACATCCAAGAAGTGTTCAAAATTTCTGGGAATCAGTATTCAAGGTCACATAAGCTCTTTTGTTAGGGAAGTAATATCTAGTGGGGACACAGAAAAATCAAAATACGAGAGTATCTATCCCATCTTTGAGGGGTAGAGAATTCCTTGTGGAAGGAATGTCTATGCTGGTATTTGTACTATGTCCAAGAATTAACCAAGGTAAATGTGTAAAGTGGTTGTAATTCAAGAAAAGAGTGGGTAGAATTTTCCACACTACAATCATGAATACAACTTTTTTTTTTTTTTTTTTTTTTTTTTTTTTTTTGAGACGGAGTCTCACTCTGTCTCCCAGGCTGGGGTGCAGTGGTGCCACCTGGGCTCACTGCAAGCTCCGCCTCCCGGGTTCACGCCATTCTCCGGCCTCAGCCTCCCGAGTAGCTGGGACTACAGGCGCCCGCCACCTCGCCCGGCTAGTTTTTTGTATTTTTAGTAGGGACGGGGTTTCACCGTGTTAGCCAGGATGGTCTCGATCTCCTGACCTCGTGATCCGCCCATCTTGGCCTCCCAAAGTGCTGGGATTACAGGCTTCAGCCACCGTGACCCGCCATGAATACATTTTAAACATTCTACTTACCCCTTTTTGTTGCAGTTTCCTCCTGCTGGACCTAAAATTTATTCATTTTCTCAGGGTACTTGTAAGAAATATCTTCCCTCCTCCTTCTTCTCCTCTTCCCACACCTTCTCCCGTTACTCTTTCTAAGCTTTATCTTCCTTCTCTTCCTCATCTTCTCCTTTCCCTTTGTTTCCTCTTCCTCCTCCTTCTTTCTCTTATGCTGCTTCTTTCTCATGTTTTTTTTTCCTCCTGTTTCTCATCTTCCTCCTCTCCCTTTTTCTCTGTTTTCTCCTCCTCTTCTCCTTCTAATCCTTAATATACTTTGCTCTTAGTACTGACATTAAGAAATATCCAGTGAATGTCATTAGTTATTATCTTATCAACACCTTCAACTGGGATTTGTGTTAAGAAGTCTGACTACCATCAACTAAACTAGCCTCAGTTCCACCTCCTGCTGAGTCTGAGGACCAACATAAAGTGCTAGAAACTACAAGAACACAAATAGGAATGGAAGGGTAAAGTGACATTTAAAATAAGACTCAAAAAGCAAGCAAACATGGTTATGAAAAGATTTTATTTTTAATTGAGTTATCAATTCTACCCTTGCCACCCCATTAAGCAGTTGCATAATGAAATTTCACCATTGCCTTTTTATAACTCCAGTTATCCTTCCTGTGCCTAAACTACTCCCTTGTTGTAAATTAGACATTTTTGAAAGATGTTTTCATTCATTCTGTTCTCCAGATTCCTATTTAGCACACTAGCATTAATGCTGCCTTCAAAAAAATTATTTTATCAGAGCATAATACAATTTATTACTTCCTCATATTAAATGAGCTGACACCCTGATGATCATTGAGATTCAAAACAATTTCCAAAGCCGCTTAATTTATAGCAGGGTCTAGTTAAAAGCTTTGGGGGAATCTGGTCTTATAGCATTTGTTGTGCTATCTGTCCAGTGAAGGATGAATCTCCAGATACGTTGTGCACACGACCACATGATTTGTGCACTCACCACAGTGGCCAGAGATGCAAAAATACCATTATTAGTTCAGAGACTGGAACAGTTCTCTGAACTAAGATACTTTTCATGTTTATTACACTGTTTCACCTTCTGTATAATTTAATATTCAAGCTGTGTAAGCCTAAATAGCTCAGCGCAGCTGGTGTGGTGTCTTGTTATTTCTCACTTTTCCTCTTATCTGTGCAATTTTAATAATTGGGAGCCTAAAAACGTTATGGTAAATGGATAAAATTATTCAAGAAATTCACATACTTGGCACATAGTCAGTGAGAAGCTTAAATCAATTTTCTTGAACTGTCAGCCATGATATAGATCTAAATGGAATGCTAGTGTTTAGTCAGATTCATTGCTTATTTTTTGCCTCTGCAATTATGAAATATGAAGGTTGGTAAGGGTTGTTCAATGTCTTTTGTTTTTTTTTCCCAATTTGAATGGCTCTGGTAACTTATAAATGTTTTGCAATTTAATCATAGAAATAATATCCCTTTTTTTCTTTAAAGAAATACACATTAAAAATGTTTTCTTGTTTTTGGTAGGGAAAGAAGCAATAAGTTAAATCTAATGCACATTTTTACCTTGACCTCTCAGCCTCAGCAATACGCTTTCTCATATTTGATTCAACTAAATGCAAAGTCTATGCAGCTACAGATTTAAAATATGAATGTCAGAATATAGGCTTTCTTTGTTGTACAGTGACTTGTTTAAATTGATATCTTAGCATTTTTCATCCAGATGCTTTTTTGTGATGAAGAATTAAAACTTGTATTTTTATAAGTACAAGTTTGTTTATAAAAAAGTTGAACACCTTGTGGAAAATAGATTTCATATTGGATAAATCTCATTCAAGGTTAATACTACACATTTCTATTCACCACTTCCTAATTCTAAAATGAAGCTGTCCATTAGGAAATATTCCAAAGGCTAAATGTTTATATTGAAGTGCAGAAAATTGCCACTTTTTCCTTTTTAAGTTCTATAAGAAAACCAGAACATAGTTTCTTTTTTAATTGTCTACAGCAATCATATATTGTCTAGGTAATTGTCATTTGGGGTCATTTTAATTTAAATTTTAAATGAGCAAATTAGTAGTATTTTGAAGAGGGAGGACATCTCATCACATTCTTCTTCTCACACTGAAAATTACTCCATCTAGCTCAGTCCACTGGGTATTAATTCAGTAACTGAAATATAGCGATGTAGGATGACATTGTTTCATGGGTGTGCCTCCAAGTGGAATCTTAGACAACGTGATCTTCATTTTACCTTTCTCCTTTAATTTTGGCCCACGCAAGCAAAGCCCACATCTCTCACAGGACAGCACTCAAGTTTTGTTTAACTACCTATCATCTCAGGTATTTTCTTTCTCTCTAACTTCTGAATTAGAGACATGAGCCAGTTTGTGAAAAGAAATGTCTTATAGCTGTTCTTTGGATAGGAAATTATTTTTATAAATGCAAAAGTGACTTTTGTGAGCAAAGCTTCAATGAAGTTCTGTATAGTGCAGTCATCTTTCCTGACTCACGCTACTGCTGTTTTATTTATTTATTTTTCTTGAGACAGAGTCTCACTCTGTAGACTACGCAAACTGGCGTCATGTCAGAGTCACCTTCTATTATAAAGACACAGGCACATATATATTCATTGCATTCGTCTGCATTTGCTGAGGAGTGTTTTACCTCTGATTATGTTATCTAGTTTAGTGTATGTGCTATGTGGTGGTGAGAAGAATGCATATTTTTTTGTTTTTGGGTGGAGAGTTATTTAGGTATCTATCAGGTCCATTTGATCCAGTGCTGGCTTCCAGGTCTTGAATATCTTTGTTAATTTTCTGTCTCAATGATCTGTCTAATATTGTCAGTGGGGTGCTAAAATCTCACACTATTATTGTGTGGGAGTGAAAGTCTCTTTGAAGGTCTGCAAGAACTTGCTTTATGAATCTGAGTGCTCCTGTGTTTGGTACATATATATTTAGGGTAGTTAGTTCTTCTTGTTGAATTGAAGCTTTTATCCTTATATAATGCTCTGTGTCTTTTTTTTTTTTTTTTTTTTTTTTTAATCTTTGCTGATTTAAAGTCTGTTTTGTCTGAAACTAGGATTTCAACCTGTGCTTTATTTCTGTTTTTCATTTGCATGGTAGATTTTTCTCCATCATTTTATTTTGAGCCTATGTGTGTCATTGCATGTGAGATGGGTCTCTTAAAGAGAGCATAGCAATGGGTCTTGGTTCTTTATCCAGCTTCACTCTATGCCTTTTATGTGGGACATTTAGCCAATTTGCATTCAAGGTTAGTACTGATATGTGTGGATTTGATCCTGTCATCATGATGTTAGCTGGTTATTTTGCAGACTTGTGAATGTGGCTGCTTTATGGTATCTCTGGTTTGTGTACTTCACCATATTTATATAAGGGCTGGTAATGGTCTTTCCATTCCATATTTAGTGCTTCCTTTAGGAGCTCTAGTAAGGCAGGTCTGGTGGCAATGAACTCCCTCAGTATTTGCTTGTCTGAAAAAGAACTGATTTCTCTTTTCAGGGAGCCTGCAGGCTGGTGCGTGGCCCTAGGGGTTGCCCTGCTGGATATGAAATTCTGGGTTGAAAATCCTTTTCTTTAAGAATGTTGAATATTGGCTCCCAATCTCTTCTGACTTGTAGTGTTTCTGCTGAGAATTTCACTGTTAGTCTGATGAGCTCCCCTTTGTAGGTGACTTAACCATTCTCTCTAGCTCCCTTTAACACTGTTTATTTCATTTCAACCTCAGAGAATCTGATTACATGCCTTGGGAATGATCTTCCTGTGAAGTATCTTACTGGGGTTCTCTGCATTTCCTGAATCTGAATGTTGGTCTCTCTAAAAGGTTGGGAAACTTATCATGGATGATATCCTGAAATATATTTTCCAAGTTGGTTCCATTCTCTCCATCTATTTCAGGGACACCGATGAGTCACTGATTTGGTCTCTTCACATAATTCCACATTTCTCAGTGGTTTTGTTTGTTCCTGTTCTTTCTTTTTTCTCTATTCTTGTCTGTCTTATTTCAGAAAGTCACTCTTCAAGCTGTGAGTTTCTTTCCTCCACTTGGTCTATTCTGCTATTAATACTTGTGATTGCGTATAGTGTTTCTCGTAGTGTTTTTAATTTTTTCAGGTCTATGAAATCAGTTTATATTTTTTCTATACTGGCTATTTGTATGTCAATTCCTGCATTGTTTTATCATATTTTTAGCTTCCTTGGACAGGTCTTTAATGTAGTCGTATAGCTCAATGATTTTTGTTCCTATTCCTAATTTGAATTCTATGCCTGTTATTTCAACCACTTCAGCCTAGTTCAGAACCCTTGCTGGAGAGGTAGTACAGTCATTTGGAAGAAAGAAGGCACTCTGGGATTTTGAGTTGTTAGGGTTATTATGCTGAATCTTCTCATTTTTGTGGGATTATTTTCAATAAATATTTGAGGTGCTGATCTTTGAATGAGTGTTATTTTCTTTTCTCCTATTTGATGACCTTGAGGAGCTGATTGTAGTATAAGGTGGGTTCAGCCAATTCGCTTTGTTTCTGTAAGATTTTAGCAGGTCAGCGCTCAGTTACCAACTCCTAGACTGCACACTCTAACTCCGGGAGACTTGTATTGGGTCCTGACCTTGTTTTCTGGCTCTTTGAAGTCAGGAATCCACTGTGCAGGAGGAGGCGAGGTGCTCCAGGACCGCTGATCACTACAATCCAATGGGTGGTGTCAATATAGTGGCAGCAGGATCCGTCCTCACTTTCAAGTGCTAGCAACAGCCGTGACGGCAGCTGCAACAGAGTGCTAGTGGGTGCTGGGATGCCTGCCTCCCTGCCAGGGTACACCATAGTGTCAGAGGCAACACAGCTCAGGTGGCTCTGGACCCACCAAGGCTCTGTCTGCAGTGGCAGTGGGGATGAAGTGCTCCTCCACAGGCTGACAGAGCAAGAGAAACAAAACTTGTCTGTGCAGACACACTCCAGCAAAACAATGTGGTGGGCCCAGGGCAAGCTGCAGTGTGGAGAGGGAGCCTACAGGCTGGTGCATGGCCCTAGGGGTTGCTCTGCTAGAGCTCTCCATTGATCAGGCATGGTCCTTCAGTGTAGAAGCTATGGGGTGGGCCCCCAAGGCACCTGAGGCTGCCATGCAAACAGGGATGGTCAGGTCAGGGCCCCAGGAGAGGTCAACAGATCAAGAGGTATTCAGGTCATAGGGGCTGGTGTGATGGGCAAGACCACCCTGCAGAGTTCAGAACCCACAGCTCCCTTAGAGCTAAAGTGTCCTATGGGAGCAAATCAAGCCTAGTGGGCTGGCCGTCCCTAGCCATTCTCCACCACAGGTGCTCCCACACCAAACCGTCTGGGCTCCACATCAGTTGGCTTACTGCCCCTACCACTTCTCTAAGAGCTCTCTCTGCCAACTTGCATGCCCATGGTGCTTGAGGGGTCTCCTGGTGGGATTCCAGAGGCCCGTGGGGATAGCAGGTTGCTCCTTGCCAGTTCAACTCACCTTTTCCTCCAGAACCTTTGGGGACCATGAATGAGTCTGGGCATGCTGTAGCCCCAGGTAGGATTCCCAGCTTTCTCCCCATTAAGCCTAGCTTCTGTCTCTTCCCTCTGTCCATTCTCAGTGCCTTCCCTCTGAAGATCTGTTAGGAGAACGCTAGTCATCTCCGTCATTTTGTGGGAGCTTTTCTACCTGGCTACATCTAGTTGGTCATCTTGCTCTCCTCTCCAGCCTTTTAGTTTTACCTCTGTTATTGATTTCAAATCATTCCATTCTGATTGGAGACAATACTTTACATTATTGTAATCTTTTGAACATTTATTGAGAATTATGTTATGGGCTAAGATGTAGTCTATCCTGGAGGATTATCTGTGTTTACTTGAGAAGAATATGTATTATGTTTTTGTTGAGTGGTGGAGTGTTTTGCATAAGCCTGCTAGGTTCAATTGGTCTCTACTGTTGTTCAAGACCTTGACTTTCATTTTAGTCTTCTGTCTGGCTGTTTTATTAATTATTGTAAGTGGGGTATTTACCTTTCTAATAACTCTAACCTTTCATTTGTAGTTAGAAAAGTGTTTTGGCAGCTGCCAACATGTTCATTTTGCACCACACTGGAGAAGAAAATAATAGTAGTCACTTATAGTGATTTGTACTAATCCCTGGGTTCACTTTTTCCAGTTATCCAAAATTACATCACTTGGCTATTTCTAAACCAATTGCTATGGACAGGAAAATGTGCTGCTCCTGTTGTCTTAAGTGAATGAGGACCTACTCCTGGATTTGAGAGTAGGGTTATTCCTGCCCAAATCGTAGTCACAGATTCAAAGGAATAAATTGTCTCCCTGCCCCCACCCCCCAAAAAATGAGAGTAAATGTCTTTAGTTATGTTCCCACAGAAGTGGACTATAAAACAATGATGTGAATACTGTTGCTTATCTCACTTTGGGAGATGAAGCAGAAAGCCTCTAAAGGGTGAAGTTTTAAGCAGTTTTCCATGTAGGCAACTGGTGATCAATCTCACTAGAACATTTTGGAAGTAAAACTTATTGATTACTGATTGATGCCTGATTCAAAAGGGTGGTAACTCCATACACCTTTCCACTTGGTTTGTAAGAGGGCAAAGCGGGGTCAGGCAGTTAGAGAAATACCTTATTCAAAGTCACAAGTGCTTGCAGTTGGAAGTACTTAGCTCTTGGGACACAGGAGTAAATGCTAAGGGGTATATACTGTGCATGTTCAGCATAGTATAGAAATACAGATGTGAAAACCAAAACAAGACTAAATAGATTCTTGAGAGTCCAGAAAAAGTATCTATCACCATGGCTCTAAAACATTAAGTTTATCTAATTTGCAAATATAAGTAATATTTATTTATGTTGCTGTTTTAAATAAGTCTTTTTTAACTTATTAAAAAGTTGCCAGTTTTAACTAATTCCTTCATAAATTTTAATTGCATAAAACAATATTCTGTTTGCACTGCATTCTTTCTTCTCTCTTACTTTTTATTTTTGATTTAAAATTTAAGAAACTATTTTTCAATGTGTGTGTGTGTGTATATGTGTATATATGTCAATTTAAATACATCTTTTTTTGTAAAGATCTGAACAGTACTTTGGGTTTAGCATAGCTACAGAATATCACATGTTATGTTATGTTTTAAAGCAACGCCAGAATCCACGATGTTTTGGGCTCAATGCCTTTATAAACCGATTTAGTAAAAGTAATAAAAATACAACAGCTTTCATTCCAAAATTATTCAAATGTGCTATCCTCAAGATGGCCTATTTTCTAACATTTTAATAAATTCTCCCTCTACTTTCCATATTGTCTCATAAATGCAAGAATGCAATTATTTTGGCTACATTCAGCCGAAGTAAATAAAGTGCATAAGAACCTCTTAAGATTTTTCTTTTGAAAATATCTTTATTTCTTGAAAAATATGTAATATTTCATTTAAATATAAAATATGTATCTATTTAAATCTAAAATAAAATAATTATATATTATTTTTGATATAAGAAAATGTTTACAGAGTCATTTTCTTTACAATTATCACTAAGCAGTCTATCAATATAATATTTTACATTTCAGCCTTCCATATTCAGCAACTATTTTAATTTTCTACATCACCTGCTTAAAATAATTATAGTCAATTTAGAAATAATCTTAAACATCTGAGATTAACCACTTCCACTGCTGAGATTTAAACACAAAACAAAACAAAACAATAAAATACATGGTGTATTGTCTGAGACATATCAAACTATAGTGGGCATTGCTGGTTGCCTACCCAACATCCATTTCCCTCTTTCCTAATGGAAAATCTTCCTTGGTGTCATATATCTCAGGGGAAGTTTTTCCTCCCTCAGTCTCAGGAATGATCCTAATTATATCTGCTTTTAGTAATTGACTAAAGAACAATTTGATTAAATTAAGGCCAATAAATTATAACTGAAACTTTATGATATCATAGAGATTATATCTTAAGAAAGGGAAGTTGGAAAGCTATCCGTCTCCCCTGTGAATGAAAAAAAAATCTAATTGCCCTTGGATGGCATCCTGTGTTCTTTATGGGAGAAAGTCAAAAGATGAAGCTAACACTGTGTGTGGCAGAAATGAAATTAGAAAAGCAAATCCAAGTATTTAATAACACTGTAGAATGACTGTTTCAATATTCTTGAGCTCACCCTGTCTCTGAAAATTTTGTAGATGAGCCAATCAATTTACTTATTGTTCAACACAGCATTTATTTCTATTATTTTTTAGTGATACATAATGCACAGCTACTGCTCTTAGCCATTTAATGTCCTATATTTAGCAGTTTAATCTATAGCCTAGAAAAATCACAAAGTACTTGTGGCTATTTTTAATTTTGTATATTGTGATTGTATATGATTTATCTCTGTTTTACCAATCACTCTAGCTTAAAATAATGAGCTACTTTTAAGCAACATTCAATAAGGCAGCAAGAGGGTTGTAGAGAAGTACATTTTCCCCAGATTCCTACAGTAACAATAATATTTCTCATAGAATATAACATTGTCATCTATGTATCTGATATGAGATTCAAGTATAAACAATAAGCAATCAATGCTATCTCTGGGAGTCTACTTGAAACTTAGTATTTAAATTTGCTTGAAATACATAAATACAACAATGATTAGTTACCTTTTGATAATTTGTTGCCTTTTTGTGAGCTGCAGTTGACCAAAATTTTTTTTAAATGGTCCTGGAATACAATGATCAAGGAGGCATAATCTGAAGCTCACGCCATATAGTGATGTATTTTTTTCTGAGCACCTAGTCTATATTTTTTTTCAAAGCAAACATAATGACAATGAAAAGGTAGTAAATTTTTGTGTAACTTCAGGCAATTAGCTTGGGTCAAACTTTCCCTTTATCTCACAGGCGATATTTCTAAGTCTTGATTCAATTATGTCCTGCAAACTATGAAATCGGTAATGTGTACTGAAATATAGGCAAATGCATCCAAGAGATTGATAGTTTGGGAAAGAAAATGAAAGTAGGTAGTAAATTCCAAGTGAGCCTAAACATTGGCATTTGGTAGTAAAAGGAAATTGAGAATGTAATGACCATCAATGTATCCATGAGGTACATAAGTGTGTGTGTGTGCATGTGTATATACACTACATATATATATACACACACACTACCTATGTGTGTATATATATTACATATGTATGTATACATATATATTCTACATATATATGTGTGTGTATATACATATATATACATACTACCTATACAGACAGACAGACACACACACACACACACATAGGTACAGTTATCTCTCAGTATCCATTGGGAATCGGTTCCAGGACCGCCTGGTAGATACTGAAATATATGGATGCCCAAGTTGCTTATAGAAAATGGTATAGTATTTGCATATAACCTACCCACATCCTCTTATATACTTTAAATCATATCTAGATCACTTATAATACCTTCTACAATGTAAATACTATGGAAAGAATCATTGCACTATATTGTTTAGGGAATAATGAAAAGAAAAATCGTCTGTACATATTTAGATACTTTAGAGCTGTGGTTTGTTGATTCCACAAATGTGGAACCCAGAGATACGGAAGACCAGCTATAAACACAAATATATGTATTTGTGTGCTTGTGTGTGTATATATATGTAATCATATATATATATAATCATATATATACACACACATACACACATATAAATTGTCACAAAAAGGTTAAAAATCACACCTTGCCTCATAACATAATTTGAATTCACACCTACAGCAACCTCAATGCTCTAATCAATCTCGTGTTAAAGCAATGACAGTGACACAGTGAAAAACTGATCCACTCACTACACCATCCTGCACCTATGAGGATCATTTCTGGAGTTAGAAGTCATAATAAAGCACTGGCTAGAGAATGCCTTAGAGAGTTGCATTTTATTGGATGGACAAGTGACTTTGATGATGAAAGATTATTGTTATGTTCCTTATGCATGCTTTGCAACTACGGCTATACTACAATAAATATTGCTTAATAATTTATTTTCATAGAAGCATGCTTAGATAACATATTAAAAAATTTATACAAACATGGCATTATTTAACTAATATTTTAACCATTGCATTCCACAGACAGGCTATCTAGGTAACATTAAATACTTAGAAGAAAGAGCCATGTTATAGCTTTGAGTTAAGAAACAAAGGGTAATTCAAGCATGAAATTGGTAATCTTTGATATACAATAAGAGACAGGAAGCAGTGAATGGAAAGCCCGATGACTGAGATGAGATACTGCATACAAAACAAATACCTAGCTGATGTGATACCACCTTGTGCCTTGTACTGTTAATAGAAGCTCACAATCATTTCAGTCATAAAGTGAGAATTCACTAGGCTGAAATGAAAAATAAGTCTCTATAGAATAAGAATAATGAAAATTGTCCCAATAGCTTTGCTTTCTTTCACATAAAACTTTTCTTCAACAGCACCAGATAATTCAGTATAACCTATGGACTTGCCACTACACGCAGAAGCAAAATTTTAAAATCATATATTTACTCTTCTATATGGATTAAGAGGGAAATAGGCCATATTTGGATGAGGTTTAAATGCAATAATAGAATGAATATCCATTCTCTATTTCTCAAGATTATCTCTGCATACCTGGCTTCAAATTTTACTTAGCAAAAGTTTACTGAGTATCAAATAAATAAATACTTGGTATATGCTGATACAGAAAAAAAAAATCTGCTTCATACAACTTAAATTCTAGTGGAGAACCTAGTATCATGTTGGAAGGCATCTTTCATTTCCTAAATTTATGACACTCTTTTTTTGCTGGTCTTTGAACTCAGGGTTTCTTTTGTTTTTATAAAAATTACTCTTATCTACTTCTACCCACTCCCCAATATCCCAAATATTACTTCTGGAAAGGTTTTCTAATTATGTAAAATTTAATTTAGTGTGTACACTTTATATCCTAAGAGTAGCTGATGCGTACTCTATTATATTTGCTAATTATATTTTATTGAAATTGAATTGGCTATCTTAATAAGATTTGTACATATTATTGTGTCTATTCCAGTATCTAAAAAACTGCTTGACACACAAAGAGAGCTGAATAAAATTTGTTTAATTTAGAGGATGAATAGGCATTGTTATATTCTCTCTTATATAAAGAACTGTTATGTATAAGTATGTTCTCTTTTATTTTAGAATGGATAAGATTAAGAATTAAATGTTTCTTAACGAAGCAAAATCAACTATTTAATTTAATAATCTGGTCAACAGAGGAGCCTGGAGGACAATATATATTAAACAAAATAAATCAGGCACAGATAGATAAATAAAGTATATTCTTATATATGGGAGCTAAAA
Organism: Macaca thibetana thibetana; assembly: GCF_024542745.1. NCBI lineage: Eukaryota > Metazoa > Chordata > Mammalia > Primates > Cercopithecidae > Macaca > Macaca thibetana. The sequence goes on from NC_065585.1 coordinate 62,278,696, forward strand.
CAAATTGAGCCCATGAAAGTAGAGAGTAGCATTGTGGGTTTTAGAGGCCAAGAACAGTAGAAGGGAAGGGAGATTAAAGAGAGATTGGTTAATGGTTAATTATAGCCATATAGAAGATATTAGTTCTGGTGTTCTACAGCTAGAATATGGTTAGCTATACTTTATTGTGTATTCTCAAAAAGCTAGAAAGGAGGATTTTGAATATTCACAACACAAGGAAATGATAAATGTTTGAGGTGATGGTTTTGCTAATTACCCTGGTTGGATTATTATACATTGCATACATGTATGCAAATATCATTCTCTATTCCATAAATATACATACTTATTACCTGTCAATTAAAAAGAAAAGAAAAATAGAATCTGGCCAAATGTATCTCTAACATTACTTTTAAATAATTCACTTTTTTGAAATTTTTCTTTTTGTTTTGATGTTATTGGGTCATATCAAACAAGCAAGTAAAATAAATTAGATGTTACATTTGGTGACTTCTCAAATGTGCATTGAAAATGTGGAAGCATACAGTGATGGAAATGTTTTATTAGTATGTTACAACATAACCTGTAATTTTTTTCTACTATGATTAAATGTAATTATGCATCTAAATTAATTTAAAAACAATATAATGTTCCAATATACACACTATATTTATTAATCACACTATTAAATGAAGAATTGGATGGACTGAGCAGGTAAAAACATTTGATAAAAAGCACTATTCTTACAATTTGTACCTGTATAATTGTGACAAGTTTTTAATTTCTCTCAGTATCTACTTCATTTTCTAAAAAATCCAACTGTCTTATTGTTATATTATAAAATGATACTCCTTTTAAATGTTTGACATGTATATATTAGAACTACAGTAGTTGCAAAAATAATAATAAAATGTCAATGCTTTAAGCTCTATACTTCCTAATAATATTGGCTTAGCAAATTTTCTTTCTTCAGTGCAGTATATCACTGACAGCTTAACAAATTATTGAAAAAATGAAAAAGATAAAAATGAAGACAATTTGTCTTTTCAATCTTTGTGTATACTAGATTTGAATGAAAAACTATATTATGAATTGACCCTAAACTGTAATCTTAAAATAATCTGATAGCTATTATCTGTTCTTGTGAGAACATTTAAAAATCTCTCTATATATAGTATATTTAATTAATTTTTCTTTGGTTGAATAAAAATCTTATATGCAACATACTATGAAAGACTGTAATTCATAAGGCAATATTATGAATGGAATTCTATAGAGGTCATTGTACATATTTATTAAGATTTTAAAATAAAGCTTCTAAGATACAATGTTTAATTTCTTTGTCTAACACAAAACACTTCATCTTCTATGTTTACAAAAGTTTTAAAAGCTTGCATACAGGTAAATGTTTGAGGAATACTTACCTATGAAATAATTATTTAAAAATTAATATAAAATATTTGACAATATGTATTTAAAATATTTTTTAAAAATTGAAGTTAAAGTATAAAAATATTTAAAAATTTTAAAATATGTACTTAATATACTAGTACAATACCATCTGGTAGAAAGTGTTTATTTTTATTTTTCATTTTTCAGAACAGTATTAGTCATTGTATGTTACTGTAAAAATCACACCTGACTATACTAATAAGCCCATTGCAACCAAGTGACAAATTTGTTTGAAAAAGCCTTTTGTCTACAGTCATGATTATGTCCTAACTGAATAGTAGACAAAAAGGATAAATTGCTGATTGTTCAGTTTATACACAGCAGCTAATAATCTATAAAACTGGATAAGAAACACATTACAGTTATCATCTTATTTTTCTCAAATTGTTTTATTTTTAATATAGTTGAGATTAATGTGAAATAATATGGCTAGCTTGAAGTATATTGCTTTAAAATATATAACCCAACTTCAGAATTTATAAAAATATTAAAAGTAAGTAGTATTAATGACAAGCAAATTATTTTTCCTCTGAAAATGAAATTAAAATCTCTAAATGAAGTGAAGTACATCCAAATCAGATTTTTTTTTTTCTTTCCTTAGTCTTTCTTCCTTTGGAGTCTACCTAATTTTTCACTTGCTCTGGATTTAAAAAGCGGTTTGACTCTCTTTCATTTCCTAACAAACCTGGTGCCTGATAAATGTTCACCGAGAGCCTTATACTCTGGGGAACTTAGATCTGTATATATTAATCACAATGTGGATAGTTTATTTTCCTTTTTTGTTCTGCTTCCCTTGTCAAAACGTGAGCTGATATATGGACCCAGGAAGAAAGCAGCAACCTCAGTTCGATGTAATTCATATAATATGAGTTTGAATTTTTGTTCTCAGGATTTCCTCCTTGTCTTTGTGTTTTGAAGAGGCTTTAAATCTTTCTCTTTTCCTCTTTTGTCTCTGTCACCATCTTTTGCAGTTTCTTTGGCAGCTTCCTCACCATTCTGTTCAGGTTTAAAAAATCTTCCCATTACAAATGGCTTTTAACACATCCCTTCTCTGTTCTTCTCTTCACAGAATTCTAACCTTGCTTTGATCCCTTTTCTTCCCATTTCTTCTACTTCTCTTTTTTTTCTTTTGGTTTTCATTCCAAATGTCTTCTTATATTGACACTAGATTACTCAGTAGGTAGTTCACATTGATCTGGCTACTGTTTAGAAAGCAGATTTCATTTTAAGTAGAGAAATGGGAATGTCTGAAGGATATCCTTTCCGGAACAAAACACTAGGCTGCTGCTTTCAGATTCTTCCCCACTTTGGGGAAAGTGGGGAGTGAACAATCTCCAAAAATACTAACAGTTTATAATTTTATTCATCTGAGTATTTTAAAACCCATAAAATTATTAATAAAATTCAAACATTTCTGTATGTATTTTTCAAGTAATTTTCTTTGTGTAGTCTGTTTCTTCATATACTAGAATTGCTCTAAGTTAGAAAAAAAAAAACAGGAAAGGAGGAGTCAAGGCAGGGATGATTATCAAATCAAACGGGATGAAAATATATTCCTTTGGAAGCATGTGCTCATTCTCTTTAATTGAGCCCCTATTTGTTTCTCAATTGTTCTCTGCTGTAGTCTGATAGTTTTTATCCTAACTGTTTTGTTTCTCCCCTCTTCTCATTTATACTGTCAACTTACATTTAGGGCAGTGAGAGTTAACTAGCTCACTGTGACATTGCAATCAATTAATCACATTTAGCCTTCCATCCTGACTTCTTATTGGCTGGTTTGTAATTGAGCCATGGGGCAAAAGTCATTTCCAGCCACAGTCTGTCAGCTTGTTCAGCAGTTCATTTATTAGTTTGATAAGATAACCTTTCACAGCAACATGTAATCAAAAGCATCAAGTTTCACATACGGTGGAATTATTCAGAAATTCACACTTAGATTTTTCTTGGGTCAGATATAATGGACAGAACATTGTTCTCTGGGAATTTGAAATAGAAATACAGTGTGTAGCCCCCTGGCCATTAAGCTCTGGGTCAAGATTTTGATAAAGACCATATACCATAAGGCATTTGACAGCTAAGTTCCGGGAGTACAGAAATACATTTTTTTTTCTAACTTCAAATTTTATTATATATATATCTAAATTTACTAAACCATAATATTTATAAATTTTAGTAAAGTACTATATTTTGTGGATAAATTTTAACTTTGTATCTTATACTGTTTAATATCTAGTAAAAAATTATCCTGATTTCACTCCTTTTATATAATAAAAATGGCACATCGGCAAAAAGTCTCATTTTCTGTAGAGAGACATTTTACTGTACTATTTAGTTCAGCGTATTAGAAGGAGGCAGGGCTCCACTTATCCTAGGAGATATATCGCCAATACTCCAGTACTAACTCACAATACAAATACAACTTCCATGATATTAACTCCATGCAAGAGCACAGCAAGACAGAAAGCAACGTCACATATTCTTTAATCTCCAAGTGCCTACCTCCTTTACAGAAAGGATTACAATCCCTTTTCTTTTAATTTTTTATGTTTAATTTTATGGGTACATAATATGTGTATATATTCATGGAGTACACGTTATATTTCCGTAGAAGCCTACAATGTGTAATGATCGAATCAGGGTAATTGGGATATCCTTCAGCTCAAATGTTTATCATTTCTTTGTGTTGATGAATGAAGGGCGTTTTGCAAATGCCAGGCCATTTCAGCCCACTGAAGGACTGGACAATTTTAACAGATTATTCAGATCCAGAGCTTCTCCGTGAGGTTGGTTGAGGCTGACACCCAACCAGCATCAGAACCCAATTACTGTCATTTTTATTTTGTTTTATTTTCCAAGATGGCAGATTAGAGGTTTTTAGTGTACTTCCGCCACCTGGAAATAACAATATAGTGCATAAAAATAAATTCTGTGAACTTCATTCAAGTAGGAAAATGGGAATCCACCGGAATCAGGAAGGACATTCCAGATCCCTGGGAGGAGAACGTGGGCAAACAGCCCCCTGTGATGGATCCGACGGATAAAAGTGAGTGAAGCCCCAGTGCGTGAGAACAGCAGAGAGCCTCCTTCTGTGACTCATCTTTCCACTGTGAATCTGAGCAATAATCCAGGCCAGGAGATAGCACTTTATTTTTCTCAAGTGTCAGAGCCAACTTGGAAAGAAGCTTGGAGGTGTTTAGTGGGAAAACCTGGGACGAAGAGCAGGATGCCATTTTTCATCCGAGTGCATACAAAGTCAGCTATTCTTTGGAAACCTAGTAGCATGGCTAAAACAGATATTTTACTCTTGGGCCAAAAACTGGAGTGCTTGCTCTGGAGTAGGGCAGGCACCTCCACAGCCAGAATTGCAGAAAGCTCCTCAGCAGTAGATGCTGAAATTCTGCTCTCTCCTGGTGCAGGTCTGAGGTGGGAGGAGAGTTGCAACAGCTGCAGTTTCTACTGGGCAACAAGACTTGCAGCCAGGACCAGTTTGACAACCTGGAACCCATTTGCATGCACTACTGCTGTATTCCCCAGCCTCCTTTCCTGAGATAGTGGTGCAATGGGTCCCTGTATGCTCCACTCCCAGGCAGAACTCCAGGAATTTGGAGCACACATTTACCTGGACCAGCAGCCTGAGCCACCCTACCCTTCCTGGGCATAGATCATGATACAGGGGAGCCCTCTCTGCTGCTTCGTGACCAGGCAGATATCAAGGTATTTGGAGCGCCTGCTTTTCCAGATCAGCAGCCTGAGCCACCCTCCCCTTCCTGGGCAGAGATTGTGGTAAAGTCGGGCCCTCTGTGCTCAGCTCCCAGGGAGATCTCCAGGAATCTGGAGCACCCACTCTCCTGGATTAGGAGTTTAGGCTGCCCTCACCCTGCAGAGAACGTAGGGCCAAGGAGGATTCCCAGCTCCATGCCTAGGCACACCTCTGAGTGCTTGGTGGCTACTCACTGGATTCTCCCTTGGCACTGGTGCTTATGCCTGCTATTGGGGGACCTGGAGGTAGGCCTGCTTGGTCCAGCCCTGCACATCTTTCCCTCTATTACCCCGAGGCAGAGTAGGGAAATCAGATGACTATGCATTCCACAGATAAGCCCATTGACTGAGGCAACAGAGAGCTTCTCCCAGTACACAAGGATCACGTACAAACCCAGCCACATTAGCTGCAGCTGGCTCTTACACTTAAGTGCCATCTACTGGCTTGTAGGTCAAACCACACGGCTCAATGTAAAATGTGCCAACAGAAGTGCATAGGGCTATAGAAGCAAAACCAAAAGACCCTACCCATCATTCTCTATATTCATACCCACTAGGGAGAGAGTAGGAAAGAAAAAAATAAAAAAAATAAAGAAAAGGGAAAAAATCGTAATCACATCAAAATAATTACAATTAGTAGAAGTACCAGTATCTCTAGATGATAAGGAACCAGGGCAAGAATTCCGGCACCATGAAAAATCTGAATGTAGTGATACCACCAAAGGGTCACACCAGTTCTCTAGCAGTGGTCCCTAACCAAAGTGGAAACACAGAAATAACATAAATAATTCAAAGTGTGAATAATTCAAACACAGAAATAACATAAATAATTGCAAAGAAGTTTATGAGATTCAAAACAAAGTTGAAAATCAACACAAAGAAACTTCTAAATCAGCCCAGAAAGAAAAGGAAGAGATGAACATCTCAAAAAGAAATGAATCAGAGCTACTGGAATTGAAAAAACTTACTTAACGAATTTCATAATACAATTGAAAGTGTTAGCAATAGACTGAACCAAATAGAAGAAAGAATTTCAGAGTCTGAAGGTCAGTCTTTCAAACTAACCCAGTAAGACAAGAATAAAGAAAATTGTTTTAAAAAAATGAACAAAGTCTCTAAGAAATATAAGATTATGTAAATTGACAAAATATACAAATTATTGACATTGATGAGAGAGAAGGAGAAAAAGTAAACAACCTAGAAAATATATTTGAGGGAATAATTTAAGAAAATTTCCCTAATCCTGCTGGAGAAGTAGACAGTTAGATACAAGAAATTCAGAAAACATCTGTGAGATATTATACAAGACAAAAATATTCCCCAGGTCACCAGACTGCAACAGGCAATGCTAAAGAAATAATCTTAAAGGCAGCTAGATAAAAAAGGTCATATCATATACAAAGGAAACCCCTATCAGGCTAACAGCAGATGTCACAGCACAAACCTCACAAGCCAGGAGAGAGTGGGAGCTTATTTTCAGCATTGTTAAATACAAGAAATTCCAACCAAAAATTTATATTCCACCAAAGTAACTTCATAAGTGAAGGAGAAGTAAAATATCTTCCAGACAAGCAAGTGTTAAGGGAATTTGTTACCAGCAAAACAGTCTTAAAAGAGTTATAAACATGGAAATGAAAGATCAATGCCTGCTACCACAAAAACATACTTAAGTACATAGCCCTCAGATCCTATAAAGCAACCACACAATATAAACTGCAAAGCAAGCAACTAACAATATCAAAACTTTCCTTATCAATATTAACCTTGAATGTAAAAGGTACAAATGCCCCACTTAAAAGGTACAGTTACCAGTTGCATAAAAGACCCATCCATCTTCTGTCTTCAATAGACCCAACTCAAAATGCATTAAACATTTCAATGTTAGACTTCAAACTATAAAAATTATAGAAAACCTCAGAAACACTATTCTGGACATCAGACTTGGAAAATAATTTATGACTAAGTCCTCAGAAGCAATTGCAACAAAAGCAAAATTTGACAATTGGGATCTGATGAAACTAAAGAGCTTCTGCACAGTAAAAGAAACTATCAACAGAGTGAACAGACAACCTACAGCATGGGATGAAATACTCACAAACTATGCATACGACAAAGGGCTAATATCTATAATCTATGAGGAACTCTAACAATTAAACAAAAACCAAATGACCTCATTAAAATGTGGGCAAAAGACATGATCAGACATTTCTCAAAGGAAAATATACAAGAAGGCAACCAACATGAAAACATGCACTGCGCATCACTAATCATCAGAGAAATGCAAATCAAAACTAAAACAAGATATCATCTGACAGCAGTCAGAATGGCTATCAGAAAAGAAAAAAGAAAACAAAAACAGATGCTGGCAACACTGCAGAGAAAAGGGAATGCTTATACACTGTTGGTAGGAATGTAAATTAGTTCAACCACTGTGGAAAGTAGTTTGGAGATTTCTCAAAGAACTAAATTACCATTTGACCCAGCAATTCCACACTGGTTATACACTCAACAGAAAATAAATTGTTCTACCAAAACTACCCCTGCAGTCATGTGTTTATTGCAGCACAATTCACAATAGCAAAGACCAGAAATCAACACACGTACCCATCAACAGTGGATTGGATAAAGAAAATGTGGTTCATACACACCATGGAAATCTATGCAGCCATAAAAAGAATTAAATCATATCATTTACAGTAACATGGATGCAGCTGAAGGCAGTTATCCTAAGCAAATTAATGCATTATCATAAGTGAATAACAGAAAACCAAATATGGCATGTTATCACTTATACATAGGAGCCACACATTGTTTAGTCATGAATATAAAGATGGCAACAATGAACACTGGGGTCTGCTGGCCAGGGGGCAGGGGCAGGAAGAAAGTTAAGCTTTGAAAAACTAACTTTTGGATACTGTGCTCACTACCTGGGTAACAAGAGCATTTTTATCCCAAATTTCAGCAGCATATCATATACCCTTGTAACAAAACTGTACATGTATCCCCTGATTCTAATATAAAAGTTGAAATTATATTTAAAATATGATAAAATAAATAAAAATTAAAAAGACAGAAACTCAACTACTTCCACTGCCAGACCCTACCTCTCCTTTCCATAATCTCAGAGTCCATCCCAATCTCCTTCCCAGAGAACCTAACCAGTGAAATGTGTTAAGAATTTTTCATATTTTCTTCCTGTTCTCAATTCCAATATGCTGTCATTATGCAAAAGCATAGGTTTACTCAATGCTATTACCTGTGATTACAAAGTAAGGAATATGAGCATTTCTTTAGCCTGTTATGTACTCACAAGACAAGCTGCTTAGAATGAAATTAAAATATTCCATTTGTTGAGTACTGACTATGTTCCAGGCATTTTTCTAAGTATTCTACTGGTATCAATTATTTAATATAATCCACAAAACAATTGAGGAAAGAGAAATATGGCATGTGAAGTAATGAACAAAGTTATATGGCTCCCTGAAACTACCAGAACCTACATTTTGGATCTCAGGTAATATGATCTCAGAATCTCTATTGTTAGTTAATTTGGAGGTTTATTCCAGTGGTTCTCACATGTGTGCATGCACATGTATCAGAAGTATGTGGGAAGCTTGCTAAAACACACATTGCTGGGCCCCACTCCCAGAGTGTTTCAATTAGTAAACAGGGGGTGGGGTCAGATAAAGTGTATTTCTATCAAATTTTTAGGTACTGCTGCTAACCCAAGACTACACTATCAAAACCACTGGTTTGAACAATATTATAGACATCCTCTTCATTTATCTAGGTGTAATATAGTTGAATCAATTATCTATGGATCTAGACTAATTATTTACATAGCCCCTCGAAAAATGAAGTAAATGGATATGCTACTCTATTTTTCAGTTGCTAATAACTTCTATTGTTTCCCCATGAACAATGGAGTTGAACCTGGATTAACATTCTATACACTTTGATTTGCTTGTTGATAACAATGCAAAGATCTGTGGAAAGCTAAGTGGTACAGTGGTTGTGTCTGTGGAGTTCTTTTACTTTTAAAAAAATTCATACAATTCTTCATTATTTAAAAAATGGTGTTTAAATAAGCACATTAACTTTATAATTAAGCAAGAAGATGAAGAAAAAGAGGGAGAATGGAAAGAAGCAAACAGAAAAGCAGCTAAGCCACTTTGCCCTTAGCTGAATAGGTAGTCAGTTCTGCTATAACGTGACATGTGCATTTTAAACAATTCTCTTGCTACACAATATTGCATATTAAAAATCACAAGGATTATGGAAATATGGAGAAACAACACAAAAATTTTCTCAGCGACATACTTTTTAAAAGGTAGCATCCTAATAAAAATTATAGCAAATTTTGTTTATGTTAAGTAGTTAAGAAATGCAAAATAGTATATAAATATATTTGATTGCCTTGGAAAAGACCTGACACTTGCTACAGGAAGTGTTGATGTTAGGTGGCTCATTTTTCTGAAATGTTGGTAGGAGTATTACTTAAAATTGGATGTGAAATTTCAACAATAGATATGGATGGGAATGGCTAATTGTCCTTTGCATTGGTACCAAACATTACAATTGCAGCAAATAGTTTTTATTTTTGATACTGAGGCATGCTTTTCTTCTTTTAGGATGTAATCTTTTGAGTCATACATCTCTGAGTGATGCCTATTTCATCAAAATTGAAAAGTCAATATAATATATAGTCTTCTTAAAATAATTTCTGTAGAACGCCTGGGAATATTTTGTGTGTGTGCCCCTCAAATTTCTCCTATGCACCAATGGCTTGACCTAACAGCTAAATACTTAGGAGATTATAGCAATATCTGAAATCACTAAACCAGTCACTTTGAGCACTAAAATGAGACCCTTCTACAATGCAGGCATAGCAATTTAAAGTCTTCATATATAGATAACACTTTTTTAAATTGTGTACATGGTGCTTCCAAAATTTTTACAATTTGTCCATCCTTAGGCTCAAAATGATCTTCCCTTTTACGATTTCTTTAGATCATGTTCTTATGACTTTGCAGCATTTGAAGTTGTTCTTTTACTTTTTTGTCATTGTCTGATGTTCTACAGTGCAGATTTCTTTATACCTACAATTGGAGATACCAAATGTAATGTAGCTTCTCCCAAAATACTTTATTATTCTAATCTCTTTCTTACTGTCTAGATTTCCTTTTTTCATTCACTGCTTGGTGTTCTGGGGTTGGAAGTCTTATACCTATTTAGTGTTAAATTATATATGTGTGTGTTTGTGTGCATGTATATACATATGTATGTATACATATGTATGTGTGTATATATGTATACATACATATGTATAAATATACATAATCTCTCACAAATGAAAAAGATTTGCAAAATACACCTTAGTTGAATAACAAGCAACGTGAACCAAGACTGAGGTAGGTGGCAGATGTTTGAGGCCCATGCATGTGTGTCTTTTGTGTATTCCCACACAGCTCAATTCAGCTGGATGTAGTTATGTGCATTCACCTAGTGTTTATCAGAAACAAATCATGCCTAAGCAAACATGAAATTTTCATTACATTTAAATTGTTGACTAATATATCAATTGCATGGAGTAAATCGTTTTAAACCAAGCATTATAGCAGAACTGACTGTATATGCTGGTGAAGATAAAATATAAAATCAGGGAAGCTATGACTGTTGGAGAATAAATATTGAAAATATGCCTTAGAAAGGTCTTAGGGTGGCGTCTGCTGTTATATATGTCATTTATTTCAATGTGTTCCCTAGGCTGAAGTCTTCCTATTGGCTGACAGAGAATTTATTTTCCAGATAAATGCACTCAGGTTAAAGATTTGCATTCTTTTGTTTGTTTGTTTGTTTTTGTTTTTGAGACGGAGTCTCGCTCGGTCGCCCAGGCTGGAGTGCAGTGGCCGGATCTCAGCTCACTGCAAGCTCCGCCTCCCGGGTTCACGCCATTCTCCTGCCTCAGCCCCCCAAGTAGCTGGGACTACAGGTGCCCGCCACCTCGCCCAGCTAGTTTTCTGTATTTTTTTGGTAGAGACGGGGTTTCACTGTGTTAGCCAGGATGGTCTCGATCTCCTGACCTCGTGATTCGCCCGTCTCGGCCTCCCAAAGTGCTGGGATTACAGGCTTGAGCCACCGCGCCCGGCCAAGATTTGCATTCTTATCTTCTTTTTTTGCTTAGCACAAATCACTTTGCACCTTTGGTTCTTGGCAAGCAGCATCAGTTGAAGAAATTTTGCTGGCAACATTTAACAAATACTCCCATTACAATGGTTCTTATATCTAATACCATATTCAATGTTTTCTTCTAAAAATAATATCCTTTGTTCCACCAGATCTATGATTTCACATATTACTAAAGCTGACAGTTACCTCTGAGACCATCATCTTATTACCACGTTACACATGAAGAAACTGAGGTTTACAGAGGTAGAGTGCTCCCTTTATTCCTACAGGTGTTCAGAGGTTACAGCAGGGCCTATATTACAGACCTTTCTACTCACATCACTGTGATTGTTTGCATTAAATATAGTTTTGTTTCTTATTGCACATTTTACTCTTTAATCACTTCATACATTCTCCCAGATAAAACAACAAACGTTTTAGAACTGTGAAACAAAGAAAATCCTCTCTCAAACTCACTGTCAATTTATCTGAGATGGCTTAACATAAAATCAATATATTTTCAAGAACTTCTTTTTGACCCAGCCATGCTTAGCAAACAAGGAAACTTATTTCTGTGCACTAAGTGTAATAGGCAAAAAAGCCATTTTCAATTAAAAAAAATTTTCAACAGAACTAGAAAAGTCAGATATAACTGAAAACACTCTCCTGTGATTTTTATATTTCTGCCTTCTTTCCTTCTTTAGAACACATTTCTCAGAAAAGTCTCCTTGACCTGGCAGGTATATGCATATCCAAGGATTTTTCGCTCATTACAAAAGATATTATAAACAGACTACTGTTTTGGAGTTAAAAAATACTGAGACAGACTTAGGAGTTCTGCCTGTTTGTAATGACGGCATTAGTTAACCTCTCTGGAGATCTTTATGTAGGAGAGAGATCACTCTTGAATTCGTTGTAAAGATTAAGTAAGATAATATAATAATGGTGGTTGGCTTATAGTAAGCTTTGAAATGTTATAGGTATCATCATTACTTCTGTAAATGTAGCATTGCACCTACTGGTCACAGTGTGTGAACTTTAGAGCGTGATCACTTGAGTTTATATCTACATTGCCATTTCCTAGATGAGTATCTTTTATTAAGTTCCTTAAACTTATTGAACACACTTTTCTTGTTTATAAAATGGGATATTATTAGTACTTACCTTATTGGGTTGTTGTATTAAATTAACAACTTAAAACTTTGCATGTTATTTCACCCTCCACCCAGTCACCATAAAAATTCCCTAAAGAGTTTGTGTTTTCCCAATGGCACAAAAAACACAGGAAGTCAAACTTAAGGTTAGCTACTCTCATTGGAGGCAAGTTACAAAGAGAATGAAATATAGTGACCCTTGGTTTTCAGCTAGGTTTAGTGCTATTTCTTTTATTTTGTAGTTTAGTCCTGATCTTATGTTATAACAAAGGGTATGATTTTTAAAAGTACCATAAAACCTAGAATTCTTCTGTGCAAAATCTTGACTATGTAATTTATAAATGCATTACATGTTTCACTGACCAAATATACCTCATACAAACAATCACATTCAAGCACCTGCAGAATTCTAGAAAAAAAAGGAAATTGGAGCATAAAGGGATACTGAAAGCTGCATAGTGAAACTGTGGGTGCATAAAGCTACACTTTCAGATAGGGAGGCAGCTTTATGTCTGCAGTCAAAACTTAATCTACCATTGTAACTCAAACCCAAGGTCTAATAGGAGAGAGGAGGCACTGCATAGCGAGGGCGAGACTTTTATTCATACACAAATAGCAGTCGGGAAATACAATGCAATTATATAGAGAATTCCAGGCACAATAAATAAATGCACTCTTGTTAAATTTGCCTCAATGTGAAGGTAATATTTTAACATTCTGTTCTCAGCCTTTCAAATTGATTTCCTTTACTTGTCATACATTTTTAAACAAACAGCTGCATTAAAAAAATAAAGTCATTTCAATTGTCGAGCAGTTAATACTAGTGTCTACCTTATTTAAAAGAGTCAAAACAAGGTTAATGCAGGTGTATTGACATCTTAACGGCTCCTGACAAGGTAATAGCTCCTTAAGAAAAGAGAAGGGGAAAGGTGTGGATACTGTAGCAAAATCTAACATAATAGGATAAAATTATATTAAGTATTTTTTTTTCCTTTGAATTCAGGGGGATAGTATATAATAGCTTTTTGAGAACAATGGTCTTAACTAAAAATCACTACGAGAATTAACTAGGAACTCAGACATAAAATGTGTATAAAAATATTAATACAAGTTAGTGACTAGTATTTGCTAGTTAACTAGTGAATTAATAAAAATGTTAACACTAGTTAATATAAATACAAATATAGATTAAAAACAATATATCAGGCAATACACTAAAAGTTGTATATATTTCTTTTAATATGCATAAGAACTTTGGTGGTAGGTTTTATTTTTATTCAAATTTAATACACAGGGAATGAAAATACTGCAAGAGATCAATTACCCTGACCAAGGTCACAGCAACTTAGAGACAAACCAGAGACAAAAGAGCCCAGTGCCTGATTTACTTTTAAATATCAATCTAATGATATGAGTTTTTCTTTTGTGTGACTTTTAATTCAGTTGTGCTGACAACATTTTCAAAATCTATACCTATACCGAAGTCAACTGATAAACCCGTTTTAACATGGTGTTTATGTTCCTTTTACACAATCTGTAAATTAATTGCATTATGGTTTCTGCCCACTCGTCATTACAGTCAGCATTATTTGGTGGATGCACTTCTCAAGGGTCTGCAGTATTTGAACAATTCAATGCAATATATGTGAATTTGCAGTGATCCTTCCTTAATAACTGAGCCAAGCCTAGTCATTGCTCAAAATTTTCAAGATATTCTAGGACTTTCATTGTGAAATTTCCTTTCTGAGCAAAGTCACATATACTTGCATTTTGCTCACTTCCCAACTCCTATGTAACAGAGTGTGCTTGCTTTATTTCCCTGTTTTCTAGTTTATAGGCTGTCTTCTGAATTAACTTGCTCTTCTGTTAAGTCCAAACCACATGAACCACAATTTTAATGATGCCCTGTTGGTACAGCATTAGGCTTTTACTCAGGACTTTGTAGAAGAATGTCTTGGTTTCGAATCTAGCTTTAAAATATACTATGTTTGTGTTCTTGGGAATTAAATAATTTTTGAAACCCAATTCCTTCATGTGTGAAAATGAATTAAATAACAGTAGTAACCATACAAAGTTGGCGAAAGCAATGTAATGAAACAATTCAATTCAAATATATTGGCTGACAAATAATATGTGTTAATTGACATTATTAGCATATAAAATATCTTTACCATTTTTAATCTCCACCATATATTCTAGTTTATGATCATTTCACTATTTTCATCTTCAAGTATTTTCAGAATTAATCTATATTTTTATTACTAATGCTTTCTCAATATTTTGATAGCTAGTTGGAACTATTGCAAATAAATTCATTATATCATCATAAATGGACATTTTCTCTGTTGTCTTCCTTAGAAATTATTTCAGAATGTGGCACTTTTGACAATAATTGATTTTAATTCTTATTTTTTTGTTTCCAAAACCTTTACTATTCTTGTGTCTTCTCCCACCTCATCAACACTTTCATATCTTCATCACTTCTCCTTCTATTCAATGAAACTCCTGTCATCAAAATATGTCATTGTCTTACCAAAAGGGTTTAATTGTAACATAAATCATAGATCTTACCTAGCACCAACCTACATTAGTAATGTACAAATCTAGGTGAAACTCTTGTTTCTGTAGAAATTCATATCTGTCAGACAGTTTCCAAACTGATTTAAAAATAACTGAAGATCCTGAAAAATGTGTGCAGATATGTTATTCTCAAAAAAGTTGTTCCAGTTTCGAGCTCCTTAGTTTTATGCTCTTACACAGAAAATTCCTAAACAGCAATCTCCTTTTAATCAACCACCCAACCCTCACTAATCCAGATCTTTATTAATAATAGGCAAATCAAACATATACTGCTAAAGATAATTTTTTTAAAAAAGGACCTCGGTTAACTTTTCATTAGTACTACCATTAGTACTTTTCCAAGGAGGTCTGATCAAAGTTGTTTAGTTTCTTCTGCAATAAGCCTTTCAGTAAGGAAGGGGTGAGTCAGTTACATACATTCATTTCATGGGCTATTTTTTTTTCAATCCAATCCTAGAACTGGCATTTCCCCAAAATCAATTTCCACATCTTCTAACAAATTACGAACTCAAATATTCCTGCAAATGCCCTGCTATCACTTCAAACTCAATGTCTTCAGAATCACAAACATCATCTTCTTTTTATTTAAAATGTGTTCTTTCTATATTTTCAATTTGTCTTGAGCACCTCAATGTCCTGGTAGTCATTCAAACTTGCCTGGAATTCAAATTTTCAAATGTGTCACGAACTGGTCCTCATTTACATTTTCAAATCTACTTTCCAGTCACATTTTAGCCAAGCAGTATAGCTTCTTATTACTGTTCTAGTCTATATTCTCTCACCTTTAATTCTTTTCTCAGTTCCTTTATTCAGAAAACCAATTTATGTATTTCATTATCTCTGAAAACCCCACTTAAATTAAATTTTCTTTCTCCCTCAAAACACATCTATAGATCTACTTCTTTTATCATTAAAATAATTTTACCTTTTGATTTATTGTTAACATTCAGATAACATGAAAAATTCAAAATGAAAGTGATATTCCTAGGTATACCTGCCTTTATCCATTATCAATTTGTAGTTTCAACATAGCAAGACCTCCAGTGTCTTATTATGTATAGCTTTGAGCACCTAGCTAAGTGCAGTTTGGATTAAAAAAAAAAAAAAATTAGATGTTGTGAATTTAAATCAAATGCTTCTTTGAAAAGCTCAAATTTTCTAAATGAATTTTCAATAAAATGTAATGAATAGCATTTTTTTCTGAAAGCAAAGCTCTGAGGAATGAAATAGATTGTACATAATAGTATTTCATTTCATATAGAATCTCTTGCAGATCCAGTTTCTGACTAAAAACACTAGTAATTTTCTTCTACCTTCCCACTTGCTTTGTCTTCTCTGCCCACACTGAATTACATGTGTTTCTCAAATGAGTTGTGCTCTTTAATGCTTCTCTCTTTATCCATGATGCTTTCGTTTTTCCATCTACTCCCTTCTCTTTGCCAACCTAAGTTTTATTAATTCATCAAAAGGCAGTGAAACACTGCCTCCTCTAAGAACGCTTACCTGAAATTATTTGGAGCACTTAAACTCTTCTTGAGCACCTTCACATAATGCTATGGGTTTAATGTGTCCCCAAATTTTATGTGTTGGAAACATAATCCCCAACGTGGCAGTATTTTAAGTTGGGACCATTAAGAGGTGGTTGGGTCTTAAGGGTTCCACACTCATTAATGAATTAATGGAATAATGGGTTTTCATGAGAGTAAAACTGGTGGCTTTATAAGAAGGGGAGGACAGAGTTGAACTAGCACACTCATCCCCTCTGCCATATGATGCCCTGTGCTGCCTTGTGATTCTTCATTGAGTCCCCACCAGCAAGAAGGTTCTCACAAGATGAGACTCTTCAACCATAGACTTCTCAGCCTCATAACTGTAAGAAATAAAGTTCTTTTCTTTATAAATTATTCAGTTTCAGGTATTTTTCTTAAAAGCAACAGAAAACAGACCAATACACATAACCTCTACTATAATATGTACTATATGTATTTGTACTGTCACCCTCTATAGCCCAGGCTCTATGTGATAATATAATAAAACCACATTGGAGCAACAATTATAATTGAAGAAGTTTGAACCTTTACTCAATATATTGAGACATCACAATTGAGTGGTGTGAATTCTTAGCATAAGCTAAGTACTTTAACTCGACTCTTCTCCCTCACTTTCAATGTTTCCCTAATGAAGGCATATGTCATGCTTTCTCACTTTTAACTACCATTGAAAACTTTACTTAAACCCGGATGTCTTACTGTGGTCTCTCCTTTCTCATTTAATTATTTAATATGGAGACAATTTAATCTTTCTATATCTTTTAGTTTTCTTTTTACTGGCATCTTCAAGAGGGAGAGGAGCGTGGTGAGGGGGGAGAGAGAGAGAGAGAGCACCTAACGAGGAGTTTTTTATTTTAGTAAAAAGGAGTTCTGTATGTATTGATATGTATGTGTTAAATATCAAGGATAACTGTAATTTTGGGCTTTTTGTACATAATCATTTTGTAATTGTATGTGTGTATGTGTAGTGTGTGTGTGTTTGTTTGTGTCTGCGTGTGTGCTTCCAAGACAGGAATATTCTATTCAGCTTTATACTCATAATGTACAACCCAAAGCATATTCCCTCATGACTGCTTACTTTTGATAAAAGTAAATGAGTTAAAATAACATTTTCATAGTTTGCTTTCCTTTGAATTTTAAATATTTAATTTTTATGGGTACACAGTATGAGTATGTATTTATGAGGTACATGAGATATTTTGGTACAGGCTTGCAATGTACAATAATCACATAAGGGTAAATGGGTATCCATCACCTCAAGCATTTATCATTTCTCTGTGTTACAAATGTTCCAATTATGCTCTTAGTTATTTTTAAATATACTATTGTTGACTGTAATCTCCCTGTAATTATATTAAATACTAGAACTTAACTAATTCTTTCTAATTACATTTTGTACCCATTAACCATCCTCAACTTCTCCCCATTCCCACTATCCTTCCCAGCATCTGGTGTGGTACAATTCAGCAATGAAGCCATCGTGTTCGTGGATTTTCTTTTCTGCAAGACCCTAGTATGGCTTCAAAGTCACTACCTGTTATTGGTATATTCAGGTTTTGGATTTCTTCATGGTTCGACTTTGGTAGGTTTATTATCTAGGAATATATCCATTTCTTCTAGGTTTTCTAATTTATTGGCATAGAGTTGCTCATGATAGTTTCTAGTGATCCTTTGAATTTCTGCATTATCAGTTGTAATATCTCCTATTTGCCTCTAATTTTAGTTTTGTCTTGTCTCTTTTTGCAGTTGGGCTAAAGGTTTGTTAATATTTTCTTTTTAGAAAACTAGTTTTTCATTTAATTCTTTTTTTTATTTCAATTTCATTTGTTTCTGCTCTGATATTTATTATTTATTTTCTTCTACTAATTTTAGGTTTGTTTTGCTCTTGCTTTTCTAATTCTTTAATATGCATTGTTAGGTTGTTTATTTGAAGTTTTTTTTCTTTTTTTAATTTAGGCATTTATTGCTATAAACTTAGTATACTTTTACTGTATCTCATAGCTTTGGTTATAAGTATTTTTACATCCAACTGTTTCAAGAAATTTGTAATTTCCTTCTTAACTATTTATTTGGCCCATTTGTCATTCAGGGGCATATTGTTAAATTTTTATGTGTTTATATAGTGTCTAAAGTTCCTTTTGTTATTGATACCTAGTTTTATTCCATTGTGGTCAGAGAAGATATTTGATATTTCATTTTCTCAAATTTTTAAAAGTTTTGTGTTCTACATATGGTCTATCCTTGAGAATAATCCATGTGCTGAGAAAAAGAAAGTGTATTCTGTAACCGTTGTATAAATGTTCTGTGAATTTCTTTAAGGACCTGATGGCCTATAGTGCAGATTAAGTCTGGTGTTTCTTCGTTATTTTTTTGTCTGGAATATCTGTCTAATGCTGAAAGTGGGGTGTTGATGTCTCCAGCTATTATTATAGTGAGGGGTCTATCTCTGTCTTTAGCTTTAGTAATGTTTGCTTTATATATTTGGGATCTCCAGTGTTAGGTATTTACAATTGTTATATTCTCTTGTTGAGCTGACCTTTACCTTGTAGGCGCAAGTGATTCACCTTCTTCAGCCTCCCAAGTAGATGGGACACAGGCATGTGCCACAACACCTGGTTAATTATTATTTTTTAATTTTTGTAAAGAAGGAGCTTGCTTATGTTGCCCAGCAAGAGTCAGGAACTCTTGGACTCAGCAACCCTCCCACCTCAGCTTCCCAAAGTGCTGGGATTACAGATATGGGCTACGAGGCCCAGCCAGAAAGTTTTTCAAAATTAATGCATCTTTCAAAAATAACAGTAAAACATAATTTTTTTAAAAGTTTTTAAATTTTAATGTTTTTTTTTAAACCTATTGTAGTATTATAGTACCTGATTCATAACTCCCATACAGTCTTTTGTTGTAATGTTAGGTGTGTTAGGCCTCAGGACCAGGAATCACAAAACGGAGTATTTCTGATCTTCTCCAGCCCGCCTTTCACTTTCCCCAAGGCAGGACTCTAATCTTTCCCTGGTTTCTGATTGTGGGCCGTAAGACCCTGACCAGAGAGGATGCCACTTTATACCCTGAAAGAAGAACTGCAATGCTTTGAAGCTTCTATAAAAACCCAAGGGAACTGGGTTCAGGGAGGTTCCTTATAGCTGAACACATGCAGGTTCCTGGAGGCGGTGCACCCAAGGAGGGCGTGGAAGCTCCCTGCCCCTTCCCCCATTCCTTGCCCTATGCATCTGCATCTCTCTCTGTATCCTTTGCAATATCCTTTATAATAAACCAGGAAATGCAAGTTTAGTCTTCTCTGAGTTCTGTGAGCTGCTTAAGCAATTCATCAAATCCAAAGAGAGGATTGTTGGAAACCGCAACTTGATGCTTGTTGGTCAGAAGTTCCGGAGACCCAGGCTTGCAACTGGTGTCTTGGGGTGTAGGTGGCAGCCCCCAACCTGTGGGATTTGACACCATCTCCAAGTGAACTTTCAGACTTGAATTGGAGGACACTCAGCTGCTGGCCACTGCTTGGTATGTGGGGAATTTCATCTTTTCATCACAGACATTTTGTTCCGTGTTGATGATTGTTGTTTCATTGGGTTTTGAGTGCAGTGGAGAAACATGGTTGGAAAGAGTTTTTCGCTTAATAGCTGTCTATACCAGTATAACTGATTTCTGTATATTGACCATGTGGTCTTTGAACTTGCGCAAATCATTCCTTAATATTATTAGATCGTATGATACTATGCACAGGATTTTCTAAATACACCACAATGTAAGCTTCAAATGATGACAAATTTTTACGTTCTTTTCAGTATTTATACCTTTTATTTCTTTTTCTTGATTCATGCTTCTTTCTGAAATTTACTGTAAAGTGTTTAATAAAGCTATAGAGGGGAGACCATCTTGCTTTGTTCCTTATCATAAGCAAAAGTGTTCAATATTGAAGGAAATATAATGTTAGCCGTTAAATTCTGGTGGAATGGCTTTGTCACATTTAGAAGTCTGACTTTTTTTTGAGAATTATTTTTCTTTTGTTTTCTGTTTGTAAACATGCATTAATATTGAATTTTGTCAAAATTTTTTCTCCATTGATATGATAAAGTACAATATTTCAATAATGTAATGGTATTCGTTGTTTAGTTTTAAAATGTTAAACTAATGTTGTATAATTGAATTACCTCTACTATTTATACTATATTTTCTTTTGTGTATATTCCTGAATTTAATGTGCTAATAGTCTGTTGATAAATTTCCCATCTATTTGCATAAGGGATATTGGTTTGTAGTTGTTTTTTGTTTACTTAGTTTTTGTAATGCAATTATCTAGTTGTAGTATTAAGTATATGCAATTAATGAATAAAATTTAGAAGTATTTTCTCTTCTAATTTCTGAAAGAGCTTATGCATAATTGGTGTTATCTATGGCTTAAAAGTTTGTTTGAATAAACCAGCAAAATAATTAGGGCTTATAGTTTTTTTTGTTTTTTGTTTGTTTGTTTGTTTGTTTTTTTATTGAGAGCTTGCTAATAACAAATTTAATTTTTCAAATAGAAAACTTCCTAATATGTTTCTTTTTTCAGTTTTGATTTCAAGATGTGTCATTTTAATTGGTTATTAAATTTGTTGACATAATGTTTGCAAAATATCTCCTACTTTCTATTATGATATTTATTACTGTTACATTTATCATTTATTGAGAAACAACTATGTAGCATGTATCTTGATAGACGTTAAACATTTTTCTTTTTATATAATTACAGATTCAAAAGAAGTTGCAAAAATATTTTACAGTTAGGTTCCATGTACTCTTTATTTCTACTCAATAGTAGTATCTTAAATAACTCATAAAATATCAAAGCAATAAAATTGACATATATACAATACAAAGAACTTATTCAGATTTACCAGTATGACATTGATGTAGTCACGTGTTTAAGTGTGCATGTATATTTTTATGTGATTTCATGAAGTATAAATTTGTGTAATCTTTTTTTAAATATTTGTATATTTAGTAATGGTGCTTCCTCTTTCATTTCTGATTTTGGTAATTGGTAATTAGTATATTTTTCTCTCTCTCTCTTTCAGCTTTATTGGTAGGATTTAAAAATTTTACTAGTCTTTCCAAAGTACCAGTTTTAACATTGTTGATTTCTCTATAGTTTTTAAAAAATTACTTTAATAAAATCTTTTACACATATTGTATTTATTTTATTTCATTTACTTGTTTGAGCTTTAGTTTTTTTGTTTGTTTGTTTGTTTGTTTCTTTTTCTAGCCTTTTCAAGTGAAACATTAATCATTGTTACTGAGGTAGGAGGTGGGACTCGATTCTAGAGGTAGGGCTCAGACATCAGACCAAATTGAGGACTAGTTGAATTAGGGCTGGGACAGAAGCAGCTTTCCATATGATACACTCACCAGTGTGAAATGTCAATTTACCATTTCCATGGCAACACTGGGGCATTTTGCATGTAATTAAAAGTGAGTATAAATATGACTTCAGAATGGACTCTGGGTTGCTATTATGGCCACACTGCCTATGGGGTCCTGCTCCACAAGGAGTAGAATCTTTGCTGCTATATATTGCCACTTCAATACAAGTAGTAGTTTAACACCACTGGCTCACTGTTGAATTCTTCCCTGGGTGAAGCTAAGAATCCTCCCAGACTAAGCCCTGATTTGGGCTATCCTGCATCAATAATAAAGCATTATTTTGTTCTAATATAGGCACTTAGAAAATAAATTCCTCTCTAAGCAATGCTTTAAATCCATCCTATATTGTCTCTCTCTGTGTGTGTGTGTGTGTGTGTGTGTGTGTGTGTGTGTGTGTGTCAGGGTCTTACTCTGTTGCTCAGGCTGGAGTGCAGTAGTAAAATCACGGCTCACTGTAGCCTCATTCTTCTGAGTTCAAGCAATCCTCCTGCCTCAGGCTGTTGAATAGATGGACTACAAGAACATGTCATCATGCCCAGCTAATTTATTTTTAATTGTATTTGGAGAGATGGGATCAACAGCTCAGAATGTTGATCTGGGCCTCATGCAATCCCCCTGCCTAGGCATCCCAAAGCTGTGGGATTACAGGCAGAAACCATCATACCTGGTCATCCTATACAATTTGATATGTCGTTTTGGTTAATATAACTTAATTCCAAATATTTTCTAATTTCTCTTAGTATTTATTATTCAACATATGAGTAATTTATAATGTATTATTATCTAAATATCTTGGAATTCTCTATTCATATGATGCTTATTGATTTATAAATTGCTGTCAGAGAACACACTTTGAAATTGAGTCGTGACTTTCATCAAGCCTTACTTTATGTTACATCATATGGCCTATTTAGGTAAGATTTCAGTGTGCATTTGAAAAAAAAAAATCTATTCTGTATTTGTTTGATATAGTGTTCTACAAATTTCAGTTAGGTAAAGGTGATTGGTAATGTTCTTTAGATCTTCTACATGTTGACTGATATTTTTGTACATTGTTTTACACAATTACCAAGAAGATGATTTAATATTCCATATTATGATTATGTATTTGTCTAGTTTTCTCTTTAGTTTTGTACATTTTTGTGTCATATAATTTAAAGCTCTATTGTTAAGTATGTACACATTGAGAAGTGTTAGGTGTTTTGATGAACTGAATCTTTCATCTGATACACACACATTTAGGATTCTTACCTATTCTTCTGAATTGATCCTTGTAAATGAAAATGTCCCTTTGAGATGAGTCCCTGTTGCCCAGGCTGGAGAGCAGTGGCGCAGTCTCAGCTCACTGTAACCTCTGCCTCACGAGTTAAGTGATTTTCCTGTCTCAGCCTCCCGAGTAGCTGGGACTACAGGTGTGCACCACCATGCCCAGGTAATTTTTGTATTTTTAGTAGAGACGGGGTCTCATCGTGTTAGCCAGGATGGTCTCCATCTCCTGATCTTGTGATCTACCCTCCTTGGCCTCCCAAAGTGCTGAAATCACAGGCATGAGCCACTGTGCCTCGCCGAAAATGTCCCTTTTTATTTCTCCTAACTTTGTGATCCTTAGTGTTTCCATAGTTCATCTTTTTGCACTTCTTAAATTTTACCCCGGTTTTGTCATTTTATTTTAAAGGTGTTTTGTAAACAATGGATAACTGTTTCTTGTTCTTAAAAAAAAAAAAAAAATTCCAGTCCGCCACACTCGGCCTTTTAATTGGACAGTTTAGTCTATTTTCATTTAATGTAATTGTTAATATGATTGGGTTTAAGTCTACTACTTATTTGTTTTCTATCTATTCAATCTCTTTTTTGTTCCTACATATCTTCTATCCAAGTTTATTTTCGGTGGTCTGGCTATTTGGATAATACTCTTTCCTTCAATTGTCTTTTTAATTGTGTATCTTTTCTATCTTTAGATTTGCTCTATAATTTACTATATGACTTTTAAAATTATTAAGTCTACATACAGCTGAAATTGTACTCCTTCACAAATAATATGAGAAGCTTCTGAGCTGTGAGTCATATCTCTTTTTTCATATGCTACCTGCTAGCTTATGACATCACTGGAGAGGCATCCTTGCCCTTCAGTTGTACCCCTTGAGTTCTGCTCCTTGGTGGTAGCTAGCCATTTTGTAATCCTGCCTCCAGTCTTCAAAGGGTGGCTACAAAGTATTCAGTGAAGCTCAATATGCAGTCCTCAGTGAAGCCTTCACAGGCTGGAGCCAAATTCTCTTAGCCCTTTTACTTTTGTTCTAGTTTTTGATTCTCAAATTTTTGTATTTCCACTATCTTGTATTGTGGAGAAGCCCTGAATTCTTTAGTATACTCCTTATTCAGATCTCAAACCCTGTCTCCAGTCATAAGTGTACTAGCCTTGGGGACTCAGTGAAAACAGGTAAGAAAAGAGGGCAGGCAGTTGCAACTATGTGGCTTATATTCCTTGGGATTCTAATCCATTATATAAATCCGCATATACTACCTATTAAATGCCCACCTGGTTTTTCCTTAAACCTATCTGCCAGTGTTGGATTTATCTTTATAATCTTACTTCAAAACTGTAAATGATGAAATCAACTGTGGGTCCCTCATAGAAAACTGTTTATTACTTAGTATTTGGTTCTTATAGATTTGTTTGTGCTTCCAGCTATGTATTTATTTTAATGTTAGCATTCTGTAGCTTGCATGACTTGTTCCCCTGGTTCAAATGAAAGTGACAATCTCTTGCTACTTTCCTACACTGTAACCAGTAATTGTGCTTCATTTTCCACTTACCCCTATATTTTAAGCTCTCCCATGAATCTACAATTAAATCTAATTACAGTTCATGTTTGTTGCATAAACCATGCTATAATAATCCTTTTACCTGGTCTTGGCCCCATAGATCCACTCAAGTCTGCATTACCTCCCACAGGCTTTGTTGACTCCCTGGCATCTGTCTCCTTATGAACTTTAGTTAAATTTATTGGAAGGATTGCTTTTAATTGCTTTCCAGAAACATGATGAGAAACAGAAGCTGAGTTGACCTTTCTTTACCTCTTCTACTATATTTTTGTTGGTTCTATTCATATCTTAGGTGGCAGGTCAGATTTTGTCAGTTTTACCTGATGCTGAACTCTCAGCTCCTCCCTTTGCCTCGGTATCTACCAGAGCATGCTGCCTCTGGACAAGCCCACACCTGAAATGGTACAAACAATTGTACCATTTCAGGGCTTTAGATCTACCATCCTAAGCATCTGCCAAAAGTTCTGAATGAAACAAATGTTCTCCAATGGGAGTGTGAAAGTAGGAAAGAGCCAAGGAGATAAGTTATTTTTTTCCCTTGGAGTGTTCCTAGGCAAATATTTTCTATAATGTTTCTTCAGTAATTTGCAAAATTTCACATGCAGAGCTATTCATTAAGTCCTTGTGTAGCTCATTGTAAAATGGAAAGAACTCCAACACAACACATTGCATTTTTTTCTCATTCTCTCTGACCTTCCTTCTCTTCCTCTATACCTTTATTGTCCAGGATTTCTTCTCCCAAATAAAGCTTTAGTACCCATTTTTGTCTTCATCTTTGTTCTCTAGGAACTGGAATATAGTGGTTAATAATGCAGTCAGACCAACTTGGCTCTGCCACTTCCTAGGTGTATGGTTTCTGAATGTCACTTCATCTATACAAACATCAGTTTATTATATAAAACAAAAGTAATATTAATAAATAATTTTGTGATTACATCAGTGTAGTTAGAAGAGCCCTAGATAGGAAATAACAATTAATGTGGCCTGACTGGTCAGCCTCCAAGTATTCCCTGCCTCTGCTTCACATCCTTTCTCCCAGTCCTGTGTACTTGCAATCATAACAGATAGTGGCAGACCCCGAGAAAGGCCAAAGCCTGAGGCGTTAATGCAAACAGGGAGAATGAGCCCAGATTTCAACACTAGTGCTCTGAGACAGCCAGCTCTAAGGAGAAGAAAAGGCATGCAGCAGAGATGGAAAAGAAAGCAGACATGCAGGAGAAAGATTATAGCTACAAGAGACCATGTGATGAAAATAACTTTTGACATGATTGTAGATAGCCTCTACTTTGTAGTTTATGGTTCTTAGTAAAACTTAGTCATCACAGCTCTGGTTTTCCATGTGTTAACCCAGTTTTCTCAAATACCTTCCCATTTTCCCCAGAAGCAAATTCATAACAGATTTATATTATTTGCAATGAGAATTTTAATTGAAATATTCTCTAACATTTTTCCAATCTTAACTTCTTTTTTATCATATATTTTTTAATTCATCAACATTTACTATTAATCAGCATTAATAAACTATTATGTTTTTATAAACGATTTTTCTTTTCATTTTAAGAATAAAGACACAAACACACACATGATATGTTATGTGTGTGTGTGTGTGTGTGTTGTGTTATTACCAAGGTCTGTGAAGTCGAGCATTACATATTTAGGAAGAATTACCTTATCTTCTCTCAGCATAATGCCGTCACATCAATATTAGTTTGATATGAATATTTAAAAATCTCAGAGTGCTAACTATAGAATTTGGTAAAAATGAATACATCTTCCAATTGTATTAGTGACAGAGAAATTTTGCTTGGAGTTTAGACATGATGTTTAAAACATGAACAAATGTCAGAAAAGTATTACGATAAACTTTAACACTAAATAAAAACATTTTCTCTCTTTCTTTCTTCTAAGGATCAATAATTTGAAAGGTTAACATGTACTTCTTTGCATAGTAACAAGAGGCAAAAGCACTGGCAAAGCTTCAAAATCAATACACATATTGGAGAACTGTTGAAACTCGTGGCTACAAGAAATAAAATTGAAGAAATGACATAACAACCAATTATTGCTATCAGGTTTAACAAGATAACATGAAAGAAAACAAAATTTATTGTAGCTTAGTGGCTAAAAATCAAATTATACATTTCATATAAGAGCATATATTGCTACAAATTTTATCATTCTTCTTTGCCAGTTCATATCTACTGTAATATAAATTTCATCAATCCTATGATTGTATCGTGTGTCAATATTTAATTCTTAAGCTACTGTAAAGCAAAATGTTATCAGTACCATTGTTTGTTTTATATTTTATATGTGATATTTAAAAATATGATATTATAAAGCCCCACTTTGTAATACTTCATGTTCTATAAATAACAATCCTGGCTATTAATAAATGATTAACTTTTCCATGTGTTTATTATAACAAATGTTAATCACTGCATGTTCCCCAAGTACTTGCTTCCGTTGTTATCTTTGCATTGGTACCTAAGTGTATTTGTGGGAGAAGTGTGTGTATATACTAAAGAAGATGTTGCAGTCATTTACATTTACCATTATATACATAAGGTCCCATAGCTAGTTAATTTATAGTTTCATGATCACATATTATGCTAAATGTGTAAATGGTAGCTTTCCAAATATTATCAGCTCTTTCATGAATATATGATTAAAAAAGATATATCTGGCCATTTATAATTTGAGAAACAAAAACAACTACAAAATTATTTATATTTTAAGCTATGCAATGCAATTTTTGAATTGGAGTACCCTCTCTGATTTACAAATGTGCTGCTTAATATGTGGATGAAAAATTCTGTAAAAAAAAGGGCTGGAAAACAAGAGTAAATAATGGAACAATTCACACAGCAAGAATGTAATACATTTATATTGAAAAAATAATGAATTAGTGAATTAGTGCATTAATGAATGAATAAATTTGTTCATGCCTGCATGATGGATGAATGAGTAAAACACTGAATTAAAATCACAGAAGTTGTGGTTAAATTGGAATTTCATTTGTGTTCTCCAACTGAGTGACTTAAATTTGGAAAATATAGACACATGTAAACAAATATGTTAATATACATTTACATGTTATAAAATATATATTTTATAAAACATATAACTATATGTTATATAGTTTATGTAGCATAGCTTATATCTTTATATTAGATACTGGATAAGGATGAAATTCACCACACTAAAAGAAGCAGCAGCATATATTTTTTGTCCACAGATTAGCTGACCTGATCAAAGAGGACTTAAAATGAAATTGTAGGAATCAAACCAGATACCCAGATAAAAATGTAAATGTTGATATTATGAAGAACATTGTACTATTCATTCAGCACCAAACATGAAAGTAACAAAATTGACGTGATATTTTAACATAAGAATTCCAAGATGTGGTAATAAAGTGCTCATCGTTGTATTACTTTACGTGAAAAAAAGAGATCTTATTCAAAATTACTAACACACTATTAGGTAAAGCAGAATTTTGTTTTATATTAAGAAGATATAACACACCTGTCTAGAATTCTATTATTCTGGGAATGAAAATACTTTATGGGATATTCTGATGGAGAAAGCTGAGAGGGAAATGAGCAACAAAGTTGTATGACACTATTAAAACTGGTTGAGCAATACGAGGACATTTATAATACAGTCGAGATACAGATCGAAACTCTAATACAGAAAAAAAAATTAAATATGGGAACTGCAAATTTCAGGTAATTCTAGAATTTTTACTCTATAAGAGCATTGTATCTAATAAATTGCTCATATCAGAGATAAATGAAACTATTTGTGTCAACTTATGGAAATTGGAAATGAAAGAATTCTGAAAATTTTGGGATAACCATAATTAAAGAGTTCAGTAATATTGAATATACAATAGGCCTAGAGAAAAAGAAAACAAAACTGTTGACCAAAAGCCTATAGCATGTTGGTTACTTTCCTCAATATACATTATATGCCTGGGAGATTTTGCAATTTATTAAGAGTTTCTCATAGCTGTAGATCATCTTGGGAGGCATAATTAATCAGTTTATGCCTGGTTCAGGCATGATCAGGCCAGAAAAATCTACCAGGAAGCCAGAATAGTAATCTCCTACCATTAATACTTAAAAATCATTCAAATCAAATTTTTACACAGTTTTTGATCTAGAAGTGTATGTCACTTCTGAGAATATAAATTAAAGACAGTATTTAGAAATGCAGGCTCCAAGAAACAATCAAGAGTCACTTGAGTTTTAAAATAAAGGACCTTAAATGCTTATACAGGCAGACAGTGGAATAGGTGAGCTATCAAACAAAGGATGCTGAAACAAACCGGTTTAACAGCCAGAAGGCATTACCAATACTTGTTTGGAAGAGCAGAAGGAGACATTAACAGAGTCCCAAGTCAAGGATAATCTAACAGAATATGAACCCAGGGAGGAAAGAGCTGTTGCCACTCCCTCTTACTTGCCTGCTTTCTACCCTCTCCTTTCTACCCTCCCCTGCCACCCAAACTCTCACTAGTATAGCTCATTGGTCAGACACAACCAGAAGCCAAGCTGGAGCCAAGGAGATGCAGCAACAGGAGTTAGCTCCTCTGTATTTTGAAAGAGGAAAGCAGAGGAGGAATGTAGATGTACCCTAGCATTGATAGGCCCCAAACCACATACAAGCATTGTGAACTTGGACACATTGTGCAACTACTCTGAACTTTGGAAGCTATATCACTTTTCTTTTGAGAATAAGAATGTGTGTATATATATATATACACATACACACACATACACACACACTTTAATATACATTATATATAATATGTAATAAATTGAAAACCTTAGATTACATAAAAATTAGAGATGTGACAAAATTAATTCAGCAATCCATAGAAAGAAACTCAAAGAACTCTTTTTTTTGTTTGTTTTTTGTTTTTTTCAAACAGAGTCTCGCTTTGTCACCCAGGCTAGAGTGCAGTGGCAAGATCCCGGTTCACTGCAACCTTTGCCTCCAGGGTTCAAGTGATTCTTCTGCCTCAGCCTCCCCAGTCGCTGGGACTACAGGCATGAGCCACCATGCCCGGCTAATTTTGTTTTCTTAGTAGAGACGGCGTTTCACTATATTGGCCAGGCAGGTGTTGAACTGCTGACTTGGTGATCCGCCCACCTCAGCCTCCCAAAGTTCTGGGATTACAGGCGTGAGCCAACGTGCCAGGGCAAGCAGCCTTTTTTAAGACACAATTTTTACCAATGTGATTCAAATATTATAAGCTAGTCTTTTTTTTGGCAAAAGAGCAACAACAGAGCACAAAACTTTACTTACCCTGTGATCAAACTACATGAGATAAATATGCGTACCTAGAGAAATTAGTATAATGCAACCTAGCAAAATGATAGCCACAACTTTATCTGTGTGCTAAGAGTATGAGTTTATTTTAGGTGTTTTATTTTTGTATTTTCCAAATTTTAGCTTTTTATGGGAAATGAAACAATAAAAGTTAAATTACAAAGGATGGAGGCATTATGCTGTGGAAGTGGAAGGATGTAGAACCTGAATTTAAGGATAGACTCATGTGCTTATTGCTAACTATAAAATCTTGGCCAAATAAATTTCATCTTTTAATAAATTAAAGCATCTCAGTCATACTTTTATCATGTATAAATTATAGTTAATAATATCTAAATTATAGCATATTTGTTGGGATTAGTGAATTTAAAAAAACAACATGAATAACATAAAGGATTGCATTAGTGCCTACTATAAGATAGTAGACTGAAAATTGTTCACGAAAAATCCATTTCTTCTTCTCATATCAAACTTCTGGATTGTATTGTTCACGAAAAATCCATTTCTTCTTCTCATATCAAACTTCTGGATTGTATTTCCCAACCCTCTACTGAAACTAGGTTCAAGAATGTCAATTAATTAATTTTTAGTGCAAAATAAACAATGCCCAAACTGTGGCTTCAAATAAAAGGCATCTATTAAATTCATACTTCCTTGGATTTGCCTTTAGGTTGGGCTCAGCTGGGCAACGTTGGTCTCAGCTTAGCTCTATTAAATGTCTTCAATCAGTAGATGGCTGTGTGAGGGGCAAACCACTTAAAAGCCTCAGCTCAGAAGAAACACACATCAATTATAATTACATCTTGTTATATGAAACTCTTCAATATAAATTGCTGAGACGTTAGAAAAATTCTATGATTTATTTTGTCCAACTAAGTAGCCACCAGCCGTATGTAGTCATTGAGCACTTAAAATAAGGTTTGTGTGACTAAATTTTAATTTTATTTACTTACAATAAATTTGAAATTAAACAGCCACATATGACTTAGACCACCATATTGGACAGTGAATGTCAGACTTTAAAGAGAGAGTATACTAGAGAACAAAAAATAGTCACAACTATTTTGTCTCAAGAACCATGGCACTGGCAATCTGACTTTTCAGCAATTATCAATGAGTTAAAATCCACTTCCTCTCTTCTTCTATTTGGACTGTTTTTATGACCATCCTTTGGCCAAAACAACATGGCAGAAGCACTTGCCAGCTTCATACCTAGCCTCCCTCTCCTGGAATCTGCCCATCTATCAAATGAGCAAAAGCTGCTAGCTTGTGCAACAATGAAAGAAAACCAGGCACAGAGTCAATGATGTTGTACACCCACAGTCCCAGAGATGTGAGACAGCCCATTAAAATCATCTTAGCCATCTACACATGAAATAAAATTAAACTCTGAAATCTTAGTGTATATAAAGTACTTAATGCAGCATCAACCTGATTGGTGTTTTTGAAATTATCACTAATACTATTAGTACTACCAGTAAGCATCATTATTTTTATTATGACCACTGCTATTACTATCACAATTACTCTTAATGTGTCTGCGATGACCACACTACTATTACCCATGTCACTACTACTGATAATTATGAACAGGATTAAGTAAAATATAGATATCAAAGAATATGTATGTTGAAATAAAATAACAGGAATATTTGCCTCCTGCTTACCTAAGTTTCAACTTAAAATTTTTAGCATTTAGTTAACAGATGCTTACGTTAATAACCTTTGTCCAAGAGAAAGGCAGTATAGGTGGTGGTAGTTAATAACAATGAAGACTGGGGAATCTGATATATCATCTCTGGATCCTGGGGAATTTATTTACATTTTCTGTGACGTAGTTATCTCATATATAAAAGAAAATTATAATTGTGCTTTCTTCATAAGATTGTTATAGCAATTACATGTCTTTCTTAACACATATAGAGTTCTTAGGAAAGTGGTTACTTTAGGTAATTAAACCAATGTTATTATTATAACCTTTAGGAAGTCTGCATGAAGGCTGCATTAATGTATGTTCTATTTATACACTTCGGTAAATTTGAAAAAAAATCTGTTTTTGAAATTTATTGAAACATCAATCATTTTGAAAGTTCCATTGAAAAAGACTTTTAAAATCTATTTGTCTTTCATGTATCTTAACCCCTCATAAAATCTGATATGAACATATATGCTGATAATAAGATATGAAAAACATGTTAGTAACAGAAGTGACTTTTCCAATTATGTGAAGTATCTCCTTAAAAATCAGTGAATTGCTATTCTATAGGGAAAAAATTGATACATTAGAAAATGTAAAAGATATCCTATGAAATGTGTATCATTACTAAAAAGAGGCATTCTTTTTCTAAAATTAGCAGATTTATTTTTGTGAACCCTTACTTTTTTTGTTTCTCCAGCATTGCATGATTTGGGGAAACTGCCCCTTCCTCACCCTTGAAATTATGGTGGAATAATCACCCATGGGAAAGCACAGACTTCTTCCTTCACCAAAAACAGAGTGGTGGGATGTAATTGGCTGAACTGTTGTTATGAGCTGTGCCACTTTAGCTTAAGAGATAGTCGGATCTTGTCTTAGCATTATCAGACAATTTTTATGCCAATGTACTTGGAAAAATGTGTTCAAGTTGCTGCTTCTTAAACAACTGGAGATTCCTTTGTTTCTGCTCTTCTGAAGCTCTTACTTTTCATAATCCACTGTTACCATGAGCTATCCACGGTCATTCCCATATCCTGTTTTCTTGCTTCAATTAGTTATTGTCACTTTCACAAGATGTTCAAAAGAGCCATTTGAGGAAACTTTGTCCAATTTATGATTCCTGTTGATTAATATAAAATGAATTGGGCCAATAAAACAATCACTAATGAAATAACGTAGGTAAGAATATGTATAATATACATAAGACTATGTAAAATAGTTTTATCACACATACCCACATATAAAACAAATTTTTCTCCTCTAAAAAAATAGTATGCCTCAGAACTACCTGCTCTATTAGTGGAATATAGTGCTAATTATTTTTAATATTTCTTCTCAATTATTTCTGAAGCTGGGAAGTCCATACATCAACAAAGAAGAAGAGAAAATGAAAGAATAATACTTAGTGTTTCAGCAGGCCTAGCAAATAAGAGAAAGATTTCTCACAGTTCCTCACAAAATAGTCTATAATCTTCCCTTTATCACTCGTTGTATTTACTTAGTTAATAGGAAATCAATCTTCATAAATTTGGGTTCACTTCAGATTCTACCAATTTTAAAATCTGGTTATTATTTACGGTGGATAACAAACGGCCTCTTACTCCCTGTTGACAAACATGACACCTGATGATCATCTGACTTCCTGTGTGGATCTATTTATACAGAGAATATTCTGGTTGGGGGACAAAGAGTTTGGTATTATAATTCTCATTGAATTAATTACGTAATTATGAATTAATTTAAAGTAAATTAAAGCTTTCTAATTTCTTAACAATGATAAAATAATGCTAAAAACAGTAATGCTACATAAAGTATATTAGACCAAATTACCTAAACCTATACAGCAATGGATCTCAACTGTTCTCTTTTTCCAACATAAATAAATGGTAAGACATTTGCCTAGGCATCAGTAGTGTTATATCAGATAGAGTCTTGGCAATGATTATATAACACATTCAAATTAGTAATTTGAGAGACTATTTACAAAGCTATAGGCAGAGTTAAGGGCAACTGGATAATGATATTAGAGGACCTCAGAGCTGGAAATAGCTAGGAAACTCTTTTTACCTTAAACCTCAGAAGACAAGGAGACAGAGCAGGTACCAAAACCAACAAGGGCAGCAATTGAGGTACCAACTTAATGAGAGCTGTGGCCTTCAGGACAGGAATGCAGTCATCCAGTGTGAGCTTACAGGGAGAAAGCTGGGGAATATACACCGTGACTTCATCTTCTTCTTGGTCACTTGAACTACTGCTAGTATTTTTCACTGGTCAAACCAGTTGGAAGAAAGAGGGGAAAAGATTCAGTTTATGAAATCTTTATAAGTCAGCTTCCCAGGGTCCAGAGTAGGGTGGAGAAAGGAGGGAGCTTACTAGAAAGGGAAATAGAAAATCTCTGCAACAAGCAGCTTACTGCTAAAGTGAACGCAAAGGAGGGCAGGAATGGAGACAGCATATGCCCAGCAGAAATCTCAAGTAGCTTCATATTTTCCAGGTGACTTTATATATTGTGCTAGGAAGCGTATTTTCTCCCTTTACTCAATTTACATTGCTGCTTCCCTATAATTTATAAAACGCATAGTTTATTTCAAATGGCTTACTAATTTTAAAATATCTTAATTTATGTAGGGAATATGCTGGTTGAGGGACAAAATTAATTGCTGAAATAATTTCTCAACTTGTTTTGGTTGGTTCGATATTTTAAAAATTATAACCAATATTTTTGTTTAATATAAAAATGTTTAACATTAGGTCTTTGAGATTACTAAGTTTTAACATAAAAACCAGGATGTTAATTTAATAAAGCAAATAAAACAAAAGATTTTAAAGTATGCTTATTTTAAAAGCTACTTTCTAAATCTAAAAATCAAGGATAGTTGATTTGGTAATTGCCTTTTCCATTTCCTATTCTAACTAGCCAATGACAGGATACATTGTCTCTTCAAGAACAACAACAAAAAAGGCATATAAATTTATCATAGTGGATTGTACCAAGTATTTTGAGGGAAAATTATAATCTAAGCACGTTGATATGCCTTTTTGTTTTCTACTTAATGAAAATTTGACTATACATAATTAAATAGTCCAAAGATATGCATTGCAATATGCACACATATTATGTAACTGTGAGTTTTTACAATGTAATTTGAAAGTATCGATGTGATTTGCCATAAAGAAAGAGTTTTAGTGAAAACAAAAACAAACAATTGATATATATATAAATAGGTAGCATAGGCATCGCATCAAGTGTATATCAAAGGAAAATGAAGTAGTCTCCAAATTAGTATGAAATTAGGCTCTATCCACTGAATACATGTGGTCTTCTTGACGATGTATTTTGGATTCTTAGTTACAACTGCAAGAAGTAGATTCTGGCTAATGAAAAGAAAAAGGAATTTAGGTATGTTATAATTGAAGAACCCAAGTCAGATGCAGGGCAGCCAGAGTTTTAGCCAAAATGGCACCCTGAATCTGTCCCTTGAAGTCATTACTGCTGTCTCTGCTGAAATCTAGGCACTGTCATGGGTGCTTGTGAGTACAGGCCGCTGGAGAATGTAATGCCCCTGTGGTTTGAAATTCAGATGTTACATACATAACTGCTACTGCCTTTACTCAGAGTGAATATTTCTACATTGTTCTTTGTATCACCAACCACTACGGTGGAGGATGTATTTTGTAGCCTGAGACCGGGTTATGTGCTGTGCTCCGTGTACAAGAAACGATAGGAAAGTACGTATCTGGCCTGTAATCCCAGCACTTTGAGAGCCTGAGGCGGGCGGATCACGAGGTCAAGAGATTGAGACCATCCTAGCTAACACGGTGAAACCCCGTCTCTACTAAAACTACAAAAAATTAGCCGGGCGTGGTAGCTCACGCCTGTAGTCCCAGCTACTCGGGAGGCTGAGGCAGGAGAATGGCGGGAACCTGGGAGGCGGAGCTTGCAGTGAGCCGAGATCTCGCCACTGTTCTCCAGCCTGGGCGACAGAGCGAGACTCCGTCTCAAAAAAAAAAAAAAAAAAAAAAATTGAAAGTAAGTATCTGACAATTTCAAAACTTGTATTTGGCAAGGGAGTTCCCCTTCCTAACAAGGATGGGAAATGTTCTCAATACAGAAAGGGTGTCAAACACTGGAAAACCAAAACAATAATAAACAAAGTACCAACAGGGTGTGGGCACCTGGGAATTTTTTGAATAACCAGATTCTCAAACTTTACTTTTGTTTTATATTCTAATTAGATATTCAATATTTTACCATTTAAATGTCTTATAATGTTACATATTTCACATAAAATTGAATATTAATATATGATAATTAATATAAAATATTATATATGTTTATGCTTAAATGCACATGTATAATTTAATATAAAATATTGTTTATAATTTTATAACTTGAATAACCTATAGTTATTTACTAATTAGATATCAAATAACTGCCACAAGATGTCTGTATTTTGTCTCACTTTAATAATAATAAAAATAAGGATTATTAAATGTGTTATAAAAGATAGCAGTTACATGAAATTAACTTAATTTTCTCTTTTATTAAAAAAAGGAAAATAAACAACAGTTAGTTGGAAAATTAAACCACTGAAGTTATTTAGCTATTATTTTCTCTATGAATGAACTTTTCACGACATAACTTGCATACATTCGATTAAAATAAATGAAAAATGGAATTTCTGCACATGTATTCCAGGACTTAAAATAAAATTTTAAAAAATAAAAATAATACATTAGAAAACAAAAAGTCACTTTTTTTTTGAGACAGAGTCTCACTTTGTCACACAGGCTGGAGTGCAGTGGTGCAATCTTGGCTAGCTGAAACATCCACCTCCTGGGTTCAAGTAATTCTCCCGCCTCAGGCTCCCGAGTAGCTGCGATTACAGGCATGCACCACCAAACCAACTAATTTATTTTTTCATTTTTATTTTTGGTAGAGATGGGATTTTACTATGTTGGCCAGGCTGGTTTCGAACTCCTGACCTCAGGTGATCCACCCACCTCAGCTTCCCAAAGTGTTGGGATTACCGGCATGAGCCACTGTGCCAGCCTAACAAAACATTTTAAATCTGCACTTTATATTTATGTCAAATCTTCAGGTATAGGAAGAGTAGTGAGGAAGAGGTAATCAGGTGAGAGTATATATCGCTTTGTGTATATGTGCTTAGGTCAAAAAAAGGACTGTAATTATATGGCATAAAATCGAATAAAGTGTATATAGTGTATAAAAGAGTAGATGGCAGTTACCTTAGTAAGAAATATCTTTTTTATATTGATGCACAGTGTTGAGGAACAAATGTTTGTTTAAAAGTAGACAACATCTTAATAAACATGTATAGACCTGTGGAAGTTTGGGACCTTGTCAAATCTCATTATTCATACTGAAAGAAAAAAAAAAAAATATATATATATATATATATCAGTTTCCTATAAATAGAGAGAGGAACTATGTGCAAAGCTTAATTTTGGGAAGCAAAACCTTTGGTGTGTAAAAGTAACCTGACACCAGTAGGGTCAGGTAAACAAAATGTACCACATAAAATGACAGTTCCATAATTTTACTTAGTTAAAAAACAAAATTACTGATTTCATTGCCAATACTAAAGATTTATTCAAGCACAGAGGTGGTGAATGAAACACCCAGAATATCTAATAAATATTAGTCTTGGACAATCATTTGACATCTTTTATCATTTCTGCTCAAAAACACACTATTCTTCCAGATTCAAAGGCAGTTATTTAGGCATTTTCATGCTCTACTACCCAATATTTAAAACTCTCTGGCAATCAAAACCATGGCTGAATTTACAGTAATTACAGAAAAAAAAATGAGAAAGTTAATAATTAATAATTTAAATAAATAATATATGGGGACATATCATGTGTCGATTGCACTGAATTGACCTGATTGTAGATATAATTCATTTATTAGTGCATTCATTATTCATTTATTTACTTAACAAACACTATTGAAAGTCTATGATGTAGCAGGAATTGTGAATAAACTTAATTAAATACTGTATCAGTTTTAAGGAACCTACAATTCATTGGAGAGAAATTATATTAGAGTAATACCTGATTTGGAAGTACAGAGGAGTATTACATTAGACCAGGGAGTAATTCATAATATCCATAATTAGTGAGTTATTACACTATAATATTTGCTATATTTGAGTATATCTGTACTCTTATTTACACATTTTTAAAATGAAACTTCAAATCAAGTTAAATGTCTGGAAAGAGAATAACCATGATGACTGATTAGAGATTCATAATCTATTTCTAATACAAATAGATATAAATACATAACCTAATTTTTATCTCATGTAACATATATAGTTATCTGATGTCTCTGATTTTGGATAACACTAGATTTGAGGGTGAAGAAATTCATCCAGGTGAAAATTAGAATCGTTGTTTTATTGAAAATAAGAAAATAGACCTGATTAATCCACAGATTTGGAGAAAGGAATTTTAGATGAGCAAGAGCAAATTTGAGAGAAAAGTAAATGTGCAAAAGCATGTTTTGATGAGAAAACTCCAAGAAGATGGATATGGCTATTACTAGTTTTTTCTGATTTTACATTAACCAAGTATGGAAGTTATCTGTGAGATTGATCTGCCCATCACTTGTTCCTCACCTTCTTCTATAAACAGAAAGCTGCTCTCTCAATGGAAAACCATTTCATGGGATTCAGGCGGGACCAACTCTACCTCTCTCTGCAGTGAAGGCAGACCAATGACAGAAGCCCTAGGAATCATATTTATAGATCTCTCTGACCACGAAGTTTCCTTCAGAGATGATAAGATGAACCAACGTGCATCAAGCTGTATTACATGAATGTAAAATCATGTCTAAATTCTTTTTTTAAATTATTATTATACTTTAAGTTCTAGGGTACATGTGCACAACGTGCAGGTTTGTTACATATGTATACATGTGCAATATGTCTAAATTCTTTTGGCAACCTTCTTTCCTCTCTCTATTCAAGAATTTTGCCATCTTCAGCACAGAAATATTAACATTTTAGATGTTGCTAAATATATGTTATGATGAAAAAGAAGGAGCAAAATTATACTTCAGTTAGCATAGCGGTAAATTTATAATTAATAGATGTAACATTTAGTGCAGTGATCACAAGGGATGGTTGATAATTAACATACAAATAAACCGATGAAAACTGACATGGAGGCTGTTATAAATTATATATAGTGGTGGTGGTGTGGGGTGTGTCAGTGTGTGTGTAAGTATGTGTGCATGTGTGTGTATGTGTGAAGTCATATAGTGTAAAGGAATAATGGATATTTCATAGTCATATTTAAAATTCCAAAGAAACTGTTAACAAGAGTACAAAGGGTTCTAGTCCACATTAAATAAAATAGTTGAAAATAATGTGAAAAACTCACCAGGAAAAGACATGGAAGACAGACCATTACAAAATAACCACAGCAAAAACAAACTGATGGTACAGATAGAAAACAATGACAAGATGGTAGATTTCCAACCATATTATTCCTTGTGTGTAAATTAATTAACCATTCTGATTAAAAAATAAAACTTTAATACTGAATAAAAACAATTCAACTCTATGTTCTAATATATCATAAATATTAAAAAGCCACAACCACTTGGTCCACTTGCATTTCATTGCCCAAGTTTTTTTTTGACAAGAATTAAAGAGATAATTACACTGGGGAAAGATAGCTAGAGAGAGAGACAGATATTCATTTACTATTTGACAAACTAGACTCTTTCATTAAGCAATGAAAACAAGAAAGTTTGAAATTCAGAATCATGAGATTATATGTTTATATTAATGAAAAGGTGATAAATGAAAGAACTTATAAAACAAATAGCCAATGATTAATGTACAAAGTGGTTTTCCTAAGATATTATTTATTATTTAAAAAAAATTGAAAACTAACAAAGTATGACACACCAGAAGAATGGTAAAATAAATTGTAATATTGTGTAAACATATTGTAAACCTTTATGTGGCTATTAAATCATGTATTCAAATAACATTAATACAAATAAATTATGGTTACAAAATAACATTCGAAGAACAAAGCATAGTATGCTATATAATATACATTTGTTAAAATAAGTAAAACTACTATAATTTTTAATTGGATATACAAAACACATATGGGCTTTTAATTTTCTGCATTAACTCCAGGTAAAATGCCAGCCATGTAAAAAACTAGAGGTATAAATGCCATCAACTCGATTCAGTTATTCAGTTACTATTGTTTAATTTTCTAAATGAAATCTACTTCCCACGCTAAAGCCTGAAATATAAAAGTACAAAAACTCTCCCTTCCTAATTTTTTCTTCTTATTATTATTTGTATTAACAAATATATAATTTGTGGGGTATAAGATGATATTTTGATGTATTTACACAATGTGGAATGATTAAATCAAGCTAATTAGCATATACTTTATCTTAAATACCTATTATTTTTATGGTGAGACATATGAAATTTATTCTCTTAGTTATTTTGAAATGTACATTATTATATATAGACCTGAAAACCTATTCCTCCTGTCTATCTGAAACTTTATATGCTTTGATCAGCAACTCTACATTCTTTCCTTCCCCACCTCTTCCACCCCCTGCCTTGGCTAACTATCATTATACTGTCTACTTCTGTGAGTTCAACTTCTTTTTTATTCCTACATATTCGTGAGATCATGCAGTATTCGTCATTTCAGTGCCTGTGTTTCACTTAGCATAATGTCTCTGAAGATTCATCCATATTGTCCCAAATAAACAGGATCTCCTCCTTTTTAAGCCTCAATGGTCTTCCATTGTGT
Organism: Macaca thibetana thibetana; assembly: GCF_024542745.1. Lineage (NCBI taxonomy): Eukaryota > Metazoa > Chordata > Mammalia > Primates > Cercopithecidae > Macaca > Macaca thibetana. The sequence continues at coordinate 62,319,435 of NC_065585.1, forward strand.
ATATAAACACATTTTCTTTTCCATTCATTTGTTGATGGACACTCAGCTGATTTACTACTTTGTCTTGGCTATTATGAAAAATACTGTAATGAAAATGAGAGGGCAGATAGCTCTTTGACATGCTGATTTCTTTATGCATAAACCCAGTAGTGAGATTGCTGGATCAGATGGTGGTCCTATTTTCAAATTTTCAAGGAATGTCCATACTATTTTTTATAATGGTTGTATACAAATTTACATTCCCACTACAGTGTATGAGAGTTGCCTTTTCTCCACAATCTCTCCAACACTTGTAATGTTTCATCTTTTTGATAAAAAGCCATTGTAATGGGTGTGAGGTGATATCTCATTATGGTTTTAATTTGCATTTCCTTAATGATTATTGATGCTAAGCACCTTTTCACGTACCTGTTGGCCACTTGGGTGTCTTATTTTGAGCAGTGTCTTTTCAGATCATTTTCCAATGTTCTAATAGGTATATCTGTATTCTTACTAATGAGTTGAGTTTCTTATACACTTTGGGTGTTGACCCCTTATCAATCTTGTCTAGACAACATAGCATGACCTCATCTCTAAAGCAAAACAAACGAACAGAAATTTCAAAAAATTCATATTTACCTCTTTCTGCTTAACTAGTTTATATATTCTTTGAACAGGAGTACATTTTCTTTGTAAGTATTTAATTTTCCCACAATATCTATAAATGTTACATGCATAACACAATATGTGCTTATTAAATGAAATATAAAGTTTTATGGTATTGGGTTGGGTTTAAGAAATAGATATTAGTTCTCTGGTCAGTATGAGTAGTTATTAGATTTTCATTGAAGAAAAATGTTATTCTTCAATAAAAACAAGCACTAAAGATTCAGCTATGATTTTCTGCTCAAAATTTTCTATACTTCCAGAAAAACAGCTGATAAGATTCAGCAACTGGAAAATACAAAGAATTAGAAATTCTAAAAGTCTGGAACTCAACCCTTGTTTTAGGCAAATTTTGTATACCAAAAGACAAACAAGGAAACAGAAAGCTTATAATATATGAAAAGTGCTCTAGGCAAGTTGAAATCACAATTCCAAGTATCTACTTCTGTTCTGAGATACGTGGCCTGCATTTGGGAATCAATAGTTTCCGGAAATAAAAATGCACTCTTGGCCAGGCATGGTGGCTCACGCCTGTAATCCCAGCACTTTGGGAGGCCGAGGCGGGCATTTCACAAGGTCAGGAGTTTGAGACCAACCTGACCAACATGGAGAAAGCCTGTCTCAACTAAAAATAAAAAAATTAGCCAGGCGTGGTGGTGCGTGCCTGGATCCCAGCTAATCAGGAGGCTGAGGCAGGAGAATCACTTGAACCCAGGAGGCGGAGGTTGCAGTGAGTCGAGATTGTGCCAGTACACTCCAGCTTGGGGGACAGAGCGAGACTCTGTCTCAAAAAAAAAAAAAAAAAAAAAAAAAAAAAAAAAAAAAAAAGCACACTTATGACTTCATTATTTACATTATAGTTGTTTAGACAAATAATCACAAATGCTTAGGATTTAAAATACCCTAATTATAAGTGAAATTTAAAGACTAAATAACGTTTTAATTAAAGTTTCTCTTACAGGTAAATATTTTAATGACAAAATTACCATTATGTTGTGATTTAAAGCTCTGAGTAATACTCATTTTATAAAACTTAAAACATAAGGGATACCTACTGTACTCAGTATTCTACATACCGAAAAGAAGAATATTTGTGACTCTAAGAACACAGAACATTTTTCTTTTCCATCCTAAAAAATAGCAATAATTTAGTATTTAAAAAATAAATGTAGGTTTAATAGTAAAATTATTTCATTTCTTACAGATAGTAGATTCTGTCTTAGTTAGGTTAGCATTAAACATTGTTCTTTGAGTTTCACAATTTCAATTTACCTAATTAAAGCAAATTTAAAGTAGTAAAAAAAATGAAATTAGGTTCCAGTTCAGCTTTCATTTTTCTAAACTATATTATGTTCTGAAATACACACATATTTTTGTAGCACATTTTTGTAGACAGAATTTACTATTAAAACCTTAAGTCAATAAGGAGCCAAGTCAGCCAATATTTATTTCATGTAACATTAATGTGGCTTTCATGAAGTCTTAACTCAATTTTACCCTTTCTCTAGGCCATATTCATGCTACTCATGGTTCTGCATAGATAAGCACTGTCTCATAAGCTCCAGTATTAACAGAATTAGGTACAAAGGAGTACATAGAAGTATGATAATCCCCAAGGGAAGAAGAACACTCCAAAGGTCTATATCTATGAAGAGAAAATAAAGAATTAAGACTTTGGCTGTATAATTTGATAAAAATACATTACTTGGAAAACATCTTCAAATATTTTTTAGAACAGAGTGCTTCTGGCTGAGACTTTCCCTATGAAGATAAATAATTTTTACATGTTATTTTTCTTGTTGCCAATAAGTCCTGCAAGAAGCAAAACATTATTTTTTAATCTTTTTAGGAGCTTTCTATTTGCTCCATTTAGTGTCAATGTAAATATTTTAGTTTTTATTCACCTAGAACAGAACAGTGTATGTTGATCAAAATTTATATTTATATTAACTGAGATGGAGAAACAGTTAATCCTAATTCAAACAAAATTTTTAGTATCTTTGAATTTATATAAATTATTTTTCTATTCTAATAATTCTGGATATTTGTAAAGGACTATGAGAATTTTATAACTTACATAGAATAGTTCAGATTTGTTCATTTAGCTCTTTAAAATATACATATTGAGGCTATTTTCCTTAGCAAACTAATGCAGGAAAAGAAAACCAAATACTGCATGTTCTCACTTAGAAGCAGGAGCTAAATGATGACAACTCATGAACACATAGAAGGCAAAAACAGACACTGGGGTACACTTGAGGTCAAAGGGAACAAGGAGGGAGAGGAGCAGAAAAAGTAAATATTGGGTACTACGCTTAATAACTGAGTGATGAAATAATCTGTACAGCAAACCACCATGGCATGAGTTGACCTACATGACATTCACATGTACCCCGAAACCTAAAATAAAAGTTTAAAGGTCTTAATTATTATTATTATTTTTTAAATTTAGCCAAACTTTAAGCTTTCTGTCACACATACATCTTCTTCCTCATCTTCTATTACCAGTACATGGACCTGAGTAAGATAATGGTCATATGTATCCAACACCAAACTGAAGATATTTAAAGTTTTTCTTATTGATATGTTAAGGGTATTTTACTAACACTTCTAAAATTACTTTTACTATTTATATGTGATTTTATACCAATAAGAGATAGAGTAGATTGAACTGATTTGATTTATTCTGCCAAGTTTTAGCTACACAGACCGTAAAATATAATTACATAAAATTTGTCAATTGATAAAGCTGTAACATCTATGAACCTTAACTTTATGAATAAAATTACTTTGCCTTTATTTACTCAGGAAATGAATCGTCCGTGTAAAATTGCCGTTTGAGCATAGATTTTAAAATAAAGTGTGACTGATTTACACTTCTAGCCTTTTTTATTTGGCTGAGGTAAATTAATGAGTTAACTGAACTTTACTTAATTTACCTTTTTAATGGAACTAATAATCCTTACTTCAAATAATTTTGTAACAACACAATTCATTTAAAACCTCAAAGATGTACATAAAATTTAATATGTATTAATGTTTTCATTTGTAACTGCATGTTAATTTACTCTAACTGCATGTATAGAATATGAAAGGTAACATTAAGTTGAAATGTTATCAACTGGTACTAAGCATGGTTACTTAAGCATAAAGAGATCCTTTTTGTCAAGGCTCTTCCTAGACAAGAGTACTATAATAAGAATGATCTGTGTAGAAGGTTAAACTAGCACAGCTGATGAAATGATCAAATCAGACTCACAGAGATCCTACCTTGTGTCAAATTTTACTAATACATTTGAGAACACAAATAATCAAGGAAGTCAGGCAGAAAAAGGGAAATCCAGGACATCTCATGTGGATCTTTCCTTTACTCATCACTCACCTGCGTGACCCAGAGTAACAGATGGATTCTCTAAGGGAAGTTTTGGAGTCATCTCACAAAGTTGGGATCATTTAGGTTATTAAATCCCTCTATTTTATATCTCAGATAGACACCCAGATTATTAGACTTTCCTGGGGTCCTGGGAGACATGCCCCATAAATCTATGGAACTTATGTTTGTGAATCATAAAATATTTTAAACTAGTAACTTTGTGCTAAAAATATTCCATAAATAAGAACCTACCTTCTAGAAAATATTGTTAATCTACCTACCAGAAGGTCAGTTATCAGTGTATTTACTAGAGGTTTAGACCATAACCTACCATTCCTTCTCTGTGGACATTTCCCACTCTCATAATCAAGAGAGAAGTGATCACAGGCCCACTGCTTTAATGTCTTTCTCTATAACCTGAAATCAGTCAATATATCCAGGCCACATTTCCCTCAGGTATGTTTTCATAATTTAACCTGACATATCATTCACAAAATGTGAGTACACTCTGATGATTATGAGGCTTTGAACATCTCACAAAGAGTAGATATTCAATCTATGGAAACATTAATGTTGGTCATCTTACTTCCAATAACTTTCAAAGTCTTTGTATATTTTTTAACCAGTTCAATTACTCTTTTTTCTCAGTTATCTGTATTTATGCGACTTTTTTCATACATATTGGTGAAGGCATTAATTAAGTATGTAATTATTCTAAGGCTGAGTTCACTTGCTTTTTGGGCCCCTTATCTTCCATAAGTACTACACCAACAGGTGTTCTGACTCAGGTTTATATAATATTTTCTCTTCCTGGTTCATTAATTCTCTACAGCTTACATTGCAATGAAGGGAAGAAGAAAATAAATAAGTAAAATAACATCTGCTGATACTGCGGTAAGTACTGTTAAAAAATAAAACAGTAACATGATACATAGTACCTGAGTGGAAGAAGGTATTTCCTGAGTTGATTTATATGCTGGATCCCTTTTAGTAGGAAATAATTATTCCAAGACATGAGAGAAGAAATTTCTAAGAGGAAAAGCAAGCAGAGAGACATAATACTGTGGCATGCATGTATGAATAACAAAAAGAAAGGTAATTAAGTTATATGAGCCAAGGGGAAAATAATTTGATTAGATATCAGGGAGGTAAACAAGGATCAGGCCTGGGAGTTCTGGCGTGGTCAAGTTTGGAGTTTTATTCCTCAGGTGATGGGAAGCCTTTTAAGTGTCTTTGAGCTGAGGAGTCATATGATCAAATTTCGTTTTCAAGGATTACTCTGGGAGCTTTTTGTTTGTTTGTTTTTTGATAATAAACTACAGTGTTAAGGTTAAGAGCATGGAGACTAATTAGGAAGTAAACATATTTTAAGAGAGAGAAGTTAAATGATGTTAGTTCCAGAATCAAAATCATGATTTGTTTTTATTTTGGCAAATTTTTGACCTAAATATTAAAGGAAAGAGAAATTATTGAATGTCTGCCACGGACACAATATTAACATGAAAATGTAAGCCATCTGCATTGTTTGTGCACTGAAAAGTTTACTTTTCTTGTAGACATTTTTGGGAGTTATGGCTGCACATTGACTAACCTATTATTAAAAATAATATTTCTTCTAAAATGTATATTGTCTTAGTTATGTTTCCTTTTCCTACATAATGCTTTTCAAGTTTAGTTTAAGCACCAAGTTTGTCTTTTAAGCGCCAAGTGATTCTGATTGGAAAAAACTGAATAAATTATTGGTTTTCCCCAGAGTGAAATGACATGAATACTTGGCTCACAAAATTCAGCTACAGAAATGCTTCTGGCTAATTCTTCCTTTATTCTTTGTTGCTAGGCTCCATAAGCCACTCTCTAAGTTGAGTTTAATGAAAATGAATTGCCGTATTATGTTCCATTCACATGATAACACAATTGGAATCCCTTTAACTCAAGAGAACTAAATAAGAAAAGCTAATAAGAAAACAAATATAATGTTACTTTAGAAAGGAATAAACACATAGTTACTGTAACTGTTTTCACACTGTTAGTAACATGGCAATTACTTGAAAATTGCATCTTTGGCATAAGCTTCCTCATACTTCCCCTGCAAATTAAATTACTCATCTCTGCACCTGCAGTTCACTGGAGAACAAACTCTGATAAACACAAGGCCATACAGGCAGGCATATTTACTCTTTTTTTTTTTTTTTTTTTTTTTTTTTTTGTCTGCAGTGTCTCAAGATAAGAAAAGTTAAACTTAACAGTTAAGACAAAACGATAGCCAATGAACATCTGAATTATTGACCTAATAAAGTATTATCTGGAAAAGCACATACATTATGTTCTTAGGATTTATATTTATTATTAAATGCATTTCAAATTTTGGCATGAGAGGCAATCTCTAATTTTCCAGCTAATTCTCTAATTCATAGATAAGTAATTGGCATGAATGGAACCAGCATGGGAATCTCTTGTGGATATATATGAGTTCAGAGGAATCAACTTCCCAACACCCACCAACACTCCATCACACTATGGCAGAGACATTTAGTTAATTTTCAAATGTATCATCAATTAGATTTATGGAAAAGGCTAAAAGTAACTTATTATTCAATTCAACTCACAGGAATAATAAATTATTTCAATTCTCTTTTTTTCAATCTGCACAAGAGCTAATTGGTGTTAGTTTAAATGCAAGTAGGGAGAGAAAATTCTCAAATTAAAATATTATCTAAATGTGTTTGGCTCTGAATAAGCGATTAGCAGAATTTTTGTAGACATCTATCTCCATTTGACCTCCAAAGACAAATTTGAAAATTAAGACATCAACTTATTGATATTAAACAAACATATGAAAATTAGATTAAAACACTGTATGGACAAGTCACAGTCCTTCCCATAAACTTAATACGACTCTTAATAGTTTGTGTGACTAAGAGAGTAATTTGTATGCTTGTTTGTTTTCAATTTGAGTAGCAAGAATATACATATGAAATATGGGGTGTTCATCTTATTTGTGGACAGTTCTAAGAGAATAACTCTGCAAAATACATAATAAACTTTTAATTCATAAGGAATATAATAACGTAATGAAGAAGATCAAGATAGAGAAACAGTAAGTTGCCATAAGATGAATAGAGTACTTTATAGCAGCTTATTCTGTGAAAAATTTCTGAGAATAAGATGTTCAGAAAGATTTCAATAAGGTAAATATTTAATGAGAATATAAAATTCTAGTACTTGTAAGCCATTTATATGTAGTTCTTTAAGTATTAGGCTAGGGCAGAAATAAAGGAGAAATTAAGCTGGAAGTAAGGAAGATTTGGTCTGAGATTTGGAATAATATCAAATCACAATAAAGGACAGGCAGAAGAAAAATAATCAGAAAACATAGGAGATTGATGCTAAAGATGCCTTTAAAGTAATAAGCTCTTCAAGATGTTTCACAATAAATAATTTTAAGATAACTAACGTAACTGATACATAGGTTAAATTTTCAAATATTGAAGGATAATAATACTGTAATATTAGTGATATTAAATAAATAATTTCTCTATGCCAAGCACTAAACTAATAACTTTATGTGGATTATCTTATTTGAGTATTACCAAAACCTTATGATATTAGCGTTTTTTGTTACTCATGAAGAAATTAAACCAAATTGTGCCAAAGCTATATATAACAGTAAAATAATAGAATATATATGCATATATATGGATATAAACACACACATTCATACATATGCAAACAGTAAAAATAAGCTGGAGTAATTATATTAACATGAGATACAGTAGACTTCAGAACAAGTGGTAGTACCAGGAATAAAGAGGGACATTGTGTAATGACAAAATAGTTTATTCTCATAATTGTAAAGTGTGTGCATCTGAAAATAGAGCTTCAAACTATAGGAAGAAGAAAATTCATAGAACTAAAAAGAGGAATAGGCAAATCCACATATAATTGGATGCTTCAACATTCTTCTCTCAGTGATTGGTAAACAAGTAGAGAGAAAATCAGCAAATGTACAGAAGATCTGAACAATATCAACCTAACTGACATATATAGAACACTATAACCAAGAAAAAAAAGGATACATTTTTTTTCTAAAAGTGAACAATATGCAGTCAAGATACATCCAATTCTGAGCTGTAAAGCCCGAATTAACAAATTACGATAATTTATAAAAATTATGTCCTTAAGTTCACCACTACAGAATTACACTAGAAATCAGTATTAGAAAGGTATTTTGGAAATTCCAAACATTTGAAAAGTAAAAGACATGTATTTATACCTATAACTCAGAGGGTCTCATGGAAAATTAGAAATTATTTTGATTTGTGTAAAAATAAAAATATAGCATATCAAAATATGAAGGATACAACTAAAGCAAAATGTAAATGTACATTTATAGCATAAAGTAAAATTTGGGGATAAAAGAAAAATCTCAAATTAGTAATCAAATGACATATTTTAAAAACTAGAAAAATAAGAGCAACTTAATCTTAAATAAAACAAGAGGTAGTGAATGATAAAAATAAGAGCAGAAACCAATGAAATTGAAAATAGAATAGCAATAGGCTGCATTACGAAACCCAAAACTGGTTCTTGTAAAAGGTCAATAAAATTGTTAAACATCTAGCCTGATTGACAAGTAAAAAAGAGGAAAGGCACACATTACCAGAATCATAATAAAAAATGGAACATCATTATAGACACCACAAATATCAACTGGATAATAAGAGAATGAAACAAACAACTCTCTTCTAATAATTTTGACACTTTAGATAAAGTAGAATACTTCTTTAAACTATCAATATTAACTCAGGAAAAAACAAATAATCTTAATAGTACTAAACATATTAAAGTAATGTAATCCATAGCTTAAAACTATGCGACAAAGATAGCTCCAGGCCCAGAGGGTTTTGCTGATTAATTTTCTCAAATATTTAATTAAAGAGAGTCAATTCTATGCATTGCCTTCCAAAAATATAGAAGGAGGGAACACTTCTCCACATACTGTATAGGGCTGGCATTAACCTAATACCAAAACCAGGAATAGACATTACAAGACAAAAAACACAGACAACCATCCCTCATTAACACATACACAAACATCCTCAAAAATGTATTAGAAAATTGGATACGATAAAATAAAAAAAGGAAAATGCACCAAGAAAATGAGAGAAGTTCTTCCTAAGAATGCATGGCTAGTTCAATATTCAAAAGTCAATCTATATCATTCACATGAACTAAAGAGAAAATGTGAATAGTATTTAAATAAATACAGAAAATCACTTGAAAAAATTGACCATCTATTTGTTTAAAAATGCAAGAAAACTGAAAAGAAAAAACTTTAAAACAACAATATTTGCAGGTGACATAATTGTCTATATAGAAAATACTAAAGAATTTACAATCTCATATGACTTAATTAGCATGGTTATATAATAAATGTCAATATATAAAAAGCAATTATACTTCTATATACCAGCAGTGAATAACTATAATTTTTTAAAAACACTGTACCATTTATAATAGCACTAAAACTTTGAAATTCCTAGATGTAACCCTACCAATATCAAGGTAGGATCTGCATGCTGAAAACTGCAAAACACTGATAAAAGTAATCAAATAAAACCCAATTTAATACAGAGATATACCACGTTTATGGATTAGAGAAATATTCAGCTATTGCTAAGATACCAATTCATTCCAAATTTGATCTATAGATTCAGTAAAATTTACATCAAAATACTAGCAGGCTTTTCATCAATAAATATTTTATCAATAACATTTTTCTGAACATTATATGGAAAGGCAGAAGTATTAGAACTGGCAAAAATATTTGAACAGCCAAACAGTTTTGATAGGTCAAAGTTAAGAGACTCTGTGCTCCAAATTGAGACTTACTAAAAGTAATCAGAGTTGTGTGATGTTGGTGAAATGATAAAGATATCAGTTAATGGAAAAGGAGAGTTCCACATATAGACCCACATGCATAGAGTCAACAGGTTTATGACGCAGTTACAAAAGCAAGTCAATGGCAAAAGGATTGTCTTACATCTTAGTCTTGTTTAGGGTTTCTACAAAGGGATATCTGAGATTAGGTAAGTTACAAAGAAAAAATGTTTATTCGGCTTAGGATTCCGCAGGCTGTACAAGAAGCATGGCACCAGCACACGCTTCTGGTGAGGGATTCATACTGCTTCTACTCATGAGGGTAAGTAAAAGGGACCCAGCATGTACAGAGATCACATGGTGAAAGAAGAAACAAGACAGAGAACAAAAATGCCAGGCTCTTTCTAACAATCAGCTCTGAGAGAACTAACAGAGTTAGAACTCACTCACTGAACCTCCAGAGAATGTATTCATCTATTCATGAGGGATCCACTCCCATGACCCAGATACCTCCCATTAGGCCCGGCCTCCAACACTGGGGATCAAACTTTCACGTGAGATGTGTAAGGGACAAATATCCAAACTACAGTCTCTTCTCAACAAATGGTGGTGGAACAGTTAGATGTCCACATGCAAAATATTAACCTTGACCTAGACACCTAGACCTCACAATTTATACAAAATCACTTCAAAGTGGATCATGAGCCTAGTTATAAAGTTTTAAATTCTGGAGAAACACAGCATAGAAAATGTTAGAAACATGTGTTAAGCAAATAATTTTTAGATGCAGTATCAAAAATAGTGTCCATTCAGAATAAAAATAATTTGGACTTCAAAAATAAAAACTTCTGCTATACAAAAAAAAAAAAAAAAAAAATGTTGAAAGAATGAAAATATTTGTAAATCACATTACTGGAAAACAAAATTTTTCAGAATATGTAACAAACTATCAAAATTCAGACATGAGAAAAAATATAACCCTATATATGTGAACAAACATTGACAAATAAGATATCTGGATAACACTAGACCAACATAACAAGACATTATTCAGGAAGTTCTAAACATGGAAACAAAAGAACAATACCTGGTACCACAAAAACACATATAAGTACGTATGTATCCCTTATATTTTATAAACAATCATACAATAGAAACTATAAAAGAACCTGCTAACAACTTCATGATAGGGTCAAAACATCATATGTCAATATTAACCTTGAATGTAAATGGTCTAAACACTCCACATAAAAGACACACAGTGGCAAGTTGGATATAAATAAATAATAAATAAATAAATAAATAAATAAATAAATAAATAAAACAAGAGCCAGCCATCTGCTGTTTTCAGGAGACCCATCTCACATGTAACAACACCCATAGGTTTAAATTAAAGGGTTGGAAATAGATCTACCATGCAAACAGATTCAAAAGAGAGCAGGGATCACTATTATGATGTCAGTTAAAACAGACTTTAAACCAACAACAGATAAAAAAAAAAAAAAGATAAAGAAGGGCATTGCATAATGGCAAAGGGGCAAAGAGTTCAATTCAACAAGGAGACTTAACTGTATTAAATATATATGCACCCAACATTTGAGGACCCAGATTTACAAAACAAGTACTTCTATACCTATGAAAAGACTTAGTAAGCTAGACAATAATAGTGGGGTAATTTGGCAGATCACTGCATTAGGCAGATCATTGAGGCAGAAAAGTAACAAAGAAATTCTGGACTTAACTTTGACATGTCACTAACTGTACCTAATAGACATAAAACTCCATCCATCCACCATAAATTTTACATTCTTCTCATCTGCACATGGAACATACTACAAGATCATTCACATGCATCCCTTAAAACAAGTTTCAATAAATACAAAATAAGTTGAAATCATGCCAACCATACTCTCGGACCAAAGTGGAATAAGAATAGAAATCAACACCAAGAAGATATCTCAAAACCACAAAATGACCTGGAAACTATATAACTTGATCCTGAATGACTTTTGGGTGAACAACAAAATTAAGGCAGAAATTAAAAAAAATCATTTTAAATAAATGAAAACAGAGACACAATATATCAAAATCTCTAGGATGCAGCAAAAGCAGTACTAAGAGGAAAGTTTATACTGTTAATTGCCTACCTCAAAATGTTAGAAATAGTTCAATGAATTATTTAACATCATACTTAAGGGAACTAGAAAAATAAGAACAAACTAATCCCAAAGCTAGCAGAAGAAAAGAAATAACTAAAATCAGAGCCAAACTGAACAGAACTGATACCAAAAAAAAAAATCCATACAAAGAATCAACAATACCAAAATTTAAGTCTTTGAAAGGATACATAAGATTGATAGACCTCTAGCTAGATTAACAAAGAAAAAAAAATAAAGATCCAAATAAGCACGATCAAAAATGAAAAAAATGACAAAGGTGACATTACAGCTGATCCCACAGATATACAAAAGATACCCAGGGTTTATTATAAACACATTTATGCAAACAAACAAAGAAGAAATTGAGACTCTGAAGAGACCAATACTGAGTTCTAGAATTGAATCATTAATAAACCTACCAACTAAACCAGGTCCTGGACCAGAAGGATTGACAGATGAATTCTTCCAGATGTGAAAGAAGAGCTGGTACCAATTCTACTAAAGCTATTCCAAAAAGTTGAGGAGGTGCAACTTCTCCCTTACTCATTCTACAATGCCAGCATCACCCTGATACTAAAACATGGAAAAGACACAATGAAGAAAGGAAATGACAGGCAAATCCATGATGAATATACATGCAAAAATCCCTAACAAAATACTAGCAAACTGAAATCAGCAGCACATTATAAACTTAATTTACCATGATCAAGTTGGCATCGTTCCTGGTATGCAAGGTCAGTTCACAAAACACAAATCAATAAATGTGATTCACCACATGCATAGAATTAAAAACAAAAACTATATGTTCATCTCAATCAACACATAAAATCTTTTGATAAAATCCAATATCCCTTCAAAATAAAAACCCTCAAGATACTAGGCATTGAAAGAACATACCTCAAAATAATAAGCAATACCTCAAAATGATAAGTATACCTCAAAATGATAAGTGTACCTCAAAATAATAAGAGCCCTTTATGATAAACCCACAGCCAACATTATACCGTATAGGCAAAAACTAGGAACATTCCCCTTTAGAACTGGATCAAGACAAGGATGTCACTCTTACCACTCCTATTCAACATAGCTTTAGAAGTCCTTGCCAGAGCAATCAAGCAGAAGAAAGGAAGAAATGGCATTCAAAAGAAAAGAGGAAGTCAAATTCTTTTTGTTTGTTTGTTCGTTTTTTGAGATGGAGTCTAGCTCTGTCGCCCAGGCTGGAGTGCAGTGGTGCCACCCCGGTTCACCGCAAGCTCTGTCTCCTGGGTTCAAGCCATTGTCCTCCCTCAGACTCCCAAGTAGCTGGGATTACAGGTGCCCACCACCACACCTGGCTAATCTTTTGTATTTTTAGTAGAGATGGTGTCTCACCATGTTAGCTAGGATGGTCTCAATCTCCTGACCTCATGATCTGCCTGCCTCAGCCTCCCAATGTGCTTGGATTACAGGCATGAGCCACCGCGCCCAGCTGAGGAAGTCAAACTCTTTTGCTGATGAGAAGATTCTATACACAGAAAATCATAAAGACTCTGTGAGAAGGCTCCAGGAACTGATAAATGACTTCAGTCAAGTTACAGGATACAGAAGCAATTTAAAAAAAAAAAATCAGAAGCATTTCTATCCTCAATAACATTCAAGCTGAGACCCAAATCAAAAATATAACACCAGTCACAATAACTGCAATAAAACTGAAATAAAATGCCTAGGAATGTATTTGACTAAGAAGGTGAAGCATCTGTACAAGGAAAACTACAAAACACTACTGAAAGAAATCGCAGATCAGAAAAACAAATGGATTTTCATGCTTATGTATTGGAAGAATCAGTGTTGTCAAACTGACTATATTGTCTAAAGCAATGCACAGGTTCAATGCTATTCCTATCAACCTGCCAACATCATTTTTCACAGAACTAGAAAAATATATTTAAAATTCATATGGAACCAAAAAAGAGCCCAGATAGCCAAAGCACTTCTAAGCAAAACCAACTAAGCCAGAGGCATCATATTACCTGGCTTCAAACTACACTAAAGGGCTACAATAACCAAAATAGCATGGAACTAGTACAAAAACAGACACAAAGACCAACTGAACAGAATAGAGAACTCGGAAATAAAATTGTACATCTAAAGCTGTCTGATTTTCAACAAAGTCAACAAAAATAAGAAATAGAGAAACAACTCCTTATTTGACAATTAGTGCTGAAACAAATGGCTAGCCATGTGCAGAAGAATCTAACTGAACCCTACCTTTCATCGTATACAAAAATTAACTCAATATGGATTAAAGATTTAAATGCAATATCATCAACTTGAAGATTCCTGGAAGAAAACCTAGGAAATGCCATTCTGGACATCAGTCTTAGGAAATAATTTATGACTACATCCTGAAAAGCAATTGCAACAAAAACAAAAGTTGAGGAGTAGGACTTGATTAAAGCAAACAGCTTCCACACAGCCAAAAAGCTATAAACAGAGTAAATATAGAACCTACAGAATGGAACAAAAATATTCACAATACACATCATCTCACAAAGGTCTAATATCCAGAGTCTATAAGGAATTTAATTATACAAGCAAAAAAAAAATTTTTTTTTAAGTGGGCAAAAGATGTTAACAGATACTTCTCAAATGTAGACATACAAATGACCAACAAACCTATGAAAAAGAGTTTAATAATCACTAATCATTAATCACCAGAGAAATTCAAATCAAAACCACAATGAGATATTTCACAGTAGTCAGAATGGCTATTATTAAAAGTCAAAAAGCACAAAAACTGACGAGACTTTATCTTAGTAAAGTCTTGTAAAGTGGATGTTTGTTCACAATGTTTAATTCTACCCCAGAAGAAAACAGAGATTAAAAGAACAAATTCATATTCTCTACATCACATAGTTAATATTTTAAAAGCTGGCATTCAAACCCGGCTCTTTTGATTCTGAATCCACTGTTCTTTTTTATTGTACCATGTTAAACGATTTATATGATTAAATAAACTATATTGTATGAGATAATTCTTATTTTTAAATTATCCTCTGTATTTTTCACTGATTTAAAGGACATTTATATTTGTCAACTTGACAAACATTTAATGTATTCCAAATATTATTCAGAGTAGAAAAAGCACTGTTGACTCCACAAATGCCTTGAAGTTTTAACATCTAATTTAGTATGCACGACACATATTTTTAGGTAAGTATCATTACATTATTTATCAGGGTATAGTAGTCAAAATGGCTTTTACCATATTACTAAAAGCAAGCTTGTGACATGATGATGTTACTTTAATCACTTAGAAGCATAAGCTGATGAAAGCAAGTTTTCTTTCCATAATAATTATTTAATGCAATATTGCATTAAAAATAAATCATTGTTTCTCTGATTTTTACTTTGTGATCATTTTCATACAACATAACTACTTTGTTGCATGCCTCATTTTCAAGTTATGTCTATTCTATTATTTTGTCTACTTCTTCAGGTGTGTTTTCATAGGTGCAACCAATTCACGTGTTTTTTAAATGGTATCAGTAAGCTATATTGATATTTGAATAATTGAAGCTAAAGAGCCAACAAGAAAGATAAAGAAAAGCATTTTAAAGTTAGTCCAGATCCACATTCTTCATAATAACTTATTCTGAGTATATCTTTGGCAACCAATCTCAGTGTTTTGGAGAATATCAGTCTTTTGTTTCTATGGCTACTCATCAGAGTCAGTTTATGAGTATATGTGTGTACATCTTTGGAGTTCAGAATAACGGGGTCCAGTACTTTTATAGTTCCAAACATGTCTTGCTAGATTTTTTCCTTTTTACTCCAGGTAAAATTTCACAATGTTTCTGACAGATGGAATGCGATTCTGAAATAATAGTAATTTACCCATGAGAAAACCTGTTTTTTGTATGTAAATTAAAAAGAGGCCACTTTCTAAGTATTAAAAGACAGTATAAGGAAATAATTGACAAAAGTTTATGCTTGTTCTTGCTCAACAAGGTTACCATTATTCCTCCATTTTGTGACTATGCAAATAAAAAGATAATAATGTACTTATAATTTAGACAGGAAATGAAAGAGCTATGCTCAAAATTGTCATGCTTAAGACGATGAAATATTGTGGGAATACCGATGACGCAGGAAAGATTTCCTCAACAAAGTTTCTTTCTGTATACTATTAAAGAGATTCTACAATCTATTTTTTCTCCTTTGATGAAGATGTTACTGATAAACTTTCATAACAGCATTTCAAGACATGGTAGTTTACATTTTTTAAAAAAAAATTAACCTAGACAGGGGAAGGACAAAGGGTGCATTTTTCCTTTGCCAGCAAGTATGGAGGATTTTGCAGCACAACTCCTATGAATATTAACAATGCTGATTACTGATCCAGTAGACGATGACGGCTCATTCTCAGCAGTCACAGTCCATCACGTAGAGTCATATTTAGGGACTGTACCATTGCAAGTTATGGTTCTTGGGCACCCTGTAGCTTGCAGATTCTTGACACAAAAGACAGTTAACAGTATATTTATAGCCTTTAAGGTCACTGATCATTGATATGATGGACCATTATGTCTCCGGAACGTGTCAGCTGTTGGAACTATTGGTCTATTAACAGAATCTCCCCTGCACTAAGCCACATACACTATGAGTCCATCTGCCGAATATCTCTATGAAAGAATTGCTAGAATCTGTTCTGCATATCCATCCTAAAGTAATTTCAATTGGCACAGTGATGCTTCTGTGCATCTATCAGGATTATACCTGAAAATCCTTGAGTATCTTTGCCACCTTCCTTATTAACAATCTAAAATATTATAGTAAATTATATTGTAACACACTACTATCGCAGCCAACAGCAATATTTATTAAGTCTCTTCATTTACTCTTATATGAGGTAGATTGTTTCTTTTAAGTTTCACTTTTTATAAAAAGAGTTTTTGCAAAATAAAAGGCAATTTTGAAGAAAATTTCATTGTTAAATTTTTGGGGAGAATAATTATACAATTTTGGACGCACAGAAAATGTACTAAAACAATGCAGAGATGTTCTATTTATTTTTCTGCCAGCTTCTACTTACACTGATGTTTTATATAACAATAAAATATTTTAAAAACCTTCAGCAATTAACCTTGGCCCAGCATTATTTACTAAAGCATAGACTTACTCCAAATTTAGTGGTTTTCTCATAATGTCCATATTTTTACTATGCCACTTATTATGCCTGGCATAATTTTTTTCCTCAAATTTACTACATCCCAACGCTCATCATTCTAAAAAGAATTTCTTTTAGCATATCTTGTTTCCCTCAGGGAAGCAAGAGGGAAGCAAGTAACATGTTACGAGTAGTTCTGACTAATGCTTAAGGACCTGAGGCCTTTCAACAGCTCTGATTGAGTTTGAAAGTGGACCTCCTGAAGTCTGCCAACAGGATCTTTTTCCTCAAGTTTATTTACTATTTTCCCTGCTTTGACTTAAAATCAATCAGTTCTCCAAGGAATCTTGACTCCTTTAATTGGAGAATTGTAGTTAGGAACTATGTTCTTGGAACCAGGTGTGCTCATTGCTATTGCGGTGTCACTGCTTCTATTCACAGAAGAGACACATGTATAATCACACATGCTTATACACAAAAATATACTTATTCCACTTTTTTTGTATTTTTATATATAAAATGAGTACATATTGATATACCACTGACTCCAATCTAGCACCACACCATTTATTCTAGCCTGTCTACTTTTTATTTACAATCTCTCTCTCTAACAACTGTTTCTGAATTTTTAATTCATACCTTTATGAGAAATTTACCAACATACAACATATGTATGGCATCCTTTTCGTCTTTAATCTTATAGTGTTCAGTCAAGTCCTGAATTGTCTTGAATAAACTCAAAACATGAGAATAAATCTGTAAATGTATTAACTATGTTGTATACCAGATTATCACGCATTTAGTAGTTTGAAAAAAACTTTTAAAAAAATCTCTCGTATTTTGTAAGTCAGTCATCTGGGCGTGGTTGAGCTGGATGCTTCTGATTCAATATGTTTCACAGGCCTGCAATCAAGACATCAACTGAAGCTGTAGTCATCCTAAGTTTCTATAAGGAATCCACTTACCAGATCACTCAGGTGGCTGTGGGAAAGCATCAAAAATGCACTTCCAGATTCCTCAAATGACTGTTGGAAGGCTTCAGAAGATCCACTTTCAAACTCACTCAGAGCTTGAAGGAAACAAGAAACAAAAAATATATTTGTAGTAAATCTCCTCTTGGTGAACATAGTACATATGTGTTCTCCACATATATACCATATATTTTTAAACTATCAGATCTCAAACATAATTTTTTTTTTTATTTTGTATTTTTTTTTAAAGACAGAGTCTTGCTCTGTCGCCCAGGCTGGAGTGCAGTGATGCGATCTCCTCTCACTGCCATCTCCGCCTCCCTGGTTGAAGTAATTCTCCTGCCTTAGCCCCCCAAGTAGCTGGGATTACAGGCATGTGCCACCATGCCTGGCTATTTTTTGTGTTTTTAGTGGAGACGGGGTTTCTCCATGTTGGCCAGGCTGGTCTCAAACTCCTGACCTCAAGTGATCCACCTGCCCCAGCTAGTGCTAAGATTACACTAGCTAATGTAATCCTAGTGATAGGATTACAGGCGTGAACCATTGTTCCTAGCCATATAACTTTTTTTTAAAGACTCAATTATGTGCTATCTTTAAGAAACATATTTACATATAAAGATACTTTTCTGATAAAAGCAAAAGCATGCAAAAGTTATACTATGAGAACATTGAATACACATATAAAAATTAGAGTATCCATATTAATATTAGGCAATGTAAATGTCAGAGCAAGGAATATTCCAGGGATATAGCAGTACTTCTCATAATGATGAAGAGATCAATTTATCAAGAGGCTAAAACCAAACTAAATGTGTGTATACCTAATAACTGAGTTTAAAATTATTAATGAGGAAATTAAAAGAATAAACAGAACAATCTCATTTATAATGGAATATTTTAATACTTCTCACTTAATGATTGATTAAAATTACTTACTGAGAAATTTAGTAAGGATATACAACTTTTGAACAAAACTGTTAAGCAAACCAATCCAATTCTTTATAGATTAACTCCACCCCCAAACACTAGAATACATATTTATTTTAATTGCATAAGTAACATTCAACAAGATAAAACATTTAATGCCAAAATGATTTTCAATTAATGTAAAATGACTGAAGTTATTCACAGTATATTGAAATAATGTAATTAAACTAGAAATAAATAACAAAGATATTTGTCAAAACTCACAAATATCAGAAATGTAAATAAACATATAAGTGTCTAATAAGCCAAAAATCATAGAAGATATTAGAAAATATTTTAAATTTGATGTAAATAAAAATAGACCATATCAGAATTTATAAAATGTGTCAGAGTCACATTCATAGAACTAAACACTCATATTAGAAAATAATTGTTTAAATGAACGATCTAAATTTCAACCTCAAGAAACTAGAAAAATAAAAGCAATCTTAACCAAAAATGCGAAGAAGGAAGAAAATAACGCACTTTAGAACATGCCTCTTTTCTATTTTTGGATTAATAATAGATGCAGAAAAAAAGCACTTGACAAAATTCAACACCCAATCATGATATAATTAAGAATAAAACAAACTTCCTCAACCTGATAAAGGGCATATACCCTGAATCTACAGCTGATATCATACTAAATATTGAAAGACTGCATCATTTCCCTATATTATCACTAGCAAGGCAAGGATTACCTGTCTCAACACATCTATTTCGCATTGAAATACAGGCCCTGGAGGTCTCATGTCTTGTCAGATACAGTTGCCCTTCTGCCAAAAACCTATTATCTAAAGATTAAAATTGTCTGCTTCATATTAACATTCTACAACAAAGGTACAGACGTAGCAACTTCAGGGCATTTTTCTTTGAAAAGGGAAGTAAATATCACTGTTCTGTACAATATCTGACACCCAAGCGGACACATGACTGCTCTCTCGCGATCATTTCAATGACTTGGTTCCACCCTCTCAGCTCTTATTTTCTCTCATTAAATCCTTTTATTTTCCATAAGAAATAACCCATCTTTACAATTGATTTTCTAAATGTGCTTCCTATCCAAAAAAATCTGTGATCTGCAGATCTTTATTAATTATCTACTATTTACTGTCTCTGTCCTTTTCAGTTCAATTCTACAAGTCTTTCAAAAACTGTGTGTGATTTTTACAAAGCAATTTATAATACACTCTATTTGAAAGAAAGGACACAGGCACATTCTCTATTGGGAGCCAACCTCTACCTTGGGGTCGCTATGAGATGGCTGTAGGAGAAAACATGAGAGAATCTTAGAAGTTCTAAATTTCAACCCAAAGGTTAACCCGAGGGCCAAAGCAAATCCTTGAAAGCCCTTTTCTCTGCTGGAAATGGTCTATTAGGAACCACTTTAAATTTTTCCTGAGGATCAAATGGGTGTAATAGGTAAACACTTGGTTTTATCTTTATCTGAAAAATATTTTACTGTAAACAGTAGCGATTTCCTCCTTAACCAGAGGCCCTTTCCAAGTTAGAGAAACTTCTGCTTGGAGAGAGTTAGGATGATATATAGTTGTATTTTCTAACCCAGCTAACCTTATTCCTTTATACTTCCTCTACATTCTGCTCTACAACTGAATAATTCTTCCTTTAGCATATTTCTATTAACATCTGACAAATCTCGACTAAAAGAAACCAACCAATGCTTTCTACATACTGCCTGGAAATAGTCTCAGTCAGATCCATCTATTCATTAGGTACATTTTTCTACTTTTCATGTTATCACAGCTGAAAATTTTGTTAAAATTTCTGCCACTATATAACACTGTTTCTTTGCCTTCAGTTTCCAATTATTTTTTTTTTTGCCTCCCTCCTTTAAGCTTTCACCAACAGACACGTTGGGAACCATCAAACTTCTGAAGTCTTCCTCCAAGCCCTGCTAGCTTTTCAGCTGCTCAATGCCAAAGCCAATGCCAAATATTTTAAGTTTTATTTGTAAATGCCTTACCTTCGGTTACAAATTGTGTTCCATATATCTATTGCTGAATTAAATATTCCAAAATTTTTTGTGGTTTAAAGCAAAACCATTATATTTTAACTCATGGATTCTATGTGAGTCAGGCACGTAGACAGGCTCAGCTAGGATGCTTGTTTTTCTCTTCATGGAGTTGTCAGCAGACAGAGGAGCTGGTCTGAAGTTGTTGGAACCGAACTGTCGATTCCCTCCAGGGCAGGGGTCGCCGCGAAGGATCACCGACACGAGATTCACAGCAGAGAGTTATTTATTACTAGCGCGCTAGGGTCCCAAGCTCTAAGTTGGCCCTGGGACCCCGAGTGCTTGTTACAGGTTGTTTATATAGGCAAACACAAGTTCAAACACAGCTTAGGGCGCGAAATTCAAACAAAGCTTTAGGCGCGTGGTAATTGGGTCTGTCTATGGCCTGAGCAAGGTATCTTGTTCTGATTGGTTGGGGCGGGATCTTGGGAGATTCTTTCCTGGAATTGCTGATTCCAGGAACATCGGGGACATTGAGTCAGGGTGGGACCCCATGAGGTTATCAGGGTGGGACCCCATGAGGTTATCAGGTGGGACCTCATGAGGCTATCAGGGTGGGGCCCCATGAGGTTATCAGGGTGGGACCCCATGAGGCTATTTCCCGGAATTGTCTTTCTGTTTGGGTTCTGGGAACTTCGAGGGGCTATCCGTGGCCATCTGGGGTTTAAGTTTCATGATGGCCAAGCTTTCTAAATTTTATGAGGCTTAGGAATTATGAGGCCTAGTTTCATTCCCTCCTCTTTTTGTGTTAGAGGCTCAATCTTGAGCCTCTTCTTCAGTCCTAAGGGTCTGGTATTGTTGGGTCAGAACCATAGCATGTACTATGTTTAATCTATTTTTAATAAGGGCGAGTAAACGGTTAAGTATGCACGGCCCGAAAGTCAAGATGAGCGTGAGCAGGATGAGGGGTCCTAAGATGGTGGAGATTAGGGTGCTAAACCAAGGGGATCGGTTGTACCAATTTTCAAACCAACTTTGCTGAGATTCTCTCTCTTTTTTTCTCTTGTCTAATCTTTCTCTTAGTTTTGCCATAGAATCTTTAACTACTCCTGAATGATCTGCATAAAAACAACATTGCTCTTTCAGGGCTGCACAGAGCCCGCCCTCTTTCAGAAAGACAATTTCTAGTCCTCGTCGGTTTTGTAATACAACTTCAGAGAGAGAAGTCAAGGACTCTTCAAGTTTTGTGATAGATTGTTCTATGGCTCTAAGGTCTTCATCTATGGCTACTCTAAGTTGTTGCAGATGACGGTTACCATGCACTAGGGCTGCTGTCCCGGTCCCAACTCCAGCTGCTACCCCAATTCCTAACATGACGGCGAGGGTGAGGGAGATAGGTTCTCTCTTTGGTCTAGTATGAGTTTTTTGCTCATACCGGAGATCAAAGGAGTCTCCAGAGTGATAGTATACTCGGGGAACAACTTGTACCAATACGCAATAGTGGGTGCCGCTGCTAAAAACGGCTGTGGATACACAGGGGGTGAGTCCAGTGTTGCAAGCCCACCAGTCCGTCTCGGAGGGGACCAAATAGTGATTGGAGCTGGGTACTGTCAAGGTTACATTACAAAGATGCTGATGACTAGGGGGCACTTGGCCTATGCAGGTTCCCAACCCAGAAACCTCAGCCAGGGTTAGTTTTCTTTGTTGTTCCCACGCACATCCAGTAGGATTGGCGGAGTTAGTGAAATTATTAGTGGAGGCGATGCCTTCATAGTAAGGGGGGCCTGTTGCCAGACATAGCCAGCAAGAGGAGGTAAATTCTGGCTTTGTCTGGTTTAAAGCGAAATAGGAGCCCTTTATGAGATTTAGGAGCCTGTCACCTATTCCCAGGTCAAGGGGCCCGCGGGTGACATTTTGGGCTGAGGGTGTGTATTTAGAGGAGGTGGAGATTAAGGGCGGGGAAGTGCTTTTAGGAGCTCTTGGTTGGGGCTCTCTCGGTGCAGGAACCAGGGGCTTCCTTGTTTCTGATAAAACTTGGTTTGGTCCTACTGCGACAGGGGCTGTGATAGGGTTGACTATTAATTTGATTTGGATAGGGATTCCATACAGTGGCTTTTGGTATAAATATAGGCCCCATGTTAACCCGGATATCCAACGGTTATCAGATTTTGCTGCATCTTCAAACTTGATGCGGACCAGATTGCAAGTTTTTGAATATCGGGTTCTGGTGCAGCACTGGACAAAGGACATGGTTATGTACCAGGGTTTCGTGGTCCATTTCCATCCTCCATCATTAGTAGTTATACAGGACCAACTAGCGCAAAACAGGGCATCTATTTCTCCACAAGTTTTTCTCATTTCTCCTGTCCTGAATCCGGGACAGGCATAGAACCCGTTCCGGCTTACGGACACCCTTCTAGCCTGTTTTCTCCATTCTCCCCCTTCCATGTCATCTATCCTTGCTATTTTGTCTAGGTTGAAATAGAGGTCAGGGAACCAAGTCCCCATAGGAGCAATTTTTGAGGTTTTACCTAAGACCTCATGAGTACTAAAATCAGTTACCTGCCAGGTCAGGTTATATGGCCGGTGGGGTTATTACTGCCAGCGACGCAGGGAAGGAGGGCTAGTAATAAGCAAGGGGCTAGATACGAGAGAGTCTTATCTTGAGCAGGTCCTTGGAGCGTCGGAGTCTCCATGTCTCAGGTGGTGTTGGTCTGGGCGTCCCTGGAGCGACCTTGGTGTGGGATGTGTGGATCCAAATGGAGATTCCGTCAACCTTTATGGCTGTGGACGTGGTCAGGAGAACGATGTAGGGTCCTTTCCATCAAGGCTCTAGTCCTTGAGTGCGGTGCCGTCTAACGTAGACAGAGTCTCCCACCTGGAAGGGGTGACTGGTCTGTGGATGTCTTGGTTGGTACAGTTCTGCCAAGGGGGCCCAGATTTGGGCCTGTACTGCTTGGAGTCCTTTTAGCCGGGCCTGTAGGTCAGTCTTAGGATCGGAGGGGGAGAAGGAGTTAAGCAAGGTTGACAAAGGGGGAGGTCCTCCGTAGAGGATTTCATATGGAGTGAGCCCAAAACGGTTAGGCGTATTTCGGGCCCTTAACAGAGCTAAGGATAGGAGGCGTCTCCAATCTTTTAAACCAGTCTCTAAGGTCAATTTAGTAAGGGTCTCTTTTATTGTTCTATTCATTCTTTCTACCTGTCCTGAGCTCTGGGGTCTATAGGCACAATGTAATTTCCAATTAATCCCCAATATCCTGGCGAGCCCCTGACTTACCTGAGAAACGAAGGCCGGCCCGTTATCTGACCCAATTACCTTGGGAAGTCCGAATCTAGGAAAGATTTCTTCCAGAATTTTCTTGGCTACTATGTGTGCCGTTTCTTGCCGGGTGGGGTAGGCTTCTACCAATCCTGAAAAGGTATCTACAAACACCAGTAAGTACTTATATCCAGCATAGTGAGGTTTTACTTCAGTGAAGTCTATTTCCCAATAGACTCCTGGGCGGTTACCACGAGTTCGTTTCCCTTCTGGCACTCGGGTAGCCCCAGCGTTTACCTGCTGACAGACCTTACAGGCAGATGTCACTTGTTCTACAAGGGTACTTGCCTTTGGGATTAGAAAGTCAGTTTTTTCAATCAGTAATTTTAGCTTTCGATTACTCAAGTGTGTCCAGGCATGCATCTGCTGGATCATTGCCAGGGCCTCCTTTTGGGGAAGGACTATTTTTCCTCCTTTTTCCCAGTTTTTAGTGTCTTTGTTTTCTATAGCCCCTATGGCTTTTGCTGCTTCCTGGTCTTCTGGGGTATAAGTATGTTCAATAGTTATGTGGCTGGTTTCGTCAGGTTCTGTGGCTAGGGTCAGTACTTCCGCCATGGCGGCTTGCCTGGCCACTTGGTCAGCCTGTCTGTTTCCTACTGCGACTGGATCCTGTCCTTTCTGATGCCCGGGGCAGTGAATTATAGCCACTTCTTGAGGAAGAAAAAGGGCTTTCAATAAGGCAATTATTTCAGCTTTGTTCTTGATTTCCTTTCCTTCTGAGGTTAGGAGACCTCTTCTTTCATAAATACTTCCATGAGTATGAGCCGTTGCAAAGGCATACCGGCTATCAGTATAAATGTTAGCTTTCTTTCCCTTGGACAGCTCTAGGGCCTTGGTTAGTGCTATTAACTCAGCCTTCTGTGCAGACGTGCCAGGAGGTAGTGATTGTGCCCAAATGGTGTTGTGGCCATCTACTACCACCGCTCCCGCCCTCCGGGTACCTGAGTCAAGGTAACTGCTGCCGTCTGTGTACCAAGTGTGATCCGCGTCTGGGAGTTCTTGGTCTTTAAGGTCTTCCTGCGTTCCATGGGTCTCAGCCAGTATTTGCCGACAATCGTGTGGGCTTAGTTGGTCTTCTGGTACCGGCAGCAGCGTGGCAGGGTTTAAGGTGACCGGAGGGCCAAACTGGACGCGGTCCGCGTCCAGTAGGAGGGCCTGGTAGTGAGTTAGGCGTGCGTTGGTTATCCACCGGTCCGGGGGCTGCCGCACTATGGCCTCTAGGGCATGTGGGGTAATAACAGTTAGTGGCTGCCCAAGGGTTAACTTAGCAGAGTCCTTGACCAGCATAGTGGTGGCTGCCATGATGCGAAGACACGGGGGCCAGCCGGCCGCCACAGGGTCCAGCTTTTTAGACAGGTACGCTACCGGTCTTTTCCAAGGCCCTAATTTTTGGGTCAGGACTCCTTTGGCAATTCCTTGCCTCTCATCCAGGAAGAGGGTAAAGGGCTTTGAGGTGTCTGGTAACCCAAGGGCTGGAGCAGACAAGAGGGCCTTTTTTAGTGCCTCAAAAGCCAACTGATGCTCTGCCCGCCAGGTGAAAGGGGTGCTCTCCTTGGTGAGTGCATAAAGGGGGGCGGCCAGTTCAGCAAAACCGGGTATCCACAAGCGACAGAACCCAGCAGTTCCCAAGAATTCACGTACCTCCCTGGGATTTCGTGGTGATGGAAGGCGAGCCACTGTCTCTATGCGCCCAGGGGTGAGCCACCTTTTTCCTTCACTCAGGATATACCCCAGATATGTTACCTTGGTCTGACAGAGCTGTGCCTTCTTGGTGGATGCCCGGTATCCTTTTTCACCCAGTGCCTGGAGTAGATGCCTGGTACCTTGTATACAGGTTTCTTTTGTAGGAGCAGCCAAGAGGAGGTCATCCACATACTGGAGTAGGGTCACTTCTGGATTTTGGGTCCGGAAGTCGGTCAGGTCTCGATGAAGAGCCTCATCGAAGAGAGTGGGAGAGTTCTTGAATCCTTGGGGAAGCCGGGTCCAGGTCAATTGGCCCGAAATTCCTTTCTCAGGATCCTTCCACTCAAAGGCAAAGAGTTCTTGGCTTTGGGGGGCCAGAGGTAAACAGAAGAAAGCATCTTTTAAATCTAATACTGTATACCAGTTATAGCCTGGTTTTAAGGTGCTGAGTAAGTTGTAAGGATTGGGGACCGTGGGATGGATGTCCATGGTTCTTTTGTTAATTTCTCTCAAGTCTTCGACAGGCCTGTAATCCTGAGTACCAGGCTTTTTTACTGGCAGAAGAGGAGTGTTCCAGGGCGAGCGACAAGGTCGCAACACTCCGAGTTCTAGAAATTTGTTAATGTGCTGCCGAATTCCTATATGAGCCTCTCGGCTCATGGGATATTGCTTGATAGACACGGGCACCGCCATGGGCTTTAAATCAATTATGATTGGGTCTTGATACTTGGCCCGCCCGAGTCCTCCCGTTTCCGCCCAAGCTTGGGGAAAATCTTGCAACCAAACATCAGGGAGGCTAGTGATGACCGGAGCGTCAAAAAGCCGATATTCATCTTGCAGAGACACAGTTAAGATTTGAATGGGCTGACCATCCCGATCTAATACCTGGGCCCCTGTCTCGGAGAAGTGGATTTGGGCTCCAAGCTTGGTCAGAAGATCTCGCCCTAGGAGGGGGTATGGCCATTCAGGTACCACCAAGAAGGAATGTGTCACCATTCCTCGTCCAAGATTAACTGTCCGGTGGTTAGTCCACTTGTGCAATTTTGCCCCTGTTGCCCCCTGGACCCAGGATGTGCGGGAAGACAGGGGCCCGTCTGCCTTTGTCAAAACTGAATGTTGGGCCCCTGTGTCCACCAAGAAGGTGGTGGGGTGCCCCCCTACAGAGAGAGTTAGCCGGGGCTCGGGGGGGGCTCCAGAGCCTTGACACCCCTATTCGCTATCTTCACCTAGGGTGAGGACAGCGGCAGGTTTCTTTTGGTCTTTAGGACGCTTGGGGCAATCTTTGATCCAATGTCCCCGTTCTTTGCAGTAGGCACACTGGTCTTTTTCCACTTTTGGCCACCTCCGCTTCTCTCCCTCTCTCCCTGGTCCTTTCTCTCTCACAACTGCCACCAGGATTTTTGTTAAATGCTTATCCCTCACTCGGTCCCTACGATCCTCTCGCTCCATCTGTTCCTTCGCTAACCTGGCTTCCCTTTCCTCAGGGGTTTCTCTCTTATTATACACTTTTTCTGCCTCCCTAACCAATTCCTGTAATCCATAGGGTTGGATCCCATCTAGCCTTTGGAGTTTTCCTTTGATATCTAATGCAGCTTGGTCTATGAATGCCATAGCTATGGTAGCCTTATGTTCTAGGGCCTCTGGATCGAATGGGTTATACATTCGGAACCCTTCCAGAAGCCTTTCCATGAAGGCTGCCGGGCTTTCGTCCCTTTCCTGAGTTATGGTCCTTACCTTGGCCAAATTTGTGGGGCGCTTTCCTGCCCCTTTGAGACCCGCCAACAGAGCCTGGCAATACATTCGGAGACTCTCCCTACCTGGTGCCGTTTCATAGTCCCAGTCCGGGCGGGTGAGGGGAAATCCCTCGTCTATTTCATTGGGAAGTTGGGTTGGGAGGCCTCCTGGTCCTGGCACATTTTTCCGGGCCTCCAGGAGGACTCGCTGCCTTTCTTCAGTGGTTAGGAGGACCTGCAAGAGTTGCTGGCAATCATCCCAAGTGGGCTGGTGAGTGAGGAGAATGGATTCTATCAATGAGGTTAGGGCCTGGGGGTCTTGGGAAAAGGAAGGGTTATGGGTTTTCCAGTTGTAGAGGTCAGAGGCAGAGAAGGGCCAGTACTGGACCGTGCGATTGATGGTACGGAGGGGAAAAAGGGAGGATTGCCAAGTGGAAGGGCCATCTGGGTCCTCAGTCTGCCGCAAGCGGAGACGAGGAGGTGTCGGTGGCGGCGTCCGAGGGGTGAGTTTGGGCGGGGCTGGAGAAGGAGATGGGGTGGAGGGAGGGGCCGAGGGAGAAGTTGGAGAAAGGGTAGGGGCCGAGGTGGTAGAGGAAAGAGCTGGGGACAAGACAGGGGGCAAGGGTGAAGCATAAGGTGGAGGTCTCAGAAGGGGGTTTTGAGGTGGAGGAGGCAGGGGGTCAAGAAGGAGGAGATCCGTCTGGGGTTCATCTGGGAGGACTGGCTTATGCGGGTCCGGATTCCGATTCTTCAGGGCTTCTAGGGCAGGAGGGTAGATTGGGATGGGGAAGGGGAATGGAGGAAGGGTTTCACCCAAGAGGGAGGACTTTGGACCAGATCCTCCCAAGTAATTATGTAGGCCACCTGGTCTGGGTGTCCAAGTGGCCCAGAATCCATCACTTTTGCTTTAACCTGCAAGATAATTGAGAGGTTAAATGTTCCGTCCCGGGGCCACTCTCCATGGAAGGTTGGCCATTCGGACGAGCAGAGTGTTTTCCATTGTCCCTTACGGACTTCTACAGAGAGGTGGTGGGCTCGAGCCCGGACGTCAGGGAAGTGAGTCAGGGTCAGAGACAAAGGAGTCGTCAACGTTTGTCCCATTTTGTCCACGTATAACAAGGACAAAACGAAAGTAACAAAAACAAAGACCAGACAAGTAAGGAGAAGCCGCGCGGCCAGAGAGTGGCGCCACAAGATCACAAAATATTCAGACGGCAGGGGCAACCTGCCTACAGATTTAAGGAGGCTGACTGAGTCGTCAGCCTTCTCCCAGTCTACCGCCAGGGCGTCCCCCGGGGCGTAAATGGGAAGGTGCCGGACACGTCTGTCCCCCTTCCCCACTTAATTCAGAAGGAGTACTCCCCAGAGTTCAGAGTTAGCCGGCAAGACAGACAGAACAAAACGAAAGTACCTGGTAGGTCCGTTCAGTCAGCAGTCCGTGGCCCGGGCCAGATGGGTCTCCACCGGATGGGTCGGGGGTCCTTGGATGACCCCACTTCCCGGCCAAGGCACCAAATGTTGGAACCGAACTGTCAATTCCCTCCTGGGCAGGGGTCGCCGCGAAGGATCACCGACACGAGATTCACAGCAGAGAGTTATTTATTACTAGCGCGCTAGGGTCCCAAGCTCTAAGTTGGCCCTGGGACCCCGAGTGCTTGTTACAGGTTGTTTATATAGGCAAACACAAGTTCAAACACAGCTTAGGGCGCGAAATTCAAACAAAGCTTTAGGCGCGTGGTAATTGGGTCTGTCTATGGCCTGAGCAAGGTATCTTGTTCTGATTGGTTGGGGCGGGACCTTAGGAGGTTCTTTCCTGGAATTGCTGATTCCGGGAACATCGGGGACATTGAGTCAGGGTGGGACCCCATGAGGTTATCAGGGTAGGACCCCATGAGGTTATCAGGGTGGGACCTCATGAGGCTATCAGGGTGGGGCCCCATGAGGTTATCAGGGTGGGACCCCATGAGGCTATTTCCCGGAATTGTCTTTCTGTTTGGGTTCTGGGAACTTCGGGGGGCTATCCGTGGCCATCTGGGGTTTAAGTTTCATGATGGCCAAGCTTTCTAAATTTTATGAGGCTTAGGAATTATGAGGCCTAGTTTCAAAGTGTTCAACCTGTTTTTACAGAACGCATATCCCTCTTTTTTTTTTTCACTTAATCAGATGTTTAAATTTCACTAAGTATATTTACTTCAGAGCTAACCTTATGTACATTGCAATTTTATGAACACATATTTCATATCAAGACATAGTTTTAAAACTTGCTGGTAATATGGTGGACAGAGATAGAGTGTCTTCTATCCCAAATGACAGGCTGCTATAAACAAAACCATGAAAAAAAAAAAAAAAGGTAACGGCTGGGAACAGAGACTCACGCCTGTAAGCCCTTTGGGAAGCTGAGGTGGGTGGATCACGAGGTCAGGAGATCTAGACCATCCTGGCTAACACGGTGAAACCCCGTCTCTACTAAAAATACAAAAAATTACCCCGGCGTGGTTGCGGGAGCCTGTGGTCCGGGCTGCTCTGGAGGCTGAGGAAGGAGAAGGCGGGCACCCGGGAGGCGGAGCTTGCAGTGAGCAGAGATCACACCACTCCTCTCCAGCCTGGGCGACAGAGCGAGACTCCGCCTCAAAAAAAAAAAAAAAAAAAAAAGGTTACAGTAAGACAAATACTTCACTAAACAATTTTAAAAAATTAAAAAAGGAAGCAGCTTTAATTAAAAACCATGAAACAAAAACTAAGATCACAAATCAATGAAATATAAAACAAACCACAGTTGGGAGGGTTGAGTAAATGAAAAATGACGTTTGAATGAATGAATAAAGCATACTTCCTAGCAAGACTGAAAAAATAAAAAGGGATTGTGAGAAAAACAAAATATGAAGCAACTAAGAAAAAACACCAAGAACAAATATGCCTTTCAAATATAATTATTTTATAAATCACTACCTACCAATAAATTAGAAAACCTAGCTAAAAATGTATATTTTGGGAAAAATATTAACTTTCAAACTATTGTAAGAAAAAATTGATTAACCATAATTAGTAAAATTTATATATAAACTAAATTTTCTTAAATATCCCCACACTAGGCAGAGTTAGTAATCAACTTGTGCACAATTTTGAGAAACATTAAAATTTTCATTATATATTTTATAATAAAAATAAAAAAGAAAATTCTCCATTTCCTTTTTAATGTCTATTAAAATATTGGCTTCAAATCCACACGTTGAAAGCGCACAAAATAAAATAAGTTAAAAGTCCTATTCACACATGAAAGTAAAGTGATACAGTGATACAGTTTAGACAGATATACTTGTCTAAAATATAAGTGAACAATAACTAGCAGTCTATTATATAATTATAATCTATTTATATAATTATAAGTTAGATAAAGGTAAAGAAAAAAGTATCACAGAAATGCAAGGATACAAGACATACAAACAAAAAAAATCAAAAAAGAAATGCAAGGACGGCTGCGGTATAGAAACTCTGTCAATACAATTTATATTAATGAACTAAAAGATATTTTTTAAAGTATAATTTAAAAGTATTATTCATTTTATGGGCTAGAATAACAAGTTGAATTACTAGAAAATTTATTTAATTTAAGGAAGTCAAAAATGAAGAAAGAAAATAGAAAGGGAACAACAAAGAAAAGATAATGGTAGACATTATATTTAATTGTAGATATATTTCCCTACGATCATTTTAAAAAGAGAGGTCACCAATTATCAACAAAACTAAAAATCTGTAGCCAAAGAAAAGAAATATGAGAAATAAGGACTGAATGAGAAAATGGCAGAGAAAGAGCTAACACAAAGAATTAAAAAATCTTAGAATAAATGAGATAATCAACAATGCTCTAAAATACAAGATCAACCATAAAGTATTGTTTCTTTCTAGCATAAAAGCACACTAGAACTTATGTTAGAAAATAGTAATGTTTATATTTTCAGAAACTTCTGTGAATTTTCTTGGATTTAACTGTTCAAGATCTTTAGGAAAAAAGAAATTTATTAACAAAAGTAAATGGCCTGACTAAATGTAAAAAATAAACGTAAAAACGTGAAAAACAAATGTAAAAAAGAATTCAGCACATATTCAATGTCTACTACATGCCAATTACTCCTTTGCATTTGGGGAAAACACATTTCATAAAACAGATATAACCAACTATGTTCATGTTCAGTTCTCTACGCCTTAACTTACTCATGAAAATAAATCCAAATAAAATGTCTGGATTATGAAAAACATATGTATATATAAAACACATCCTATGATTTATATACAACACTACATTTTCATTAATAGGTAAATAAGTTTGGAGAAAAAACTAGCACAGATGGTAAATTTATATCAGATAAGAATTTTGGTATAAAGACTTAAAAACGAAAACAAAACCAAACAAAATGGGCTTGTGGATAAAAGACAATCAGAATAATAGGATATAAAAGACTAAAATCTGATTTATCTGTATAGGAATATAATTTATGATAAAAGTATCACAAATAAATGGAGAAATGGCATGTTTAATAAATGGCATTGGAGATAATGACATATATAAAATAATAAAACTGTATCATAACTCTCTTTATAAACATTGTATAGAAAAGTTAACTATATGAATTATATACCTAAAGGAAAAGCAAACTATAAATTTTAAATGTAAATACATTTAAATTTAGATTTAAAAATCTAAATTTAAGAACATGAAAATATATCTTTGTGGATGTGGAGAATGTGACTTACTAAATATTACAAAAGAAAGTATTAGTCAAATATTTGCTAAACTTGATTTAATGAAAATTAAGAATTGTTTTTCAGGAAAAGGGAAGGGAATGTTAAAATTAATATATTAAAAACATTTATAGTTTGAATGTGCAACATAAACTGAAGAAAAACTATGTGTATATATACACATATGTATTTATATCGAGATATGTATATCCTTATATATGTATATGTACATATATACATATAATACATATATGTGTATATGTATATATGTGTGTGTGTATAAATGTGTGTGTGTGTGTGTGTGTGTATATATACACACACAGACATATCTTTTTGAGACATTGTCTCACGCTGTCACTTAGGCTGGAGTGCAGTGGTATGATCTTGGCTCACTACACCCTTGACCTTCTGGGCTCAAGAGATCCTCCCACCTCAGCGTCTCCAGTATGTGGGACTACAGGCATGCACCTTCAGGCCTACCTAATTTTTTATATTTTTAGTAGAGATGAGGTTTTGCCATGTTGCCCAGGCTGGTCTTAACTCCTTGACTGAAGAGATCTGCCTGTTTTGGCCTCTGAAAGTGCTGAGGTTACAGGCATGAGCCACTGCACGCAACCCTGAGGAAAAAATGATTTTTATACACAAGGATTTCATGCAAATCCTGAAGAGATAATGATAGAAAAAAACTGCAAAGGTTAGAATAGTTGGTTTTCAGAATGCTGTGGACTGAAGGAACGTTTGTGTTTCAAAACTGATATGTTGAAAGCCCTAATTGTCAATGTGATGGTATTTGGAACTAGGGACTTTGGGAGGTAATAAGAGCTAGTTAGGTCCCCTAATGGGATTAATGCCTTATAAAAAAAAAAAAAGGCAGTAGATATATATCTCTCTCTCCCACCCCTACTCTTTCTTTCTCTCTTCCCTTCTCTCCCTCCCTCTCTCTCTCTCTCTCTCTCCCCGCTGCACATAACAAAAAAAGACCATTTGAGGACAAATAAGGAAGAGTGCCCTCACCAAGAAACCAATCATCCTATCACCCTAATCTCACACTTCCGGCTTACAAAGCCACGAGAACTAAACTTGTTTTTAGGCCGCGCAGTTTATGGTCATTTGTTGTAGCACCTGAAAAATACTGAGACACAGAAAACCAATACAAAATTTAAAAAAAAAGGGGGGGGGCCAGGCACAGTGGCACACGCCTCTAATCTGAGCACTTTGGGAGGTCGAGGTGGGCAGATCACAAGGTTAGGAGTTTGAGACCAGCCTGGCCAACATGGTGAAGCACCGTCTGTACTAAAAATACAAAAATTGGCAGGGCGTTGTGGCACACACCTGTAGTAATCCCAGCTGCTTGGGAGGCCTAGGCAGGAGAATTGCTTGAACCCAAGAAGTGGAGGTTGC
The DNA here is from genome assembly GCF_024542745.1 of Macaca thibetana thibetana. Taxonomy (NCBI): domain Eukaryota; kingdom Metazoa; phylum Chordata; class Mammalia; order Primates; family Cercopithecidae; genus Macaca; species Macaca thibetana. Next base: position 62,353,426 of record NC_065585.1, read on the forward strand.
AATGAGTCAAAATTGTGCCATTACACTCCAGACTGGGCAACAGAGCAAGACTCCATCTCAGGGAAGGGGGTGGGGGGAAGAAAAAATAAAAATAAAAAGAAGTGAAGAGATACTTGGTCACTCCAGAAATTAGTGAAATGCAAGCCAGCATAGCATTGAGATGCACCACGCAAGCATCAAATTGACAAAATTAAAAAGTTGTCTCTAAACGTATCAAATAAAGAACATGCTTTCTTTTTCCAAAATTAAGGGGGAAAAGGTAGGAATGGCAAATGGAAATCATTTTCATTTGTAAAAAAGTAAAAGTTGGAGGGAATTTGGTTTATGAGCTGTCTCATCTAAATTCAACCAAATAGCACATTCCAAAATGGGGTGGGCCTTTATCACATGGAGGGATTGCCCAGGTAAGTTGTATGGCATGGAGAATCAGAGGAGAATCCCTGCTCCTTATGGGGTCACCTGTACCAAAGAGGAAAATGAGAGTAGCAGAATCAAGTAAATAATATCAGAACATAAATGAGTCCTTTATGCTTATGCCACGTAATACAAATTAATACTGAAGGAATGATAAGATGACATCTTCTCTTTTGCGTAAAATAAATTATCCGAACAAATAGCAGAAAAATTGCCCTTATTATGTCAAACAAATTATATCACACATACACAAAAATCAAAACTATACAGGTGAAATAAATAGGTATTATATGGGGATGATGATTGTATTAACTTTTATTCAGTACATTACATACATTCACACTCTGAAATGAATACATTTGAGCAAAAATAGGTGCAAAGATACAAAGCAGCTTGGCCACTTTCATTTTAGATTTATAACGTTAATTCCAGATTTCTCTTTTCCTGCTTAAAAGTTTTATGTTTTGCATTTCTTGGAAACCCAATCCTTAGATAGCAATAAGTGTGAATTAGAAAACTATTTCTCCAAAACATCGCTCATCTTCATTACTGTATACTACTGCCCTGCCCTTCTCTCTTCAATTCCCAGTGTCAGAATTAAAATACAATTTATATAATATATATTGTATATACAATATATAGAAATACAAATAATATTTACAATTATATTAAAATACAGTTTATATACAAATTAATATAGGTATAAATATATAAATAATATATAAAATTATGTACATTAAATATATATATTTTATAACTACATATATAATCATAAGATAAATGTGGAGAAGAGATTGAGGTGAATTTGAGTAATATTCCCATTATAAAGTTAAAAAACTTAGCCATGCAGTGACTGGGTATTCATTGTTAAGTCAAGCTTTCGTTAACTGACTCCTCTTTTTCCTCAGCATGAGTTACATAAATGAATGAATTACAAGTTGTCTCAAATAAGTCATACTTAAAGCATGCTAGTATTCTTAGTCACTCAACTTTCCTAAAGTCAGCTGAGGCTCAAATAGGAATTCTTTCTGTATTCAGTGTCCTGAAACAACACTAACAGTGAACACTTTAAAAGGACTGTCTTGGTCTCTTCGGTCTGCCATAACAAACTGCTATAGACTCGGTAGCTTAAACAACAGGAATGTATTTCTTAGAATTCTGGAGGCTGGAGGTCCCAGATCAGAGCTTCAGCATGGGTGAATTCTAGTGAAGATTAGAGCTTCAGCATGGGTGAGTTCTAGTGAAGATCAGAGCTCCAGCATGGGTGAGTTCTAGTGAAGATTAAAGCTCCAGCATGAGTGAGTTCTACTGAAGATCAGAGCTCCAGCATGGGTGAGTTCTAGTGAAGATCAGAGCTCCAGCATGGGTGAGTTCTAGTGAAGACCAGAGCTCCAGCATGAGTGAGTTCTACTGAAGATCAGAGCTCCAGCATGGGTGAGTTCTAGTGAAGACCAGAGCTCCAGCATGGGTGAGTTCTACTGAAGATCAGAGCTCCAGCATGGGTGAGTTCTAGTGAAGATTAGAGCTTCAGCATGGGCAAGTTCTACTGAAGATTAAGACTTCAGCATGTGTGAGTTCTGATGAAGGCTCTCTTCTCGGCTTGCGTATGATCTTTTCCTAATTGTGTCTTCACATAGGAGAGAGAGGAGAGAGAGAGAGAGAGAGAGAAATCTTCCTCTTTTTATGAAGACATTAACCCATCACATTATTGTACTACCTTCACGACCTCATCCAATTGTGTCCCAAAGTCCCCATCCCCAAGTACTATCAAATCAAGGGTTATAAATACAATATAGATTTTTGGTGGACCACAATTCAATCCATAGCAAGCACCAACCTTAAAAATGGACACTGTAAGCAAGGTGATCTCTCTCTTCACACTATTTATTCAAAGGATCTCAATTTTTCTTTTTACTCTCATTTCCACAATGAGGGTTGAAGAAGGAGATGCCCTAGTTAAAGAGTTACACTCTAATAATTCTGTAACAGAGTAATTTAAATTGAATCGTATGTGGCAATATTACTCATTAAATAAACTTTGGTCTCCATGTTATAAAAAACATAATCCCTGAGATTAAGAATACATAATTAAGAATAGGTAATTAAGAGATAAACATGCAAATTTACTAATAAAACAAAAGATATGCAGAGGACTATGTAGTAGGAATTCTAAAAGACCAGGTAGTCCTTGGTCATCTCTTCCTTCATACCAAAACTTGTTTCAGTTAAACTCTTCTAAAAAGACCTCTGTTAACTTGCAGTATTATAAAAACATCTTTACAGTTTTTTAAATCATATCATTGGTTCGGTCTTCTACTTTACTGCTAGGATTTTTATTTTTGCTGGGTTTTGGGCTTTCTTGTTTACATCGATATTAACTCTATAGTAATTGCCTTAAGTGTTCAATTACTGGAAAAACAAGACTCTGATTTTTGTTTTTTTGTTTTTGTTTTTCCTAAAGAGATTTATTATAAGCAAAGGAAACACAACAGCACCATCAAGGAAAGGACGTACATTGAAAATGGTTTAGAGATAGCAGGTACAAGTTTCCTCACTATATCACTGGGTCTCACAGGACAAACTTTGTCTCCAGTTCTTGAAGCCCGTCGTGATCAGAAAACCAGAAGTCCTCTCCTGCTGGACTTCTCTTATACTAAGCGGGTCACAGAAATGCCTGACCTGCTTTCACAGTAGAAGAACTCCCAGCTCTACCAAAGTCAATCACAAATCTAGCTGTTATTATCAAAAAATGCTGACATGCTAATGCATCCTGCCTCCAAAAGAGCTAACAGATTCATAATTATAGAACATCACCGATCTCTAGTTGATATATTCTGTATATTCTTAGCCAAAATTCACCATCATGCTTCTTCACACAAATCTGAAGATAAGTATGTGATCAGCCCAGCACAGCTGGAATTAGCCCATGCTATTCACCATCTTTTAATAGTTAATATGCCCCGGGGAAAATTCAGCATGTATCGAATTATGTGTCCATGCAGCAAAAATTTATCCAGTAAGTATATAAAGTTTTACACAGTTTATAATAAAGTAGGAATTTGTAAAAAAAAAAAAAAAAAGAAAGAAAGAAAGAAAAGTCAAATAACCATCTCTCCAGTTTCTCAGTGTGGTATCTTAGAAAATCACACTACTATCAGAAAGCCAGACAAGATTTATTTAACTAAAAGTATAATGTTACAAATGTTTTATATTATTTTCTTTTATAAGCCTTATACCACAGATTTCAGCAAATGTTTAGAGACTGCTGCAGAGTCTCTATAGAAATAAATTTTGAAGAAACTGATGGATTTTAAGATAAAAATCAGAAAAAAATAAAAAGAAACAAATAAATTGTAATAATGACAAACCCACAGATATGTATAGCTGAATTTGCCAAATAAAAGGCAACAGGAAGTTTTCAGAGAAGTCTCAGAAACAGATTGTTTCATTCAGTATAATTTGGTTTTGCTGTTTATTATATGCAATGCTAACACATGAAAAATAATGTTACATTACTACACTTCTTGGTATTACTATGGATTTAAATCTAAGTCAGGAGAAGATAATTTCCAGTTTACAAAACATTACTGAACTCTCTTTGACCCAGTTCAGTGGACAGTCACCAGAAATTCCTAATCTCATTTATGTCTTTCTGTTGTTGAAATGCATATTTTCCCCCAAAACCTATATATTGGAACCATCACCACTGGGAGGGTATTCGGGGCCTTTTGAAGGTGGTTAGGACAAACAGTGGATCACTCATGAATGGCATTAGTGCCCTTTTAAAAGAGAACGAGTTGAACTCCCTTGCCCTTTCCACATGTGAGGATATAGATAGAAGGCACCATTCTGAATCAGACACCAAAAATGCTGGTTCCTAGATCATGGACTTCCGGGTCTTCAGAACTCCAAGAAATAAAGTACCATTGTTTATAAACTGCCCAGTTTATAATTTTTTATACCAGCCCAAATGGACTGAGACACGTAAAAATAAGCATGCCTTAACAATCAGAACAAATCCCAAGAATTATTTCACATTAACAGCTCATGTATTTCTCTTCCTTTGACTGGCTGTCTATAGGTTTCTATTTGTCTTCTATTCTTTTATCCTTTTTTTTTTTTTTTTTTTTTTTTTTTTAGACGAGTCTTTCTCTGTTGCCAGGCTGGAGTGCAGTAGTACGACTTCAGTTCACTGCAACCTCCCTCTCTTGAGTTCAAGTGATTCTCATGCTTCAGCCTCCCAAGTAGCTGGGACTACAGGAAAGTGCCACTATGCCTGGCTAATTTTTGTATCTTTAATACAGGCAGGGTTTCGCCATGTTGTCCAGGCTTGTCTTGAACTCTCAGCCTCAAGTGATCTGCCTGCTTCAGCCTCCCAAAGTGTTGGGATTACAGGTGTGAGCCACCATGCTGGGCCTTGTTTTATTTTGTAATACAAGAAAAATATATGTGAACTACTGGAAAATATAGTAAGTTCTCTATTCCAAAAGCTCAAAATATAGAAATGGGAATACTTAATACTTCTCATTAAAATGGCAAAACAAGTTTTTCTTTTTCCTGAAATTGAGAAATTTATTTTCCCCCCAAGGCTAAAATCACTCTTGGTAGGAAATAAAGCTTCCTTATCACTCATTGTTCAAAGTATGAAATTTTGTTGCTTTAAATAAAATAATATAAAAATCATTCAGCTATGTACTGACAGCATGATTTTTAAGATGGTCTTGTTTGGAGACAATAGGAAAAGGTAGGATAAAACGTTTATTTTAGATGGATGCAGAAGAGTAATTGTCAATCACGTTTTATGAAACTAAAGTTCTCATTCTTCAAATGATCTTTAATATAAGATAGAATTTAAGCATAGTGGTCAAAACCCACTTTCAAAACTGTAAGACATACAAATGAGAATGGGAGCTGCGAAGGTCACCAGCCCCTTTTATAAGACAAGCTAAACCTGTAAGGATTCACAATTCACTTTGCTTCTTTTCTATGTCTTGATTTAATAATCCAATCAATGACTCAATCAACAATATTAAAGATCTACTATGTGTCTAGCATTATTTTTAGCAACTATAGGCACATCCATCTTAAAGCATGTCTACATCAGTAGCCAAAGCATTTTTGGTTGCACAGCAATAAAATATTTGTCAATAATAACAAAATAAATAGTAGTACTGAGTGAAACTCCAATTAAAACTTTCTATATAAAGTGGAATGTCAGATTACAGTAAATATAAAGTTAGCTGAAGTGTAGAATAATTTATATGTGATGTGTCATCTCATGAGAACCTTTATTTTTCCCCAAATTTTCCAAAAATGCAATCACTGTCCAATCACAGATATAAAAAAAATTCCAGTGTCTTTTAAAATACTCTGTGATATTTTAACACCTTATGTCATGAGCATAATTATCTATGGAAAAAATGGTATTTACCCAAGGAAGTATGAGATTTTTAAATCTCATTATACATTATCTGTAGGCTTCAACTAACATGAAACATAACATCTAGACATTCACATCCCAAAACCATTTTCCCTTTAATCTTAAAATAACATTATATAACATACTAAACAAATGACCAAAAGTTTAAATAGTACTTACAGTGTTTCAACTGGTAACATATACATTTTCCTCAATATTCTATGTCACCTTGGTAATTTAAAGAATGACATTGTATATATAACCAAGTTGGAAAATACTACTTATTTACCCACATATTCATTTGTGTTTTTTCACCCATAGAGTTGGAACTTTTCTCTTACTGTTGCTACAGTTCTGTGATTTCTCTATTGGGCATTGACTTAGCAATTTTTGGTGCAGCGTGCAATCTATCAGCTGCTTTACTATATCACATTACAATTTAGGTTCCATTTTGTCAGTTTTGCAACTATTCTGCTGTGGGATGTGATATCTCAAGACAATTCTGTACTTTTCCAAGCTATCTTACCACTTTGAAAGTGTTGTCAGAGGAAGTATTATTTGAAAAAGTCAGTCTGAATTATGCTGCTGCAAATCCGTGCTGCACAGCTAACACAAATTGATTTACCAGAAAGCTTCCTGCATTCCTAAGACATACAGCCACTAGAGCAACTTAGAGAAATTATCGTTCACAAATAATATATTCAGATACAGCATGAGAAACTCACAGAATAAAGCTCTAATAACACTTCAGTACATTTAAGATATATTTTTATTACTAATTTGGAAGGAAAAGAAATGTTCCCTGTTTAAGTAATGAGGCATTATTAAAATTCATAAATTATTTACAGCAATTGCTCTGGCAGTGAGAGAGAACTAGTGTTCTAGGAGATATATGGTTCTTTTAGAAAAAGGAAGGATTGAACCAAGGGCATTACCAGTCAAAAAAACAATGGTAGGTTTGACAAGGAGAGAAATTTCTGTATATACATTGTTATATTTTGTATATTCTGTAGTTCGCCTTTACGTTCTTAACTTTGGGGATACCTGCACAAAACACACATGAAATCTCTTCAAAATGCAGGAACATTGTGTTGATGAGTCATTGGACGGGAACCTCGGGTATCAAATGCAGATGATTTGGCCTCTAACTAGGAGTTACCATTCTTCTATGTGTGCCAGCTCCCTTCACCCACTCGAAGGAGCTGGATATAAATTCAGTAAATCCAAGGAGTTAAGGCTGTCGTGCTATTAGAAGGATGATAATTTATTAAAAGAGTGTTTAATAATCTGCAATTTTTCTTTTATTGTCACTTATTTGTTTGGGGCTCCATTTTCCTTGATAAATAATTTTCAATGTTAAACAGAAATTTTAAAAATACCCAAGAGTTATTAGGTTGGATTTTGGCGGTAGCCTTAAGCACTGTTATTCTAGTACATGCTTGAAAATGGGTATTCCAAAATAAGTAAATAAACAAACAAATAAATAAATACATAATTATAATAGTGCTCTAATTTATAAAATTTGCCAATTTCCATAGTGTAAATACCCTGCCATGACAGTTTCAAGCTACCAACCCAATATCATTGATTGTGTTTCTGGTGGAAATAGAATAGGGCATATAATGGGCCTTGGGTATCCCCTTAGGTGAGGAAAAATAGGTTCTTGTAAATCTAGGTGGCCTCAGTTGGGTGAGTAGGAAGATACTTTTTGTAGAGAACAAAAGCTTTACCATTGGGTTAAATGGTAAACTGAGTTAAAACTGGATGATGAAGTAGATTCTTGCGTAAGACCCATATAAAGCGATACTTTTCAATCTCATGAATGTCTAAGAAAATATCAATAGTCTGTGTGATGAAACATAATTTTTTTATTATGTAGAACCATTCCACTCTTTAATCCTCACTGAATTTTCTAAAAAAAGTAAATCAAGGGAAGGTTATACTTGGTATTGTTTAGAACTTTAAAAGGGGTCGTTCAATACATACAAAAATTACATTAACAAAAATAACATTATTCATGGTATTTTAGTTTCCAATAAAATCACACCTCTATGAGCCACTTGTCCTCTCCCATAAATGCCTCTCCACAATATATAATACTATACCTGCATTTCATTCCCATTTGTTGTGTACCAACAAATGTATTATCTTCCTTATTTAAGCTTCCATTCTCCATGTTCCGTGAAAAAACAAAGGGAAATAATCACCATTTTCCTATTCAACTTCCTGTTGAAAGAGTACTGATTTTTAAAAAATAGGCTCCATTTTTTAGGGAGTTTTAAAGTTAACAGAAAAAAGGACCAGAAAGTATACAGAATTCCATATACCACCTCTCTCCTCATCACCCTTTGTTTCCTCAATTATTAACATGTTGCATTAATGTGAGGTGTTTGTTAAAACTGATGAATTAATATCAATACATTATTATTACACAAAGTCCATACTTTATATTAGAGTTCATTGTTTATGTTCACTGTTCATTGAACTGTCAAAATCAATGGATTTTGATAAATGCATGTCAGATAGTAAGTGATATATTATGATATGGAATAGTTTCACTGCCCTAAAAATCATCTATGATCCACTGATTTCTCTCTCCTTTCTTCCCCTTTCAGGTTGCTTCCCTAGCAACTACTCATATTTTTACTCTCTCCACAGTTTTTCCTTTTCCAGAATACAGCTGGACTCATGCTCTGTTGTCTTTAGAGACTGACATTTCATTTAGTAATATGCATTTAAGTTTTCTTCCTGTCTTTTCCATGCTCAATAACTCATTTCTGTTTATTGTTGAATAATATTTCTTTTTTTGGATGTACCACAATTGTTTACCCATTCGCTTATAGAAGTACACGTTGGTTGTTTCCAATCTGGGGCAAATATGAAGAAGGCTACTGTAAATATTCATGTGAATATTTTTATGGACATCAGTTTTCAACTCATTTGAAAAAGTCACAAAGATCATGATTGCTGGATCTTTTGATAAACCAATCTTTACTCTTGTAAGAAGATGTCAAACTTTCTTCTAAAGCAGCTGTATCATTTTGTTTTCCTACCATCAGTGAATGAGAGTTCCTGTTTCTCCAAATTCTCAGGAACATATGGAGTCATCAGTGTTTTAGGTTTCGGCCATTCTAATAGGTATGTTTTAATTTGCAATTTCCAACTACATATAATTTTGAGCATCTTTCCAAATGCTTATTTGCCTTCTGTATATCTTATTGGGTTAACTGTCTCTTCGCATCTTGCCCATTTGTTAACTGGGTTGTTCGTTTTATAATGGTGGAGTCATAGTAGATTTTGTATAGTTTGGATACTAGTTCAACATCAGGTTTGTGTTTTGCAACATTTTTTCCCATTCTGTGGCTTGTCTTTTCATTCTTTTAACACAGTTTATTTTTTTTTCAGAGTAGAATTATTTACTTTTAAATTTCTAATAAAGTCCACATTATTGTTTTCTCTCATGGGTCGTGTTTTTTTATTTATTTTAATTTTATTGATATATAACATTTACATATTTGTGGTCTAAATGTGATATTTTGTTACATACATAGAATGTTTTATGATACAGCCAGGGTATTTGGAGTATCCAAATATATGTAAGTATTTGTCATTTTTATGTTTTGGGAACAATTTAAGTTCTCCTTTGTAGTGACTTTGAAATATACAATATATTGTTGTTAACTATAGTCATTTTATTCTGCTGTTAAATATTAGACCTAATAACTTCTGTCAAACTATGTTTGTTCCCATTAATCAACCTCTCTTCATTCCTCTCTCCCACTCACATGCTTTTTGCAGCCTCTATTATCTTTCATTCTACTCCTATCTCCATGCAATCAAGTATATTAGCTCCCACATATGAGTGAGAATATGTGACATTAGCCTTTCTGTGGTTGGCTTATTTCACTTAATAAAATGACCTCCAGTTCCACCCATATTACTGTAAATGACATAATTTTATTCTTTTTATAGCTGAATAGTATTCTATTGCATATAGTTATTACATTTTATTTATCCACTCATCTGTTGATAGACACTTAGGTGAATTGCTTATATTTGACACTGTGAGTAATGCTGCAATAAACATGTAAGCGCAGGTAGCCCTTTGATATACTGATGTTTTTTTCCTTTGGATAGATACCCAATAGTGGGATTTCTGGATTGTATGGTAGTTGTAGTTTTAGATTTTTGAAAAATCTCCATACTATTTTTATAGTGGCTGTACTAATTTTCATTCCAACTAAATATGTGTAAGAAAAGTTCCCTTTTCTCTGTTTGGATACCAGGATCTGTTATTTTTTGGTTTTTGATAAATGACACTCTAACTGGGGTATGGTAAGATGATATTGTAATTTTTTTTTTTTTTTTTTTTTTTTTTTTTTAGACAGAGTCTCAGTCTGTCACCCAGGCTGGAGTGCAATGGCATGATCTCAGCTCACTGCAACCTCCGCCTCCCGGGTTCAAGCAGTTCTCCTGCCTCAGCCTCCTGAGTAGCTAGGATTACAGGCGCACACCATCATGCCCTGTTAATTTTTGTACTTTTAGTAGAGATGGGGTTTCACCAAGTTGGTCAGGCTGGTCTTGAACTCTCCCTGCCTCAGCCTCCCAAAGTGCTGGGATTATAGGCGTGAGCCACCGCGCCCTGCCTATTGTAATTTAAATTCGCATTTTCCTGATCATTAGTGATGTTGAGCATTTTTTTTTTCATATAACTGATGGCCATTTATTTTTCTTCTTTTGAGAAATGCCTGTTCATTCCATTTGCCCACTTTTCCATTTGTAGTTTTTCTGAGCTATTCGAATTTCTTTTATATTCTGGATATTAGTCCCTTGTCAGATGAATCGTATGCAAATATTTTCTCCCATTAAAACAGTTGTCTTTTCATTCTGTTAAATTTTTATTTTGGTTTGTAGAGGCTTTTTAGTTTAATATAGTCCATTTGTCTATTTTTGGTTTTGTCACCTGCACTTTTGAGGTCTTAGTCATAAAATCTTTGCCAATATCAGTAAAGTTTTTGCTCTATGTTTCCCACTAGCAGTTTTGTAGTTTAAGGTCTTCTATTTAAGTCTTAAATTCATCTTGGTTAATTTTTGTATATGGTGAGAGAGAGAGAGATCCAGTTTTATTCTTCTACATAGATATCCAATTTTCACTGCCATATTTATTGAGGAGGGCATTGTTTCCCCAGTGTATGTTCTTGGTGACTTTGTCCACAATCCTTTGATTATAAATATGTGGCTTTATTACTGGGTCCCCTATTCTGTTCCATTGGTTTATGTATCTGTTTTTACATCAACACTATGTTGTTTTGGTCACTATAGCCTTGTAATATATTTTGAAGTCAGGTAGTGTGATGCTTTCTTCATTTGTTCAGGATTGTTTTGGTTATTCAGGTTTTTATTTTATTTTATACAAAATGTTAGTTTTTTTTTTTTCTACTTCTATGAAAAATAACACTGATACTATGATAGAGATTGCATTTAAACTATGGATTAGTTTGGGCAGTATGGCCATTTAAACAATACGAATTTGTCTAACCCATGAGCATGGTATGTCTTTCCATATATTTGGGTCTTTACTTTCTTTCATCTGTGCTTTGTAGTTTTTCTTTTAGAGGCCTTTTATGTTTTTGATTAAAGGAGACTTTCTCTCCCTTTAAATCTAATATTTGTTTTTTTAATCTGGGTTCTCCTGAGTTGGATGCAAGTATGTTTAGAATTGTTACATTCTCTTGCTGAATTGATCCCTGTATTATCATATAATGACCTTCTTTGTCTTTTTTTACTATTTCTATTGCACATGAAATATTATTTTTTCTCTTTTATTTCAGTCTGTATGTGTCTTTACAGGTGAAATAAGTTTCTTTTAGGCATCATATGGTTGGTTCATGTTTCTATTAATTCAGCAAGTCTATACTTTTTAAGTGTGAAGTTTAATCTGTTTTCATTCAAGGTTATTACTGATATGTGAGAGCTTTTTCCTGTAATTTTATTAATTGATTTCTGATTGTTTTGTATATTGTTTGTTTCTCTTTTTCTCTCTTATTTATTATTGTGATTTTGTGGTTTTCTATAGTGGTATCATTTCAGTCTTTTCTTTATATGTTTGCTCTACCAATGTAGCTTATATTTTCATGTGTTCTTATGATGATAGATGATGTTCTTTAGCTTCTGGGTGTAGGACTTAAGCATTTCTTGCAGAACTGATCTAGTGGTGATAAATTTCCTCAGCTTTTATTTACCTAGAAAAAAATATTTCTTCAAGTATAAAGAATAATTTTGCTGGGTATAGTATCCTTGGCTGGCTTTTGTTTTTCCTTCAACACTCTCAATGTATCATTTTTTGCCAAGGAGGTTTCTTCTTCTTCAAAAAAAAATGCTATTAGTCAGATAGGCATTCCTTTACAAGTGACTGGAAGCTTCTCTTTTGCTATTTTTAGAATTCTGTATTTGTCTTTGACTTTTGACATTTTAAATATAATGTGCTGTGGAGAAGACTTTGTTGAATCGTATCTGTGAGATTCTCTGGGCTTTCTGTATCTATATGTATAAAGGTCTTGCTAGACTTTGCAAGTTTTCATCTATTATTTGGTTAAATACCTTTCCCAATCTTTTAATTTTTATCTTCTGGAACATCTAAGATTTGAATATTTGGTGCTTTATAGTGTCTTATATGTCATTTAGGTTTTTCTCATTCTTTCTTATTTTTTTTTATCTTTATCTGAATTATTTCAAAAGACCTGTTTTCAAGTTCTGAGATTTTTTTCTTCTGCTTGATAGATTCTAAATCATTGAAGCTTTCAAATATATTTTATATTTTATTCAATTAATTATTCAGTTCCAGAATTTCTATTTGGTGCTTCTTTATGGTATCCATTTTTTTGGTGAATTTTCATTTATGTCCTGAACTGCTTTTCTGAATTACTTATACTGTTTTTCAGTATTCTTTTTGCATATCACAGAGCTACTTTAATATCAATGATTTCCTTTTGACTGGAATGTTGCTAGAAAAGTATTGTGTTCTTTTGAAGGTGTCGTATTTCCTTGCTTTTCAATTTTTCTTGTGCCCTTATGTTAATACTTGCACATCTACTGTAACAGTTGCTTCATCTAGTTTTTAAAATTTGCTTTCATAGGGGAACACTCTTTTCTGAACAAGTATCTATGGCGTTGGATGGGTAGGGAATGTTGGCTTTGATTCTGGGTGCATGCAGTGGTGTATTCTTTGTATGATTTCTTCAGATGTAAACATGGTCAATCGTTTCTGTGATTTCCTCAGTGTCTTAAAATGTAGTTGTTGGTAGAGGCTGTGGTGAAGTTTTACTGGGGACTAGGATGCCAAGTAGGTCAGTCTTCAAACCTCTGTGGTGACAGTGTTAGGCAGAGAATGCCTGTTTTTGAGTCCCAAGGTAGCATACTCTGGCACCAGTGTTAGCAGATCTAGTTAGCAAAGTCTTGGGCTCCTAGCTGGGTTGCTTGTGTGCCAGTAATGATAACAGTGGGCTGGGAGACTGGGCAGGCTCTTGGGACCCTGAGCAGTGGATGTGGCAATTGGTCTTCACTGATGTTGGCAATGGTTGCAATGAGCTGGGTAGACCAGTTCCCAGGCCCAGAGGTGGTGCATATGGATGGGTGTCAGCTATGGTAGTAGTGACAGGTTGGATGTGCCTGAACTCAGGCCCCTGGGCAGAGTGTTCAGATATCAATGCTGATGGGCTGAACTGAGTAATCTTCAGGCTGTGGGTGTGTTTGGATACTGTGGGGGCAGAGCTGGGTTGAGTGGACCCATTCTGAGGCCCCATGGAGACATGTGCATAGGTTGCCTGTGGTAGGGAGGGGTAAGTGATTGTAGGCTACCAGTGTAAAGCTCAAGTGAAGGTAGCAGTGGTTTCACTGTGGTCCTGCTATTGGGATGAAAGTGGAGGCTTTCAGTGGCTGCAACCATAGGTAGGCAACTGGAAAAGGCACATTTTGCTTGTGCTTTGCTCCTGGCTGCAGCAGCATATAGCAGCAGTGACTATAGGCAGTGGCGTTTTTCCTTGAGTTGTGTAAAAATACCTTGGGGACTTGGATCAGGGTTACTTCCAGTGATTCCTTCTTGGACCCTAGTACTGGGAGAACTGGCAGTTATGCCCATTATAAATGGGATAGCCTTCACAGCTGGCTCACTCTTTGGCCCTGGGGTGGCATCTGCTGGCAGCAGTATCAGTTGCTGCAGGCAAGATAGCCTTTAGTCACATCTGCCACTCTATTGGAGGGGCAAGGTTGCTATTGGCAATTCCTGTTTTGGCCCTGGTGGCACTGCAGTAGTCAGAGAATGTCATTGGAGCTACAGGGATGTGGAGCTACAAGGGCTCTTCAACTCCAGAGCAGGATGCAATCTGGTGGGGTTCTGAGCTCTCAAAATGATGCCATGCTGTAGCTGCTTAGTACTTGGAGGTTTGTGGAACTCAGCATGGGCTCTCTCTCTGGAGTAATGCAGTTGTGCAGTCTTCAGGCATCTCCCTATGTTGGTTTCAGGGCATGTAAGAGTCAAGGGGCTCTCCCGTGTCTAGGGTTTCAGGAGTCCACAATGAGAATATGGAATACTGGGGATATCTCACTTATTCTTTCTCCACATCAAAGCGTTTCCTCATGCCTCCAGCTGATCCTGGCCAACCAGGCTGCCTCACTTTCCTCTTTTTATTCTCCTGTAGGTGTTTTCTGTCACTTCTCTGTTGAATTTCAGTGTTCTCTTTTATATGATCTATTTGAGGTGTGATTAGCTACTTGCTGTTTTGGTTTTTCTTTGTGGAATGTGTGAATACTAAATGTATCTAGTCAGTCATCTTGAAGCCCCTTAATTGGGTCATGTTTTTTGTTTGTTGTTGTTATTATTTTTGTTGAGATTACTGATTTTCTGTCCCCATTTAAAATATTCTTTGTTGTACACATACTTTCTTTTGATGCCTGTTTTTATGTTGAAATAATTTTATATTTTTAGAAGATTTGCAAGCAGAATACAGTTTCCATATATTATTCACTGAGCTTCATTTAATATTAATATATTGAGTAACCACAATACATTTATCAAAACCAAGAAACAGACCATAACAGTTAGTACCATACTCTTAACTAAACCCACAGACTTGTTTCTGGTGTCAGCAGTTTTCCGCTAAGGTCCTCTTATGTTCCAGCATCTAATCCTAGATGCCAGGTTGTATTTAGTTATCATGGCTCCTTAGATTCCTCAGATCTGTGACTGCTTCTCAGTCTTTCTTTCTTCTATTATATATGTGATACTTTTGAAGAATACTGGTCAAGCACTTTGTAAAATGTCTCTCAAGTTTATCTCTCTTCTTATGATTACACAGAGAGTATAATTTTAGGGAACAATATCAGAGATGTCAAATGCCCTTCTCATCACATCATATTAAATAATATCAAAAAATTTATTACTGGTAATTTTAACAGTAGTGGTGTGTGAAACACTTCTCTGTTGTAAAATTGCAATTTGTCTTTGTTATGAACTGAGAGTTACCTCTTCAAACTCCATTTGTTAAAGCTCTAACCTCCAACATGATGGTATTAGGAGGTGGGGCTTTTTGGAATTAGTTAAGCTTAAATGAAGTCAGGAGAGTGGAGCATCCATGATGTGATTAGCACCCTAATACCAAAAGGAAGAACAAATTTTAAAAAGGAAGAAAAATCAGAGCTTCCTCTCTCCACCACTTGAGTATACACAAGAAGGAGGCATCTGCAAATCAGGAAGAGAGCCCTCCCTAGAAGTCCAACATGCCAACACATTGATCTCAGACTTCTAGCCTACAGAACTGCACAAAAGCTCTTTTTCTTATTTAAGCTGCCCATTCTATGGTATTGTGTTATGGCAGCCTGAGCAGACTAAGTAATCTGTAATGAGAAGCAGCATGCTGCTGTAATGCATATGTAAAATTAGAGAAATGGCTTTGGAACAGGGTAATTGGTAGAAGCTAGAAGAGTCTTTAGGTGCATGCAAAAAAAGCTTACGTACTTGGTGATTCTGGTGAAGACTCAGAAAAAAAGGGAGGAGAGCTAGACATGAAGCTTCCAACTTCTTAGATGATAAATAATCATGAACAGAATATTGATATAAATATAGATGGTGAAGGTCATTCTGATGTAGAAGTCTCTGATGGAAATAAGAAATATGTTATTGGACAATGGAGAAAAGGAGATTGCTTATGGTGTGAATATGCCTCAAAATTCATATGTTGAGATTTAATCTCCAATGTGATAATATTAAGAGGTAAGTCCTTACATAATTGATTAATTCATGAGGGTGGATTCCTGAGATTAGCATCCTAATAAAACCGCTTGAGGAAAAGGGTTGATTCTCTTCAGTCCCATGTACCACATGAGGAGGCAGCAAGAGGTACCATCTTGAAAGCAAAGAGTAGACCCTTGCCAGCCACCAAATCTGACAGCTTCTTGGTCTTAGATTTTCCAACCCCCAGAACTGTGAACAAATAAATTCCTCTTTTAAAATAAAGTACTCAGACTTAGATATTTAGTGATAGTATCAGAAATAGATGAAGACAGTGATCTTTGTTATAAAATGATATATAACTTGTCTGAATTGTGTTTATATTGTAGTGTTTCAGGGAAGGTAGAACTTGCAGGTGATGAAATTGAATAGTCAGTTGAGGAGATTTCTAAGATTTCTAATTTTTCAAGGAATGGCTTAGTTTCTCCTGTAGGCTTATAGTAAAATGCAAGAAGAAATAAATTAATTGAAAATGAAATTGTTAAGCAAAAAGGAACCACAAATTAAAAATTTGGAAAATTCTCAGCCTGTCTTTGTTGTGAAAATTATCAAGGGTGTGAATAAAGACTGTTTTTGATGAAATTAATAGGAATATGAACCACAGACCTAATGGCCAGCACTTTACAAACACTGCCAGTTTGAGTTGAAGAGAACAAAATTAAGGAAGACTGTCAGACTTCTTAGAGCCTACAGGAGTGCTATTTGACTTCGAACAGTGTTACTCTTCAAGACAAGGGAAGAATGAATGCCCCCTAAGGCAACTCAGAGACCATATGGTTCCCAGAACAGCTTCAGAGATGAAGTGGTTAGTGGAGCTATGGGGTAATCAGCCCTCAACTGAGTGAGTTCTGAAGGCAGAGCATCAGACCAAAGAGAATTATTCTGAGCCTTAAGTATTTGCCTTGCTAGGTGGTGGACTTCCTTGAGACCTCTTACTATTACTATTCTCTTCTTTTTGATTTCTGTCCTTTGGAATAAGAATGTTTATCCTTTGCCTGTTCTTTGCCTGTCCACCATTGTAGTTTGGAAATGTGTAGCTTACCTGTTTTCACAGGTTCACAGCTGGAGAGAAAGTCCTAGGATGAACCATACCTGTACTCTCATTTGTATCTGATAATGTAGATGATATTTAGATGAGACTTTTGACTTCAGACCTTACAGTTCATTCTGGGACAAGTTAAGACTGGGAGCTTTTGGAACAAAATAAATCCACTTTGCATGTGAGAATGATATGAATTTTGGGAGGTCAGAGGCACAATGTCATACATTGAATATTTGTGTCCCCTCAAAATCCATATGTTGAACACCTAACACCCAATAAGATAATATTAAGGGATGATGTTTGTAGAAGGTAATTAGTTTAGATGAGGTCATGATGTAGAGACCCTGTGATGGTATGAGTACACTCATAAGAAGAAGAGACACCCAAACTTCCTTTCTTTACTACATAATATACATTAAGAGGGTGGTCATCTACAAGCCAGGAAGAGGTCCTGCTCAGAGCCAGACATGCTGGCACTATAATCTCAAACTGCCAGTCTCTAGAAGTGTGAGAAAAAATTTCTGTCATTTGTGTCATTCAGTCTATGGCATTTTGTTATGCAGTTAGAGCAAAATAAGACAGTTTCTTTTCATACTTTATTCATGGAAATAACTAAGTTCAGACATAACCTGAGGGGAGAAAATTAAGCTTTACCTTCTAAAAAAAGAGATTATCAAAAAGTGTGTGGACATGTGTTACACCACCACAATAAGTTATAAGGATTTCAGAGGAGTGGCCTTGAGTATCTCATTTCTCTTTAAAAGTTCCATATCTAATTTTAGCATTCATCAGTCGACTTTCCCTAAGGTGATTGTCTCTATGGTGTTCTAATGGTGATTTTCTGTGTCCTTGATTCCACATATTTATCATTTAAAATTCTTTTGTAAGGAAGTATGATCTCATTTATTTATTCATTCATTCATTTATATCAGGATGAATCAATGGATATTTACTTTGTTAGTATGTAATAATTCAATACTATGGTTATTTATTATATTTGGCAAACACCCTTGTTTACTATCCACTTATCATCTTTCTAAACTCAATTCAAATGTTACCTTCACTGACTATTCAATTTAAATCCCGCATTCTGGTTTAAATGTCTCTTCTCTAAACCCTTGTAACATAAACAGACCTTTTTAAAGCTATCGATCTACTTTCTCTCTCTCTCTAGGGGAAATCTGACTGTGTCTTGTGTCTGTGTCTTTGGCATCGTACCGTGACTAGAGTAGCATATGAACTCAATATGTCTTTTTAAAATGAACGCAACTGTTAATGAGAGATAATGAAATGGAAGTAGTGCATTTGGACTATTCTTTCAGGAAACTTAGCTGTGCAAGTAACAAAGAGTACACTCATCAGAGAGGGATTTATGTTAGGAGTATAATTCACTTTTGTAGATAGAAATACATTTAATATATAAAAGGTATAGGAAATAAGACAGGGTGAAAAGAGGTTGGCATACTGAAAAGATTTGTTGCCACTATGAAGGCAAGGCCCCAGAGGAAGTAAAGGGAGCAAGATCACAAGGAATCTAGAGAAGAGTGGGAATGCTATCCTTGGTCTGAGAAACAGGGAAATGTGAATACAGATTTGTTTGGAGATAAACGATGACAGAGAACTGAGAAAACTGAAGCAGATATGTTGCTGTAAAAGAGAAGATAATATAACATTCTGGAAGGAAAGTGAGGTGTTTGTTTGTTTGTTTGTTTGTTTGTTTGTTTTTGCTACTTTAATACTTCTAAGTTGCCAAAAAGGAAGCAGTAGAGAAAGAAGTGTGGGTGTGGGTACTTACCTCTGCGAAACACACCAATTCTTCTAGGTGTTGCAACCCATGCCAGTAACTCAGCCTAGAATTATTGATGGAAGAAATTTTGCTAATAGCCAACTTCTTCGACTCAAACTTCCTTTACCAAACCCACCCCCCCCCCCGCACACACAGACACACACAGACACACACACACATTGCTACTCTCTAAGTGCTGATATCACATTTTGAACTACTTCATTATAACACATATACTGTACCATAATATCATTGTACTCATATTACATCTACCTTACCAAGCAGATCTCTTAACATTTTTCCCCATCTGGATATGAACCATATCTTTTCTTATTTATCAACAGGGCAAGGACAGTACCCTGATTTTAGTAGGTTTTACAAATAGTTTGTTGAATAAAAAATAAATTATATACATAATGACACAGCACAGACATATAACATTTGTTATATTCCTACTTCTTAAAATAGCCCATAGGAAAAATTCAGAACTAAGTATCTATTTGTTAAATGATCTAGAGACTTTTATCAGAATTTTACATAAGTTTTGAATTCATAGCTCAGAGATATAAAGAGGCATTAGCTCCCTGCCCTCACCAAAATTTAAAGATAAACAATAACATATTTCACTAAGGAAGAGAAAACCAATTTTCAATTTAATGGGTAAGATTGAGAGATATGGTAAATTTGAAAAACAGAATTAAATCCATTCCAAAACGATCAAGTAAATTATTCTTAATGATTGAGAAAAGATTTACACAAGAGGAAAACCAGTATTAAGAATTAATCAATAGCAAGTACAAGAACATCCACTGAGCAAGATTAACTACTGAGATTTTAAATGTTACGAATGCTGTTTTATGTTAGAGTAAGAAATAATCATCAATACATGTTTTAACAACATACCTAATTCAAAAACAGTTTTCTAGAGAGAGAAGAAACAAACAAAATCGTACTTGAGTGAGGAAGGATTTGATGGAAATTCTGATTAAGAGATAAAAAAGTATAATAATAATAAATAAAAAATAAAAAAACAGATAAAAAAGGAATAAATAACTATTAAATCAAGAAAAAAATATAGAAGACATACAAATTTTTCCTTTGTGTGATCTTACATTTTCAGGGAAGGATCAAAGAATTTGAGAATAGACAGAATACAGATTTTGTGTATGGTCATATGGTAAAATCTTTCTATCACTTGGTCGAGATAACTCTTCTTATGTGCGTGAGATGTCCTAGAGAAAATAATTTTTTATTATTTTTCAGAAATATCCTATAAACTTTAATACAATTTATTGAGCTCCAAAAATAATAAAAAGTAAATCCCCTATTAATTTGATGTTTTCATATAAGATAATTAATTTTTTTAGCAAGGCTGGAAATCATATTTTCATGGTATTATTTTATGTTGAAATCATACTTGCTATTTGATGGTATTTCTGAGTCTCTATTTTTTAATCTAAAAATTGAAGAAGCCTTTTTTAAGAGTTTATAAAAGAATTAAAATAATTATGTGGCTTAGAGAAGTAATTTTTTTCTGACTTGGCCATCAATAAATATTAATTACTTTTCCTTCTCCTCTTCCCTATTTGAGCAGATTATAAAAACATCAATAAAGAATAGTCTTAAGTTTCTAAACCAATGATGTAGAATCTTTACTTTAGACAGCAGCACAAAAATGTCTGGAAGTACAGATCACACGATCTCATTACTGTGAAATAACTCATGTGTTAAAACATTTATTATGAAAAATTTCAACCATCTAATAAAAGTATATAAAGTCATGTAAAGAGATCTGTGTTACAATCTGTCAGCTTTAACTGTGATCAAAGCAGGGCAATACATTTTTCATCCATGTGTTTACTCATTCCCTCATTTTTAAATTACATAAATTCCAAATATTATAAAATTATATCCATAAATACGTGAGCAACTCAACATAAAGGTTAAAAAGTATGTGTTAAAAACACAAACACAGTTTCATTAGCTTCTCAAAAGTAAAGTTTATTCCTTATTTTTTAGTTTGAAATTCATTTATATAAATTATATTCAGGTATATTTCATCTATTTCAACTGATATATATATATATATATATAAAATATATTTTGTAAATTTTTGAAACAATTTATCAAGGTAAGAATTATACACATTAAAATAAACCCATTTTAACTGGACAGTTGTGGAACTTTGACAAATATAGTCACCCAGGAAATCTTGACCTAAACAATACAGATATATCCATCTCCCTGCAAAACACCTTAGTGAACTTTTCCAGTCATTACATTTATTTCTGATCTCACATAGCCACTGACCAGTTTCAGTCAATATAAATTAATTTTGCCTATTTTATACTTTCATATAAATAAAATTATGCAATTGGGTACAATTGTATCTAGCTTATTATTTCAAAATATTTTTGAGATTTATTTTTATTGATACATTTATAAGCAGTTTTATATAAGTTGAATTTGTGTTCCTACTCAAATCTCATCTCGAATTGTAATCCCCATGTTTTGAGGGCAAAACCTCGTGGGTGGTGATTGGATCATGAGGGCAGTTTCCCCTATGCTGTTCTCCTGATAATGAGTGAGTTCTCATGAGATCTGATAGCTTAAAAATGGCACTTCCCCCTCTTCTCTCCTACTTTTCTGCCACCAGGTGAGACGTGCATTGCTTTCCCTTCACCATCTGCAATGATTGTAAGTTTCCTGAGGCCTCCCCAGCCATGTGGAACTGTGAGTTAATTAAATCTCTTTTCTTTATAAATTACCCAGTCTTGGGTAGTTCTTTATAGCAGTGTGAAAATGGGCTAATACAGAAAATTAGTACCAGGAAAGTAGGGTAGTGCTTTAAGATAACCTGAAAAATGTGGAAGTGACTGGAACTGGGTAATGGGCAAAGGTTGGAACAGTTTGGAGGGCTCAGAAGAAGACAGGAGGATGTTGGAAAGTTTGGAATTTCCTAAACTTATTGAATGGGTTTGACCAAAAGGCTAGTAGTGATATGGGCAATGAAATCCAGGCTGAGGTGGACTCGGAGGTGAGGAACTTGTTTGGAATTTGAGTAAAGGTGACTCTTGCAATGCTTTAGCAAAGAGAATGGTGACATTTTCCCCTGCCCTAGAGATCTATGGAACTTTGAACTTGAGGGATGATTTAGGGTGTCTGACAGAAGAAATTTCTAAGCATCAAAGCATTCAAGAGCTGACATGGCTTTTTCTAAGAATATACAGTTATATTTGTTCACAAAAAGACGGTTTGAAATTGGAATGTCTGCTTATAAGGGAAGCAGAGCATATATCTTCAGAAACTTTGCAGCCTGACTATGTGGTAGAAAGAAAAAATCCATTTTCTCGGGAAGAATCCAAGCCATTGCCAGCTACAGAAATTTGTATAAGTAGCAAGGAGCTGCATATTAATAGCCAAATCACTGGGGAAAACTTCTTCAGGGCATTTCAGAGATCTTCACAGCAGCCCCTCCAAGCATAGGCCTGAAGTACTATGAGGAAAACTGGTTTCGTGGGAGAGGTCCAGGGCTCTGGTACTCTGAAGCCTCAGGACATGATACCCTATGTCTCAGCTGCTCCAACTCCACTGTAGCTAAAAGGGAACCAAGTTACAGAGCTCAGACTGTGGCTTCAGAGGGTACAAGTCCCGAGCCTTGGTATCTTCCCCATGGCATCAGTCCTACAGGTGAACAGACAAAAACTGTTGAGCTTTGGGAGTCTCTGCATAGATTTCGGAGGATATATAGAAACACCTGGATGTCCTAGCAGAAGTCAGCTACAATGGTGAAGCCCTCTTGGAGAACATTTGCTATGGCAGTGTAGATGGAAAATGTGGGATTGGAGCCCCGACACAGAGTCCTCACTGGGGCACTACCTAGTGGAGCTGTGAGAAGAGGGCCACCATCCACCAGACCTCCAAAAGCTATATCCACTGATAGCTTTCACCACGCACCTGGAAAAGCCACAGACACTCAATGCCAGCCCATGAAAGCAGCCAAAGTGGCTATGCTCAGCAAAGTCACTGGGGTGGAGTTGCCCAAGGCCTTGGAATTCCACCTCTTACATCAACATGCCCTGGATGTGACACATGGAGTCAAAGGAGATTATTTTGGAGCTTTGAGAGTTAATGAGTGCCCAGCTGGGTTTTGAACTTGCATAGAGCCTGTGGACCCTTTGTTTTGGCCAATTTGTTTCACTTGGAAGGTAATACCCAATACCTGGACCTCCATTTTATCTTGGAAGTAACTAACTAGTTTTTTATTTTAAAGACTCAAGTGAAAGAGACGTGCCTTGTCTCAGATGAGACTTTGGACTTCTACTTTTGAGTGAATGCTGGAATGAGTTGAGACTTTGATAGACTTTTGGGAAAGCATGATTGGTTTTGAAGTGTGAAAAGGATATGATATTTGGGAGGGGCCAGGGACCAAATAATATGGTTTGAGTCTGTGTCTCACACAGAAATCTCCTCTCAAATTGTAATCCCCACAAGTGGAGGAAGAGACCTAGTGGGAGGTGACTGGATCACGGTATGGTTTCCTCCATGTATTCTCATGATAGTGAGGGAGTTCTCATTAGATCTGATGGTTTAAAAGTGGCACTTCCCCCTTTGCTCTCTCTCTCTCTCTCTCTCTCTCCTGCCACCATGTAAGATGTGCCTTGCTGCCCTTCGTCTTCTGCCATAATTGTAAGTTTCTTGAGGCCTCCTCAACCATACAGAAGTGTGAGCCAATTAAACTTCTTTTCTTTATAAATTACCCAGCTTTGTGTAGTTATTTATGGCAGTATGAAATTAGACTAATACACAGATAATTATTTTCTATTGCTGACTAGTATTTAATGTATGAATATACCAACTTTCTTATTTCATTTACCTCTTGATATACATTTGGGTTGTTTTCAATTTGGAGCTATCATGAGCAAGCATTTTTGTAGATCTATGTTTTAATTGGTATTGAGTAAATATTTAGTAATCTCTTTGCTGAATCCATTATAAGAAATTGCCAAATTACTTTTTGAACTCATTATACTATTTTACGTGCTGAGGAAAAGTATGAGTTTCAATTGCTCTGAATCCTTGCTTCATTTTGTATTTATTGCCATTCTTTTTAATGTCTGCCAGTCCAATGAATATTATTCTTCTCTTGAAATTATTTTTGTAAATTAATATTTAACTTTTTTAATGTAAGATGGGTACATTTCAGCTTTTAAAAATTGAAGTATAATTTACATAGAATAAATTTTATGTTTACATATATTTTATATATTTTAGCTACATATTTTATGTTTCTGTATATATATATAAATGTTTAACATTTATAAACACAAAATATATAGCTAAAAATCACCACAGCTAAAATACATAGTATTTCCATCATTCAAAATGTTTTTCCATGCCCCTGTGAAGTTAATCCCCATACACCTCTCTAAGCCTTGGAAACCACTAATCATTTATTTTTTCTCTCTAAAGTTTTGTCTATTTGAAAGGGCCAAAAAATGAAAACACACTTTTTCTTTTGTTCTTTCAAAAAGTATGATACCTGTTAGTTTCAACCATGTTATTTGTTTCTCTTTATTGCTTAATAACATTCCATTGCATAGATATACTAAAATTTCCTTGCTCATTCCTTTGTCAATGATATTGACTTATTTCTACTTTTTGGATATTACAAATAAAGCCCCTAAAACTCTCTGTATAGAAACAGATTTTTTCTCTTACCTAATACATTGAAGAGAGATTGTTGGGTTTAATGACATGTGCTTTTTTAAATTCATAAAACTGCTATTATGTTTTCCAGGGTAATGTAGCACATTGCATTCTCTTGAGAAATATGTGAGATTTTCAGTTGCTTCACATGGTCATCAGAAATTGGCATTTCAAGTTTTTCATATTTGTCATACTCTGAACAAGCTTGAAACAAGATCTTAAATGCTCATATTTAGATTTTTCTTTTCTTTTTAAAAAAATGCCATTTCAGTAAGCATGGAGTGTTATGTAATTATAGTTTTAATTTTTGTTTATCTAGTAAGAAGTGATTTTCAGCATCTTTTCATGTTTTTATTAGTATACTGTTTTAATGAAATATATGTTCAAATTACTAATTTTTATCATAAGAAGGAGATATATTATTGTTCAATTATCAGATTTTTGTAACATTCTTTATCAAATACATAGCTTGCAAATTTTTCTTTCAAACTGCGGCTTGCTTTCTTTCTTCATTTTTTATTTTATTTTATTTTCCAACTTATTTTAGTTTCAAAGGGGACATGTGCAGTGTCTTTTTATTTTTCTAATTTTTTTAAGAAACAGGTTCATTTTGTCACCCAGTTTGGAGTATAATGACCCAATCATCTGAACATAGCTCACTGTAACCTCTACCTTCAAGCTCTTGGTTCAACTCAGCCTCCTAAACCTCTAGCTGGGATGACAGGTACATACCACTACATCCACCTACCTTTTTTTTTTTTTTTTTTTTTGTGAGAGACTGGGTCTCCCTATATTGCCCAGGCTGATTTCCAACTCCTGGCCTTAAACAGGTCTCCCTCCTTAAGATTACAGACTTGAGCCACTGCACCCAGCAAATAGTGTCTTTTGAAGAAAAAACGTTTACATTTTCGGTAAATTCAATTTGTATTACTCATTTCTTAGAGTATATATTTCAATAAAGTAATTCAATTACTTAACATTTTAGTGTTGTAACATTTGTTGTAAGAATACTTTAAACAGTATTATTATTAAATTCTATTTTCCAGTTTTTCTGTGATAAGAAATAAAAAGAACAATTTTTGCATACTAAGTTTATACTCTGAAATTTATGTATTTACTCATGTGTTCAACTAGGTTTTATTTATAATAGTTTCCTGAGGATTGTACACATACTTGCATGTGTTATCTACTGAAAAATAGAGTGTACATCCTCCATTTCTGACTTGTAACCCTTTAAAATCTACTTCTTGACCTACTGCATTGGGTCAGACGTCCACCATCATGATAATAAAAGTTGTTAGAGCAGACATCCTCAATAATATTGAAAAGCATTTAACATTTAATTAGTTTATGAGGTTAACAGTAGGGTTTTCTTTTATAAATAACCTTTATATTGTTGAAAAAATTATCTTCTCCAACAGTAGTTTCACAGAACGCATGTTAAATGTTGTGATAGGCTTTATATCCATTGATTGACATGAACATACTTTTTCTTCATTAATCTGTTGATTTGCTGATTGACTTTTTGATTTCTGAATGTTAAAATAGCCTTGTTTTCCAAGTAATACACATCATGTGATCATAAAAAATATTATATTCATATATTGCTTTGAATTTTTTTTTTATTTATTATTATTATAATTTAAGTTGTAGGGTACATGTGCATAACGTGCAGGTTTGTTACATGTGTATACTTGTGCCATGTTGGTGTGCTGCACCCATCAACTCGTCATTTACATCAGGTATAACTCCCAATGCAATCCCTCCCCCCTCCCCCCCATGATAGGCCCCTGTGTGTGATGTTCCCCTTCCTGAGTCCAAGTGATCTCATTGTTCAGTTCCCACCTATGAGTGAGAACATGCTGTGTTTGGTTTTCTGTTCTTGTGATAGTTTGCTAAGAATGATGGTTTCCAGCTGCATCCATGTCCCTACAAAGGACACAAACTCATCCTTTTTTATGGCTGCATAGTATTCCATGGTGTATATGTGCCACATTTTCTTAATCCAGTCTGTCACTGATGGACATTTGGGTTGATTCTAAGTCTTTGCTATTGTGAATAGTGCCGCAATAAACATATGTATGCATGTGTCTTTATAGCAGCATGATTTATAATCCTTTGGGTATATACCCAGGAATGGGATGGCTGGGTCATATGGTACATCTATGTATCATAGTGTTTTCCATACTGTTTTGAGGAATCGCCATACTGTTTTCCATAAATGGTTGAACTAGTTTACAATCCCACCAACAGTGTAAAAGTGTTCCTATTTCTCCACATCCTCTCCAGCACCTGTTGTTTCCTGACTTTCTAATGATCGCCATTCTAACTGGTGTGAGATGGTATGTCATTGTGGTTTTGATTTGCATTTCTCTGATGGCCAGCGGTGATGAGCATTTTTTCATGTGTCTGTTGGCTGTATGAATGTCTTCTTTTGAGAAACGTCTGTTCATATCCTTTGCCCACTTTTTGATGGGGTTGTCTGTTTTTTCTTGTAAATTTGTTTGAGTTCTTTGTAGGTTCTGGATATTAGCCCTTTGCCATATGAGTAGATTGCAAAAATTTTCTCCCATTCTGTAGGTTGCCTGTTCACTCTGATGGTAGTTTCTTTTGCTGTGCAGAAGCTCTTTAGTTTAATGAGATCCCATTTGTCAATTTTGGCTTTTGCTGCCGTTGCTTTTGGTGTTTTAGACATGAAGTCTTTGCCCATGCCTATGTCCTGAATGGTACTACCTAGGTTTTCCTCTAGGATTTTTATGGTATTAGGTCTAACATTTAAGTCTCTAATCCATCTTGAATTAATTTTCGTATAAGGAGTAAGGAAAGGATCCAGTTTCAGCTTTCTACTTATGGCTAGCCAATTTTCCCAGCACCATTTATTAAATAGGGAATCCTTTCCCCATTTCTTGTTTCTCTCAGCTTTGTCAAAGATCAGATTCACAGCTGAATTCTACCAGAGGTACAAGGAGGAACTGGTACCATTCCTTCTGAAACTATTCCAACCAATAGAAAAAGAAGGAATCCTCCCTAACTCATTTTATGATACCAACATCATCCTGATACCAAAGCCTGGCAGAGACACAACAAAAAAAGAGAATTTTAGACCAATATCCCTGATGAACATCGATGCAAAAATCCTCAATAAAATACTGGCAAACTGGATTCAGCAGCACATCAAAAAGCTTATCCACTATGATCAAGTGGGCTTCATACCTGGGATGCAAGGTTGGTTCAACATTTGCAAATCAATAAACGTAATCCAGTATATAAACAGAACCAAAGACAAGAACCACATGATTATCTCAATAGATGCAGAAAAGGCTTTTGACAAAATTCAACAGCCCTTCATGCTAAAGACGCTAAATAAATGCAGTATTGATGGAACGTACCTCAAAATGATAAGAGCTATTTATGACAAACCCACAGCCAATCATACTGAATGGGCAAATCTGGAAAAAATTCCCTTTGAAAACTGGCACAAGACAGGGATGCCCTCTCTCACCACTCCTATTCAACATAGTGTTGGAAGTTCTGGCTAGGGCAATCAGGCAAGAGAAAGAAATCAAGGGTATTCAGTTAGGAAAAGAAGAAGCCAAATTGTCCCTGTTTGCAGATGACATGATTGTATATTTAGAAAACCCCATTGTCTCAGCCCAAAATCTCCTTAAGCTGATAAGAAACTTCAGCAAAGTCTCAGGATACAAAATTAATGTGCAAAAATCACAAGTATTCTTATACACCAGTAACAGACAAACAGAGAGCCAAATCAGGAATGAACTTCCATTCACAATTGCTTCAAAGAGAATAAAATACCTAGAAATCCAACTTACAAGGGATGTAAAGGACCTCTTCAAGGAGAACTACAAACCACTGCTCAGTGAAATAAAAGAGGACACAAACAAATGGAAGAACATACCATGCTCATGGATAGGAAGAATCAATATCATGAAAATGGCTATACTGCCCAAGGTAATTTATAGATTCAATGCCATCCCCATCAAGCTACCAATGAGTTTCTTCACAGAATTGGAAAAAACTGCTTTAAAGTTTGTATGGAACCAAAAAAGAGCCCGCATCTCCAAGACAATCCTAAGTCAAAAGAACAAAGCTGGAGGCATCACGCTACCTGACTTCAAACTATACTACAAGGCTACAGTAACCAAAACAGCATGGTACTGGTTCCAAAACAGAGATATAGACCAATGGAACAGAACAGAGTCCTCAGAAATAATACCTCACATCTACAGCCATCTGATCTTTGACAAAGCTGAGAGAAACAAGAAATGGGGAAAGGATTCCCTATTTAATAAATGGTGCTGGGAAAATTGGCTAGCCATAAGTAGAAAGCTGAAACTGGATCCTTTCCTTACTCCTTATACGAAAATTAATTCAAGATGGATTAGAGACTTAAATGTTAGACCTAATACCATAAAAATCCTAGAGGAAAACCTAGGTAGTACCATTCAGGACATAGGCATGGGCAAAGACTTCATGTCTAAAACACCAAAAGCAACGGCAGCAAAAGCCAAAATTGACAAATGGGATCTCATTAAACTAAAGAGCTTCTGCATTGCTTTGAATTTTTAAGAATTTTTAGAGATGTTCATTTCTATATTAGTGAGGCAAATTTGTATTTCTTTGTTGTTGATGTTTAATGTGTTTGTCACCATTTGGGATTAGAATAATGTAGTCCTCATGCAGTAAAGAGTATCTTTAATGGAATTTATCCATTTTTGTGCTTGTTTTTGTTAAGAAATGTGTTTCATTCATAAAATTCCCAATTATCATTTTAATTTCTATATTATCTGTAGTAATAACACATTTTTAGAATATTATTTTAGTGCTGTGTTGCATACTCTCCATAAATAAAACACAGTGGGTTTATAAAACTAGTTGATGGATATATTGGCTGTTGTCAATTTTGCACAATACAAATAAAGCTGCTATGAACATTTGAGAACAGTATCTGTGTAAACATGTTTTGTTTCCCCGTTGGTAAATCCCTAATAGTGGGATGATGTATTGTATAAGAAAGCTTATGTTTAGGTATATCAGAAAGCACTAACTTTCTCTCAGTGGCTTTATCAGTCTGAACTATCACTAATAATACATGAATTTTCTTATTGCTCCACATTCATTGCAACACTTGGTATTACCAGTCACTTTAATTTTATTTATTGTAGTTGATATATAGTGGTCTTCATTGTGGTCTTTTATGTTTCCTTCCCTAAAGACAGGAACTTTCATGTGCTTATTTTGCATTTATATTTATTGTTTTACGAAGTGCCTATTCCAATGTCTACCCATGGGTTAAACAATTTACTAGTTTTCTTATTGTTGGGTTTTGGTTTTTATATGTATTCTAGATATAGATACAACCTTTCTAGTGTCCATCTTGCCTCCTGCTTTTCATAATGTCTTCTTAAAAGTATATTTTACAATCAGTTCATCCATGTCTAATTTTTAAAGTCTGCTAGTGGCATTAAATCTACAGATTAATCTTCTGACCAATGACTGATATACATGAATTTTTAATTTTTTCTTTAATTTCTCTCCAAAATGCTCTGTACTTGTCATTATACATGTATTCTATATATTACATTTAGACCTAAGGACACTGTTGTTTTGATGCTATTAAATAATTTTAGAAAAATATTAACTTTCAACACTGATAAAAATAATTGATTTTAAATTTGATCTTGTATCTTCTGATATTGCTAAATCATTGTATTAGTCTCAGTAGCTCATTTTAGATTCTTTAAAATTCCTTGCAGAAACAATTATGATGTATGTGAATAAGGAAATTATTATATATGCTGTTTATTACCTTTTTTTGGAATGTCAATAGAAATGGTGAGAA
The DNA here is from genome assembly GCF_024542745.1 of Macaca thibetana thibetana. Classification (NCBI taxonomy): domain Eukaryota; kingdom Metazoa; phylum Chordata; class Mammalia; order Primates; family Cercopithecidae; genus Macaca; species Macaca thibetana. The sequence goes on from NC_065585.1 coordinate 62,383,941, forward strand.
TGTATAACTTAAACTCACTTCCAAACTTTAAAAAAAAAGTTTTTCATCTTTGTCAATAAGTATGATATTGACTGGTGTGTGTGTGTGTGTGACTTTAATAGATGACCAATATTAAGCTAATGAAGTTTCCTTCTATTGCTTATTTGCTCATCATTATTCCAATGACTGAATGTAGAATCTCATCAAATGCTTTGCCTGCATTTCAGATAATCACATGGTTTTCTTTTTAGTCTGTTAATGTGGTGAAATCAATTGATTTTTGAAATTAAACCAATCTTGTATTTTGGGATGAACCATACTTGAACAGGATGTAATAAACTTTATATATTAATTGGTTAGATTTGAAAATATTTTCAAGGATTTTTGGATTTATATTCAATAGAGTTATTGGATTCATTTTCTTTTCTTATGACATACTTGCTTTGGAACCAGGGCAATGCTGTGATTGCCCTGGAGTCAGGAAACATTCTCTCCTCTTTAACTTTCACAAACAGCTTGAGTAGAGTAGTTTTATTTTCATATTTAAGTATGTGTTATAATTATATAGTGAAGTCTGTAATTTCAATTCTTTTGAGTCCATTCAGCCTGTTTAAGATACACATTTTTTCTTTAATGAATTTGTTAGCTTGTGTGTTTTAAGATATTTAAGCATTTTATCTAAAATGTCACATTTATTGGAATCAATTTCCCCCAAATTTTCTTATATCATTTTTACATTTGAAGGATCTGCAATATTTCTGGCTTTCACCACCATATATATAGGTATTCTAAATATTCTTTTTATTCTGATTTCCTGATTAGTTTGATTAGATATTTATCAAGTTTATGAATTATTTTAAAATGACATGTTTTATTTTTATTTGTTTTGTATATTGATTTTCTGTTTTCCTTTGCTTTGGTTTATAGCTTCATTTTTTAATATATTTAATTTGGGTTTAATTTTCTCTCTTTAACTGTATGTTCAAATTTGGGATTCAAATATTTTTTATTTACTTATGTATACATTAATGATATAAATTTCATCTTAGCATGGACTTATCTGTATATTATAGTTTGCATATGTCTTGGTTTCATCTTTTTTCAGTTCAAAGTATTTTCATATGTCTCTTAAAAATTCATCTTTTGATCCATGGATTATTTAGATGTGTGCTTTTTTATTTCTAAATATTATCAGATTCTCCAGATATATTTCTGTTATTTATTTCTAATTTCATTGTAGTCAGAGAATATACTTTGTATAACTTGATCCTGTTAAAGGTATTGTGATTTGTTTTATTTCTAGAAAATGATTTATATCTGCGAATGCTCTATGTCCACTTAAAGCAAATATTTATGCATCTGTTGTTGGTAAGAGCTTTTTAAACTTATCAATTAACTTAAGTTGGTTCACAGTATTCTCAAGTATATTAGCTAGTTTTTTGCTTGCTTGTTTTGTCAATTACTACGAGATGAATGTAGATTTGTATTTCCCTTTTTAGTCTAACAATTTGTCGTTCTGTAAGCAGAATTTCTGCTCTTAGATCCATATGTACTAGGCTTCTTATATCCTTGTGATGTAACTCTTCACAATTTGGTGATACCTGCCTTTATCATTGATATTTTTCTGAAGTCTATTTGACTGATGTTCATATTGTTCCCTCATGTTTCTTTTAGTTACAAACTGCATATATTTTTATTTTTAATTCTTTAAGCCATCCATCAGTAGACATTTTTTCAGACAGATTTTTTAAAACCTGTTTGACCTTCTAAGCTTTTTAATTGGTATGTTTAGGCTGTTCATAGTAAATATAATTGTATTACGATTGGGTTTCATGTCTATTGTTTTGTATTAATATGCTACTAATGCCCTCCTTTTATCTTATTTTCTTTTTCTGCCTTTTTTATTAATGGAGCTTCTAGTTTTTTATTATCATAATAAATATATATTTGTTTAATTGATTTATTATTTATTATCATAATATATATTTGTCTTATAGATTATTTTAGATATTATTTCCCTTACATTTGTCTTATAGATTATTTGATTTAGGTATTATTTCCCTTACATCTGCCTTACATGTGTAATATTTTTATGGTTATATACAATTATATACCTTATTTGTTGGCTATACCTCTATGAATTTTAAAATCATTTTCCCTATAATTTATGATATGATGCTCAATCATCAAATAATAATACATTATTCCATGTCTAATACAAGGTTTAACAGCATATTCTCATTTCAAGCCTTCTATATTTTGTGCTTTTTAAAAATATGCTATAAATCCCTCTATATGTTATTACTATATTTGCTTTAAATAGTAAATTATCTGTTATGAAATTTAAGACATGGGGAAAAAGTGTTTTATATTCATCTATATATGCCACTTGCATCAACTTCTTTTTTCTTTATGTACATTCAAATTTTCATCAGGTGTCATTCCTTTTATGCCTAAAATGGCTCCTTGAGTATTTTTTTGTTGTGCAGGTCTGTTAACAATGAGTTTTCTGAGCATTTGTTTATCTAGAAGTGTCTTTATTTTGTCCTCAATTTTGAAAGATATTTTGCTGAGACTACAATTTGTTGGTTCATAATTAGTTTCAGTTGGTCAAGTATATTGGAATGCTTAATAGTTTTTTTCTGGGCAATGAATACACTTTGTAAATGTATTTATACACTGCATCTTTCAGTATGGAAAATTTATATTACCATATTCAGAATCACTATTCTGCAGTATTTATTTTGCTACTAGTGGTATATTATGCATTTTTAATTTCATATTTATTCTTTAACATAAAAATCTTCATTCAGCCTTTACAGTATCTTACATTTCTTTGCTTATCATGCTTATCATGCCCTGTATCTTTTTGAACTTATGGAGCATATTTATAATTGATACTACTATGGTCTTTGCTCTGTGTCTCACCATCTATGTCACATTTTGATTTGTTTCTATTGGTTATTTTGCTTCTGGTTTAGGGTCATATATTCCTATTTTTTTGTGTGCCTGACAATTCCAATTACCACTGAAATCTGGAAGTGGTGAATTTTATACCTCAGCTGCTGGATTTTTGTATTTCTTTAAACTGTGTTATACATTTTTTCTTTCACATTTAATTTTCTTGGGATCAGTTGGATATTTTCAAGAATTAATTTTTTTTTTCTAAATAATTCTCATGCAGCTTTTACTTTAATGATATTATTCCTTCTCCCTCCCTAAAATATCTTTCAGAGGATAATACCTAAATGCCTCATAAATATGAAGTGTTTTCCTTCTGTCTTGTGGAAATCTAAACTATTCCCAGTCCTGTGTTGTCCTGGATACTTTTCAGCTTAGTCATTGCCAATGATTCTTTTCTGTGCTTTGAGTAGTGTCCTCTCATTCCTGTGAAGATCAGCTCTGAGTCAGGAAGTTGAGTGGCCATTTTGAACATTTATCTATCCGGTTCCCTCCTCTCCAATACTTTGCTTAAAAATTCTCATTTTCTTGGCTTCATTGAACTCCAATCTCTGTCTTGTATCTGCATTGAGAAATCTGGGATCTATTTGAGTTCCTTCTCTCTGCACTATAGTCTGGAAATTTTCTGTAGGCGGCTTATACTGTATTGTACTCATGTTGTTTATTCACCTACAATTAGGAATCACAGCCCTGTACCAACTGCTGACTAAAGGCTAAAAACCATTGTTTGATATGTTTTGCCTGGTTTTCTTGTTGATCATTGTTGTATGGTAAATCCAGTTTCTGTTCTTCCACATGTCCAGAAGCACAATTTTGAGGAGGATTTTTTTTTTCAATGTGCACTAGTCAGAATAATGGTCCCACAAATTTACCCATGCCATAATCTCTAAAACCTGTGAACATGTTATTTATAAGACAAATGGAATTTTGCAGATGTGATTAAGGGCATGGATCTAAAGACGGGAAAATTATCCTGGACACTTTGAGTAGGCCTAATGTAATCATATGAATTCTAAGAAGCAGAAAACCTTTCCCAGTGAGTTCAAAGAGACTTGGGCTGAGAAGTACTCCACGTGCTGCTGCTGGCTTTGAAGATGGAAGAAGGGGACCATGAGTGATAGCTGTCTCTTGAGGTTTGAAAAGACTTGTACACAGCCAGAAAATGGGGACTTTTGTCTTATATAATAATTGCAAGAAACTGAATTCTGCCAACAAAAAAAATGATAAGAAAGATCCATTTTTCTCTAGAGCCTTTTCTAGTCAAGAAATAGTTGTTGAGTAGTAGGTTTTCATTATAGAAGTATTCCACCTAATAAATGAATACAAATAATAGAATTACAATATTTTCATTTTTCAATCTTAAGTGAATTAATAGACACTACGTGTCAGTTGACAGTTGATGCTAAAATCACAGAGAGAGATTATGTGTCTGCTAATTAAAGAATCTTACACTGCTGATACAGTTGTTTTACAAAAATCAAATATAATAATTACGGCAAAAATCACAATGACTTTTGCATCAACCTAATAATAAATCCACATATGATTAATCATAATGAATGTAACACTTTTGAAGACATAAAAAGGAAGAGGGTTTTTTTTTTTGTTTTTTTGTTTTTTTTTTTGAGGTGGAGTCTTGTTCTGTCGCCAGGCTGGAGTGTAGTGGAACGATCTCAGCTCACTGTAACCTCCACCCCCTTGATTCAAGCAATTCTCCTGCCTCAGCTTCCCGAGTAGCTGGAACTACAGGCATGCATCACCACGCCCAGCTGAATTTTGTATTTTTAGTAGAGATGGGGTTTCACCATGTTGGCCAGGATGGTCTCTATCGGAAGAGGGATATTTTTAAATGTTACCATGGGATGCAGTCACTAAGATCCAGAATATATAAAATTCTACTGGACAAATAAATAGTTTACTCATAAAAAAATTGCAAGGAAAATAAAGAGAGATGGAGGGAACAAACATATATTGAAACAAATACTAAATGAAGCTAACCAATAGCAATGTATTTGTATTCTAGTCAAACGATTGGTCAAAAAGGTATTTCTGACATTTATGAAGCAATTAGATGAACAATGGGTAGACATTTGATGAAATTAAGTTGTTATTGTTAAATATCAGATAGGTGTGGTGATGGATTTGTGGTTATAATAAAAATACTCAATAATTTTTCAAAATTAAGGAGAAGACTCATGAAAAACAGCAGTTAAATATAAGAAAGGATTTTACTTGGTTTTCTCCTAAAAGAAGACAAATGATCAAAAGGAGGAAACATTTAATAGAATGCAATAAAAAATGAAGACAAATTAAAAAATAAATTTTAGGTAAATATAAATGAACACTGACCACCTAAAACATAAATAATAATGTTTTGTGGAATTCAACTATACAGTTTACCCTCCCTATCCATGGGTTCTGCGTCTGCTGATTCAACCAACCATGAAATGAAAACTTTAAAAAAACAAACTAAAAAATAAAAAAATAAAAAAGTAACATTACCACAATAAAATATAACAGATTAAAAATATGCAGTACAGTATAATAACTATTTACAAAGCATTTACCTTGTGTGTTAGGTATTATAAGTAATTTAAAGGTAATTTAAAGTAAACCATAGGATGTGTGTAGGTTATATGCAATTATTATGCCCTTTTATATAAGAGGCTTTAGCATTCACGGATTTTGATACCAATGGGAGTGGGTTCTAGAACTAATCTCATCGGGATACTGAGGTACAATTATATATGGACTTTAAAATGCATGTTAACAATTGCAGAAAATGCAGGAGGAGGTATGTGGATCTTAGGTGTATCTAATGTCTTTTACAAGTCTGGGAAGTGTTAAAAGTGTTAAAATTAATATTTTATAAGTCAAAAATGCATGTTGTAATTTTCAGTGTTATCATTAAAAGTGCATCAACATATTTTAACTAAAAGTGCATAAGATTAAAATGAAATAATAAAAATATAATTTTAATTAGAAAGAAGACAACAGGACAGGAGCGGTGACTTACGCCTGTAATCCCAGCACTTTGGGAGGCCGAGGCGGATGGATCACGAGGTCAGGAGTTCAAAACCAGCCTGACCAATATGGTGAAATCTGGTCTTTACTAAAAATACAAAAAAAAAAAAAAAAAAAAATTAGCCGGGTGTGATGGTGCACCTGTAGTACCAGCTACTCGGAAGGCTGAGGCAGGAGAATCGCTTGAACCTGGGAGGTGGAGGTTGCAGTGAGCCAAGATAGCGCCACTGCACTCCAGCATGGGTAACACAGTGGGACTCTGTCTCAAAAATAAATAAATAAATAAATAAATAAGACAAGAATAGAAAGACAATGAAATATAAAACAGAGCAAAGAGAAAACAATGAATTTGTATATTTAAATCAAACGTATCATCCCTGTATTTTAATTACTTTACTTTCAAACTTTTTGAGTAGTTATCATTAAAGTTTGTAAAAGATAGTTTATAACTAACAGTAAAATTTCTTTAGACATTATTCCACTTTAATTGGATTATTTCTTAAGGGCTAAATCAATTTAATGAATGTATTTATTATTTCACATGCTTATATTTTTGTGGTGAGAACACTTAAAATCTAATCTTTTAGTAATTTTCAAGTATAAAATAAATATGCTACAAACAATCTTAGTCCTTGGAAAAATCAGCCAAAGGAATAAACCTGTGATTAGCTGAGAAGAGAGAGAGAAAGGAAATTAGTAGTAGTAGAAGTTAAAAGGGGAATATTACTGAAAATTTTACTGACATTTAAAAAGAATGAGATAATATAACCAAGAATGTCATGCTTGTACATTTGAAAATTTAAGTAAAATAAACAAATTTCTGGAAAAATTCAAACTGTAAAAATAACAATAAATAGAAAATTTGAATATTCCTAAATCTATTAAGCAAAATTTTTCTTTAATTTGCTCTCTACCACAAAATAAATCTCCAGACCCAGACAACTACATCAGTAAGTTACTTTAAATAGATAACGTGGAAATAAGAGCAATATTATGCAAATGTCTTTGGTAAACAGATGAAGATAAAACATTTGTGAAATATTTCTAAATATTGACCTCTGAAAAGTTTTGAGCCCAATTTAACTTATGCATATAAATGCAGAAGTGCAAGCCAATACAGTTTATTTTGTTTTATTTTATTTTATTTTATTTTATTTTACTTTATTTTGAGATGGAGTCTCGCTTTGTCGCCCAGGCTGGAGTGCAGTGGCGCAGTCTCGGCTCACTGCCAGCTCCACCTCCAGGGTTCCCGCCATTCTCCTGCCTCAGCCTCCCGAGTAGCTGGGACTACAGGGGCCCGCCACCATGCCCGGCTAATTTTTTTGTATTTTTAATAGAGACAGGATTTCACCGTTAGCCAGGATGATGTCGATCTCCTGACCTCGTAATCCGCCCGCCTTGTCCTCCCAAACTGCTGGGATTACAGGCGTGAGCCACCGTGCCTGGCCAAGCCAATACAGTTTTAGATTAAAAAAATAATAATATGCGATGATCGGTTAATTCCATTATTGCGAGGTTGAGTTAGTTTTCAAAACTCAATACATACATTATGTCACAATATAAGGATTCATGTGATCTCCATTTTATACAAATATCAGATAAAATTCAAGTTCATAGTAATAGCAAATTCACAGAAACTGTCATTTCTAGAAAGTAAGTTCTTTAATTAATTGAACGTTATGTACAAGAAAAAGCTTATGGAAAACATCAAACATGATACTTAAAAATCAAAATCAATTTCCCTGCATTAGGAAATCTCACAATATGGTGTCACTATTTTTATCTAGTACTGCATATAATTTATGTTATTCAAAACTTCATGTAACACATATGTTGGAAGGAATCTAATAAGACCCCACCCTAAAAAACTACAAGACATTATTGAGAAAAAAATTGAAGAATATCTGAATATTCAGTTGTGAGAAATATGATATATCATGTTTTAGAACACCAGTGTTGTGAAGATGTGAACTATTGTCACAATAATCCATAAATTATTTAGATTTATTAGTATGAATTATTAGTATGATTTATTATACTCTGTGTAACTTCTAAAAAGTGAAATGTGATGCTATAAATACTTACACTGCAACAACTGAGTAAATTTTGAATGTTCCAAGAAAGCCTGGTTATATGGCCACCCCCTAACTAGAGTCAGTCAATTTTCATTCAAAAACACAGCATGATGTTTCATGGAAATCGATGTGACAATCCTAAAATTTCTACAGAAATCTAACAGCCAAAATTGACCAAGGCATTTTTTAAGAAAAATAAGATTAGAAAACTTGCTGTACCTCTATAACTGATGATCTTCTCAAATATGTCTTATTCTGTACACCAAATGAAGGTTATCCTATCAGGATATGCTCCATTAAGAGGCTAGATTATTTTATATCTACTGTAGAATAAAAGTGATAAATACATTAAAAGGTATCCTTTGTATCTCTATAAAATATTTTTCATTCTCCTAGGCATTATTGGCAAGTGAAATGAGAACAGGAAGAGGTGAAGTGATACTAGTTTTGTGTGATTATAGGAGGAACTATTTGCTCCTTGCTCTTTCTGTCTTGTGCGTTCCATAGATCATCTTCCATACTAAAGATTAGAAAATGGGTTTTCTCTTTTTGTTTTCTGAATTTTTAATTATTTTCTGTTTTTATTGATGCTATGATTGTCTCATCCTTTCCTTTCCCTTCATGAATGCGTTATTTGTTATTATTCTTTATTTTAACATTTTAATTTTATCACTGTATTATAGAATATTATGTTTTATATGTAAATATTCATAATTTTCCATCATTAATTGGGAATAGTATTAATATTCTACATTTTAAATATTTTTATACTACTGAGTCTAAATGTGGATCATAAATCAATAGTCAGGTCACACATAATTCATTAAATGACTGGGTTATTATGTTGCATTTTGAAGATGTATCTTTATACTTCTGAAAATCACCCCACTTGAAATAATTATAATTGTGCCTTTGATTTTTGAAACTTCAGATACTTACACTGCTACTGATTTGCATTAAGTGCCAAAAGACTTCCTGACTTAAAACAGTCCAAGAATACGTTAAATAAAAAAAGAGTTGCCATAGTGATTTCTTTCTGCTCACTCTGAGGTGTCATCTTCTACCTTTCTTTAATCTCTCTTTGTCTCTTGAAGTGCTGAGAGCTTGCTTCTACTTCAAAAGGAACTTAGTAAAATATATTTCTGCAAGGAGTAGTTACAGAACCCCCAAGGAGACTGCAGGCTAACCTGACACAGGTCGTTTTCAATTCTTTCCTTTCCTTCTCCCACCTGAGTCCCTTACATTATCCAGATCTCAATTGACGAAAGAATTGCATTTGAAGCAAGATCTATCTTTGTACAATGGGCAGTTTTTATGCTTATTTGGTACTACTGTTAAATAAACAAATTTTCCCATCAGAAAATTTCCTTCACTTTTTTATGGCTTTATATAAGTTTTGATGCATTCATGTTTAAAAATTCACTTGAAATGTATCATACCATGGGAAAATATATTCTATAGTTAACACTTATTTTGTCAATGGTAACTGAAGTGAAGTTTGGGACCAATATAATAAAATAATAGACAAACAGTCATCTGATACTAGGATATATTTATTATAACTGAGTACTCCTGATGGATTATAAAGCAGTAGATTAGAATTGAAATGCTGTGATCCCATAACTATAGATCTTCTATTAAACTACAAATTTGAAGACTATATCAAATTCATTTTTTTTTAACTTTGTAATTCTTTCTGTTGGGAGAAAAAAAAGGAAACACATTCCAGAAAAACCAGGAATGAGCTTGTCAGCTCTAAGATCATATATAAAAAATGAATTCTGCATTTTCAACTAGTTAGACAACTCAGGTGGTACAGATAACAGGAAGCCATCAAAAATATTCATCATTTCGTCCTACAGTGAATGGATTTGCCATGATCCAGACTTGCCTCTTGCACAGCCACTTGTGAGGATATTAAATAGTTTTGTTTATTCATAGACGTTTTCATGAGAACTGATTCTGACAACTGACTGCAGAAGCTGAATAAAAATAATAATATAAATTATAAATTATATTCAACTAAATGTGATGAAATTGCTTCATGAAAACATGTAGATGTTTCTATCTGGCCAAATACTGATTAAAGGCTCAAGAGTTGAGTCCTTAATTTATATTATTTCAAAATAGTGTTTGAAGACAGTTCTACATGAGTCTATCATGTTTTGTTTTGGGTTGTTGTTTTTTGTTTTTATTTTTTGCCTGGTAGTTCTTGTGAAGAAGACATGTGCTTGCTTTTGTCCTAGACTATCTCTTCAAGGATATTTTTGTAGTGAACAAACTTGAGTTACAGACGTAATGTTTATACAGTGACTTATAAAAATAAACAAGTTTTCCTGAAGTCTTAGAGGAATTACACTCTCCCTCCAATACAAAGGCAAAGGCTACTATCAAGAATCTTAGAGCTAATGCATTCCTTGAAGGCAAATAAATGTTTAATGTCTATTGTCAAAGATATGAGTTCTCCAAGATCAGTGTTCTTTCCCTGTAAAGCAACTCGCTCTGTGTGCAGGTCACTCTGCAATCACTGGGATTCAAGAAACCAGAAAAAGAATCCTGATCCTCTCACTACTGCTTTTGCTCTGAGCAATAAGCTGTCCATCTCTGATTCAAGAGTCTCATGTCTTCTACCAGCATTCATTAGCATTTTGGTTGATTCTGGCTACACCATCGTAGCCCTTAAAACTAATCTTTGTCATGTCTTTCCTTCATAGACTATTTGTAATCTGACACTTTATTCCAAAAAAAAAAAAAAAAAAAAAGAAGAAGAAAAACCACCATAATGGGCTTATAGGCAAATTGTCCATGTCCCCTACCTTCCACATTCATCCAGTCTTTTGGAGTATTGAAATGGCTTCCTCAGTAATTGATTCAAAAACAGTTATGATTTTTATCTTCATCATTTACTTCTGTTTCTCTACTTTAGTAAGGCAAGTTGGTCACTCAATGTGGATGTCCTCAGAAAGGGGACATCCTTATTATTATATTGGCTGGTTTCTGAATAATATTCAGTACAAAAGTGATAGGAGTTCATGCAAAATCTGTTTTATGAATTTGAGATGCTGCTCAGATAATTTTGGGGCATCATATATTTAGCTTACCTACTGACAGTCCCTGGTTGGACTTGTTCAATTACTGTCTGGGTAGCAGCATACCCAGAGGGGAGCCTAGAGAATTATAACTTAATTCTGGTTTACCACCTGGATTTCCTATTGAATTTTCATAGCCCTAGATCATAAGGATAATAATTTTATGTTTGAGTACACTGTGCTGTGCAGTATGCCTCTCTACACATGCTTACATGGGTATTTATAAATTTTGTAAAAATTATCTTGTCTCTCCTTCATCTGACATAGGATAAAATGTCTGGGTGTATATAGGGTTGATTGGAAACAATATGTAAATTTTTTGCTACTAGAAAGGCACACACTACTTTTTTTACAGTAGAAGAACAATAATCTTAGAACTTAACATCTCAGATACCAAGAGTTCTCAAGGAGAGAAAGGTATTAATGACATTTATCACCCAGAATTGTTAACTGCCTTAGAACATTCTTCATTAAGGAAAATGACCTGGCATAGCTCTCCTAAACAGTCTCAATTGCTTTAAATTTAATTGACTTATCTAGATCAGCCATCACTTGTCAAATGACTGATAATGATTTGATTGACAGTTATGTTAACTTTTCTCATAAGTCTATCAAAGTAAGCAAGGATGGCTCTAAAATCTAAACTTGCCATGTAAACATGTCGCAGTGTCTGCAGCTTTCTTTCCCAGTGCCATTGCTATTCCTCATCTTTCAGTGGTGTAGACAAATGCTACACTGGAAGATATAGATAATTCTCCCTGAGAAGTGAAGGACATGCCTGATTAACTCTTTGGAAGATATAGATAGTGTCTCCTTCCTGGGAAAAAGCCAATGTGGCAGGCCAAATTCTAAGAAGTTTTCTGATGACACATCTCTCTCTGCAAACTCCTCCCCTTTGAGTGTGTGAAGAGCCTGTGTATATAGTGAGATATCACTCCTGCAATCATGTTACATTATGAGGCAAAAGGGACTTTATCCTGGACAAGCATGATCTTATCAGGTAAACCTTTTAAATGCAGATATTACAAAAAAAAAAAAAAAAAAAAATCAGCAAAACTCATGGTGGGTAATCTGAAAGAAACCAAACATCCATTTTTTGGACTGCCTCTGTGGACCACACTGTGAGAAACTGTGGGCAGCTTTAGGAACTGAGAAGTATCCTCTACCAATCACTAACAGGAAAAAGGGAACCTTAGTCATATAACTGGAAGAAAACACATTGTTTCAATAGCCAGAGGCTTGGAACAGACCTCTGAACCCCAAATAATAACTACAGCCCAAGTGACACCTTAATTTCAACCTAGTAAGACCCAGAATAAAGAACCCATCCATTCTATGCCATGACATTTGATCTATAAAACTTGTGAAATTATAAGTTGTGTTGTTTTAAGATTCTCAATTTGTGGTCATTTGCTAGTATTACAGAAAACTATACAGGCAGGCAAGTTACTGCCCTTTGTGAAAGATTTGGGCTCCCTAAGCTCAAGGAACACACAATCCACTGCTATGTAGATACCATTTCACCCTCGTCACATTGTCTATGAGGATTTGGGACTCAGAAAGCTGGCTCAAAAATGCTGGTACATACGCTACTATTT